>NC_080726.1:11425704-12111537 GCF_019097595.1 Hemibagrus wyckioides | reverse complement strand
TGTGAGGAGAAGCGTGACATAGTGGGAGCCATTTATAGGCCCCATGAGGACTTTGATACTAGTATGAGGCAAAAAAAAAAAACAAGCAGACAGCAAATCCCTGAAGGAACCCTCTCTGGAGGTCCAGAATGAAAGTAGAAACACTATTTTCTGCAGTATATTGAAAAATATTAACACTCCTTTCATTCTGTTTTCATGATCTGGTTTATTAGAGCCTCCCTTATTTACTTTAAATGAACAAATTATCTTTATAGGCATCTTGCACTTTGCATGTCTCTCTCTCTCTCTCTCACTCTCTCTGTCTCTCTCTCATATGTACACGTGCTTCCTCTCTCATTTTAGTCAGTTCATCTGTAATTACATAGTTATTTACATATCCACAGCATGAGATGCGATGAAAGCTTTAATAAGCTAAGTTCATATGATGTTATTTTTTTTTGAGGTACCGTGTTAATCACATTACAGTAAGAGAAAGGATTTGATTATAGATTTATTAAAGGCCTAAGAAAAAAATACACTACGTACATCACTAACTAAACCTCGATGGAAAGGCAATTAACAGTCCTCCAGTATGTAATTAAGTCATGTTTATTTGTGAACTTCTTATAATGTTATTTTTAAAATGCTTTTTTAAAAAAAATCATACTGGAATAATTATACCTCTGTATCATTCTCATAATTTGAAAGTTAGTAGACTGACAACTTTTTAATTAGGCTTGTTTTTAATTAAAAATCATAGTTTTTCATTTAATGTCTTCCTCAGAACATCATGCATCGTTTGTCATAAGCAGACAAAATACATGACGTACAATAACGTTTAAACTGAGCGGATATTGCAGTCAAGGAATCCAATAGAATATGGTGGACTCAACCCTGGGTTTAAGTTCCCATGTCTGCACGCACTAGCACCTCAAATAGAAGTGTAAATGCACCAAAGATGTACAAGAAACATTTACATTTGATTGCTTGAACTACTTCTGGCCATCTGAGATGCAGTTTAACTGGATGTTTTAGTCACATCCTTTTAGCATATTATCATTAGTTTTTATATTACGTCAAAGTGAATGAACCTAATCATTTAACAATATAAAAGCAGATTTATCCTGAGAAGTGATATTTATTTTTGTTTTGCTTTCAGATCTGAATACAGTATATTTCTGAAATCTGGCTTGGATGTAAGCAAATGATTATCTAGCAGAGGCAATTAAGAAGAAAGATGTAATTCTCAGTTACAGGACGTTGAAACGGTCTATTCACTTGCTCGATGGACACATAACAAGCACAAGCTTGGAAATGTCTCTAGTATTACGAGAAATCAAACCTTATTATACATGAGATCTATTTCTGGTGCATCAACCCTAATTGGCATTAGACTCTTTGTAATTTGTAATGTACAAGAGAGATCATAAGGTCTTAGTACATTAAAGGGGGCAAAATATCAGGGCAGAAGTCATATGTTTCCTTTCTGGGGTTAAATTTGCATGTGAACTTTCTATCATATACTGCCCTAGCATCATCCATCACAGTTAATTACAATGTCTTCTGTAGAAAGATACTATACATAAACATCCTCATTAAAGGGCTTACACAGTAACCAGGGAAGCCAAAGATGTGTGATTACATTTTCCCTGTTCATTTCTAGCCGTTTGCTTTTGTGGGTGTGATATACAGTACATAATTGGCCAGTTGCCATCACTTTCCTTACTGGCTGGTTTCCAAGGCAACGGCCACCTCTATGGTCCCACCTGAAAGCTGTTCAGCAGCACAGAGAGCTCGTCCAGTACCACGCTGCTTCCCATGAATCTGCACATGCATATTCTGTGCTTCCTGCCTTTGTCTGAGAGTCATTTGATCTCATTTGTGCTTGTGCAGTTTCCGAGTGAAAATCAGCCCAGCACTATAGATGCCAGCATGCACTTTGTAAGTCTCCATTGGCGTGTATTCAAACGTGATTGGTTCCCAATCTGTAATTGCCTAGAGACTGCCAAAAATGCCACTTTTGCTTCTTACCACCCACGCTAAAAGAGAACAGAGCCTTGTTTATGAAATGCTTTCACTGAAATAAACTCAACTGTGTCCTTCTGTTTTATTTAAAGCAGAATCTTGTTCTCTTTTATACGTACAGTGGCTGCCAGTACTTGAAACATGAAATCAAAACTTATTTTTGCTGCATACTCTACCAAAGAGACAAATAAGGTGCGGACCGTTTCTGTTCTGTTCAGTTCTGGATGTATATATTTTCCTGTTTTGAAATAGTAGCACATTTTATATTCAGCCTCCACATTTCAGTTGAGCAAGCTGAGACGAAGAAGTCAAAGTAAATTTATAAATATTTCTGTACACGGCTACATAACTACATCCTCTGAGACTAGCAACCTACTGTCTTTGGTATGAGTTTTCTGAGACTGTACACATAAACACAGTGCGAGACTTGAGAGGTGGCTATTATAGAAAAATAAGTGGGTGTGCTAAAAAAAAAAGATAGAATATAGGCACAGTTTAATATAGTAAACAGGTGTAGAATATTCTTTTGAGTAAATAAAATACCAAGTATCATGAAGCAAGTGAAAAGATTCTCAGCAGTACCTTATTAAAAGCCAACAAAAACCCAATGGTTTTGGGTATTCATGTTTTAAATGTATTCACCTGAATAAAAAAAAAACAATCCCTAAATAGAAATCCCTTTTTTTATTACAAAGGTTAAAGAGATGAAAAATGTTTCATCTTTTGTTAATAGGTGCAGTCTAGACCTTTTTGACACAAGTATGTGGAGGATTATTCAGTTGTCAATTTCTTGTTGTCATAATGATGTTGAGGTGTAATTCCTAGCATAGCCTCTCTATCTGGTTAGAAGTCTATAACAGAATTTTGGATATCTTTAGAATATTAAAAAGAAAGAGAAAAAAAAAACGACTATAATGATAGATTTGATTTGGAGTGGATGGCTAAGAAATAACTTTCAAAGGGTCATCAGATTTTGCTCTGCCTAAATTAGAATGGATTATTAGAAAAAGTAGTTATGGCAGCCTCTGGGAGTCGTTCTGTCACTGTTACTGATGATCTGCAAACAGAAAGTCACACTACAATGACAGTGACACAGTACACAATCAAACCTGGCTTATTCCAGTTTAGCAACAAATGTCGGTGACTCATGTGGTCTTATTTGTGAGTCACAAAGATTTGTACATAAATAAGATTTGTGTTAAACAGTGGATTTAACACTAACTTGTAATTCATTATCATTTTAAATGACTTCTTCTAATACTTCATAAACGCACTTTGTATTGTGTTTTCAATTTCAACTACTGTGACTTCGTTATCACGCCGCACCACCCGCTGCATTCAGCACCTGCTAATGATTTAGACATGTATTCTCTCTGCTTCATCTGCAGGTTTATCCTCTTGGTTAGTCTAGCCTAGGCCTGTTTGATTTCCCAAAATAACTCTCCTCTCAGTATTCAGTCTCTCTTCTTCCTACATCTGTTCTTCACTCTTAAATTGCATGGTGAGGAGTTTGTGGCTGCGTTCCTGTTTATCATGCCAGTATAAGGAAAGTTCTTTACTGAGATGAGTTAGCTAATTAACTCCACTGAGTCATCCATGCATATATTCTAAATTGCTGTACCACATGGGACTGTTTAACAGTTTTGGATGAACTATTATGTGAATATTTTCAAGACAATATGAAATTAAAAGCCTGCTCCTCCTGCCTCAGTAGTATAAGTGGAAGCATTTTGCCTGAGGAACCTCTGCCATGATCCTTCTCTGCTCCTTGAGTTTACTTTGAACCTCAGCACTCCCTTATGATACTCAATTATAGATCTGTTATTTGCAACAGTGTAGGGAAAAAAAAAGATGTTTATTGTAGTTTTGCAAAGTTGTGCATTTCCTTTCACTGCAAAATGGGGCTGGAGCAGTTTTAATGAGGCTGACTGTGTGTGTGTGTGTGTGTGTGTCATCACAATCATAGGGCCAGCGCACTGACCTCCTTTGAGGCCATGCTGCTTAAGTAGCCATCTTTTACTTTCCTCATTAACTGTTTCTCGCTCCTACAAAGCCAGTGGTGTTACGCTGACATGATGAAACATCTCACTGCTGAAGTAGGTAAGAAGCAGAAGAAGTTAGAAAGATGCATAAAAGGTGCTTTGTATGTATTTTGGGGGAAATGTATAAAACCCTTTTATATTTCAGTGTGCATTATCTGTTTTACTGTTTTTTGTCTAAACCTTTTTTTTTTTAATAAATCTTTTTTACTGTGAAGCTTTTTTATTTATTCTTACCTTATGCTTGCACTCTCTCCAGCTCATGTAGCAAGCAATGAATATTTGGCTGCACTGCCTTTACAAATGGCGAATGAATGAATGAATGAATGAATGAATGAATGAATGAATGAATGAATGAATGAATAAATAAATAAATAAATAAATAAATAAATAAATAAATAAATAAATGTTAACAAGGGGCCAAGTATATTTTGGAATTTTGTATCATGTTCTAATCAGGGTCTAAACATGATTACAGTTATAATTAAAACAGTATTTGATTTTGATAAACAGCCTTGTTATAACTTGCACAAAAAAATACGTTTTTGCTATACAGCAATTGAATGTCACATTCATGGATGTGCTAGTTTTACTGGTACTACACACTCTTACCTATTTGCACACACACTTGTGCATATACACATATGTTTAAGCTTATGCTTTTAGGACATTTTTGTACAGTTTTGCCAATCATCTCTGAGGCGTGGTTCAGATGAAAGCAGTAATACACACTACAAATTAGGGCATTGTGGTTGAAATTTTGATTACCTCTGTCGGATCTCTGTTGCAGCCTCCAGCATGATAATCACTCCCAGTGCAGTGTGAAATTACCAAAAAGATGACTGACTGAAACCAAATCAGTGTTTCTCAATGGCCTCAGGCCATCAGACGTGTGAAACCATTTCTGTTCTGTATAAACATATGGTCTGAGAGTTTTCTGAATGTGTTCTACAACTTCATTAAATGTAAATTTATATGTATGTTTATTTTGTCAGTAGGCATACCAGCATAGAGCTAAAATGCTATTGCTTCTTAGCATACTAGGTAATTCGTTTTAATTGCCTTTTTTCTGGTTTTCTAATGCTTAAACTGTCAATACTGCCATAGAGCGAATGCCATTTGACTAACGTAGGATGAAAAAAAACGCATCAAGTATAATAAATGTCATCTAGTGATGAAATGAGTCAGTTTTATTGTCCTCTGGCTTTTCACTGACACTTAGTCAGTCAGGGGGTTTGTAATGACTGCAAAGTACCAGGATTAAAAGATCAGAATATAAGTGGTGTGTGAAAGCCTTGATGTATGCGTGCACACCCATGCATGGGTTTAGAAAATAGATGCTAACAACTACTTCAAACTGTGACACACACACACCAGCTCCCACATGGCCAATAGTCCCTGCGTGAAGGTCGAGGGAATCTTTTGTGGGTGGTGTGAAGAGCAAAATTTACTCTTAATGCTCATTAATCACCATCCGATGTAGCAATAATAGTCTTATTTTAGCCTTTCTAACAAGACAAGGTAAGTTACTGTAGCACTTTGGCCGAAAAAACTCAGTAAACTAATCAGCAAACACACAAGTGAGTCACTCCTAAATCTGAGCTGAGCCATTAAATAAGGAAAGTTTTCTCTGGGGTTGGTGATAGGACTTTAAAATAAGCAATTTAAGATTCTCTAAAGACAAATATACAAAATATGTGATTTGTTTTTGATAGTCTGTGAAATCCTGCCTAAATGATGACTTGGCATTGTGTTTTCCTAATGATGATGATTACCACCATCAGTTGTAATGTCAAGCTGGCAGAACATCTCACTTACAAGGCAGATTTTGTTTATGACACTTTCCAAGTTGACTTATGCCAGAATGCCACAATAGCAATGCACCTCTGCTATTCCACAGCCACATAATTATAGATATTGGAAGCCTAGATGACACATTAGTTGCTGCTAACTTTCATACATCTTCACCCCTGAGATGTGACAATCACTCACCAGCAAATGCAATGAGAAGACATGCAGCTTTCCCCTCATAAAATTGCCTGTTTCTCGTTTTTTGTTCATCTGATTTTCATAAAATTGGCTTTGCTACAAATGGCATACATTTCTGCATACTGCAGGTAATTTAAATGTAAACCTACCTGTGTATTTGGTAATTTGATTGTCTAAGTGCTGGAAACTGCAGCAAAGCAGTGCTACAAATGTAAATGTGTGTTTAGACAGATAGAATTATGAAGCCAGTGAGTATAGAGAGTTAAGATATTGCAATATCCTGTGGACTTGTAGCAATAAAATATACATTTTTATTAATCAGTATGTAGAGTCAGGTTTTCATGGTCAGGTCTGTTCCTATTTGATGCCAATTTTGATTTAGTAACTGAAGTTTAAAATATGATGCCATGATATTTAATACTTAAACCATGGAAGCTGGGTGGCCTAGTTTGTTGGACTTTGAGCTGCTGCTGAAACTTGCTACAAACTGTGCTAATGCTGCAAAAACCCACTGGAGCTTTTATATTGTGTGTGTGTGTGTCAGAGAGAGAGAGAGAGAGAGAGAGAGAGAGAGAGAGAATTCACTAAGGACAAATTTGTATATTCATGCAGTTTAATCAAGCTGTCCTGCTTGGGGTGCTTCATTCTTTAGAGTTTTAATGCCTTTGCTTAAAATCCAAGGAGGATGTTGTCATTCACAAGAAAACCAAGTCCCACTACATGTATTAAGAATCTGTAATAACAGTTATATATAACTGATTGTTATATAATAGCTATAATTAGACTTGTTACAGATGTGCTTGGGAATACATATGTACATTAATTTTAGCTTTGGCTTATGCAAGCACTCAAGTGTATTTTGACTTTTTTTTTTTTTTCATAAAATTGTGCTAGTCTAACACAATCTGTTGGATTAAAATTAGTCTCTATCTTGACAGTACCTACTTTATAATTACACAGGAACTATCCAGTGGTGAACTTTATGGTGTAATGTCCGTACAAACCTACAGCGAACAGTGGACAGACTTTTTCTGTGATTATTATGTATGTACAGTCACAACAAGAAAAAGAAATCATATTGCAAAGCTAGCAGTTCTTCACCAACATTACGAATGCTGTAATTGGCCATTACTGTTTCAAATTGCCAATGTAACCTCATACAGTGGATTTTCAGGATAATACAGGAGTTCTTTTCTCTCAGTCTCTTTCTGTATTGCATAGATAATTCCTATACATCATGTCTTCTTATCAAATCCTACATTCAAGGAATCCAATTTCATCATACTCAGCAGAAATACAGTCCTAGTAAATGGAGAAAGAGAAAATAACACTAACTTCATAACAGCCTAGAGATGCATTGTCCAAGACACAAAGCACTGTGCATTAGAGAAAAAGTAGGAAATACCTCAAATATGTGTTCTATGCAGTTCATTATCCGCTTGAGCTGTAAGTAAACATTTACCAAAATGTTTTCAAATCCCTGATATTGAGTTTAGGACTTACTTCATAACACCCATCATGATTTAAAGGTGTATTCACTGTCTCTCTGCAGTTTGGTAGCACAATGTACTGTTTAGAAGCTTAACACAAGAAGGCTTTATTAACAGTAACAAAACACAGTCTGAAATCTAAAATAATAGAGCATTGGGTCAAAACCCAATCAGACATCAAATGATAGAACCAGAGGGTAAGATAGATAAACAGGCTCTAAACCAGACCAGGCCACATCCAGCCCACTGACTACCCTTGACCGGCATATATATATATATATATATATATATATATATATATATATATAAATATATATATATATATATATATATATATATATATATATATATATATATAATAGCAGAGAATTGGCATGACTTTGCAAAGAGTTACAGAAAGAGTTTGCAAAGAGTTTATATATGTGCAATGGAGAAGTTAACAGGAAAGAGGTTATGCCTTTCTACAGGGTTGAGATCATTTTAAGATAATCTGCCTTTACACAGCAATTAAAAATGGCGTTCTAGATCGGCTGACATCTGCAAAATGCTGTACATATAATGTTGCAAATTTTGCATCAATGCTTTTTTTTGCCTTATCCCGATGTCATCAGCTGAGCAGGCACTCTGAAAGTGGAAAATAATTTGTTTGCAAAGTCTGTAACTGAGAATCATAAAGAACGAGGTTCCAAGAATCAATAATGGTTGAGTAGGTCTGCAGTATAATGAGTGATTACAACAGTGCACTATTAGAGTAGGGCCACTGATGATGATTTTCATGCCAATATTGTATTTAGTTCAGGAGTCAGATAAGAAGCCTGCACTAGAAACCCTAGAGTACAAACTCAAACAAACAAATCATGGTCAAACATATAAACCCGGGCCTCCAGCACAGAGTAGTGCATTTACTGGATTATATGCAATGGACATAGATTATTACAAAAAATAGATGAGTTCATGTGAGTCAAGGCTATGCTGTGAATAAGTAATGGCCATTAAAATGACAACATGAATTACACTGCAAAATTTGTCTAACAAATGACAGACAGTGCTGCTCTAAGACTGTTTAGTGCTTTTTAATGATGGTCTCTTAAGAACAGCAGGTTAAAAATTCAAGTACTTGGAAGGAAAGCGAAAACCATGTTCCATGCCTACAAATCAGAGAAATTTCAGGGTAAAAAAAGTGAAATAAGGGATTCCTAAAGTGCAAAAATGCATCGAGAGTCATATTTTATGGTCAGATATTGTTACATGTGGTGCAAGCCTAGGGTTAGGGTTAGCTTTCTGCTAGAGAAACACCTGCGATACAATTTCTCTCTCCTTTTCTTACACATTCACATATTTTCTTGACATACCTTTCTTGAAATGTCATGGCATATTCTAATTAAGTTCATTCTGAATAATCAGACACCAATAATTCACACATTTTAACACGTTTTTTGTTTTGTTTTTTTTTTTGCAATAGATACAGTCTTGACAGAGTTTATTTATGTAATTGGTTGTTTTGTTGGAAATTAAGATGGCACTGAGACATGTTGTTAGTCTCATGAAGGAAGCAGCTTGATGGGTCATCCTTCACTGCACCAAAAAGGAACTGACAGCCCATGTGTCATCTTGTTTAGGCTTGTTTCTACGGCATATGCCATTACAGCAATTTGTCTTAGGAATGGATTTGGTCCAGCAAATGGGTGTTATATGAGGAATCAATGAAGCTTGTACATAGGGTTAAGTAATTGATTTATTATTTACAAATAGCTTGTTAATCGAATTTACTGTTTTGCACATCTTGAACTTATGACCCTTCTGTGTTTAAATGTTATTTCAAAAGCTATATCAAATAAAAATCCATTCTAAAATCTTAATAAAAAATAAAAGTCTATCTACTGAAAATCTTTTTTTTTTTTTTTTAGAAATCTTCCGAAACAATAGAGTTTTCTCTCAGTGTCACCTTATATGGTGAGTTCCACCCATATTCAGCAAATAACAAACTATATAGAAAATAGAAGCCAAACCTGAAACAAAACTAGTGCCTAGGAAAACAAGTAGCATAGAAACCAGGCATTAGTAATTGGAAGTCAAACCTGCAGTAAGCTTGCCATCAAACTTTTAAAGATATGCTTAATGCTAGATTTAATCTACTATTTAAGTCCCTAGATGTTTTGATATGCCATGTGATGCAGGTAGGTGGACTGACTGTGCCCCTCTGTGACAATGTGTGTGTGTGTGTGTGTGTACGCATGGTGAGATTGACTGCCAATCAGATTGTATTCCCATCACGTAGATCCAACCCTGACAAGGATAAAGCAGTTACTGGAGGTGATGAATGTATGATGATGATGATGATGATGATGATGAATATGATTATTATTATTATTGTTGTTGTTCTTGTTCTTGTTGCTTACAGTGTATATAATGCTTTATACAGATGTAAATAGTAGCAGTACACATTTTGAACACAATATTAAAAATACCATCTTTAGTAGGTCAACACACTTAATTTCCCTGCAGTGTTGATCAGTCACAGGGACTGACCACACTTTAATGAGCTGAACCTGACTGACTCAGCCTATTGGCAGGGTCCCTAAGAGCCTACAACACACACACACACAGGATTTCAGCCTCCTCTGATCTAACTCACTTCAGCTGCCACCCTCACATTTTTTTCGTCCTTTGTTTTGTTTTGTCTATTATAATCTTATTTTTTCTTACTCTGACCATGGTCAGTCACCCTGTCAGTAGCAATCTATAATACCTATATGAATTGAAGTTATTATGTGCAGTGATTAATATTTAATTCTCATTTGTGCAATGTTAAATGGTTGGAAGATTGAACACCAATTGATGTTTCCGTCTACTTCGCCCTCAGATCAGCCAGTGGAATGAAAGCAGAAACCATTTATGACAAGAGTGCTTTATAAAAAGACAAATTAGAGCTAAATGCAGGTAATTAGTTGCTGCAAGCATTAATATTTAAAAGCTATTTGAGGTTCCCAGCCTGTATCCTGTGTTTGCCTTTTATATCTAGGTGATGGGGAAAAAAAAGGTTTTCACTATGGGAGAAAAACAGAGAGCTCATTTGGTCTGTTTCTATGGAAATACAAAGATCTGATTTTCAAGGCAGTGCTTGTGGTAAGCCACAGGCCAGGTTTTTTATTTTTTCTGACAGATCCTCAACACCAGGCTGCAAAGACAAGGGTTCTGAAGAGAGTGAAGAGTGTAATAAGCTTGTTTTGTGTATTGATTATTGCAGTTGGTTTGAAGACAGTCGCAAAGAGAAAAGAGGTTACATCTAAAATAAGAATCATGTGAATGAAGTAAATGTGCAACAACTCAAGCATTAAAACATAATTAAAAAAAAGTAAATTCTATCTGGATTCAAGCAGAGTACCCTAAAATAGGTCAAAGGCAATCACTTGAGGAACAAAATGCAAAGCAACAAAATCCCAAGACTGAGCCACCAGCAAGAAGATGCAAAGAGCTTGAGTGTAGTTAATGTGTTTCTTTCACAGGGTTGCCGCGGGGAGTCAATCTCAAAACTGGAAGTCTTCCTGCAGCTTCGTGCCATGACACACCCTGGTGGGAGTGTAGAGCCTGACAGATTATTTTGATGTGCACTGTCTTAAAAATGTTCTTCGTTTCTTTTTTTTTTAAACCATTTCTTTGTTTCTTTTAGAAAAGTTTCTTTGTTTCCTAAAGGGGTACTTAAAATCCTCACTGACTGGGAAACCTTCAGCATATACAGTATATATATCATACACTCAATCATGCATTCACCCAGAAGGATAAGCAGAAGCGCTGAGAATACTTTGCGGTGTTGATTAAAATTCATTCATTGCTTCATTCATCAGGACATTAAACGGTTTTGCACAGTTCATCAATTCATAATAATCTTGTGTAATTATGTCTATTTATCTGGCCAGTGGTGTGGTCCATTTTAACATATTTTAAATGGTTTAAATATGAAGCTCCATTACATAGGTTTCATAACAGTTGAAATTCAATTCAATATCTGACTTTCTGCTGCGATGGTGTTCGAATAGCTGCCTGAGAAAAGTCTTTGATTAGGACTGCTTGATGTAAAGAGTCCTGAGGACAGCTGGTTTCAATCGTATCACTTCTCTGGTCTAATTAAATAACTTACTTACCTTCCTTTCTAATCTGTCAACCAGTTGGCAGTCTCTTTGTAATTACCTGTGAAGCTGAAATGCTGCTAAGAGGCACCCAGACTGACAGCTGCAGACCGAATTTAGTCTCATGTCTGAACACAATCTTAATCAAGTTTCTTTTTCTACTTCAGAAATTCTATTACCACGGCAGCACTATCCATATACAACTCTTAAAATTTTCTGTGGTTCAGATAATGGGACTGGCATGGAGAAAATCTGTATTAATTTCCTATTCACAGAAGGGAACACTTTGTCACGGTTTGATCATGGAGATCTGTACAGATTACCTACTGAAGGCTGTCAAACTTTTTTTGCAGGTTTACTTCTACTCATTGGTGGTACATTGGTATCAGTAGAATATTTGATTTATTATTTATGTGATACACTCACCATCGACTTTAACAGGAAAACCTGTACCCCTTCTCATTTATGTAGTTATCTAATTGGCCAATCAGGTGGCAGCAGCACAGTTCATAAAAGCATGCAGATGCAAGTCAAGAGCTTTAGTTAATTTTCACATCAAACATCAGAATTGAGAAAAAAAAATGGCATCTCTGTGATAGTAAATGTGGAATGGCTGTTGGTGTGAAAAACAGCTACAGTTCTGTGGGTGGAAACATCTTGTTGATAAGAGAAGTCAGGAGAGAATGACCAGATTGGTCTGAGCCGACAGGAAGTCTATAAGCCCTCTTTACAAACATGGTGAGCTGGAACATATCTTAAAAAGCACAGCATACCAAACTGCACAGATAAAGATTAGATATTAAAAAAAAAAACACCTGGTCTTTTTCCAGTCTTCAGCTGTGTGGGTTGAGTCTGTGCCCATGATATACTCAGATTCCTGTCCTTGACTGATAGGAGAACAATCTGATGTGGCCTTCTGCTGTTGTGTCTCCTTCACCTCAAAGATTGATATAAAGTAGATTCTGAGATGCTTTTCTGCTCACCGTGATTCTAATCAGTGCTGATTTGAGTTACTATAGACATCTCTCTAACCAGTCTGGTCTTTCTCCTCTGATATCATTCATCAACTAGGTGTTTTGGCATGCAAAACCTCTGCTCACATGGTGTTTTTTGTACACTTCTGTGTAAATTCTAGAGACTGTTGCGTATGAAAATCCTGGGAGCTCAACCGTTTCCGAACCATGCTAAGTCACAAAGATCATATTTTTGTCTAATGTTTGATGAGAATATTAACTGAAGCTCTTGACCTGTATCTGCATGATTTTATACATTGTGCTGCTGTGACATGATTCATATCTACATGTGGATATAAATGCAAAATGAAAAAAGCATACACATGCACAAAATAAGAAACCAACAATAACTGACCAAGGAGAGAGGAACTGACCGAAAAGCCCTATAGTATTTGGCTTAGTACTGCCCTGATGCAATACTTAGCAAAAGACATAGTGTAGGTGGTTGTAGTGAATCTATCTAATGAACGTTTTCAGTACTGCAGAAAGATGGAATGAGGAGGTGAGACCATAACTGTGGTACTTGAAACACATGCTACATACAACATGCTACATACAACATGCTACAAACGGAAATGTTCCAAAAGAAGTTAAAGATTTGAGCATACAGTAAGAAAATAGTGAGCAATAGTGGCTTGGAAATGATTTACATGTTGCTCTGTTGTTCTGATTTATAAACTTTACACAGTTATTTTACAGACTTTCCATTTACATTACTCTATGCCTGCTTTAGAATACCTCACACATGGTTTGTAACCAACAGCAGCATTTAACGGCCCTATTTTGGCATTAAATATGCATCAGCTGTATGCATGAGAAAATTTGTACAAACTGTGATGGTCTCTATCAGTTCGTCTTATGTCTTTGTCTTCTAGGATATAATGCTCTTTTATATGTTTTATAAAGCTTAAAATCGCCCCAAGCTAAAGTATACTGTATAATGAATGACTCAGTATTTTAACTATATGCATTCAAAGAAGATTTTCAATCTCATCATCACCCATATTTTCTCAAACAGTGGCCTGCACAGACTGACACAATCCAAGTACAAGCCTATATTTGTAGAAAGCAAAGAATTCCACCAAATCATTTCCATAGACCGGCTCTCTATTTTACACAAGGCAAAATTGTACCTAATAAAGAAGCAAACCTGGTAAATATAAATAATAATAATAATAAATTAACTCAACCATTACATGTAGTGACTTGTTTCTATTTTTATGGCATAGACTTTAACATGAATTAATCTTTAGCTTATTAATCCAAAAGATTGAGCCATAAGTGCATCTAGTGCATGGTCCAGCTTTTATGTTTAATATTATTATAAAATTCATTGCTGTTGTGGATTGTATCTTCTGTTGTATGTCCTTTTGGATGCATACTGATGTGTTCTTTTGATTTTTCATGTCAAATGATTTTGTTATTTTTTTAATTAATCCTGTGTTGTATTTTATACTGACATGTATTTATTGTAACGTTTGTTACCTTTGTGATTTATGCAATTGCTCTGCCTCAAGATTACCCATGATTTCCTCATTGTTTCTTTCTGTCATTTACCAGTCACATTGCTTCCTTCTCTTTTCCCTTGTCCAAAATCTGACGTTTCTGGGTCTGGGTCTGTTGCAGTCATCAAACAGATCAGGTTTTCAGATTTCTGTCATACCCTTTTCTCTTCCCTCCTTATACTTTGCCCTCATCAAATTCAGCTCAGTTTTTTCAATCACACCTGTCAGTCCACTCTTCACCATGCTGACTCTTGTACATCCTGGATCTGCTCCTGCGTGCTTGCCCTCTATTCCAATCTCCCATCACATTCTATCTTCTATGCCCAGAAACTGTCTTCACTGGTCACTTTCCTCTCAATGTGAATCTGTTTCATCTACTTTGTTCTCCTAATTCTGCTCCTCTATTACCCAGTCACCCACTATTCTTTTCTTCCTTTCGCTTTATTTTTGCTTCGGCTTCCTGCTTTTTACTTCACCTACATAGCTCGCTTTCTCGCTGTTTTTGCCTTAACTGTCTGTTCCCATTTTTCTCTGCTTCTGTCACATCTTCTGTCATTTTATTAAGCTGTCCCTACTTACCATGGTAAATTTGCCTGACAAAATGCCATATCCTACTTTTGACTTTAGATACCCCATGTCTCCTATTCTTATATTGTTACCACTGGCTTTCCTCCTCTCATAATTGGTGGTTATAGCCACATTTCTCTATCTACAACACATTTTATTCTGGTTTCTCTTTATATTAATTGCTGTGAGTCTGTGCTTCTAAAATTAGGCACACTTTAGGGCAGTTACCACTTCCATGTTAGATAGTTCAATCCTAAAACCTTTTTGTTCTCCTCAGATTATAAATGGCAAAACTCAAGCACCTCATTATTCTTTTACAGCCTAGCAAACATTTGCTCATTATTAAATTCCAACAGAAACAGTAATTAGTGGCACTTTTATCGCTAGGTTAGCTTATGGTTACTCATGACAGTCACATTATTATTGCTATTCCTGTTTACATCTATAAAAATGTAAATATTTGAGTGGAAAAGTTGAACTCTGAGTTCTTTTTATGATCTCTAAGCTCTCACAGCTTATAATTTATACTTCAGCAGACACAGCTGAGGTCTAATGAGTTACAAGGATAATATCAAGCATGGACCTGTTCTACCAGGAACACTTACAAAGCTTTTATGTCTTTTTTGAGGCAGCAGCTCTAGTGTAGGGAAGACTTTGAGGAGATTACAAAAAGAAACGGTGACATTTATGTGTTTGTTACTGAAAAGAATAATGAAATGTTAGCTGGGGGGGGGGGTCTTCTGATAACACACATGGGCTGATATACACAATCCAAATGCAAGAACCTATAAGCTTTAAGGAAGATGTATACATGTGGAATTTTATATGTACTCATTTTTTATGTGTTCTAATTTTAAAACATTATGACATCTGAGATGTGTATAATTTATACATTTCCACAAATACACCGTACAGAGGTGTTTGTAGACTCCTGATCATCACACCCATATCTGGACCTTCCATGTCACAAAGTTGGAACAATTGCATAGGTTGGAACAATTGTAAAGGATCTAACAATACCCCTGCGTACCGTGTGAGGTCCATAAAGACATTATTTGCAAATGATGGAGTGTAAGAACTTGAGTAGCCTGCAGAGAGCCCTGACCTAAACCCCACTGAACACTTTGGTGAACAAGAAAGCCAATTGCACTAATGCTCTAGTGGCTGAATGAGTACAATTCCCTACAGCCATACTCCAAAGTCTATTGAAAAGCCTTCCTACATGAGTGGATGACTATATAGTGTATGTTGACTACATATATAAAATACATTTCTTTTGCTATATTAACAAAATGTATGCACCTTAAATGTATATTGCTATAGCAGATCCATCTGTCTAGATTTTTTTTCATTTCAGTGGGTCATAGCCAGAAGGATTCATTACAGTTAGTAGGCTTGTGTGTGGGCTGCATTGCTTTTTACAGTAGCGGGTGAAAAAAGGGCATTATTCACAACACTAGTCTATTAATAATGTATAAGCAATATCTCTTGAGCTTAAAAAACAACTTACTTCTCTTAAACACTGAGTGGAATTAATATAAGATCAACCTTAATGTATCTCACAATTTCTCTTTAAATATTGATTACAAAGTACAAGTCACATATTGTTTGCCTTGATTTCATTTACCAACAAAGATGCTGGCATGGAGTACATATCAGTAGTATCAGTACATTTACAGAGTTCCTTGAGAAACATTAACAGGATTATAAAAGTCAGCAAATATCCCCAAGAAATGTTCTGTTCTTTCCTATTTGAAAGTGATATAAGAAACTGATAAATCGATATTATGTTACGTTATTCATATTTCATATTGCCAAAGACCATTATTTCTTCACCAGCAAAACAATATGTATTCAAATTTAGTATAGCTTACTTGAGAAATGAATCTAAATTAAATTCAACCACTGTAAAAACCTGTTACATGTAACACTGTAGCAGACAGTGGTCCAAATTTAGCCATGGTGAGATCAGTGCTAAGAGACAGACAGTGCAATCTGAGGAACTCATTTCCACCAATAGACTGTCAGCACTTCTCCACTGGCATCCAGACCATGGCGTCATCACTACCTGACTGCTTTTGTCAGGTCAGAGTTTAGGAGGACATATTTGTAAATAGAGTAAATACACACCAATAATATTATGACCACATGCCTTATATTGTGCTGTTCCCTATTTTGCTGCCAAAACAGCCCTGACCCATTATGCACTGTGTATTCTGTCACCTTTCTATCAGAACCTTCATTAACTTCTTCAGCAATTTGAGTAACAGTAGCTCGTCTGCTGGATCAAATCACACGGGCCAGCCTTCACTCCCCACATGCATCAATGAGCCTTGGCCGCCCATGACCCTGTCGCCGGTTCACCCTTCATTGGACTACTTTTGATAGATACTGACCACTGCAGACCGGGAACACCCCACAAGAGCTGCAGTTTTGGAGATGCTCTGATCCAGTCGTCTAGCCATCACAATTTGGTCCTTGTCAAACTCGCTCAAATCCTTTCGCTTGCCCATTTTACCTGCTTCTAACACATCAACTTTGAGGACAAAATGTTCACTTGCTGCCTAATATATCCCACCCACTAACAGGTGCCATGATGACGAGATAATCAGTGTTATTCACTTCACCTGTCACAGGTGATAATGTTATGTCTGATCGGTGTATAAGACCAGTTTAATGCATACACATTTGTCCTTCCAGATAACTATTTTTGTCGGGATGTCAAATTTCTAAGGTTAACTTAGAAACTTCCCAAGTGGGTTTGCCCTCTGGGTTCTCTGGTTTCCTCCCTTCTCAGTACCAGTAGGTGGATTGGTTGGTCCCCTGAAATGGGACCATGACTGGTGTCACGTCCAGGGGGTATTCCTACCTCCCTGGGATAGACTTCAGATCCATAATAAAGCAGTTACTATCAAAGCAGTTAAGTATCATTCAGGTATCTTTTGGCAAATGTTTTTTTTTTATTACTACACCAGCCACTCACGCAGTCTGCATGCATTTGCCATTTTCTGCCATTCTGACAAAACAACTCGAAACGCCCTTTCATTGAGTCCAAACTCAGATCCCGTATCAGTGTCGCGTTAAACACTAGCACGCGCGCCCCAATTTCCCCGTTTTCTACAGCGATTTGGCTTTTCCCCCAGAATTCAGCACTGAACAGCTCCTCTCGCGCATCATGGCATGAGAAGAGATCTGAAAAGCTCGAGCAAATTCATCGCACCCGAATACACTGAAATCTCTAAATGCGGCTATTGTTCTCCTGCAAGTGTTGAGTTCTCGCCGACTCAGCTGACGGGACGGAACGGGCGCAGCTTTCCGTGACACGAGTGGCAACAAAAGCGAGTCGTGTCTTCCCTCTACAGTGCGTTACAAGCTTTACTCTGCAGATCTGAGTGAAAGACGGAGCATATGCGTGTAAAAATATGCATGAATGAGCTTGCTGGTTACTGTGCCCTTTTGGGGTTATCGATACGTCATCGCGATCTGTGAGGGATTGGCCGCTTTTCCGCTTCCTTTTTATTTCTTTCTCACAATTTGCAAACGCGGCCAGTCTTCGCCTCCGGAACGGCAGGATTCCCACAGTTGGGGAAGGTAAACTGCATTTTTTTTATTATGTGATATATTGCACTGATTTAAAGAAAAACACAGTGTCGGTAGTCGTTGCACTCATGAAAATCCATGTCAGATGTGCTACTTCTGATATATTTTGCATTTTGTAGCTCATTCGGTGTTCACTTTAGTCTTACGCAGGAATGCCGCAGCTAAAAATGAAATCGCTTGCCTTCCAAATCGGTGTTTTTTTATCTTGTAAATAAGATTAATTTTAACCTGCGATTATTATTTTTATTATATAGCAGACTATCCATAAAGAGGCAGGCCTAGCAAGGATCTTTATCTATTAATTATTCATTATCAAAGTTCAGGCACTATTGCGGAGGTTTTATCAGTCCCACTTCTCCTGGTTGGACAGAAATAAAATATGTAAGCAGTGTTCATGCTATACAGTAACTATTTTTTTTATGTTTAGTCAGTCATTTCGGAGTTTAGACTACTAACTACTAAAGTGATTATGAGGTTTCATAGGGTTTTTTTTGCATTAACCGCATTAGCACGTTTATTCAATTCTATACTGGATCTGTTTTAGGGTGCCTCCCGAGGGAATCTTGAAATCCTTCTGTGCAAGAGGAATGAGCGTGATATAAAGGCAACGGTGACACACAAGGGGTGGAAATTCGCCTACAGCCGTCGTCACCTCGTCCGGTTTTTTTGAGGAGGAATACACTTCTTAAAAGGACTAAATGAGCGCCGGGTCTTCCGAAAGCCTGGTGCTTTCGATTCCACCGTGCAACGCGAATGGCACGGCGCGCACCAATGGCACGTGCGCCGACCCCACCGATCCGCTCTTCCGTTCGTTTTCCTCCACGATGGTGCTCTTAGTGCTTGTGGCGATGATCGCCGGCACTATCCTGGTCTCCCTCGCCACCTTTCACTTGCACAAGAGCAAGCTGAGGAAGCGCAAAATGCAGAAAGCGCAGGAGGAGTACGAACGCGACAGCGGCCGCCCCAAAGCCGTGCGAGGGAAGCCGGCGATCAGGCACTGCGTAATGGAGAGACCAACGGCGGTACAGAAAAGCGATCTGAACGCGAAAATATCGGATAAAGAAGCCACCGGCGGTGCAAGCATCCCAGAGAAAGAGTACACGGATAATACGAGACATACAAGCCAGACGCGTGGCGATCACCTGTTGGAATCCGTCGCGGTGTCTTGATTAATGCGGTGCCATCCCAATGATTTGACTCTGTAAATACATCCCGTGTTTTCGTATAATTATATTACACGGGGGGATACAGAATCGCCTCTATACGCATGAACAGTGCTAAGTCTTCTTCAGCTTCAGGAGGGAGGAGCCCGGTGGAAACAATAGACGCGTGCTTCAAGGCCAATAGATTTATAACGGTTTATAAGATAGTGTCCCTGTGTGTGAGGACTGTATAGATCTCCTTCTTTCATCCATGTGAATAAATAGACTCCCACCTCTAGAACAAGGATTGCCTGCTATAAAATTGTCATCTGGATCGCCAGCGTTGATGGATGATGTGGACCAAACTGTAATATATGATTAGGAGTAGGCGACATGCTGGATGGTATATTTGTTGCCAAAAGTCAGGTATGACTTCATGCTTGAATTGAGGATAGATATAGCAGGGATTCCTGTATGTTAGAGCTGAAATAAGGACTAATTCAAACACTTCAACGTAGACTTCTTCCTCATACTTCCTGGTACATATTTTAAGAGTATTTCCCTACAGTCTGCTCAGCAAGGTCCCCAGTGTTAACACCCACAGTGTAGGAATTTAACATTAACATTTGATTTATGAATGAACTCTTACATTTCTCATTTGCATTCAGATAGAATAACTCAGTATGGAGGACTATGATATAATGCAACACTGTGGATTTTGCTGTGCACCTTTATTTATAGCTGTCTATTTTTTAAAAAATGTGTATTGATATTAGGCAAAATTGTGATCTAAGTTTATGTCAGGTATAGGCCTAAGATCAGGTGAGAGCTGAGAACTTTCTCTGAGAGCTTGGCATGAAGAAGTGTGGTAGTTTAGCCCCTTTTCCCTGAGACTGTTAGCGCACTATTGCAGCTCCTAGTGGTAGTATTAAAAGCATCTTCATGTTTTGGTCAGAGTGCAGTAAATCCCATAGCGATATACAATATATATCCAGAGGTATTTTAGTTCTGTATTATGCTACAGCTTTGGCTCATTGCTTTCTTCTTTGCAGTTTTGCTCAAGATTAATCTAAAACTAACAATTAACTATTTTATTATACTATGATTATATCTAAGGAATGTCATTTAAAATCTACAGTGAATAAGACTTTTTCAAAAGTTATTTTCTGTATTTCTTTGACGTTGTGTTTAACCATAAGGAGACATTTAATATAACATTGTAATGAACACAGGTATTATTTTATTTTATTTTTCAATGCCTACTTTGAAATACCAATAAAGAATTGTGAAAATTGTGTGTGTGTGTGTGTGTGTTCTTCTTGCAGTTCTAAATGGAGCATCATTAAGGTAATAGGCTCATTAGTATAATGTGCTAATCGTGACAGGGAATAGAAAAGCCCATTACAAGCGAGCTGGCATTCTGCTGGAGAATAATATGTAGTCATCCAGTGTTATAAAATGTCTGTCCAATATGAACAAAGATTTTGGCTTTTGGCTGTAAAGTTGAAATAATTGAAGCCATTTTGGTGGTGTGTATTCACAGAACGCATTTCATAAAGCAACTCAGAAGTTATGACAAATTCTGTTGTACCTTTTTCTTTAAATGCCTTGTGTCATTATAGCCCGTTATAGTCTTTACATCCACCTGTGTTCCATGTGCATTTGTGAGACTGGGTGAGCATTGAACACCTTATTAGTAGATTCCTGAAACCATCAAGTTCAAGTAATCAGACAACAGAAATAGGTACTTATTTGCTTGCCATAACATGCTGCTCACTAAGATACAGGCCCTCCATGATGCATTTCAGCTAAATCTAACAAGGAATGTTTCATCCAGGCCCCTAGAGGACCCCCTTAGTAGGCCCGGGTTAGTAATTTATGTTATCCACCCACAGTGACACAGCTGCACATAACTATCAAAGCATCTAGCACAGAAAAGCATAGAAACCATATCTACAGCTTGGCATTCAAGAAAGAAAATTGTCTATGCTCTCTGGATGAGAGTGATAAAGAGCAGCACTGACCAGTCATGGGTATCTGTGGACTTGTATGTGTAAGCCAACTATTATCACTTTCCTCCATGTGTGAGTAGCTACCCTGTAATATAGCATGAGTAGATACAGTGATTGGGTTTATATGACTAAGAGTAGGAACTTAATATACACATTTATATTAATTTTACATTTGCTCAATTGGCTGATGCTTTTAACAAAAGTTACTTACAATCAGTGCAGTGACTGAGCAGTTGAGGGGTAAGAGTGCTGGGATTAGAACTCACATCCCTCCAATCAGTACAAATAAAGCCCTTAACACTGAGTTCTGTGCGTTTAGATTCTACACAGAAAAGTAAAACCAAACTCATACCGTAGGTTTAGATGAAAAAATGGTGTCTGACTTGTGTCTGTTCAAGTCAGTTTTAATTACCATTGACAAGACGCTTTATGTATTCATCTCGTAAAAGCTTAATTGCCCAACTCCAGCAATATCCAGTGATTGTAATAGAAGCAATGATAGCCAAGTACTAAAACATTAATTAGTGTAAATGGCTCACAGATATGTCCTTTTTTTCCCATGCTTGTATTGTGGGCAGATTAGCTGTAGCTAATTCAAGTGAGACACCTAGCCTTGCCAAACTACTGCAGAACTTACTATTTTTTACTTCCTTTCTCCCTCACCCTCTGTTTCTCATTGTGTGTGGTCTGGCACAGTCATGAGCAACACATTCCACACTTAACAGCTTTTTCACTGGGAAGATATGGACTGTGGAGGATGAGCCACTTAGATAAAAGCTTTAGCAGCCATGCATTATAGGTGTGGGAGTGAGAGTGCTTTCCCCCTAACTCCTGCTTACCGAATGACCTACAATTTTAATGGACTTGGTAATCAGAGGGGCCAGAAAAATCATCTGACACCCTTGAGTGTTTGCATATCCTAAAATGAATAGGTATATTCCATGCATAGGGGAGGTTTTTTTAAAGTATTCAGACAGTTAATATCAGATTGTACAATTAATATCAGATAATACACTGAGCAGTTTAATTATATATATATATATATATATATATATATATATATATATATATATATATATATATATATATATATATATATATATATATATATATATATATATATGCACACCTCATGTACTGTATATGTTAAACAGCAGAAATGTCTTTATATGAAATGCTATCAGTAGGTATACTGATTCCAAGGAAATTGGGATGCTGGAAATGCTTATTTTTATTCCTCTAAAAGCATTTTACATTTGGGAAAAATGAGAACATTTTGCGTAACAGCAAACAGTCTATGACATAGATGATTTTGCAAATTAGTGTCATTTCATATAATGTACTACTGCCAAGCTATAAAAGATGCTGTGAGATGTTCTTGCATTATGATATAATTCTACATATTCTTCTTGCTACCTGCTCCAGATAGCTTTACAGTTCAGTATGTGAGTTCTCTCTGCCGGAAGAGATAAAATGGCTGCTCACTTCAGAAAAAGGACAAAGCCACTCACTTACAGATGCCTGTGTCGAGCTTTTACGGAAAATGGCAGTTAGGTCGATGGTTTAAGAAAGAGATGCAGTGAGTTCTCATACACACAACACTTCAGATCTCATGCTATGATGCTTTAGTGTGTAGGAGTATTGCCAATATGTAGTGTGCAGATGAAACATATCAAACAGCTCTAGAGGAAAACTGAGCCAGGGGATAAAATGGAAAAAGAATGTTGCCCTGAATTGCCCTCAAGACAAGTGACTGACAGTAATGAGATGAGAACTGATAAAATTCTGTAATAAACAGCTACAAAATGGGCCAAAGTGGACACTGCCAGCCACAGATGTAGAAAGGCTTTTACAGAAATAGATTGAGAAATGGGAGAGTGTGAAGGCAAAAAAAGGATCAAATAAGACAATAATGGCAAAATATCTAAAAATGTGTACTGCATTAGTTACAACAGCTATGTTAAGACTAAATTATTCCAATAACCCTAGCCTATGCACTGACTTTCAGTACAATAAGAATAGTCTAATTCTGAGAGCAGTGCTTATGTAACGTGGCAGCCAGACCCAGACATACAGCTGAATGCAAGTTTGAATGTGATATAAATATTTTCAACTAACTTTTCTACGCCCACCCTCTCTGTGCCTTTGTAACTTCATAACCTCTTTGCAGAACCTCTTTGTGTCCTCACATTTGCAGTTTTTGCTGTTCTTTTCTTACTGATATTTCATTTATAATTGAAATGTTTGGTGAGGGAGTCGAGGCAACATTTTAATCAATTTTATTTTTCCTATAAATGTTGCCTTGGGGTTCGAACCATTTTTCTGTTTCAGCATCCAACATTAATTTTTACTACCTCACGCTAACTTAGACAGAGCAAAATATCTCTGGCAAGTTTCAAAGACATACTGCAAACTACAGTTCATTCTGTTTTGGCTATAGGTTTTTTAGTCTAATCCTTAACTAGTCTGTTTGCAGATCTCCTGAGATTGTGCCTATATAATGTTTACAGTTTGATTAGAAAAGAACAGAGAGTAGAGAATAGACAACCTGCAAGACAAAACAGAGATAAGAAGGCTTAAGGAGAAAATAAGAACGCTTTTGTGTCAGTTTGTTTTTAGAAAAATGGTAAAAGTGAATTCAATATGCATGATAGGATTAAAATATCCTGGAGGTTATTTTGGTGTTTATTAAAACTTTTTAATGGGCCTTTGGGATAAACTTGGAGGGGAAGATAGTAACCAGTGTGCATGTCTTGTTACTTGAGGGAGTGCTGATGAGTCAAGAGGGTGATTGCAAGTTGTGCTTGCTGGAGTTTTCTTCTTCCTCAGGGGAATCTGCAAAAAGACACATATGTTGGAGTGTTGTTCCTCTGCAGAGAGTGCCATATTTATCCTTCTCATCACGAGACACCCACTGGGAATGATTGGGAAGCTGAGCGGCCTCCAGCCGCGTCTGGGCAGATTCAGCTCCGCCTCACTCACAAGATTGTGTTTTTTGCTGAGGTTGCTGATGGTCATGCAATGGCAATTAACGATATCTGACTTTAAAGATACCACTGTTGTACCACTGTGGCAGCAGCAGTGACGAAAGTTAAATCTGAACTTCCTGATTCATGGCAGATTGAATGTTATTCTTATCACTGATCTGTCCTTTTACAGTGCTTTGCACAAATTTACATTGCTCTGAAATTATCCAAGGTGAATTCTCCTGAGTTAAGAATCAGTTATTATAGATGCATGAACACTTTTTGAACAATTTTTTACTTTTTTTGTATCCCCCTCTATTTTGTATTTTGTGTCAGTTCAGACACACAGTCATATAGATCCCAAGTTCTGGGTAGTAACTTAAAATAATATTGTAAAACTTTTAAGGGGGATGAATTCTTATGCCAAGGCACTGTATGTCTGAAACAGGAAGTAACGTGAAAGCAGTGTATAACTCAACATCCCAAATTTAAACACACACGACATAACTGAGTTTATATGTAATGAAACGAACATGTTATAGTGAATATCTCATCTCAGGGTATATAGATGATGCATTGTATGTATTATCATGTAGATTTGACATTTTCCTGCAAAGTGAACGTAATCTCTGTTCTATTTGTTGTCATTTAATCATCTTTATTGTATCCTTAGAAATGAGCTCTGGGAAGTTGCAAGATTTTAAAGCTGTTCTTTCTTGTCCTTCTGCTGAGGATGGAGCATCTAATACTTAAAAGATCAAGCAACAGCTCTACAACCGAAGCAGGATGGTGACCTTTAAAGAAATATGCTCTTTGTAAAATATTAGTACAAAACATGACATGTCTATGTTGTTCAGGAGCTCTTAGCAGCCCAGCAGCCACTTAGGTAATACCACAATTCACCGAGCAGACGAACATGACAATATTCAGGACAAAAGAGCGATTACAGTAAAGGATGATCAAGGTGTACAGAATGCAAATTCCAATGTGCTGCATTAGGTCACTTGGTAAAAAATATTCTGTGTCCTTGCTGGAAGTTCTTTCATATACTCAAGATGAGTGAGTTTATACTGGAGTATACAATCACTGAAACAATAGAATAGCCCCTTCAAAAAGCCTTCCTCTATTGCCTTGTGCCATTAAAATTCCTCTCATCAATCATGGAAATTCAAATGATGTGAAAGCCTCTCAGCGCCGTCCTCTGCCTGCTCCAGCATAAAATCAATCAGACAGCCCAAGTGCATGCTAATGAGCGGCCTTGAGCTGGAGAAGCTGAAGCAGGCTGTCATGGTATCCAGTCACACAGGTTGATATGCCCAAAGCATATATTGAGGCTTATTCAAGTCCAGTGATCAAACAGGTATTGTGGTTTCTTTAATAGCATTTATTTAAAAAAAAAAAAATTGGAAAAATTGGAATTGGCCCATTGGAATTTAATATATTTTCTGTCAAGATGAGCTAAAGGAGTGTGATATAAAACTCATAATGAGCAGTGTGATCAGCCAAGAGATAACAGTAGATGGTATTACACTGACAAGATACTAGGTTTTATTTCACAGACTGAAAAAAAACCATCAACATTCTGTACCTATCTGATTTGTTTGAAGGCAGCAGATTTCCAATGGAAATAATACAGAGTTTACATTGTAAAATAACCTGTTGTTATGTTAAAGTATGTTACAGCAATTTACAGTAAACAATATGTAATATATAAATATTGTATACAGTAACACATAACCTACTACCTTTGCTTATTTCTTTGATGCAACTGATCTGAAAGTTTTGCCCAAACGTGTTAGCTTGGCTATATGCTGAGATTCAACCACACAACCTTCGCATCTGTGACTGAAAGCCCTAACCACTCAGCCATCATATCTACAGCATAACAACACCTAATTTTGCTTGCACTGATTCATCTACTATTCTAACCACTGAATTATTTCCACTAAAATATTGCATTGAAGCAGTACAAGCTTATCGAGCTCGTTGAGGCAGTTCATTGGGTAAGGATTTGAGTTACAGTCAAGCAGATAGTCTGTTCAAATCCCAGCACCACCCAAGTGCCTTGAATGGGTCATTGAGTAAGTCAGTTCATTTCAGTTGTATCAGGCAAAAAGTTATTTTATTCCATGTACAATATTATAGTCCTTTACTGTAAATATGTTTTGCAGTTGTCTACTGTACATTTTACAGTTCTTTATTGACAAACCAGGTTAAAATAACTGTAAACTCTACAGTAAATGTTACAATATATTATAGTACATTAAATGTTATACTATATTAAATATAGTATAAAGTTATTAAAGGGAAGTTAGAATATTTCCAAGTGTAAAAAGATTAAATTGAAGAACCAGACTGTGTATGATGTATTATTTTTCTTGCCTTGCAATGGCACATTTCACAAGATTTATGTTATTCTGTTCTATTGTGCGATTTATCATACAGATTCTGGTTGTTGGGATGTACAAACTTTGTACTTTTTTATATGGGGAAAACAAAGATAAATGACTTATTGAGTCTAATGTATTTCTGTGTTAAAACTTTTGTTTCTCATGTCTCATTTCACTAAAACTTGTAAGAGTTTTTAAACCAAAATTCTGGTCTGACAAAACACAAAACGAATTTGACGCATTTTTGCTTTTATTGAATATTGATAAGCTGCCTTGCTCGCTACCATATTTTAAGCAATAATGCTTTTCTAGTACACACTGCTGAAACACACTTACCCTTCACATCAAGAACACCTGTACACCCGTTTATTCATGCAATTATCCAGTCAGTCATGTGGCAGCAGTCAAATGAATAAAATCATGCAGATACAGGTCAAGAGCTTCAGTTAATTTTCATATCAAACATCAGAATGGGGAAAAATGCCACTTTAGAATTAGAATGTCTTTAGTGACATTGTAACATGTACAACAGAATGAAAAAATTCTTCCCAATCAGTGATTCACTCATCGTATTCTAAATGAAAAAGGAGCATAAAAAATTGCTAAATTGAGAAATTGAACTGAATTGAGTATTTCATGTTTTACTGATTTTGTGAGATTTTCACACAAAGCAGTCTTTTACCAATCTTTGACTGTTCGGTTTCAGTGAGCCTGTGCCCACTGTGGATTCCTGTTCCTAACCCAGTCTGGCCATTCTTATTTGACCTCAACAAGGCATTTCTGCCCTGCAGAACAGCTGCTCAGTGGTTGTTTTTTTTTGTTTTTCACACCATTCACTGAAACTGTAGTAAATGTAAATCCCAGGCAATCAGCAGATTCTGAAGTATTCAACTCAAATCTTCTGGCATCAGCAGCCAAGCCCCAGTCTTAAGTAAGTTCAAGTCCATGAAAGAAATGACATTTCTCTACAGGGTTTTTGTGTCTGTCTCAGTCTGTCTGGACTGACCTTCTCAGCCAGTTGCCAAACAGAAGGAAAATAAATGAATGAATAAAATTGTGGTAGTAGAGAGTGTTCTGAAATCTCTCACATGTCTTTAGTTGGGTTGAGATCTGGTATGAATGAAGCCAACAGTATTGTTGTTATTTGCAGAATTTTCATACTCATTAAACCTTTCAGTGAGTCCTAGAGCACTGTGGATGGGGCAGGGTCAATCTGGATCCTGGATACAAGTGGACTCAAGCTATGCCAGGATATGCCAGCGGTGGTGGCTCAAGTGGTTAAGGTTCTGGGTCATTGACTGGAAGATCAGGGGTTCAAACCCCAGCACTACCAAGTTGCCAGTGTTGGGCCCTTGAGCAAGGCCCTTAACCCTCTCTGCTCCAGGGGTGCTGTATCATAGCTGACCCTGTGCGTTGACCCCAACCTCCAAGGATGGGATATGTGAAGAAAAGAATTTTGCTGTACTGTAATGTATATGTGACAAATAAAAGCAAATTATTATAACAGATCTACTGTTTTTTTTCCATTATGGTCTGTCAGTAAGCAGTATGCAAACAAAGAGAGATGAGATGAGTAGAGCTGCATGTTCTCCTTTTCACTCTAATAATCAAAATGTTGAAGCAGTGTACAAAAAATTCTGACAAGTTAGTTTTTACTGGCAATAAGGTAACTGGAAAGCTCAGCTAACTTGCATTGATGCAACACTTCCACCACTGAATTAATCTGCACTAAAAGATTTCATTTAATCAGTGCAAGGTAGCTGAGCTTGTTGTGGTGGCTTAGTGGTTAAAGCTTTGAGATACAGTTCATAAAATTGTAGGTTTACATCCCAGTACTGCCAAACTGCCATGATTGGGTCCTTGACAAAGACCATTAACCTTAAGCTGAGTTGTATCCTTCATCAGTTACAAGCCTTTGCTTTTTAAAAGCATCAGCCTGCTTATGTGTTATTTTATACTATGTAAGATATTGCAGATGTTTTCTGTGAACATGTTTCATAATTGTTTGCATTTTCAGCATGAATCTGATACGGTATTATAATATAAATGAAATTCATTCAAGTTACACATATACAGCAGGTTATCACTGTGCAAATATTTACAATATCCTTTTACAGTGCGAATTGCATTTTAGTTTAGAACATTTTAGTGCCAGATCCAAGCTGCAACTGCAACCTGAAATACTTTTTCTAATATAGAAGTGCTTTGCGGGTCTCCATTAGAAACTATAGTATACCTTAATACTAGTACCAACAGGCCACCATAACCCCAGATAAGAATAGAGATAAATGATAGTTGTAGCAGGCTTCTGGGTGGCTTTAATCCCTGCTGGCTCACTTTAACTTGTTGGACCTCAGAGTCCACTACAACTAGAGTGGACACACTACAGGGTGGTCCAGAGTCTTCTTCAATTACCTATTATTGCTGTACACTTGCAAAAACTAACCAAATCAATAAAAATTAAATTAAAAAACATCTTCAGGCTTGAGTGAGAACGAGCAAACTCGGCTTTGTTGTAGTAAGACGATTCTTACTAAAATGGCACTCAAACACAAAGGGCCAGGCTCGGTGCGGTCAAGTACGACTGCCTGTAAAAAATCTCTTCTATTTATCCCCTCATCCTAATCCTCCTATCACTTTTTTTTCTCAAGATTGTTTTAAATCATTAGCACACTTTTTTTCTGATAATAAACATACCCTATAAAAAACACCCCTCCCTTCTTTTATTTGTCTATGTTTTTATTTTAACTGATGACCCTTTGAATTCCAACCACTGACCTTTAAGTTAGACAAAGTGCTGTTTACTATACTTGTTCAAGTGAGCTCTGTTTTATTGTTACAACTGCAGGAATATTTATTTATTATTATAATCTGTGTAACTATTAATTGTATTGTGAGGATCATCACGGTTACCTGACATTAGGTTTTCTTCTCCAAACCTTAAGGGAGGACAATATACTTATTTACTTACTTGTTTAAACCTATTTGCACTTTTCCTTATTGATGCTATGGCTCTCTCATTTACGCTCTCCTGTCCTTGTCTGTCAGCTTAATCATATTAAGTACTTCATGCACTGTCATGTATCCTAGTATCAGGCCCACATCTGTGCATGACTGCCATTTACTATTTTTATACAGTAAATAAGCTATTTGGTATTTGGTAAATTTTGGTATTTAGGTATTTGGTAGCTTTGCACGCATATTCCTTGCTCGTGCAAAATGTTTGTTTGGTGTATATGAATTTTACTTCAATTTCTACATTCAGTTGTTTGGTTTACTCATATTGTCAAATAGTCATATCTTCTTCTTGTCATATCTGTGGCTGTTATGGCTAGGGCTCTTCTCTTCTGGTGCTACACTTAAGGCTACTGTGATTAAAGCTTCTTGCCCCAGCACACCCTGTTCCTAGCTCCCTTTCTATTTAGCAAGGACATGCACATAGCCCTTGTTGACAGATCTTTCTGACCTGCCTTCCTTTCTCGAATTTGCCAGAAACATGGACAAGACATGTGGATGCGGACGTGGCCGTGGAGCCCTCGTGCCCTCCAGCTGTACCCTGAGGTGCTGTTAGACACAAGGTCACGCTGTGAGGCGCATCGCATCTGAACTCGCCTGTCTCCAACTGAAGTCACTAGGTCTCCTTTCTCCTACCATTCACCTGGTTACACTCCAAGTTCTCCAACTTCCCCGGAACTTCCCTCAGGCCCTAGGCGTGAGTGCCCTACCTGTGCCCCGTACATGGCTGATAATAACTCTTCAAGCATGATTATATGTGGGGGGTTTTTAATGCTAATTTAAACTACTTCTCGTTATATGGTTAACTTTGCCACAGCTGAGTTGTTCCTATATTGCTTAAACACAGATTAAAATAAGTGAGATTAATATAGGTAAAGCAAAATAAGTAAAGATTAATATTAACTCGGGATTTACAGATTAAAATAGTCTTAAATTCGATTTGGCTTAAATGAATAAATTTAAGGATTAAAATGAACTTTTGATTTAATGATTAAAGTAGATTAGGATTAGATTTAGATTAAAATGAGTACGTTCTGAAGAAAAAATTTCAACAAACTCCAATAATCCAGGTCTTTTGAGGACTTCCTGAAGGAGCGATATACACACACATGAAATATTCATTAAATGAAGAGTATATTCCTGAAATTGCTCAGAATTCTGAAGATAAGTTTTGAGGGAAGAAAGTCGAAGAACTCAGTTAAAATGATAGAATATAATGTTATGCTATTTTTTATTTTCTCCCTACTCCATACTGATTTTGTTGATGTTGTGTGATGTTGAGTTAGGCACAACTGTGTTTTTATATCCCTCGCAGCTCTGGTACCTCACATTATACACTGAAATTGTTAAATGCTGCCTAAATTTGTGAGTTTCTTTTCTAATCACTGGTAATGTGATCACCATGAGCACACAGATCTGAGCTCATGAAACCAGAGACCCTGGAGAACACCAACACAAGAACATCAGAGTACCCATCTAAAAAAAAAAAAGTATTAAGTTCTTTTCAATCTTTTATATTTTTGGAATTGCTTAGGTTCATCGGATGACTGCAGGTGGTTATCAGTATGTGACTACATCATGATCATCATCCGCCATCCTCAGGGCTTCAGTAAATCAATATGATGGACCCTGAGGCATCTTTTAATATATACTGCTGAGACATGTCTCTGGGTGGTGCACTCTCACTAGTGAAGGAAAATATTGGAAGTACTTATCAGCGTGAACAGAACAGAGTTCTGAGCATGTCATCTGTTGTTTCAGTTGCAGTTAACACTCTAGTCTTTTGGAATGATGACGGCTGTTTAAAGCATTCACTGTCCTTCTATGCATGTAGTTGTTCTTATCTTCTTTTAGGTTAATGCTCAGAGACATTGGAGTGTGACTGCAGTAGTGATTTGGGGAATTAAATTGCGAGAGACTTCCAGGCATGGATTTGAAGGCCATGAGAAAATCTATGCAACTCAGACACCCAGTGATCTGCATATAAACTACTAACTAGAAATATAGAGTTTCACAGCAGAAACCTTCAGTCTATCATTTATATAGTGTATTGATATAGCATTTTATCAACCGAGCTAACTGCAGTTGATATTATATATGGATGTGGAATATAGGAACATGGAAAATAATAAAGTATTACATTTTTTATAAATGAATTTATAAAACCCTAACCCTAGTACTTCAAGCCACTCATCTACACCACTCAGGCATAACATTATGAGCACAGACAGGTGAAATGAATAACACTGATGATCACCTCAACATGGCACCTGGGATATATTAGGCAGCAAGTGAACATGTTGTCCTCAAAGCTGATGTGTTAGAAGCAGGAAAAATGGGCAAGCGTAAGGATTTCAGCGAGTTTGACAAGGGCCAAATTGTGATGGCTAGACGACTGGATCAGAGCATCTCCAAAACTGCAGCTCTTGTGGGGTGTTCCCGGTCTGCAGTGGTCAGTATCTATCAAAAGTGGTCCAAGGAAGGAACAGTGGTGAACCGGTGACAGGGTTATGGGCAGCCAAGGCTCATTGATTCACATGGGGAGCAAAGGCTGGCCCATGTGATCTGATCCAACAGACGAGCTACTGTTGCTCAAATTGCTGAAGAAATTAATGCTGGTTCTGATAGAAAGGTGTCAGAATACAAACTGCATCACAATGTGTTGTATTTTGGCACCAAAAGGGGGACCAACACAATATAAGACAGGTGGTCATAATGTTATGCCTGGTGGTTGTATTTTATGAGCCTTTAATGGGATTTAAAAGTGCGGGCTGTGCAGCTCTGTGTGTTTCTGTGCTGTAATTTTGCTCGGTGATATTCTGTTTCCCTCTAGTGGACATTGTGCCTCATATCACAAAAATTTAAATTATTACTGGACTGGAAGCGCCAGTCCATGGAGCAATGGAGCAATCTCAATGTCACTGATGTAATTAAAAATAACAAATAAATGGGTGATGTGTTGCATACATTAGAATATTAACTAAGCATTGTGTAAAACAAAAAAATAAAAACATTTGTTGGAAGGATAATAAATCTCAGCTGCATGATACATTCTATATTGTAAAATGCTAGAAATAATCACCAAATACAAGTCAGCTAGACAACAAAGAAAGACTAGAGGTCAGAGGACCTGAAATGCAACATGCATCTGAAGCCAATGCAGAGTGGACTAACTGAACATTTTCAGTTTAATAATATTAGTATATTGCAGTTTTGAATATCTGCTTCAGTCCTACTGTTTCGAGTTTATACTGTGTATAAGTCTTGCGCTAATTCTTAATCCTGTGCAAACATTACAAAGACGCATAGGACACAAACTGCACAACAGTGCAGGACAAAACGGTGCACACATAACTTAAATATCACTGGTCAGACTAAACATTGCAATATGCAAGTGAATTTGATATATGAAATACCCATGATGTATATGGGGGAGAATAAATGTTTGTGCTGTTGGAGTGAATGATATGATAGAACAGTCTTTAGCTTACAGTTAAACTGTGAAACTTCTACTAGTTCTTAACTTGTGAAACAACAGCTCCCTCTCCCCTCCTATCCTCCTATCACTATCATGGAACATCAGGTCAGCAGAACACTGTGGAAACTCAGAAAATCAGGAAAACAGCAGGTCCTGACCATGTCTCACCAGCAACACTTAGACACTACTCGAAACTACTGTCTCCTGCTCTCACTGATGTATTTAATCAGTCCTTAGCCAAGTGTATTGTGCCTCAGGGCACAAGGTGTGGACACTCTGTACCAGATTCACACGCTATAGACAATGCAGAGATGCCAATCAGCCTGCTACACGTTTTTGGACTGCGGAAGGAAACTGGAGGAAACCCACAAAACATGGGAAGAACATGCAAACTCAGTACACACAGGACAAGGAATCAAACCCCCAACCCTGGCAGTGTGAGGCAAACATGCTGACCACTGTCACCATGGCACCTGAATACAGTCACACAAATTCCAAAAGGTATTTAAGCTGTCACAAAAACGACTGCTCCTATTCAACAGCACAACAAAAGAATCAGAAACACGTCCTCCACTTCTGTCTGGTTCAGCCCTGTAACTTCACACACAAGCCAAGTACTCCAAACACAAGCTACAGTGCAACAATAGAAGTGCAGAGAAAAAAGCTTGGTGACTAGCTCCAGACCCTCACTTATCTGCACTCATCCAGCCAGTGTGAAGAAGACAGAAGGGAATATCAGAGCTGACTCCACACATAACACATTCTTCCCCCAGACCACATGGGCCAGCCTTCGCTCCACACGTGCATCAGTGAGCCTCGGCCACCCATGACCCTGTCGTCGGTTCACCACTGTTCCTTTCTTGGACCACTTTTGATAGATACTGACCACTGCAGACCGGGAACACCCCACAAGAGCTGCAGTTTTGGAGATGCTCTGATCCAGTCATCTAGCCATCACAATTTGGTCCTTGTCAAACTCGCTGAAATCCTTACGCTTGCCCATTTTTCCTGCTCCTAACACATCAACTTTGAGGACCGAATGTTCACTTGCTGCCTAATATATCCCACCCACTAACAGGTGCCATGATGAGGAGATAATCAGTGTTATTTACTTCACCTGTCAGTGCTCATAATGTTATGCCTGATCGGTGTATGTGTAGGTAATATTGCATCATATTCTATAAGGTTGTATTGCATTGCACTGTATTTTGTTATATTGTACTCATTGGTCAATGTGCTGTCCTGTACTATATGGGACACTGCACCAAAAATAATTCCTTATTCACCATGTGCTTGAAGAATAAAAGCATTCTGTTTCTGATCAGACAGAATTGAAGCATTGTTGTGATTTCTGAACACGTCAGCACACTGCTTAGTTGAAAACAGTTCACAATCTAAAATATTTCTCAAGCGTCCAGAAGGTGAACAGAGGTCAGTGTGTAGGAGTACAAGGTAGTTGTGTCTAATACACTGCTTAAATAACTCCAGCATGGCTGCTGCATCTAATACACTTGTCGCAGCACTGAGCACACTTATGTGCCACTACTGAGTGACCTCAATGTCACTGCTGGGCTGAGAATGCTGTGATGATACACTATATGGCCATAAGTATGTGGACATATGATCATCACACCCATATGTGTTGCTGAACATCTCTTGCCAGATTTAACCCACTCTTGCTGTTATAATAAACTCCACACATCTAAATAGGCCGGTAGATTTCGGGGCATGGATGAGGGGATGTGCACATTTAACCAGAAGGAGGTCTGTATTCCAATTAATCTCAAAGGTGTTCAGTGGGGATGAGGTCAGGGCTCTGTGCAGGACACTCGAGGTCTTTCACTCAAACCTTGGCAAACCATATCTTTATGGCAGTGTTACGCTGGAACATGTTTGGGCACAATTCTGTACTCCCCACATATGGATGTGTCCACATACTTTTAGCCAAATCATGTACCTGTTTAGTGGTGGTCATATTGTGGTTCCATTATATGATAGATGGCTTTTAATGGATTTTTTTAATCAGTCTTATTCTGTGGCTGTTAACATTTATGGACTTTGATTGTCTGATGTTTTCTGGTAAAGTGTTGATATGCATCCTATTTATTACTGCATTGCTCTGATCATGTCAACACAAACACCGCCACTTCCGGTCTGCTTGTTTAAACACTGCTGGTGGCCGAAATTAAACTGGGGTATGGTAAATATGACTTTTGTTCATTCTGAACGTTTATTTATTTGGATGAAAATGGATCTAATAACACACGGACAAAGAAAAATTCCTTAATTTCTGTGCACATTTAAAAAGTATAACTGTTTAAAAAGAAGTGAGAATTTATAACATCAGCCTGTCACTAGCCGGTATTTGCATTTTGCTAACGAGTCCCCTTGTAGTGCTTTGTACTCGGTGCCTGATTACAAAAATAACATCGTTCTCATTTAGGCTTTTTTGTTTCTTTTGAAAAGAAAACTAATTCGGAAAAGCGCATTCGTGTGCGCCATACACATGTCTTGTAGCTTTGTAGGATTTGTTGTGCAATTTTTCCTCACAGGTCTTATATGAGGGAAATGGTGCAGGCGTTAGTGAGACAGCTCACACGCACAGTGGTATATTGAAGGCCCCCATCTAGCAGACTGCTTTCTCTGGACAGCAAACACGGACATGGCGGATTACGATACCTACGATGACCGGGCTTACGGTAGCTTTGGTGGCGGAAGAGGGTAAGAAAAATATTTGTCTGAAGAACGGGAATTCGCGCTGTCGGTTGCAGGTTGAGCGAGTACGAGCCGGTGTAGTGTGGCGGTCGGCGGTTGCATTGAGTGGAAGCGAGAGCAGGCCCAGGCGCGCAGAGCGGTGTGGGGAGCTGCGCTCTCCCGGTATGATGAATGGGAAGTCGCTCGTTGAGAAAACGCAAGCGCGGGGATTGGCGCATCATCCAGATGTGCGTGCAGGATCACTAGGTCTCCTTGAACAATACCTTTCTCTTTGCGGTGAGCTAGCAATGCTAAAACGTGTATATATTAAACATTCAACTCGATTCTGGTGTAAGGTTTTTGCCAACGAGGCAGTTGGCGCCAGGTATCCGCGGTGAAGAAAACACACACACACCGAGCCCACATGGGCTACGAGCTGTGATGCACATAACAAGCGAAGCGAGGTCAGCGATTTATCTCTCATCTGCGATTTAACAAGCCGTTAAGAAATGTTTTATGGACTTGTTTTTTTGCACTAAAGCTGCTGTTGGACTGTGTGTTTGAAACGTGATCGCTACATGGAGGCTAATTGTAGCAAGTTAGCTCTCTGTGTGTCTCTAAACTGAGCAGCCCTGCATGGTGGGTGTAGAAATCGGGCCTGCTGCATTTCACTTCATTCTACACAACTGATCGTCTTAGTGACTTTGACTAGCAGACTTTCACGTGTACTCAGACGTTCACGTGTTTTCAGTCATGCAGAATTCTGAAAAATCGACGTTTACACGTGGTTTTTTTTTTTTTTATTTACGTTGTCGGAGTAGCCCAGATTACTGATTTTTTTTGTTTGTTATGCGTTTAGTTTAGTGTGTCTAGACGAAATTGCATTTCATATAAAAGCTAGTTATAGTATATAACTATAATTAAAGAAAGAATTTAAAGCAGGACTACGTGATTCACCAAGTCGCAGTTATTATAACGCTGCATAATGCTCCATGTGGTGGCTCTCGCTGCACGTGCCGCCTCTTTGTATACAGTGAAAGCGTTATAATTTGGCAGAAAGTCCTTGTTTATTCTGTTATGCACGTGCTCATCTAAAAAAAAAAAAAAAAGTAAAAGCTGGTGTGCTCAATCCCAGTGTTGAATTAATGATTAACGAACAGCAATAAAGTGCACTGCCTTGTGATAAGCGTTTCTGGCTGTTGACTTATCAGGCATCACAGCTGTATGTATGTTTAATGTGTACCTCTGAAGAAGCACACACACATCGCAAGCTCTAAAGAGTTTGTCAGTATGTTGTGAGAAAGATCTACATATCTGAAAGTAGTTTACATGTGATTACAGAACTTTTTTCCTCGTTAGTATAGGAGATCTGTACCTTTTGACCAGTAAAGGATTTTTCATGGAGAACTTGCATCGTTTCATCACATCACTTTGAGTTTTAATATGATGAGTGATGCAGCGTAGAAGATGGAGTGGTACGTGGTAGGGTAGATCCTAATTGCCTTGTTAATTGCCTACACACCCATTTAATTGGCTTTTTCAATTGAAATATTTTTTATTTTTATGTAGATGTTTAATTCCAGTTTTTTTTTTTTTTTTGCTTCTATAATATAACCCAAGTCACATATTAAGTTATAACCATATATATTAACATTTTCACTTGTATCGTTTTAGGTAAGGTGAAGCTATGAAGGTCCCCCGTTTTTACATGATGGATCGGTCCATTTATGCACAAATTTAGGTTATTTAAATGTCAAGGCTTGGTTGTCTCCTAGTTGAGAAGCACAAAGACGCTATTCTATCTCGGTGAGGAATTTTTCGAGCCACTCTGCTGCTGATTTCATTTGTTCTGTAAGTTACATGGAATCTTATTGCTTACAGTACACAGTACATTATTCACAGCTGTGGAGGTCACTTTCAACTCACTGTCTTTTTTTTTTTTTTTAAAAGCGGTTTTATGATTCAAATTATAGACATGTGTAGTCCAAATATTTACAGATAGTCAGATTTGAGTGTTTACTCAGATATTGCCCTGCATAAAAGTAATAATTTCCATTTGGATCGCAAAGCAGTTTAAATTAAGGACAGCACAGACTTTGCTTCCACAATAGTTTTGTGCGGATTATATTAAAGCGAACTGATGTGAATAGTGTGTACACAGTTAAAATTTACAATATTTTGTCATTTTGTTTGAGAATTATTTTTATTTTAAATGTAAATGCATTTGCATACATGGGGTACATTTTCATATCTAGCAAGATAACGCACAACATAAATAATAACAAAATAATGCTGTGGCAGTTTTGTTTAGAAATGATATAAGGTCTGTAATGTGACGGCTCACCTTTTAATGTAATGACAAATAATTCTGTTCAAAATCAATTGGGTTTTTGATTTGTTTTGTAAGTTGCATGAAAACCTGTTGCTCACGCTACATCATTCACAGCTGTGGAGGTACGACTCAACCCACCGTAAATCGTTTTTGAGATCTTATGATTTTTAAGTAATGTTTAATCCAAATAGTCAAACATGGGTTTTTCCTCCCAAATACATTAAGTTAGCCCTGTGTAAACCATTGAAGCAATTCGATTCAAGGACAGTTCAGATTCTGCAACGTTTCTACTTGTGCAACCTTTTCATAAAACAGAGCAGCACTATCCAACATATTTGCTAATTACAGAGAGTGAACAAAGAAACCGGGGCAGAACGAATGATTGAATGCCGCCAATGAGTCTTAAAAATGAAATTTTCTCTTGTACCTCATTTATTTTTGTATACTTGATGTTAAATTTCTAAAAGCTTAATAAGGAAAGCACGAGATGACTGAATGGAATGAGTGAGTGAGTCATGGCTACATGTTCAGTCTCTCTCAAAACCTGCCGTTGAAGCTTACACATTTAGCCAGTTTCTTTTAACCTTTGGGAAGACTCGCTGCACTCTTTATAGGACGGTTTGTAGGACGAATACGGCACTAAATCAATAAGCCAAATGTATACTTCCCAAATCATTCACCAGGAAAGATGTAGTGACGACTCGTCAGCATAGTAATGCAAGAACTGACGATGTTTTCAGTGTGAAAAGAGGTGCAATCTCAATTCATAGCCAGAAAAGAAATCTTATTTTTTCAGAAATCATACAGCCCTGCCTTAATAAAACTGGTTTATGCCAGTTCAGCTTCTTGTAGTTGGAAAATTTTGACTCATTTTACACGCATCCAGAAAGATACTTGTCGTAACAGCAATATTGAACTTCTTTGTAGTTAGTTTGATGTAATTCAAACAAAATTGTGGCTTTAATAACCATGAAAAGCCCTCAACATCAACAGAAATGGCCAGCTTTCCTTCTGTGCTTTCCCTGTAGATACATTTCCTTTGACACCAGTGGAATGTCTCTGGCACATTGGACTCCTTCCATGCGTCGTCTTTTCAAACACACGCTTGCAGGGACACAATTTCTATCCGAATTTTATCGGTTCTTCCTTCGTAAAGCTTCTATGCACCGTCGTTCTCTCCCAGCTCCATTTCAGCAGGTGTAACATGTATGTCTGTTTTGTTTTTTTGCTCAGTATAATGCTTTATAAATGAATGTGTAGACACAGGGTTGTGAGCTCTGCAGTGCTGGGGAGTGATGCCTTTTCCATTTGTGAGCTGACTGCTCGCTTTATAACACACGAGAGATTATAAAACTGTTAGCACAGAACCCTCCGGAGGAAACACAAATCATTTTCTTTCTGTGTCGCTTCTACAAAGGAAAATTAGTTGCAGTGAAAGAGTTTGTTTCATTTTGTTGTGGCCTTAAGCATTTTTGCAAATATTCATTACAGCAATGTGTTGTAACGATATTTGTCTTTGGGTAGGAACAGGTTTTAGCCGAGTAATTGTCAGTGTTGCAGAAAATAATTTTCATTTTTGTTGGTCACAAATAGGAAATGGCCAAACATGATGTCTGAGATTTTGGGTGATAACCCTGGATATCACTATAACGCATTATAATGCAGAACAAAAGCAGGCCTTTTGTCAATCTCAGTCTTATATTTAAGAGACTCCCCCCCCGAGGAGAAATGGTTTCTTAGCTATGATTTGATTCCACATATAAACATATTGCCTTCTTGATACATCACTCTTTTCATTGTTTTCCCCCCGAAGTGACGTATTATTTTCAGGCGTCGGTGTCTATTACACAAAAAGCTTTGTCACTTTAATCTTAGGCAGTTTTCACGCTGACGGTTTAGTCTGAAACACAACACGGTTTGCATGAAAGGTTGGTAATGTGGGCTGAGGGAACGCCCCGCAATTCTCGTGAATGTGAACACAGCTCAGACTCTGGACTGCACTTTTTTCAGGATGTAAAGTATGAGCTACTTATTTCCCCTCTCTATTTGTTTCCACAACATGCGTGTATCATGAAAGGCAGAGGAATGTCATGGAGCGCAGATGAGGTGGTGTCTTACTGCAGACAATAGCAGCAAAATAATCATGTATAATGAAAATAGTCATGTATTCTCCATGCACGTTTTTGTGGTGATGAACACGCATGCACTGGGGTTCGATAAAATAGTGAGTCTGTAATCATTCTAACACTGCAGAGGAGCTGGAAACAAACTTGATTCAAACCACAGCAGACAACAGTGTGAGAGCCGCCTTCATGTCATGAATGTAACATGGTCACAGTTCAGTAGGCGTTTCAGTCGAGTGTTTTTTTCATCTATACGCTCTGCTTCATATTTATTATTGTGAAATCAAATGTTTAACTGGCATCAGACCACTAATAACTGTTCATAAGCAATTATTATGAATAAAAAAAGTGCTGTCTGAAGTGGTTTGATCCAGTGTAGTGTATGACAGATAAAGCAGCTACAGCCAACGGTAACACTACATGCTGTGTAGCAGAGGAAGTTTGGCGGTGAGCAAAAACAGATCCAGAAGGTTATGTAAGGTGAATGCTGAACTGCAGAGAAAACTGGAACAACTATAAATGACCGTGATTTAAATATCTGTCATAGCCTGATATGATGTGTGAAGGCTGGTGTATAAACTGTTCTGAGCCAGGTCTAAAAACAAATATGAAACTGTTCATGCAAATGCATGCTGTTTGAGACACTAATAATGTGTATGCTTGCTGGTGTTGGTGCAACTGGGATTATAACAGCAATGATGTACATGCCATCAACAGAACAAACCAGATAAGCCACACATGCAATGTCATTTCAGCTACAGTTTCCAGTCATTATATTCAATGTTGTTTTTGGCCTGCAAATACAACCTGATTACTCTGGTTAATTCATTAGTTTTTTGGGTCACCAAGGAGTAAACAAGTACTGCCATGGACGCTAATATGGTTAGAATATTACGATTTATTTAGGTTATGTTATCTTTAACATTTTATACTGTTGTAATTCTAAAAATATCTTAGTGTATGGTAACAATTTTGCCATTTCAGATTAGTTTTATACATGTTTGGGAGCACAAAAACTGCACTCAAGTATAAGCATATCAAGCAATCCCTGTTCAGTCTTTGGTACCATTTGTAACCAAATTAATTACACTATATTGGCAAAAGTTTTGGGACACCATTCCAAATCATTGAATTCAGGGGTTGGGCTTGGCCCCTTAGTTCCAGTGAAAGAAACTCTTAATGCTTCAGCATACCAAGACATTTTGTACAATTTCATGCTCCCAACTTTGTGGGAACAGTTTGGGGATGACCCCTTCCTGTTCCAACATGACTGTACACCAGTGCACAAAGCAAGGTCCATAAAGACATGGATGTGCAAGTTTGGTTTGGAGGAACTTGACTGGCTTCCACAGAGTCCTGACCTCAACCTGATAGAACATCTTTGGGATGAATTAGAACAGAGACTGCGAGCCAGGCCTTCTCGTCCAACATCAGTGCCTGACCTCACAAATGCGCTTCTAGAGAAATGGTCAAAAATAAACACACTCCTAAACTTTGTGGAAAGCCTTCTGAGAAGTGTTGAAGCTGTTGTTGTTGCAAAGGGCAGGTCAACTCCAGATTAAATTCATGTGCATGGTTCACGGTCTCATTAAGAGTTCCTTTCACTGGAACTAAGGGGCCAAGCCCAACCCCTGAAAAACAACACCTGAGTTCAATGGTTTGGAGGTCCCAAAACTTTTGCCAATATAGTGTATATTGTTTAATAGAAATCAAAGCTCTGGAAAATGCATTAGTCACATTGGATGATTCCTGGAATTGGTAATATAACATCAGATTAATTTTGGCACATATGTCATTTTATGTAATTTTAAGACCCCGAGGTGCAGGCGGCCCAGGCGGACCCCGCAAGCAGAAGGAGCTCCCCACAGAGCCTCCATACACAGCGTACGTCGGCAACCTGCCTTTCAACACAGTACAAGGAGACATAGACGCCATCTTCAGAGACCTCAGCGTGAGGAGCGTGCGACTAGTCAGAGACAAAGAGACCGACAAGTTTAAAGGTGAGTCATGATTAAAAGCTTAATAATGATTTCATGATAAAACATCAGTATCTGCCCACCATTCATGCGTTTGTTCCGACTTTTTTTTTTAGGTTTCTGTTATGTCGAGTTTGATGACTTGGAATCTCTGAAAGAGGCTTTGACGTATGATGGAGCTGTGAGTAACCTGTGTTTCTGTAAAAAAAAAAAAAAAAAAAAAAGTCAAGTAGTAATGCAGACCGTGCTGACATGCCGCTGCTCTCTTTTTTACAGCTGCTTGGAGATCGGTCACTGAGGGTGGACATTGCCGAGGGCCGGAGACAAGAGCGAGGAGGTGGATTTGGCTTCCGAAAAGACGACAGAGGTACGGGTCTCTGAGGAGTCCGCTCAGTCATAAAACTCCCCATATTTTCAGAAGTTCACTTGAGGTTTTCTGTATTTTTATTTATTTTTTTGTGCACTAACTCTTTCAGATATTTTTGTCTTCACTCACTCTGTCTTTCAGTGTCTCACCAGTGTCTACTCAAATCCAAGTCTTAGTCTGAAGGAATAGTAAATCAGCTGGCAAGAAATGGAAAAATAGTGCTAGTACATTTCAATGATTTTAATTAGAGTATCGTTCACGTACTAAATCGAAGTACACTGGTCATTTTCACAAAAAATTGAGGTCAGACGATGTTTGCAGGACTAAAAAAGGCTATGTTTATTAATATTGGGAGTATATACCATGCTTGCATAATACGTTGCAATATTTAGTTGCAATATATTGCAATATACGTTGCAATATGTAATATGTGACGTTTACATCTTTCATTCATCAGTATCAGCTTTATTCTGGTCAGGATAATACAGATTAAAAAGACTAATATGTTTGGATTTTGTGAAATGGTACCATTTCAGAACTGCTTGAGTAGCAGAAGGAAAAGTGAGAGAGATTCCTGCAAAGCAAGCTCCTTTTTTATTTGATTTTTCTTTTTAGAAATTCAGCCACCTGTGCTGTTCTGCTGGATATCTGTATAAATATCATAGTCCTGATGCGATTACTTTAATAAATCATACTTTTATAAATCCGAAATATCCAATTTATAATATTTTGTGTGGGGTTTTTTTTTTGTCACTGGCTAAAGATTTAGCTTATTTGGCAACACATTTTCCAATGAATTTTATAAGAATATTTACCTAATAGAATCTGAATCCCAAGCATTCAATAAAAAAAACCCACTTAAAATGCATAAGAATAGTGGCTTTATGAGTAAGATGACACTATAAGGAATGTTCAAAACAGTGATGGTGTCCCTTGCATCTGCCATGTCGTTCTTTTTGTATCTCCCACTTGCTGAAGTATTTGCATCATTTGATTTGTAGGCTGTCTAAAGGGGAGGTACTTTATTCCACTAAGCCAAATAACTTGGATTTTAGTAGGCGACGGTTCACTTCCTGCTCATTCTTCATTCACGACAGTTTCTTTCTTTGCTCTTCTTTTCTTCTAATAGCAAATAATCCTCCATCGTGGGCTTCCCTGATCCTCTCCTCTTAGCTTCACTTACATGTGAACTGTTTTCCCAAGGCTGCCTTTCTGTGAAAATGGTTCCACCTTTCCTAGCAGTGTGACTAACCAGGGCATGGCAGGAGATCACTTTATCAGAACCAGTGTGTGTGTGTGTGGATGGTCAGCCCCACACCTTTTCTTAGATTGCAGTGTGTTTTAAACGTAGCCCCATGTGCATTTCAGGCCGCGGTGGGCCCAGAGGAGGGGGACGAGGGGGACGAGACTCCAGAGACGACTTCGACCATTCAGGAGGAGGTGCGATGAGTGGGAACAAAGGCATATGGGAAAAGGAAAAAAAAAAAAGCCTAGATCTAGAATACCCTCAGTCATAGAAATGAAGAGATGCTGTAATTTTCCCTTGTCTTTTCCATAGATGTGTTTTTTTTTTCATGATGTCATAGGGGCTCCATCTCATTGCCATCAGCCATATTGTTACAGTCTCACTGCTGGTGTGGAAAGAGATCCCTTTCAGGAGTTGTCGATAAATACTGATCTGACTTGAGCTTTATTTTTAATTACTCTGAAGCAAATTTTTAGATCAGTATTTTGGTACAACTTAGATTTTAGATTTGTCGATACATGCATTAAAATGTCCTTTTTTTTCCCCTCAGGATTTAGAGATGATGACTTCATGGGTGGGAGGAGTCGCGGAGGCAGTCGTCCTGGCGACAGACGGGGTGGCGGCGGCGGTGGAATGGGCCGCTACAGAGATGGACCTCCACGTGGAGGCCCGACAGACTTCAGAGAACCCTCTGATGGTGTCATAGCTTTATTTATGCTTTTTATTTGTGTATTAATTCTGTAAGACTTAAATCTTTTTAAGGACTGTAAATGATCCAATATTTATAAGTGGTTATATTCTTGGCATATTTTGGAGTTTAAGGCTGGCTGTGATGGTGGTGGTAGTAGTAATAATAGTAACAATAAAGATAAAGATTTACTTCAGAGTACAAGATGAAACCACCTACCATCTGTCTGCTTGGCAGAGGAATATCCTGTCCTAAAATATATGCACACACTCACTGTCCACTTTAATAAGAATATTAGCACTCCTATTTGAGTAGTTATCCAATTATCTCTTCATCTGCATGCAGTGCATGAACCCATGCAGATTCAGGTCAAGAGCTTCATTTGATGTTCACATCAAGCATCAAAATAGGAGAAAATGTATGATTTCTGTGAGGTTTTTGATACAGGATAGGCTTGTGTATTTCAGAAACTGCTGATCTCCTGGGATTTTCACACTACAGTCTGGGTCTTAGGTGGCAGGAAGTCTATAAAAACGAGCAGTAACTCGTATTACCATCCTTTACATCTACGGTCAGCAGAAAAGCAACCCACGATGCACAAGACATCGGACCTTGAGGTGGATGAGCTACAACCACAGGTCACCACCTCAGATTCCACTCCTTTCAGCCAAGAACCCTGCATTCACAGATGATCTTTGTTTTATGTGCTATTCCCTGTAACTTCTAGAGACTATAGCATTTTTTGAAATACTCAAAAACACCCATGTCACAGAGATCACTTTTTTTTTCTTCTTTTTGATGTTTGATGATGAACATTAACTGAAGGTCTTGACCTCTATCTGCATGATTTGATGCATTGGTGGTGGTGCTGCTGCATGACTCAATAATTGGATAACAGCATAAATGAGCAGGTGTTCCTGTTAAAGTGGACATTAAGTGTGCAAACAGACTCAAATTAACTGTTACGCTAGGGAAGAAAGATTTTGCAATTCAATACAAATTTATTCGGACTGATCAAATTTATCCTTTGAAGGGTGCGATCTCTCTGTAAAGCATGAGGGCTCACTGAATGAACTGATGCGTTGGAAGTGATCTAAATCTTCATTCGAAGCCACCAGACCTCAACCAGCACCATCAAAAATAAACAGTTAAGGGAAGGATTTTGTACCTTCTCTCCAGTCCTTGTACAATCTATGCCAAGGTGCATTGAAGCTGTTCTGGCAGTTGGCTTTTCTTTAAATTGTCACCTGTCTGTACATTAGCTTAAAGTGCTTGGTATTACTCATTTGTGCATTTGCACTAACTTTAAACCGGTGCTGTAGTGACACCTACTGGTGGTTTTTAGTCATGTTTCTTGGTTCTGTTGCCTTTCCCTCAGCTGTGCTGTTTGCTCAGTGTCATTATTTTTAATCCCATCCAAAAAAAAAAAGAGCTGAGGGCAAAAATGTGTTTTAGTATCTGTAATATCTAGTACTGTTTATCATGTCTGTAATATACAGCAGTGTTGACCCTGTATTTTTTTTTTTTTTTTCTTATCTCTTCTTCAGAGGAAAGAGCACAGAGACCAAGGCTACAGTTGAAGCCTCGCACAGTCTCCGAACCCCTGAACCAAGTGGCCAACCCAAATTCGGCCATCTTTGGGGGTGCCAAACCCAGGGAGGAGGTAATATCCAAAGAAAAACACTAAAGAGACTGCAGCCTCCCTCAGTACGCTGAGCTGGATAGAGAGAAAGAGGGAGGGAGGGAGGGAGGGATGGATGGATGGAGTGGGTGGGAGCACCAGGGAGAGGAAAGTGCAGGACCAGGACATGAAGACAAAATGACACACACAAACACATACAGGAAAAAAAAAAAGTATCATCATGCCAACAGGAATATAAGACTTGGTCATCATTCCTAATAATTAGAGATGAATCCCTCCTTCTTCCGAATCGGATTTGATTTGATTATATTTATTTAGGAAGGAAAAATGTTTTAAAAATGTTTATGACAGTTTCACACACACACAAAGGAGCAGCTCGTGAATGCATGTCAAACTGATCCATCGTTTTTACGTCCACCCCTGCTTCCCTGTAAATAGTGCCTGCTCTGTACTGTAGTTTGTCAGGGGAAAGCTCATTCACGTTCTTTGTGGTGCAAAAAGGGTTTGATATAGCTGCTCTCTTAAATGGAATCCAAACTGTTTTAACTATTTTTTTCTCTCTCTCTTTTAAGTCAAATGCTAATAAACTCCCCCATTACAGTTCTGTGCAGTTGTAACAATGCAGTTTGGATGTGGATTTAATTTGGTACAGCCTCTTTTTTTCCCTTGCAGGAGGTTATAGATACATGTAACTTGTGCTTTTCAATAAATTTTTGTGCCGGTGATGCAGGTTATACTGTCAGTGGATATTTCTCCTGCCTTGCCTTCACGCGCCTTGGTTTTTTTTTTTTTTTTCCTTCAATGTTACCCCTGGAAACATTGTAGATTTGATGTTTTCAGAGTTGGCACAAGCAGTTTTATGTCCTGCATGGTCAGCACACCAGCTCTCACTTGTTTTGTGGAGATCCCTCCAGTAAAAGAAAAAAAAAAGAAATAAAAAGAGGGGAAGGAAAAACAAATAAATATCTGAATGCGCACCAGGCTGCTAGGATGGTGCTCTCCTAGCCCTGGTTGTTGTGGTTAATGGAAAATTGGCTCATTTCAGCTGTGTGGTAGAATTGTACAAGCAGTGTTCAGTTTTGGGGTGAATGTAAAATAACATTTAATGAACAGAATTAATTGAAGTTTCTTTTATTAGCTTACTGCAATCTCCTGTTCACATGGGGCTGATTTTTTTGTTATTTGGTCACTGTGTTTATCAAAAAATATTAGGTGTTACCTTTCAGCCTTTGTGAAACAGGCCCTTGTGAAATCATTGTTCTTATTTTTTGTTTGTTTTTTTTTTTCTTGTTAAAGAATTGATATAGCTGTGTGGCTGCATTATTCCGGAAGGCTAGACTGGATCTACAGGCTTTGGCCAGCAAAAAAATCTTTCAAGGTGCCAGGCTTCCCCCAATTGGCTAAAGAGAAGATGATTGAAAATGGGCACGGCATGGGTTAACACCCACCCGTGACTATCTGCTATAAATGAACTTCCTACACACCTAAGCGAGACTCACCTAAGCGAGGACAGTGGCTTCAGTTTCATTCTGTTGCCTTTGGGTAAGGATCTTACAGTATGTGATTTTTGTCTCCTTTTCCCAAGGCATTGTCATGTTAAATCGATTTGAATTGCCAGAAAACAGGAATAACTGCTACCCGACTGTGTCTTGTGTATTGCTTCCTAACTTGCTGCTCAGTTGTTTTGAAATAACCGTTTTAGTTTCCACTGTCTTAACCATTAAACAGCTTAAGTGTTAGGAGAATCGAAATACTTCTTTGTTTCATACATTTATTCAACATTTTTGAAAGACTTTTTTTGACCATGTCTGTATAATCCATGAGAAATGCTTTCTGTGATAAAGATACAGCCACACTATGAGTAGAAGAGTGAAATGAAAGCATGGTAGATTATGAACATGGATATCAGCTACAGTGTCAGTCAGGCTCTTTAACTTCCACAGCATGTATTTCATCAAAAAGGAAAAAAAAAGGAAAAAAAAAGCTGTGGATCTCTAACACGTCAGTAATGCTGCCTTCACATAGGAACTATAAGAACAAACATCATACACACACACACACACAGAACACACACACTTTCCAGTCAAGTGACATCAGCCACTCGTCTTGTCTACGATTAGATCAAGTGTAGAATTCTCTTTGGGTATCCATGTGTTGCAACCATTTTATTTTACATTTTACTGGACATGAGATGAAAGTCGTAGAGCATTTTCTTACTGTACTATAAAAAAAAAAAAAAGGAATTGGCTGTTTTTATTCTTTTGTTTTTCTTTTCATTTTCCTACACTGTTTATGGCAATAAAATGTATCATCTTAAAAATGTTTCAAATGAATATGATGACTGAATGCCGCATTTTCAGCACTTGAGCTGAGGTTCATGTTCAACAAGGCACAAATAAGTACAACTAACTAGGAACATTTTCTATAAAGCTGGACTGGGACATCTGGTGGTTTAGGAGAGTGTTCACCCAATTCATGACTCCAGCATACTCTGTCTTTTAGCTGTTTAGGTACACAGGTAAAATATGCAGTTGTAATTTTTAATAAAGCAGAGTAGTTGGAGGCTCAGTGTCGGTATATTTGTGCAAGTAGACATCGATCCTCCTGCTTCACTGATATCAAAACAAAATCCACATTTTAACCGAATAATGAATACTTCTTTGGTAAGCATTAGACAAGGCATCTACCCCACAAGTAGAATTTATCTGAACTAGTATCCTTTAAGGTTTGCACTGCATTTTGTTGCCCTTATATTACAGCAATATCTGTTTCTTAGATCTCATTGATTAAAAGGTATTGAATCATTTCTCTCCAGCATTACAGTACTTCGGCCTGCAAGTCAAATCGAAGGGCTATATTATTATGCTTGCCTTAATAGATTTAGAATAACCTGGGTAAAGATATTTTTTTTCTTCATAAATACAAATCTAACTTGATATGGTGTAGCATAGAGATGTTTGTTTAACTTTTAATGGAAGGAGTCTCCAGTAATTTTATAACAATCTATTATGGATGAGCCTTCAAGCCAGGAGGGTTTGTTTTTCTTCTTCTTGTTTCTCTGTGGAATGACAAGCTGACATTTTTGCCTGTTTAATTTCAAGAGGGAACACAGAGGCGAGCAAGGAAACAACTGTTTATAGCTGCTTTAATCAGTAGTAATAACGTGAACTATTTTAAGAGAAATTATACAACAATATATGTAAATGGTACATGTTTAGAACATTTATCCATTAAGATTCATATAAAGTATATTCTTACTAATCAAGACTGGGATAAACTTTTAATTTCAGCAGAAAGCCTACATTTTAAATATACAGACAACCCAAACGCACCCTACCCTCTTGGTGACCACATTTATTTAATCTGTAGCCTAGTCTGACTTATTGGCAAGCAAAATTTCAGATACAATGAGGACTAAGACTACTTGTCTTGAGGCTCATCAACTTGCACCCACTAGAGGTCAGAATTTTACTATTCATGATGTAAAATATATTTTTTCCTTCTGTATTTCAATATTCTAAAAGCATGTAGCCAGGTGGAGAAGACAGTAGCATTTGTGCACTGGGTTCCTGCTTACTCTAAAGGACATCAGCTTCTTCAGAAGATAAAACCTGCTCCGGTACAGCGTGGCAATTTTCACTTCCCAACCCAACTGTGACGTCTCAAGATATTAAACCACCACATCCTGTTTCTAGAAGATGCCCTTCCACTAAGATGTCGATCAGGCCTAATTGATACACACCTCCTTGTGTCTCCAAGACATGTTATTTCATGAAATGGATCCAAAGATTGTATTATAAAAAAATGACTTAAAGTCCTTTGTTTCAGAATTAAGGCTATACTGATATTTCTGGTATGCTTGCATCATTTTCTACTTTATCCACCAAACAGAAAGACATTTTGGATCACGGTAAGAGTGAATAAACTGAAATTTTAAAGAGGTGGAGCTTTCACAGCATTTGACTTGCAGGTAGAGGCATGACTGTGTAGAATAAATAAATACTGCCTGTGTGGTCTGACCAGCTCCCTGCGGTCAAAACACAGGCTGAGCTGGTAAAACTGGCGAGTACTGACAGGTGGAATGATTCTGTTTTTCACAGTAATAAGGAAACTTTTCAAGTGAAGCTTGTTCCTACAAAACACACGAAAAATCTTACATTTTTAGTAATTGCATAATATGGTAATAATGTGTGTGTGTGAGAGAGAGATTAATAAATACATTTTTTAAAAATGGGCAAGCTACAATGCATTGGATGAATTTAACATGTTCTAGCTGAACATAATCATATTAAACAATAAATAAATTAAGTTTTTGGTGTACTATTATCAGCTCGGTGTTTTGGTATCTAGTAACCAGGCTGACCAGACTGAAGTTCCAGCAGGGTAGGACGCTTACGACGTGCGCGCTCCCGGCCATGTGACGTTGCCGGAGGTTCACGCGCACGTACTACAAATCTACCAACAATAGCGAATGAGACGTTGACCTGCGAAGTGGAAGTGGGCGAGTTTTACTATCAACTCTTCTGCTTCAGGTTATGTATAAGGACTATTGAAGAAACTTGGTTTTTTTTTACCCACATTGGAAAGTAATTTTTCGGATTCTGTGTGTCGGTGAAGTAGAAAGAAAGAAAACTCTTCTTGACAAGTTGGGAAGTTCGTTACGTTTCGCAGGTATGGAAAGTTCTCTTCGCTTGAGTTTGTAACCGTAGCCAACTTCGCTAACAAGGTGATCCATAAGGACAGAGTTGTTAGTGTTTAAACACGAGCATGAGTGGCTTTATACTCAACTTTCCAGACGAAATGTAGTCCATGGCATGGTTAGGAAGTTTCTGTAAAGTTTTGGTCTGTATACTGGCTGGATATAGTAGGCTCATTGTTTGGGTTGACCTCGTAATCAACCAAATGAAAAGTGCTCTGATTTTTAACTTCCTTTATTACTGCTGTCATGGAGTGCAGCCCCAGCCACTTCATTTCATTGATCCTCCTACTGTTATGACTTGAGTTGGTCAGCTCTGCTATTTCGTTAGCTCTTTGTCGGTTTGTCATTGAAAACATTCCAGAAAGAAACAGAAACTAAGTGCATCATTTCCTGATGCACTTTCCTATTCATGTGCTCGCATTAGCTGCTGTGTTGATTTGTGAACGTCAGAGATCAGGTTTCCTCATGGGGGAGTGGGTGTGTGTGTGTGTGTGTGTGTGTCATGGGATTTGTGATTCCAGCATGTTGCGATGATGATGATGATGATGATGATGATGATGTATTCCCCAGAATCTCACATGCTAGTGTTGTTTCCCTTCTGTAGATGTGTGTGTGATATGAGCCACACTTTTCTAAAGCTGACACATTACACAAACATCACTGGATCATAGTCAAGGTAAGGACAGTTCAACAACCTTCACCTAATCTACATTTTGTTTTTTTGTTTTTTTTCCAGTTTATTGTCTTTTGTGAGTTGAAAGAATACTTAAACGTATCTCTGTTCACTATGTCTGTAGCCTATGAGAGATAAAAATGTCACTCCAGACATGAATTTAGTCTGTATTGGGGGGTGGAAAAGAATGGAAAGCATGTTTACTCCCACTTCATATTATGTATAAATACACTATATTGACAAAAGTTTTGGGACACCCCTCCAAATCATTGAATTCAGGTGTTGGGCTCGGCCACTTAGTTCCAGTGAAAGGAACTCTTAATGCTTCTGCATACCAAGACATTTTGGACAATTTTATGTGGACAGTTTTGTAGGAACAGTTTGGGGATGACCCCTCCCTGTTCCAACATGACTGCGAACCAGTGCACAAGCAAGGTCCATAAAGACATGAATGAGCGAGTTTGTGCAGGCCAATCAAGTTCCTCCAAACCAGAGTCCTGACCTCAACCTGATAGAACACCTTTGGGATGAATTAGAGTGGAGACTGTGAGCCAGACCAAAACTGGGACATCTGCCTTTACATGCACATGAATTTAATATGGAGTTGGCCCGCCCTTTGCAGCTATAACAGCTTCTCTTCTGGGAAGGCTTTCCACAAGGTTTAGGAGTGTGTTTATGGGAATGTTTGACCATTACTCTAGAAGTGCATTTGTGAGGTCAGGCACTGATGTTGGACAAGAAGGTCGGGCTCGCAGTTTCCGCTCTAATTCATCCCAAAGGTGTTCTGTCAGGTTGAGGTCAGGACTCTGTGCAGGCCAGTCAAGTTCCTCCAAACCAAACTCGCTCATTCATGTCTTTATGGACCTTGCTCTGTCCACTGGTTCGGAGTCATGTTGGAACAGGAAGGGGTCATCCCCAAACTGTTCCCACAAAGTTGGGAGCATAAAATTGTCCAAAATGTCTTGGTATGCTGAAGCATTAAGAGTTCCTTTCACTGGAACTAAGGGGCCAAGCCCAACCCCTGAAAAAACAACACCTGAATTCAATGATTTGGAGGGGTGTCCCAAAACTTTTGGCAATATAGTGTATTTAAAGTATGCAACTATCCAAACAGTTTCAGTCTAAGTAAAAGGAGGTCTTTGGATGACTGTAAATAATGTCTTACCCAAGCTTATGTATGTATTTCTATGTATTTTTTCAACACTTGATTAATACAGTAAAAAAAATACTTGTGATTTTCTGGCATTCAGGCATATTCAGACTGAAATGAAGTACATTCTGGTTCCTGTGTTTACTTTAATAATGCAGAATAAATAGTCCCGTCTAGGAAAGGACAAATTATACATATGTTTGACTGAAGAAACTGTTTTGCATTAACATTTATGGGCTGACTCAGCATCTGCCCTTAGATTTAAATTAGATGTGTTTTGAACAAACATGTTGTTCTTTTCTCAGTGCAGGTAAATGGTGAAATTGTGTTGTGGTCATCATGCATACGTGACAGGTCTTATCGGTTGTTCACTAAATGAAACGATTCCATAGCAAAGCTGAGGTGATAGTGGAAAGTGTATAGTGGCCTCTCTGAGATCAGACATTCCTATTAGCCATGTTCTAGCTAGGTGCGGTGAGGTATAACAAATTCTTTATTTCGTGTATGTGGGCAGTCAGATATTTGCCTGGTCATGTGGCACAATTAAACACTTATGAGGCATCTTTATCTAGGGATTTCTCTCCAATTTGGTCACTGACCATTTCCTACCCACCACTTATTGTCTCACATTGCCAGGCAAGTATACATTGTGTCACATGAACAGGCAAGTATCCACCATTCATCCAGCAGCTACCATCCAGAAATGGTTCAAATATACTTCCTTCCATTTTTTAGAACTGCTGCTCATGCTGCATCACAGGGCAGCATAACACTTAGAGGAAAGGTCTGTCTGCCCTCTTTTGCATAAATTTACTGATGATTGGCTAGTGTCTCCTGAAAGTTTGGCATATATGGCTGTGGAATTGTCAGGATATAAACTTGTGATCTCTTACCAAAAGGGTGAAAGCTTTCATTCCATTTATGATTAAAATGCTCAGGATTTCGTGATCATGGAACATCAAGCAAGTGCTTTGAGTTCTATAGTTGCTATTCGGCATAGAACCGAAAACAAAAGTGCTTGCATGTGCAAGTAATGTGCAGTCTCACTAGTTGTACATTTGTGGCTGAGCCATGTAGGTCAACCCATCTGACAAGGAAATCACAAGGATGAACATTTTAAACCACGTTGTTGATTGTTTGAGATGAACTGTCCAATACAATGGCTATGATTTGTTCTGAAGTGATCATGATGATGCCCTACTCCCTCTGAAAGCTTCACCTTTCACACTGACAACTCTGAAAGGTCTTCTCTAAAAGATTCAGAAGTAACAGCCATATTTGGAACTTGAGCCTTATTTTATAAAGTCAAAGACAGTGACTATTGGAATAGTTTTATATCACAAGAAATACACTATATTGCAGAAGATTTTGGGACATCCCTCCAAATCTCTGTGCAGGCATGTCAAGTTCCCCCACACCAAAGTCACCAAAATGTTTTGGTATGCTGAAGCATTAAGAGTTCCCTTCTCTGGAACTAAGGGGCCAAGCCCAACCCCTGAAAAACAACACCTAAATTAAATGATTTAAAGGGTTGTCCCAAAACCTTTGGCAATATAGTGTATGATTTCTGCCTGTATAGAGCCCTGACCTCAGTCCCTCAAAAACATGTTGGAATGCTGACTGTGCCCCAGGCCTTTTTGCCTGACATCAGTGACTGACCTTACTAATGTGCTTGTGGCTTAATGAGCACATATCCCCTCAGCCATAGTTAAAAAAGGGGGTTATTATGACAGTAAAGGAAGAACTTGGTCTGCTACAGATATTTAAAAGAAAGTGATAGTCAGGTGTAAACAAATGTATGGCTATATAGAGGATATGGGAATTGATCAAATGATGCAATCTCAGTGACATGTTTCTGCTAATCCAGCATTTGCTTGTGTTTATGGTTTTTGTGACAGATTACTATGAATCGACTTTTGCGTATTATTATTATTATTATTATTATTATTATTATTATTATTATTATTATTATTATTATTATACATGGAATTGTGACAGATGGTCAGTGTTTAATATTTTATAAATGTTAGTATATTCATTTTAGGCTTATTTCTAGTTTATTGAAGGCAAAGGTTTATATCAATTTACGTGTTCTTATGTTATCATTCCTGTAGTAAGTGTTGTAATTTTTGGTATTTTGAAGATTTCAGTGAGGACATGTTTGTTTAGTGTTTTTGGGAGGCACTTTCAGTGTCATCACTTTGTTAGAGTGACTTTTAAAAAGACTTTTAGGGCTTTGTGGAATCTAAGTAACATGACAAGCTGCATTTTCTGCCTTATTAACTTTAAGACAGGAAATGAAGCAGCTGTCGGGGGACTGATTGTTTATGGCTGCCATAACAAGTGATTGAAGAAACTAACTTGTATCTTCACATTAGAAACACTATATTACCAAAGGTTTTGGGACACCCCTCCAAATCACTGAATTCAGGGGTTGGGCTTGATCCAGGGAAAGGAACTGTTAATGCTTCAGCATACCAAGACATTTTGGGCAATTTCATGCTCCCAACTTTGGGGGAACAGTTTGGGGATGACCCCTTCGTGTTCCAATATGACTGCGAACCAGTGGACAGAGCAAGGTCCATAAAGACATAGATGAGTGGGTTTGGTGTGGAGGAACTTGACTGGTCTGCAAAGTCCTGACCTCAACCTGATAGAACACCTTTGGGATGAATTAGAGTGGAGACTGTGAGCCAGGCCTTCTCGTCCTACATCAGTGCCTGACCTCACAAATGCACTTCTAGAGGAATGATAAAAAAAATCCCATAAACACACTCCTAAACCTTGTGGAAAGCTTCAGAAGAGTTAAAGCTGTTGTAGCTCAAAGGGTGGGACAGCTCCATATTAAATTCATGTGCTTGTAAAGGCAGATGTCCCAAAACTTTTGGCAATATAGTATATGATGATAAAAGTATATTTAAAAATGTATATATATATTTTTTGTAAATAGAAAAAGAATTGGCTAATTAGGAATATAGTACGTCATTAAGATTAATAACAGAAATAAAACACTTCAGAGTAACTCATTTTAAAGTGGTAATGGCCACAGCCCCCAGTTGTGGATTATTTTCCTATAATATCGCACCCTGTCCAGGATTATTCCTTACTTGTATGGTGTTCTAAAGCCTAAATATGTTAAAAACCTGAATCTGTGCTGTATTTTCTGCAGGCACAAGCTGCATATTTTTCTGCGGTTATTGTGAGCAGTCAGTAGTGTCCTATATCCTGTTTCTCCGCACTCTGTCTTGCCAAAGCTGTGTTATTGTTCTCTTGGGCCTGTGCTGTGGGGTTTGTACAGAAGCACTGACAGTGGCACGTCATTCGGAGAGCAGGGACAGAGGGAGGGCCGTTATTGCCTCGTTGAACTTTGCATGGCCTCCTGTGCTTCCTGACAAAGGCTGATATGAAAAAGAGAGATGACACTCATCTACGCATACCATCAAAATGATCTTAGATCTAGTATGCATTTAAGAATGTAACTGAGTCATTTGATTAATCACTGTTACAACGCAGTGATAACACGTATTAGTCCTGTATTTCTTTCATTTTAATTTCCAGTAAAGGAATACATTATGGTTTGATGACAACAACCACTTTTCCACAGTGTTATTGTTAATCACAGAGGCAGAATGAGCTGTCCATGTATCATGGAATATCAGAAATTAATTTAATATAATATTTTACTCCACAATGTCAGATTCACCAATTTTTGTCAATTATAATTATGCTCACCAAATTAATGTTGTCTAAATCATGTTGTTTTAGGGTGAACTTATCACCTTAATAAATGTAGAATAGGGGTGTAATATACACATATAAATATATACTATAATAATAAAATTTTAGCCAATTGATAGTTATTCACGCTACTAAATTGTATGTTTTTTAAAAATATTCTAGTGTTCTTATGAGATTTAATGTGATCATGTTTGAAACTGTAAGCAGACTTGATTTGCTGTATTAAGTGTTTATTTCTGTCTTGAATTCATGAGAAATGAACAGTATTTTTACATTTATGTCTAACAGCAAATCCATTTGCGTCATGCTAACAGACCTGGCATATAGACTCTAATGTGTACTGTGAAACAGAGACGCTGCTTAAACTAATAGTACAGCGGCATCATCTTGCAGTATTCCCGAGCTAGCTTATAGCTTGCTGAAGGCTGATTCCCAAACAAAGCCAACTAGATAAGGTTCTCATTAAAAAAAGCTGGCTAGTTAACACTTTAATGTACTACAACAGCCTGTTGGAAAAAAGTCATCATGCTTAAATGTGATGAGTTTATATGCAGTAACCATCTGTTTAACTGAGAAAAGATTTATTAAGAACAAATGGATTAGTCTCCATAATAACGTGTGCAGATGCCAGACTGGATTTTTCATACAGTTCCAGATCGAATACAAGGTTGAATTTCTTGCCTGATATTAAAATTTTATAATGTTCTTTAACAAGGCTTTCCCAGCCATCATCTTCACTGCTGTTGTCTTCATGTAGAAACTATTACCCCAGGGCAAAGTGACTGTGTCTGTGTAGCCATGGGAGCAGTTGTGTCTTTGTGTTTGACTTGGGTTACCACTGTAGACTATTAATAGAGGACAGTAGAGTGCGGGTAGTCCTGCTGTGCCTTTGCTTCCTTGATATTGGACACCTTCGTTTGTTGCAGCATTCTCTTTCGTGGGTTTGCTTTACACACGACCTGCTGCTACATGGCCTTTTTTTCACAGCCGAGAAAAACGTGAATGGTACATGAGTCATTACAGTTATTATGATTACTTTGCAATATATTATATATACACAAATTGCTAGCTTTATATATCTTAATGATTCTCTGAATCAGTGGAATACAGTTCTACTCCATACACACACACACACACACCAATCAGGCATAACATTATAAGCACTGAGTGGTGACGTGAATAACACTGATTATCTCCTCATCATGGCACCTGTTAGTGGGTGGGATATATTAGGTAGCAAGTGAACATTTTGTCCTCAAAGTTGATGTGTTAGAAGCAGGAAAAATGGGTTTGACAAGGGCCAAATTGTGATGTCTAGACGACTGGATCAGAGCATCTCCAAAACTGCAGCTCTTGTGGGGTGTTCCCGGTCTGCAGTGCTCAGTATCTATCAAGTGTATCTTTTAAAGTCCTGTAAGTTGTGAGGTGGGGCCCATGGAGGGTATCTGCTGCTAACATCTTGGTGCCAGATACCACAGAACCATGGCTCCATGCCTCAGAGTCCATCCCTCGACGGCTCAGGGCTGTTTTGGTAGGTCTTTAATTACACAAGTGTTTTTTTGTTTTGTTTTGTTTTTTTTGTTGTTATTCATAATATTTACTGAGCTTTTTAATATAACCCATAACAATATAACAAGTATTACAAGGAAAACAAAAGAGAACCAACAATAACGAACAAAAATACCACATAGCTTAGTATTACATAAGTTTTACAAACAGGTGTGCTTAATAATAAATAATACTGAAAGTAGCAATGTCAGTAGAAAATGAAAAAAGAAATATCTTAAAAAATCAGGTGGTAATTAGATTATAATAGATAATAGTTCTTGTAATATAATCAGTCATAGATGAGGCTCTAAATAGTTCAGATCCAAGCTCTTTAGAATTGAGCTGTTTTCAGACATTTTAGTGGGATCAATTAAAAAAATAACCTTGTGCTTCCCTTTAATCAATGGAGCACTGATCCAATTCAGCAAAATATTTTTTCTGTCAGCAAAGGATAAAATATTTCATCGATTTCTATTAGCAGATGTTTTAATGGATCCACTTGGTACTTTTAAGACCAGTGAGACTGGATCAAAGATCTTTTCCTTTTGCACCAGAGACCAATACCTCTGCAATCTTTTACATAACTGCAGTGTTTTTGATAAATTACTTAAATTTTTGTAATGCACAGCTACCTACTGGACTCCTGGTGGTCCAGTGTCAGGACGCCGTGTTCTCATTGCTGTTGCCCAGGTTTAATTCCCAGGCAGGGAGCTAACCCAGCCATTGAAGTGTTAACTCACTCAACCCTCCCTCTTATAAAATGGGAGGGTTGCATCAGGAACGGCATCCAGTGTAAAACCTTTTGCCAAATCAAAACATGCGGACCAAATGAGCCTCTGTGGCGACCCTGAACAGGGAGCAGCCGAAAGAACAACAACAACAACAACAGTATACAAAGCTACCTGTACAAAGTTATCCATTTCTGAAAACATGTACACATAAATGACGTTATTAACATAGAGGTCCATGTTGGAGTTTGGCAGCATTAAAGTAAATATTCTAAAACATATACTTTTGCATCTGAGATCTATTTGGCTGAGCTGTATTTTCAAAGCCTAATCCTCAATATGCACATCCCTGCAACAATAATAACAATAACTGAATTCTGGACTAAAGTTTTTTAAACCAATAAAACCATTAAACTAATGCCTTATCGACACTATACAATTTTCAAACCAGAAGAAATGCTTTGCTGCTCACATTACACCACTTATCACTAGTGAGCTGTTTTATGGGCATAGCAGTGTGCACACTATGCAAGCAATTGCAACATGGCTCACAAACAACATGATCTTTCACCTGGAGAGAGAGATCCCAGCTGACTTTATCCCCAAATCCCGTTTTCTCACAAAAAATAAACACAAAAAAAGAACTGTTTAGGTATGAAATTCCATATAATTTCTTGCCCTTACCTTTACCCAAACACATTTTCTCTGTATCCTCAATCATGGGAGAAAATCGGTAAATACTATGGAACTAAGACCTAAGAAAAAATAAAATCTCTATTGACTAATGCTAATTCTCATACGCATGCACCTTAATGTAGACTCTATGCTATGACTCTGTCTTAAAGGCTATTAAATAAGGCATTAATATAGTTAGCATACTTCTAAAGATCTTTGTAAAACTTGTAACAGTAAAAGAATATTGTGTATACTGTCATACTGTAAGTCTGGGATAAGGAGCTATTTACAATCACGTTGCATATTGTTCTCAGACCTGTACAGTCACGCGATAAATACCATAAGAAACAAAGTACAAATGAGGGGCTTTTGCATCGAAATGATTATTTATTAATCTTTATGAACACTTGAGAAGCAGATGCACCCTTAAGTCATTATTAGGATTAGATAGTGCTGAAATATAGCTCTGTGGGCAATCACAAATACCTCATTTTATGAGTATTGTAAAGTATAGAGCTTAGGCTGGTCCCACATTAGCTTTAATAGGCGTTGGTCTTTAGTGTAAGTTTATAAGTGCAGTATTTACTTGCAGAACTTTCAGTCGATGTTTCGAAACAGCCAGGCTTGGGTGGCTTCTTTTGTGTGTTTCAAAGTAAGTGTCATCCTAGTAGGAGCTGTGTGGTGAGGCTCTTGTATCTCAGTCTGCACACGCTCTGAATAAATGATAGGAGTCCTACTTCAGCAACCAAGTACCAATCCACCGGCTGCTATCCTGAGCCAGTAAACTCATTCTTCAGTGCTCCTAAGGTGTGTGATAACAAGTGTCCAGTTTAGTCTCGAAAACAGCTATTTGCACTTCTCAGGTTTGTTTTTTTTTTAATTCCAGATAGATCTCCTTTTACTTTCCCCTGAACCACCAGCATAATCCATAATGTCCAACATTGAGACACAGAGACATATAGGCCAACATCTGGACGATTACACAATGCTCAAAGAACAAACTATCAAACTGAGCAGCAGGGTACATACTTATGCTCACACTGATAATTCCCTAGCTCACTTCAAGACATAAGATGTTACACAAATCAAGTTTAAGTAATACTCTACAAGTAACCCACATACGTAATGGTTTTTTTTTTTTTTTTTTGTGCTGTCAATGGCCAATTTTGACACACATGATGGCATATTGGACTGAAATGATTGCAAATTAATTTGAAATTAGTTTCATCATTTTATTTCTGTATCCTCAGGACGTGTGTGGAGTATGTGGGCCAGTTGTTGTAACTGGCTCTGCCTGGACTCGCCCACTGTGGAGGAAAGCAGCAACCACAGATCTAGCTCACGCCATCAGGCGTATACTAACTCAGGCTACAGCAGCTACCCATCTCCTACAGCTCCCGAACACATGTGTAAGGCTTGCGGAGGCCGTTTTGACGCTCTTGAAAGAAAGGTAATGAGCATCAGCGGCAGGTATCTAACAAGAGTGGCTTCCTGGGCTTGTTATCAGTTAAGCTTAATGCAAAGATTTGCTTGAGCAGCTTGAATCATTGTTAGTGACATGGTTTTTGCTGTTTTAAATCATCTGCAGCACAGTAGCTGTTCTAATAATCTCTTGAGAAAATACCCATTTCAAAAGGTGGTTTGGTAATTAGGGATAATTACCAAATTATGGATTGATGCACTGAGAACATGACAACACTTCCCTGCTTAAAGAAAAACACCAAACGGAAAAGTTTCAATTGAAAAACTAACTCTTTTAAATTAAGAAAAGAGACGGCGACGGTGTTGGAGTCAGCTTTAAGCATAGAATAGCTAGTATATTTATTATTCACGTTGAAGAAATCATGACATGTGCTTAATAAAGCATGGCCTTTCCTTTCCTAGTTTTTCTGGGATTTCCCTGGGAACACTGCAGTAAAGATCAGCACCTTATAAACTGATGGAAAAGCAGGATTTATTTACAAAACGAAGAACACAGGAAACTGCGCTGTGTCTAAGCCATTTCTGACATGCAGCCAAATAACAAGATGTTTTATTCAGTACAGATCAAATCATTTTTCTATGAAGTAGATTAGCTGGAATGCTGAATTGTCTAGTTTGTGATTAATGTGTAAGATATGGCTAAAGAGGATTTTCAGAGGCGGGGTGTGCGTGCATGTTTGCATGTTTGTGTGTGGTGTGTTATTGATCAACTCACAGCTGAGTGGAGACAGACACTGAACGCTGTCTACTGCTTAGCAAAACAATACATATTCCATGTTCATTTCCATGTACTATATTTCTATGTGCACATCCTGTTCATCACTCAGTTCTGACCATCACACTCTCTCTCTCTCACTCTCTCTCTCTCTCTTTCTTTTTACAGCATGTATGTGTAGACTGCAAAAAGAATTACTGTAGCCGCTGCTCAGCTCAGTTAGAGCCTCATCCGCGGCTGTGCCACACGTGTCAGCGTTTCCATGGTACCATGTTCGAGCGGGCGGAGCTGATGAAGCTAAAAGTAAAGGACTTGAGGGACTACCTTCATTTGCATGAAATCCCTACGCAAATGTGCAGAGAGAAAGAGGAACTTGTGGAGCTGGTCCTTGGTCAGCAGACCCCTACCTCTGGTTCATCCACACCAAGCGAGACACATGCACACACACCTCTGTCTGAGCAGGAAATGATCTCTGAACCGACCACAGTCACTGAGCAACCCTCTGCAGGAAGTGGTGTCATGACCGACCTGACTTCCCAGTCACAGACTGAAGGGGACGGGCAGGTAAGGAGAAGAAGTGCTGATAAGCCTTTACAATGTTTACACTTTGCAAGCTTACAAGTTTAATACTTTTTGGTGGTTCGTGAAGATATTATTTTAGAAATAAAAATCCAGTGGTGTGTGCTATAAGAAAATAACACATGAAGTTGATTATTGTCCAATAACAGCACAACCCAAAGGGTTTTCTTCCTCTTTTACCACAACAACTGCCAACACTAACATTTTTTATTTAAAGAACATCGCTTGCTTGGTTGCTTACATCTATATTTATAGTTGTACAGCAACTGTAAAAGCAAGTTATTTACATTATTATTTGTTTTTACGACAACAGTTGCTCCCTCACCAAGCTCTCTCTATTTTTTTTTTTTTTTTTTTTTAACTTTCTTGAAATTAATATGACAAAATAGATGCAGTTTATCATGTTACAGAAATTGCAAAAGCCTCTTCCATGATGGAAAACATGAACCCGTAACTGTTACAAAGTGCTGACCACTTTCATAAACATTAAATAAACATCGTGATACAGAGAACTTTAACAATTTGATATCTTTATAAATCTGTTCACATGTAGAACATTCCAATTTGTTAGTATAGAAACTATAACATATTTGAACAAGCGCGTTAATATAAACCTGTGATTAAATAATTGACAGTCACTGCTGTAAGAGCTGTATAGAAAACTAATCACCACCTTCAGATTGGACTTTAGCTGTGCTGTGGTATTTGTTTATTTATTGTTTGTTTGGTTTTTTGTTAATAATGTCCCTCTTTGCTTCCATCCAACTTCAACAGTTCTTGATTCGGTGTGATATGTATGCTTCAGATTGTTTTGTATTTTTGGTGTGTACAGTTTCCTTCAAAAGAAACAAAAATGTTAGTGTATTATTATTATCAGGCATAACATTCTGAGCACTGAGAGATGAAGTGACTAACACTGATTATCTCCTCATCATGGCACCTGTTAGTGGGATATATTAGGCAGCAAGTGAACATTTTGTCCTCAAAGCTGATGTGTTAGAAGCAGGAAAATTGGGCAAGCGTAAGGATTTGAGGGAGTTTGACAAAGGACCAAATTGTGATGGCTAGACGACTGGATCAGAGCATCTCCAAAACTGCAGCTCTTGTGGGGTGTTCCCGGTCTGCAGTGGTCAGTATCTATCAAAAGTGGTCCAAGGAACGAACAGTGGTGAACTGGCGACAGGGTCATGGACAGCCCATGGAAGTTACTGTTGCTCAAACTGCTGAAGAAGTTAATGCTGGTTCTGATAGAAAGGTGTCAGAATACACAGTGCATGATGGGTCAGGGCTGTTTTGGCGGCAAAAGGGGGACCAACACAATATTAGGCAGGTGGTTATAATGTTATGCCTGATTGTTGTATATTTATATCTAAACGGGAACTTTACTCTGATTCGCATTTGGGAGCAGGGTTACAGTTTACATTTAGGAACTGAAGGAAACATGGGTAAAAGTTGGAGAATATTCTGAGAATGAACTGGTTCTGGGAAAGGAAAAAAAGTTAAAATGACATATCTCGGAGCTATTCTGTAGTGACCATGGTATAAGAACATTGTAAAATATGTAAAATTATGCAATTGTTGAGGGTAGTGTCCTGGTTTAAACTGCATAAGAACTTCCATCATGTAATCCTATATTTCTCTATTTCTCTGACATAATTTCAAAGCTATCAAAGACTTAAAAAGTGCAAAAAATATTCTAGCTAACTTAATATTTAAAATATTCCTGTCATGTTCATGCTTTTGTTTAAAAGGCCTATATGTTCTTCTTTACCTGCAGCCACACTTTACACAGAATGATGCAGAAAAACACAGTAAACAGCAGCTCTGAGAATGAACAGACTGATTGGAGCTGCTAGGAAGGCTAATAAGCATCTCTTAATAAGCATCTTAGCATGCACAGAACATGAAATCTTGAGGTGGATGGACCACAGCAGCAGAAGACCACCTTGGGTTTCTTTTTTGTTAGGAATCTGAGGCCATCATATACAGACTCACTCAATCTGGATAGTTGAAAATCACCTGGTCTTTTTCCAGGCTTTAACTGTCCAGTTTGGGCGAGTCTGTGCCCAGGATAGCCTCAGATTCTTGGCTGACAAGAGCGGATCCTGATGTGGTCTTCTGCTGTTGTGGCTTGTCAACCTCAAGGTTTTGACGTGTCGAACAGGTGTTCCTAATAAAGTGAATAGTCAGTGTATATCAACATATCGATACCAGTTCCAACCTTTAAGCAATTTCATGTGCAATTGAATGTAGGCAACAACGCAATCTATTTAAGAGTGGAAAGAAATGATGCCTGTGATTTTTGACCTTTAGATTGAGTCAGTGGCAGAGGAGCCAATTGATGTTGAGGAGACAGAGCTTCAGAGGGCACAGGAATGCCAGGTAGATTAATATCAGTCTTTTATATTCCTGTTGCTGCTACACAGCTAGGAGTGTGAAACGAAGAAGAGGACAAGAAAGTGTCACTTTGGAGCATAGAGAAAAGAAAAACCATGGTCACATTTTAAACTGTGTAATTTATGGCTTGTTATTCATGTCTGCTTAAAGATGTGAATTTGGAACCAACTTGAAGGACAAAATTGAGATATTTATAATGTCCTCTCCTTCATTTAGTTCCTAGCTAGCAAACTTGGACCATGCTCTGCTTTTTTATTCCGCACAATCTTTATAACTGAGCTTGGATATGGAATCGTTAGTCTTTTCTTCTTAAACTTCTTATAGTTAAAAGGAAATAACCAGGTTTTTGTAACCATTAACAGTTTAGCTAGAAAATGCTCTTCTAGGTCACACCTAATGCTAATTCATCCTATATTTGTTAATCGCTATGTTATATAAAAAGTAAACCTGATTGGTGTCAGAATTGAGTAATTAAGCGATTGCTTAAAGCTGTTTATTGGATGCGTGTTGTTCCTATAGAAGCTCACATGCTTTCAGTCTTGAATTAATGAATTAATTAGTAGATATATAGCTAAACAAAATGATCAGGAATGTTTGAGACATACACAGTTATATCTTACAATGATTCTCTGATCTAGCTGCCGACACGTCACGTCAGAACTTCTCGACTGATAGTCAGAAGCTGATAATTACAGTGATTATGATATGACATGTCACACGATTAAATCCAACAAGTGAAATATCCTAAATGATGTAATTGTGACTCTCACTTAAAAACTTTCTGCCTTATCCTTTACTGACAAGTATTCCTCCCCCTCCTTATTTAGTTTATAAAATCCATTTTACACATGATCAGGCCGAGAGGCTGGTGCTCTGTGGTTTGTAGGGGAATTTCCTTCTTTGCTTGAGAAACGTACTTAAACATGAGCATGTGTTGGCCTAAAGAGTATCTAGCATGTAAGCTTGATGCGATTGTGATTAAAAACTTACTGCCAACAGTTGGAATAACTGACAGAATTCATGTCTATTCCACTTTGAGGATAAATTCATTTCTAGTAAACTCAGGAGGATGTAATCAGAGATCCAGTAAATATCCCAATGTCATTGTGAGGACACAAAGATCAGACGTGCAGTTTAGCCATAACACGCTTGAATCCGGCCCTGCTGTGTAATGAACTTCAAGTGTGTCCTGGTATGCATGGTGGCACATGGCTGGACTTTCTGGCTTTTCTTCTTCTGCTTTCTGTGTCTGTTGCATTGAAATGCTTTAAGTGTTTGTAGCATGGGTGTGTGGGCTTTCTCATCCGTCAGCAGTCAAGTGATCAAACAGTGACAAGTCACATTTCTGTAGGCATGAATTTGCCTGGAATGATTGTGCTTCCTATTACAGCTAAATGTTGTACTTTGCCTTGAATTATATTTTGCAATCGCCACAAATCTAAGTTCCCTTTCTTGCCCAGGTCTTATGTGAAGGGGAGTTTTTCTAGCCAGCAACATCATGTTAACATCCCTGTGGTATAATGCAGAGAGATGATGTGTCGCCTTGTTCTTTCACACATTAGAGGCAAACAGACTTGCTCAGACTTGAATATGTTCTCCATGCCAAATCTAAATTGAACCTAGGTCTCATAAAGACACACTGCTAGTTGGTTCCTGTTTTGGGTATCCTATTTACATCCAGCAAATATAAAGGTGATATTTACATTCTGTGTGTGTAGCCGGAGGAGAGAGAAAGGTATGATACTGTCCTCCCATATGCTAGAATTTACCAGTAAATATAAATCTGATGAGTTGAATTCCCAGGTATATATCAAATCTTTAAATTATTTACAGGCTTTTGAAGACCTGAGTAAGGAACTGCTTTTCGCTGTTGTATTCAGCAGTGCCAGAAAAATGAATCTGAAAGTAAAGTGGATTTTTTGGAAAAATTCCCATGCAAACAGGAGAAAGTGAGAACATCAGCAGTAATGTGTAATGTAGGAGAGATTTATCTGACTTATCTTATGTAGCGTTTTGCAAAAAATATTTTGGTTTTATGTTTGAGTTACAGGAAATGATTAACTAGATTATAATAGTCATAAAATTGTCCAAAAGTCATAAAATGAACTTCCAGTTTTCAGACCCATTTTGTTTGTCCCCATAAACAAACCCACTCTTGTTATTTTTATCTCTCATTTCTCTCTCTCATCAGTTTCATGCATTTCCTGCTTTGTTTCTTTCTCACTCTTAGTCAACAGACTCGGATGAGGCGTTGCCCTCAGGTAGGCGGGCATCTCTCTCAGACATCTCCTCAGTGGAGGATATCGAGGCTCTGAGTGTACGTCAGTTAAAAGAAATCTTGGCCAGGAACTTCGTCAACTACAAGGGCTGTTGTGAAAAATGGGAATTGATGGAGCGAGTCACACGCCTCTATCATGACTCGAAGGATCTGCAGAACCTAGGTGAGACATATTCACATTCACGTATCATGGAAAAGTGAAAATTAAAAATGAAAAGATTCTTACCCACTTGGCTACACAGGTTATTTAGACCATCAACTGTTAAGCATGAAATTATAGTGCTCGATTTTTCATCTTCCATTTATATGCAGATTCTTCAGCAGCAGCCACCCTGGAAGAAAACATGTGTAAGATCTGCATGGACTCGCCAATCGACTGTGTACTTCTGGAATGTGGACACATGGTCACGTGCACAAAGTGCGGCAAGCGCATGAGCGAATGCCCCATCTGCAGACAGTATGTGGTCCGGGCTGTGCATGTTTTCCGATCCTGAACCAGCGCATCTTTTGGTTGGGGGATGAAAAACTTTCCCGTTTTTTTCCTCTTTTTTATATAAACACTTTGCCCAAGGACGAGCCTTCTCTGCCCTGCTGCTTCATTTGACCTTCCAGCAGCTGTTGAACTGTGAATAATGGAAAACTCGATACACTAGCAATAATTTTTCTTGTGTCTTGTGTTTAGCAGGGTTTGCGGTTATTAAATTCTACAGTGCATAGTTTGAAACTACTGCGCACATACTACGGTGCTGGTACATTACATGGAATTTTTAGATTCAGGGTGTAGTGTTACAAATAAATAAATGATCTAAACCCTGTTACAGCTCCAGTTTAAACAATTCAAAATGACCAACATTTATCCACGCAAAAATTCTGGTTATGTGGAAGACAGCAACATTATAAGCTCTCCAAACTAAAACTTAATTAACCTTCTCCAAAAGCAAGTACAATATCAGTATTGCACTCCTGTCCAAGCAGAGCACAACACTGACACTCCCACATCCCATAATGACATCTGTAGGCTGCATAGGGTCAAATCTGAGTACACTTGTATGACAAGCATGATGGAACACAGTGACAGTTTGACACGCCTGAAAAATCACCAAATCTCACACAGCAGGTTGCACTACAATAGGTCCCACAAACTCCAGGTGAATTTGAGCATCCAGTCAGAGGAACCTAACAGGAAATATCTCAAGATATCCGATTCTCACAGGACTGATGTTATTAAAAGCTAGGCAAGACGTAACCTAGTATCCAGAATGAAATGATGCATACAACTTGTTTGTTTATTCATTTTCATTTAGGTAACAGCATTACTCTTGCTCCTCTCATCTACTGCAGTGAAGATACTCAGAATTCATCTTCAGAAGTCCAGATTTAGGATTAGGTTTATGACTTAGATGTTGCCATTCATTTGAGTGATAATTGATTAATATTGGATGCATTCCAAGCAGAACCTTCAGATTCACAAGCAAAGGTAATGAATTTGCTATAAAACTACAGAATCCCAGTGAGATATATATATATATATATATACACATATATATACCATTTACAGACTTATTTTTCATTACAGAGTTATTTTTCTAGAAATGTTTCCATTGCTTTACAAAAATGAGTGAAGATCATCTGCCATTTAATATTCCATCAAGTGAAGATTTCTGTATCGATGCAAAATATAATATAATACAATGTCACTTTGAGTAGCAGTTTAATAGCTAAGAGAGTCTTCAGATGGATGATGAATGACGCACGCCCCCATTTTAAGAAAATGAGTGCATATAGATATACAACTATGCTAACAAACATGCCTTAATGTTCTTTCTCTCTGAGGCCTTTTGTCTAAACCTGTAAAGTAACAACTAAATTTGTGCTGCTATACTCACTATGTTAACTCTGTGTGACCTGAACATGCAGAGGGTCTGCTCACTGTTTTGACTTTAATGTCGCCTTTTACTGGTACTTGATACTGATCAAAGCTCACAGTAGACTCAGTTTTAAATGATGTGTGGCATTGCAGTGCTCTCTGTGGGCTTCAGAATATCACAGTGCTACATTGGCGTTAGATTGGCAGAATCTAACCGGGCTTTCACTGGAAGACCATTGTACAGTTACAGCCTCTCGGCAATAGGAACCGGTTGCAGGAAGTAGGTGAAATATTAGCAGCATTTCAGCCCTATGCACTGATGCAAGTCTAGATACTGTGCCAAAATAAGATTACAGTCTCTGTCTATGGCACTCTACGGCTCTAAATGACTGCTAATACATCTCAATGCCTTCAGATTTCCCAGATTAGTGGAAATTGATCATGAAAGTCATTTATACTGAAGTACTTTTGGGACCGAGAGCGCTGAAACAGAAATGTGCCTTTAACATGTTGCAGAGCTTAGCAAAGTCTGAGATGTGTTTTTGTTTTTTTTAATTGAAACCTTTATGAGAAACCTTTACATGACAGCACCTTAAATCATGACAGATATTGTATGATAACTGTTTGGTTGGTTGTTTTGTTTGTTTTTAACTAATAAACCTTTCTGCATCTCAAAGGGCTGTTCCAAAATGTTCAGTTGTTCGTCTTCGGGTCACTTTTAATATCTGCTGTTGGTACGGTCCAGGGACCAGCACGGTTCTCAGATGCTGTAGAATAGCCAGTGCTATTGTTACTGATCGAATAAAAAACAATTTGTAACTTAATGCCTTAATCTTTCTTTCTCTACAAGAGTTGTTTTAAAAAGAACCTGGGATGTCTGCTGAGATCTTCGGTATCGTCATATATTGTAATGCTTTCTTTCATTTAGAGAAGGCATGGTCTTCTCTAGAGAAGAGAAGAGAGAAGACATGGTCTCTGTTTGTAAACTCATCAATCGTGTCAGATATGGTTTCCTTTTTCTTGATTCGGATACAATGTCCGTTTATATCAAGAGAAATTTGCTCTTTGGAGAAAACTACGTGCTAGATTAACTAATTCAATCGTCTTGTATGTTTTTCTTAAGGAGTTTTTATTAAAAAAAAAAAAAAAAAAAAACCTTCCTGGATTTTGTTTTGTCAGGTTCTTACCTCCTAATGACGCTGTGGTATTTGGAACAGTAGGACCAGTTCATCCAGTTCCTCAGTAAATATGTACTGGTACAATGTGCGTATGCACACAAATCGCATACACTTGCATTCTGTAAGTGTTCAGTCTCGAGGATAAATTCAAGACTCAAAGAACTTTATTAATCCCAGGGGGAAATTCCTTTGCCATGTTACAGTTGCTCTAATGGAAATAAAAATATAAGAGAAAAAAGAAATATGAAAATAAAATATAAGAGAAAAAGAAAGAAATATATACACTGTTTTATAAACTGTAAAAAAGAATAAATAAATAAATACAAATACTAATGTAGAGCTGTAATATTGCACACAAGGATTGTAATTAGGTGATAATGGTACCGTAGTTTGTACATTATTGGAGAAAATGGTGAAATTGTAATGTGCATGAAAAGGCCTATAATTACTAAAAGCACTATTGCGCATGAAATTGCACATGAAAAAAAAAATGTCCCGACACTTAAAGCGAGGAATTGTACAGTTTTATTGCCACAGGGATGAAAGATTTCCTAAAGCGCTCAGTGCCACACTTGGCAGTGATCAGTCTCTGGCTGAATGTGCTCTTCTGATTAACTGTGTAGTGGATGAGAAGGGTTGTCCAGGACTGAATGGAGTTTTGACAGCATTCATCAATCAAATCAAATCATCAAAAACACCACTGTGTTCAGAATTATTAGCCATATTGTAAAAGATTCATATGGTTTAATGTTCAGAATATTAACCCAACACAAAACACCCTGGGAGACTGTTTGCACATTACAGAATTAGTACTGTACACACTGATAAGGGGTTCACAATTGACCAATTGATTGTCCAGCCCTTAATTAAATTTTGAAAAGCACTGCTGTGGTCATATGTATGGGGTATATTACGCAGATAAGAAAGAGCAAACGATCTGGGTGGAGTTTCTTTATTATGTTACAGGTTATTGTTAACAGCTTTACACATAATAGATGCCAGTGATTCAGCTCTCCATGTATACCAGCAGATGAAAGCAAATATGCATACACACCTAGAAAATGATCCCTGTGTTGATGACATACAATTATAAGTTTAAATTAGAACCCACGTCAGGTCAGTGTAATCTAACATTAAATAAGATATATATATATATATATATATATATATATATATATATATATGTGCAAATAAAAGACACATTAAAAGATTAGAGAGGTGTTTGGTTTTGAGTTAGATATTTAATTAAGGATATACATGGATGTGCAAAGACTTCTCATCCAATTATATATAGACCAGGAGTATATAAAATACTTATTTTCTGGTGTTATGTTGTGTCTGGTGTTGAGGAGTGTTTGAGATGGAGAGGAATACAGGCAAAATATGTGGGTGTGTTTGAATAGTAATTACGTGGTCAGCTGAATATGTAAAACCTCATCACCATTTGAAAATAGTCATCGAGTAAGACACGAAACAGGGATGTTTTACACCACTGCATCAGCAGTGACATCTGCTGGACAAGACAACTCCAAATGTAGCATTATCAGTGCTAACAGATCTAACTAATTGCTGCTAAAACCCTGATAGTTACATCTAATATATTGCATCTAATCCAATTAGGCTGAGGATTTGTTTTCCAAATATAGACAATATTGCCAAAAGCAATATTAAATATAAAAACGCCTCTCCAAATCACTGAATTCAGGTGTTGTTGTTCAGGGTTCGTTCTTGGTCCCTTAGTTCCAGTGAAAGGAACTGTTAATGCTTCAGCATACCAAGACATTTTGGACAATTTCATGCTCCCAACTTTGTGGGAACAGTTTGGGGATGACCCCTTCCTGTTCCAACATGACTGCGCACCAGTGCACAAAGCAAGGTCCATAAAGACATCGATGAGAATGTGACTTGACCTGATCGAATTGTGCAATCTCTGCAGATTTTTCAGGTACACTTCCATGCTGTGAATATCTCATTCTATCACATCCTAAAGGTGTTCTACTGGATTTAGATCTGGTGTCCTAGGAGAGCACTTGAAGAAGACTGAACTCACTGTCATTTTCATGAAACCAGTTTGAGATTACTTTTACTGACATGGTACAATATCATGCAGTGTCATCATTAGATGTCAAAGCATTAGACGATGGGTAAATTGTGGCCATGAAAGGGATACACAAGCTGAGCAACAAAACTCAGATGTGGAATTCAAGCGATGATTGGATGGAATTGATGAACCCAAAGTGTGCCAAGGAAACATTCCTCACACCATTACACCATCTCAGCCTGGACTGCTGACCTCAGGCAGGGTGGGGGGACCATGGTTTCATGCAGCTGGCACCATCTATAACATCTGTGTGCCTCAGCAGAAACCGAGATTCATCAGACTAGGCTACATTTTTTGCAGTCTGCAACTATACAGGAGTGCCCACTATAGCATTGCTCCATTTCTATACTTTCTGTGCTAACATAACTAGGGAAGTGGTGGCTCACACAGTTAAGGCTCTGGATCATTGTTCGGGGGTTCGAGCCCCAGTACTGCCAAGCTACTTTGGGTTGGGCCCTTGTTGCTCCAGGGGCACCGTATCATGGCTGACCCCATATCCCTAATAAGCTGGGATATGCAAAAACCTTGGGGTGGTGGCTCAAGTGGTTAAGGCTCTGGGTTGTTGACTGAAAGATTGAAGGTTTGAGCCCCAGCACCACCAAGTTTCCACTGTTGGGCCCTTGAGCAAGGCCCTTAACCCTCTCTGCTCCAGGGGGGCTTATCATGGCTGGTCCTGTGAGCTGACCCCAACATCCAATGCTGGGATATGTGAAGAAAACTTTGCTGTGTGTTTTTCTTCTTCTAAATGGAAGCTGGCATGGTATTCTGCTGTTGTAGTCCACCTAAAGGACGGTCAGAAGTGGATATCTGAGTTACTGTGGCCTTTCTCCATTGTCCTCTCTCAACAACAAGGCGTTTCCATATGCAAAATGAAAATCCCAGGAGCTCAGCATTTACAGAAATACTCAAACCAGCTCGTTTGACAACAAAACTAGTCTAGACTCCAGATCAGTGGATGGCGGTAGTGCGCAGGAAGTTAGTTGCTAACCCCCGTTATAAAGTGAAGAAGAAGAAGAAAACGTCAACACAGCCGCATGTGCACCTCGATTAACGTTTCAAACTAGTCCGCTCGTTAAAGTGCGCTAGTAATTTTCTATGCAAGTGCAAGCTAAAACAGTAAAACAGCTGTAAAACGATGTCTCGCGTTTGTAAGAAAAAGCCCTCTGTGTGCACAGACGAGCCTCTCGGCAATGATGAAATATGCCACAAATTAGCAGTAACGCGGCACGCGCTGTCATCTTGTTATGGGCCACGTGGCAGATTAAAACAAATTCACAACAATGTCGGAGGACAGGTGCAGACCACATCCACCTCATCTGTCCTGATCAAATCGATCACTTTCTCAGAGCCGCTGCTCAAACTGACCGCTGCAGCCATCTTGGATCACACTGCGAGATTCAGCGACTGCGGTTTGTTTACAGGTAGATTTCACTTACTTACATTGCCAAAGGTTTTGGGACACCCTTCCAAATTCAGGTGTTGTTTTTCAGGGGTTAGGCTCGGTCCAGTGAAAGGAACTCTTAATGCTTCAGCATACCAAGACATTTTGGGCAATTTCATGCTCCCAACTTTGTGGGAACAGTTTGGGAATGACCCCTTCCTCTTCCAACATGAGTGCGCACCAGTGCACAAAGCAAGGTCCATAAAGACATGAATGAGTGAGTCTGGTGTGGAGGAACTTGACTGGCCTGCACAGAGTCCTGACCTCAACCTGATAGTACACCTCTGAGATGAATTAAAGAGGAGACTGCAAGCCAGCTCAAAACTGGGATGTCTGCTTTTACATGCACATGAATTTAATATGGAGTTGGCCTACCCTTTACAGCTATAAAGGCTTCAATTCTTTTGGGTTTAGGAGTGTGTTTTGGGGACTTTTTTTTGCGAGGTCTGGCTCGCAATCTCCACTCTAATTCATCCGGCTAAGGTCAGGACTCTTTATGGACCTTGCTTTGTGCACTGGTTTGCAGTCATGTTGGAACAGGAAGGGGTCATCACCAAACTATTCCCAAAGTTGGGAGCATGAAATTGTCCAAAATGTCTTGGTATACTGAAGCATTAAGAGTTCCTTTCACTGGAACTAAGGGAGCAAGCCCAATCCTTGAAAAACAACAGCTGAATTCAATGATTTGGAGGGGTGTCCCAAAACTTTTGGCAATATAGTGTATTATAGTGCTAAATCAGGTGAGGTAGGACTGACGATACATCAGTCTAATACTATCGGTAGCAGTATCTCTAAACAACTTTATCAGATCCTACTGATTCATAATCTTAAATAAAAATGTTCACTTCCTTGAGAAAGTGTTGCCTTTCTTTCACATGACTACTGCAGACGTTTACTCAAGATCTGTCTCAGTAATCATAAAGAATGTGCTGTCTATACTGACCATCCTTTCAGTACATGTACAATAGAAGAGTAATGATTTATAATCCCAAATTATAATCAGATGTCACAAAGATAACGATGATTTTGGTTCCTCTCGCGTTTCTAAATCATGTTGTTGCAGGTAGTTGTTTTCATTATCGCTGTCCCCTCTGGATTTCTCATTAGAGATCTAAATATAAATGTACATCCTGATTTCTGTAAAACTGCTTTGTGACCATCCTTTTTTTTAACTGCATGGGAAGCTTTCTTTCTGGTCAATAAACTCCAATAAAATATTGGACCTCCATTGCATACAGTTCCTTGCCTATAAGGAGCCAGCTAAACAACTAACATGTCTCAATACCAAAAATAAATACACTTTAATGTTTTACCCATTAATGCTTAGTTTACAGCTGTAAATAAGACAGGTCTAAGTGGTTAATGTGTTGTTTTCTAGTGATGAATTGCCATTTAATGTAATGAACTCGGAACAGCTGAGTACCAAATGTGATGCCGAGAGAATAAATGCACGCTTCTCAGGCCAGTCATCTTTAAACCTTGTCAACAATTGTTTAAGAACAAGCCATGTTGTCAGCTTCATAGCTGTATAAGCAATGAATATAAACTCATTGGAAAAATATACTTTTATAAAAGTTGGGGAAAATGTCTCATTCTGATTGCTAGCTATGGGACTAGAGAGGATCTGCTATAATAGCTGAACTGTTTAGAAAACTGAAGTTGCAGTACTATGGCCAAATTTTGTACAGTGATTGGCTCTGCTTAAGTGTCTTTTTCGTCCTGGGACCCCTATTCTAATTTATGAGGTAACATGATCAAGAAATCCAAGAGCTTGTTTTCTATTTCTAAATCCATCAACATATATAGTTGTTCAGAAACATGGTGTTTTTACAAATTGTTTCAATGATAGATTGGCCCATTCTTCAACAACAAAACATTCGTTATACACTATTTTGTAATGCCACTATTCCACTGTAAGGCCAAACACTATGACTTTCTTGTACATCTGTCTAGATTGAAGTGAAACTTTGCATAACCTTTCTCCCATTTTATTGATTTACAGGAGTCTTTTGCCTTGGCCTCATTGAAAATGCAAAGAGGTTGGGACTCGGACCTGCTGTGGCAAGTCGAGTGTATACATACTTGTTAGAAGAATGCAATAGATATCTCAGGGCAGATGACTGTGGCTGTAAGGTTCAGGTGGACTTCAGCAGTGTTCAAACACTCATCACTTTAGCTCATACTGCGGTCACTAGCAAACCAGCCTGCATGCTCAACTCTGATGAATCACAGCATATCGCCTCTCTGACTGTACAGGCCTTTCTTCAGTCTGTTCCTTCTGCTTCATCAAACGTCTTTGGAAGAACTCTGGTTGTGGCTGTAGAAGGACAGCCAGTGAGAGATTCTGCTGTTTTCCCTGGATTACTAGTCGAAGTGCCTCTTCTGCAGTCTGTGGAGCTGAAGAATCGTAGTCCAGGTCCCTATAAGATTGTGTTATTTGGCACATCTCTGTCAGGTGACTGCTCTGAAATTGGCGAAGCAGCTTTAGAGATCCAAGTCGGAATAAATCCAGAGATGGTCGTCTTGGAGCAGCTGTTGAAGCTGGGTGAGCGAGTGGTTCAGGACGGTGTAGGAGTGTTTGCATGTCAGAAGGTGATTCATCCAGTGCTGCAGCAGTACTTAAAGGAACGTGGACTGGTGGTCATCGAGCGACTCGGACTTGCCCTAATGGAACCAATTGCCCAAATGACAGGTCCAGGCCATTTTTGTCTTTTTTTTTTTTCTTGCTGCTTTTAAAATAAAAATAGTGAATTAAATTTTAAAGGCATGTCTCTGTAATAATATAATGTTTTATGTAACTAAAACATGCAGTATATAATACAGGTAAATAGAGTAATTTTTACCCAAAAATTAGATGTTAGAATTTTTTGCCTAATCTGTTTATTTAATTTTTGTAATAATAAAAGGATAAAGATACAGGAGAATAGATCTCCTGTTCTCCTGATAGAATAGATCCCCCCCACACACACTATACTATATCCTGAATTATACAAACCAAACATAAAACAAAACAAAAATAAATTTAAAAAAGTTAAATAAATAATTTAGAAAAATAAGAGAAAAAACAAAAATCTCAATTATGTACAGAAGAAACTTTTAAATCAGAGTTTAGAAACAAAAACAATATTCTTATTACTTTTTTAACCTTAACGCTTATTTTTGCAAATGAGGGTTTGGCTAATTAAATATAAATGCATTAGTGTGCTCAATAAGCCTGGAAATGTATTTATCTGATGTTAGAAATATATTTTTGTTCTGAATAGATTAGTCCAATGTGGTTTAAGGTGTTTCCACTTCAGATAATGTGGGTTGTATGGTTTATTACGGAAATAATGACACGTAAGGACATATATCAGAAAACGAGCCTTTTACGGATATGTGTCGATGTGGTTTGGTGAGTGGGTGGAGCTTAAACTTCAGAATTGTACGATTTCAGATCATGTAGTAAAAAAATAGAAAAAATAGTCCAAAAATTTTTGATGATTTTTTTGCTTTAATTGTATTTTATTTACAGCCAATTTTATAATGCCGTTAGACCAGTGTTTTCTAGGATACTTGGCGTTTAAGAACAGCTTTTTTTCTTGCTGCCTTTAAACCTGTAACCAAGCTTACAGCATAGCTTTAACCCATTTACAAGCAATTCACAGCTCTTCTGTGGGTTTCAGGTGCTCTGATTATGGCGTCTATCTGCTCTCCAGTCCCAGCCAAAGCATATGGACAGATCAGGGGACTCCATCTGCACCGCATTGGATCTAAAGAGCTTCTGCAGCTCCTTCCATCTGGAGAGGCATCCGTTAACACGATGGTGCTCTGTCACAGGAACGAAACGATGTTAGAGGAGCTCAAGGTTAATAAGCAACTAGAGTAAAGGAAATTCATTTTTAAGGCATCTTCTGAGAGTATTCAGATCCCCTAACCTTTTCCTTATTCTGCAATGTCTTAGCCTTTCTTTAAAATGAAACTCTTATTAATCTGCAAACTCTGCTATTAAACCTGCTCCATAATGGAAAAGTGCGAACAGAAGTCTTATGTAAATGTATTAAAAGTTACTGAGGAAGAAAATGAAGGAGTCTGAGAACTTTCTGAATGCACCATATGATTAAGTAAAGCACTGTATTAAGGTTTAATGGGTTTAGGGTTTGTTTCAGACACGCTCGTCTATTCAGCACTTTTGAGAGATCGCAGAAAAAAATAAGGTCTTGTGAAGGTAACATTTAGAATGCAGGTTGTGGTGGAAGGTTTACTGGCAGGCTGTAAATGAGAAACTGGAGAAAAGAGTAGGGTTTTTTAAATCCAACCTCTAGTATTGCAAAACCACAATGCAACTGATTTATACAGTACTTTTTTGCAAAACTGCTGCACGTGTGGCTGTTGTTTCCTTTTGCTTTTCTATTTTTTTTTTTCTAGGTTTATTTTGCCTTTTTCTGTATGGATCCATTTTGTGTGTCATGTATTTGAGCTTGAAAAATGGATGAAAAAATGTCCTACACCTCTACTCTCAGATAAATAACTAACTGGGTGTCTTTCTGTGGCCAAGTGTTTTTTGTTTTGGGTTTGTTTTTCATTGTACATTGCATTGTTTTGAAGGTAACGTGTCAGAGAGCCGAGCATGTGCTGCGACTGACCCTTAAGGAGCCTTGTGCACTAATTGGAGGAGGCTGTACAGAGACAGTGCTGTCTGCTTACATAAAATACACGGTGAGCACCTGACTGCATCTCACCATAGTTCTTCTGAACCTCTGACACAAGTGTTCCTCAAATAGCATTTCTTTTCCCATTTCTTCAGCTACTCCAAGTATTTCCATGTGTATATACACCGTATGTGATCTGTTATATTCCCCACAGGGTGAGCGTAAGGCCAGCGAAGCAGCCTCGTCACTAAAATGCTCACGTTCAGAGTTCCTCCTCGCTACGAAGGCATTCTGCTGCTCTCTGCAGTCTGTGGCACTTTCTTTAGACCACGATGACCAGCACTTCCTCATGGACTTGAGTCATGCTCATTGCTGGGTTACAGAAGAAGATGCATGCTCACCAACCACAACCATACACCCATGCAGCTGTGGTCTGGTAAAGGAAAGGGCTGATCTGGAGAAGATCTTTTTTAATATTCCTCTGAACACAGCACATCACTCCTTCTTGCCAGCACCCATCCAATCTGATGTTCAAGCCAGACTGTTGGACTCGTTCACTGCCAAGCTCAATGCCTTGAATGTTGCTGTAGAGACAGCTAATCTGGTGCTTGATACAAGGTATATTATTAGGGATGTGAATTAATAGGTTAAATATGTGTGTATATAAGTTTAATATTTGATATGAAGCTTGGCAAACAAGGTAATATTGTAGCCTGTAGTTCCTGTGTCTCAACATTAGATGGAGACATACATTTTGGTGGGTGTTAATTCCTGTTTTCCCAATTTTGCTATTCTGTGATTCAAAACTCTGTATTATAATATTATATAATATTTTATATTAATAGTATTTATATGTATTTATAGTAGTATTTATATATATGGACTTTATTTTATTATTTATTTCTTTTTTTTAATTATTATTTATTTAAATTATATACTGGCACAGTGTGTCTATTCAAAGGCCATGCCCAGTTGAGCTGCCTAAAAGCTTTTGTTTTACATAGTTGCATAAAACCTATGGGTGACTAATCTGACTGATACTTCTGCTACTGCAGTCAGCTGCAGAATTATTGGAGATATATATTGGAGATGGTGAGCTATATATACATATGCACCGATCAGGCATAGCATTATGACCACCTGTCTAATATTGTGTTGGTCCCCCTTTTGCTGCCAAAACAGCCCTGACCCGTCAAGGCATAGACTCTAGTAGATCAATGAAGGTGTGCTCTGGTATCTGCCACCAAGATGTTGGCACCAGATCCGACGTACAGGACTCAATGGATACTTTTGATAGATACTGACCACTGCAGACCAGGAACACCCCACAAGAGCTGCAGTTTTGGAGATGATCTGGACGTGTAGCCGTCACAGTTCGCCACTTAAACAAATCCATACAATTGCCCATTTCCTGCTTCTAACACATCAACTTTGAGGACAAAGTGTTCACTTGCTGCGTAATATATCCCACCCACTAACAGGTGCCATGATGAGGAGATCATCAGCGTTATTCACTGCTCATAATGTTATGCCTGATTGGTGTATGTATTTTACTTAACAGTGGGGATTGCCGTCTTATCCCTTTCTCTTTTTACATCAAACCAAAAAGCTCTATTTTTGTCTTATCTGACCATGGAACCCAGTCTCAGAGAAAGTCCTTAGTGTGCACTGAACACCAAATACTTAATGTAGTTAGATGAAAGAAACATTTTTATGACATTTATACAAAATAGTTACCTATGAAAGAGTGTTATTTGAAGGTCAGTAACATGAACAGAGAGCAAGGGGGGTGGGGGGGGATTGATTAGTGTGTAAGTGTGATGTCCTTCCTTAATAAATAATCCAACTGATGTGGATTAAGAGGAATAAAACACTTTGGAAAGTGCTTTTCATCAGGCTGCATCACTCTAGTCCATCGTTGATTATTTTCCTACATCAGCATGCCAATAAGCGTTGTATTCCACACACAGGGTTCTACTATGAATCTCTTTAATGGAATAATTCAGGTATATCCACACCCTGACAGCAGAAAATTGGATGCAGTATTTTCTACATTACAAAGCTTTGCATATACTAATTGCATGGAAGGCATCTGCATTTTTTCCCCCAGTTTATAATCTGCTGTTTGTACAAGCAATGAAAAAATCCCATACATAACTGTTATTAAGAAAGCACTGACAACACATGAAATAGCCTAAGCAAAGTTTCCTCATTTTATCATTATTTTGTAAATGTTTACAGAAAAAAAAAAATTCTGCACAGTAATACAGTTTCACATAGCAACACTAGACTTTCATACAATGAAGTGTGTGAGTATTTAGTATCATCTTGGTTAAATTCAGTCAGAACAGGGTCACAAAGTGCAGGTGTGTGCGCCTCGAGAAACTACAAGCTCCCTGTGGTTTCTCTTCCAAAGTCCTTATCAGACTACCAATCTGCCTCCACTTACTCTTTCTGCATTCTGTCAAAGGCATAGTCACCTTTTTTTTCTTTCAGGAGGAAGAAATTCTTCTGAATTGCTTCATTCTGTGTTCTAATGCAATAAGAGATGGAAGATTACGTTCTGTACAACTAATGCTATAGTTCTTTTTAGACATAATGAAACAGTGTGTCTTTTTATTAGAACATTCACATGAGCAGATTACCTCCTCCAATTACAGCCTGGAAAGACTTAACAATGCGAGTAAAGTATCTGTGCAATAAAGTAACGGAAAATAAAATAATGCGCAGGATTTTAATAGCGGCTTCCTTCCTCTCAACTAGCAAACGGTCACATAAACATGAAGTCTATTGAAGTCTTAACTCCTGATGACCCGTCATCCCATCAGTGGCCACTTTGCAACGTAATGGACTCTAAAAATCCCAGCTTCATTGTTTCATTCATTTCCTTATCAGTTTAACACCCACACCACTTTTACACCAAGTTACTAGTATGATGCCATAAGAAAAACTCCAGTACCATGTTCCACTGCCAATACATTTACAAACATAAATCTAAAGTAAACGTAAAAGAAATTTTATGCATAGGTTAAATGTCTTTGTCTGTATGTTTCATTGACTTTGATAAAACATTAATAAAAAACTGATCTACATCAGATAGGAGAGAGCATTTCTTCCTGATTAACTACACTTTATTGTGAAAGCTAACCATTGTTTGTAAATTTGTATTATTATCATTAGTAGTAGCACTAGTACTATAGTATTAATGTGTGAATTCTTATAAGCTCTTAAAGCTGAAATCAAATATAGTTCATGAAAACTAGAAAATTTGTTTTATTCAATAACATTTACTCAACTCTACTTCAACTCTAAATCATCAGAATGCATGCAATACCTACACTACAGACAATTTATAGATACTAATCAAGCTTCATTGCATAGCTTTGGTCTTAGGGAGGAAACTGAAGTACCAGGAGAAAACTCCCAAAGCACGAGGAGAACATGCACAAATCTCTGCACAAACGTCAAGGCAGACAGCCTAACCACCAAGCCATGGTGCCCCCAGTTGCACAAGATTACAAGGGCTAAATGGCACCACAATCATGGATTCTGGTCAGATATGATCGTCAGTTTCCATAGACAGGTTAGAGAAGGGCTGACACTTTGTGCACACCAACAGATGGGATACAGCCTACAAAGTGCCCCTATACTGTCTGTGTGTCTGATAACATTCCCAGTAACTGTAGGTAAAAGTACACTATATTGCCCAAAGTTTTGGGACCATCATTAAATTCAGGTGTTGTTTTTCAGGGCTTGGACTTGACCCCTTTAGTTCCAGTGAATGGAACTTTTAATGCTTCAGGATACCAAGACATTTTGGACAATTTCATGCTCCCTTGTTGTGTTGTGGGAACAGTTTGGGGATGTCTGCCTTTATATGGACATAAATTTAATATGGAGTTGGCCCACCATTTGCAGCTATAAGGGCTTCAACTCTTCTAGGAAACCTTTCCAAAAGCTTTAGGCATGTGTTTATGGACATTTTTGACCGTTCCTCTAGAAGTGCATTTGTGAGGTCAGGCACTGACGTTGGACGAAAAGGCCTGGCTCGCAGTATCCTCTCTAATTCATCCCAAAGGTGTTCTATCGGGTTGAGGTCAGGACTCTGTGCCAAACTCACTCATCCATGTCTTTATGGAGCTTGGTTGTACACTGGTGTACAGTCATGTTGGAACAGGAAGGGGTCATCCCCAAACTCTTCCCACAAAGTTGGGAGCATGAAATTGTCCAAAATGTCTTGGTATGCTGAAGCATTAAGAGTTCCTTTCACTGGAACTAAGGGGCCGAGCCCAACCCCTGAAAAACAACACCCGAATTCAATGATTTGGAGGGGTGTCCCAAAACTTTTGGCAATATTGTGTAGGTATAGCTAATAACCTGGAAACTGGACATGTCTTCCTAATTAATAGCCTAGTGAGGGGTAGGTCAAAATAACAGCGGAGATAAATAAATATACAGTGCTTTAACTGCTGCTTTGTACATTCATCTCTTTTAGAAAATTTAACTCGGACTCTGACAAATCAAAGTTGTTGTTTTTTAACATGACAGTTCCTAACGTCTTTCCATACAAAAACACGCATCGTCCCTCAGCTCCTCTTTGTCTTTCTGAACTAATTCAATTCAGCCATTGAAGGTTTTTTAAACGACTTTGGCGGAATCCCAATTGCTCCGTGTGTCATTCGTAGGCTCACTAGTTAGGATGTTACAGCTATTATTTCACCCACTGTGTAGGGCACTTCTATCGGGACTCTGCCTTTATTTACGCGATCGCTTCCAACCGCACGCGACTTCTTTGTGCGGCGAGCTAAAGCAGTGAGGGAGGGGGACCGGTCTCATTGTGGATTATCCAATCATCTCGTCTATAGGGTGTCGCGTCAAGAGCGGGTGTAACCAATCAGAGATGACGGCTGTCTCCCACCGCCAAGCTTGGGTGCAGAGTTCGGCACTCAGGAAGTAAAGCGAGGGCCCGAGGAGTTCGAGCTGTCCCTGTCAAACACAGCGAATTCTCCTTATCTAGATTTTATTATTTGCTCATTTTGGGGTTTTTTTTGTTTAGGATATTTCCACTCGAGGCTACGGACTACAGGTAATAAACGTTTGGATATATATTATTTTTTTAAATGGAGAATATGAATAGTGACAGAAGTTCAGGAGAGTCCCTGCAGGTTGCGTTTAAAGCACATCATGGACAGTGAAGTGCTTCAGTGCGCGTGCTTATCATAAACTCGCAGCTTGAGTGAACTTACTTTGTAATGTCTGTGTGTACTAATGATTCATTGTGGGTTGGGGGGAAAAATGCATTTTTGTGCAGTTTTGAATTAACGAGCACCACCTGCTATGGCTAATTTATATGATAGTGCTTGAGTTAGCAGCATCACTTTGCAAAGCTACAATTGCGTGCGGCTGTTGGGGTGTGTGTGTGTGTGTGTGTGTGTGTGTGGGTGGGTGTGGGAGAGAGAGGGACAGAGCAAGCTGGCTACAAGAAGTAGGGAAAAGGGGGTGGCTTTTTTTATAAAATAATGTCATATGTACAAGTGGGAAAGGATAAAGTTACTTCATAGGCTTTATTGTGTGAGTTAAACTAGTTTCGAGATGACCAACTCCGGATTCATGCGTTGTCCATTTTGTCCAGTGCGCAAAAGTCTGTGTATGTGAGCTTTATATATATATATGTTTTCTGTGTTATGGCTTTAGCTCTTGCATATACGACACGCAATACTGAAAGCAAACTTGCCTGCGCTCTTATTTCAGCCGGGCGTTGTTCTGTAAACTTTGCAATTTGCACATTTCCGCTCGTGTCTTGTGAACTGTGTATGGACACACGCACACCCACCCACACACCCACACACACACACACACGGGCATGTTGGCTAGAGTTTGCTTTTCTCATGTCCTGCAGCAGATGGTTCATTTCAGCGACTTGACCTTGAGGAAAGGCTCCATGCCAATATCTATATCTAACATCTATAACGTTTCGCACTATATTTATTCAGACGTGCTTCAGTAGGGACATTTTGTAGGTAAATACCAGCTGAGTCAATGCCAGGTCATAAATATCTTCCGCCCTTCCTCTTGCTTAAAACCTCAACATCAGTTTAAAAAAAAAAAACATCGATAAGGCATAACATTATGAGCACTGAGAGGTGATGTGAATAACACTGATGATCTCCTCATCATGGCACCTGTTAGTGGGTGGGATATATTAGGGGCAGCAAGTGAACATTTTGTCCTCAAAGCAAGTGGGCAAGCGTAAGGATTTGAGCGAGTTTGACGAAGGACCAAATTGTGATGGCTAAACGACTGGATCAGAGCATCTCCAAAACTGCAGCTCTTGTGGGGTGTTCCCGGTCTGCAGTGGTCAGTATCTATCAAAAGTGGTCCAAGGAAGGATGCACGTGTGATCTGATCCAACAGACGAGCTACTGTTGCTCAAATTGCTGAAGAAGTTAATGAAGGTTCTGATAGAAAGGTGTCAGAATACACAGTGCATCATGGACTGTTTTGGCAGCAAAAGGGGGACACAATATTAGACAGGTGGTCATAAATGCCTGATTGGTATATGTCAATATTGTGACCTGTCAGTAGATTACAGTATGATTATGTGTGCAGAATGACTATTTAAACCCATCTATTTATAAATAAATATTAATATATGAATTATAGAAATGTAATTTTGGTGAATTAAAACTATTTATGCTATTCAGTTATTACAGACAACAGCTGTTTTTCCCACTAGAGGCTTCTAACATGGTTAAATTCAATCCCCGAAGACTGAGTATCAAATCAGGACTTGGACATTGCGATTGATATCCAGTCAAATCCCATATATCGTTTTCAGAGACAATCCGACGTACAGGACACACAGAGCATAGAGCCGTCACCCCGTGACGTTTCTATGTAACATGATGACATATACAACATTGGGCAAACATTCATCTTTATTGCAAACAATGTCAATATATGATCTGTATCTGGTATCCAGTCTTCAAAGCCTTTATATTGTGTGCTACTGAATTTGGGAAAATGGGATGGGTGTATCACTAACACTCGTCATTCTCATTATAGAGCTCTTTAAGATTTGTTTATTATACTCGAGTGTTCTTATATATTCCAGTAATATGATGTACAGCATCTTACAAAAGTGAGTACACCCCTCTAATTTCAGCAAATATTTTAGTATATCTTCTTAACGGACAATACTATAGAAATGAAACTTGGATATATTTTAGAGTAGTCAATGTGTAGCTTGTATAGCAGTACAGATTTACTGTCGTCTAACAATAACTCAACACACAGCCATTATTGTCAAAATAGCTGGCAACAAAAGTGAGTACACCCTAAGTGATATCAACTGTACATCGTTTAACCATGCACATGTCCCATTCATCATGTTCATGTGTTTGTCAGCTTGATAGGACCATACAAATTTGTGTATCTTATATTAGAGCATTTAAAAGTTTGGTGCTTTGAGTACAATTCACTCATACTGACCACTGGATGATCAGCATGGCACCTCAAGGCAAAAAACTCGGAGGATTTGAGAATTAGAATCGTTACTCTCCACAAAGATGGGTTAGGCTACAAGAAGAACGGTAACACCCTGAAACTGAGTTACAGTACAGTGGCCAGGGTCATACAGAGGTTTTCCAAGACAGGTTCCAGGTTCCAACGAGTTGGTTTGCATGGCCGTCATCCCAGAAGGAAGCCTCTTCTGAAGCTGGCTCACAAGAAAGCCCGCAAACAGTTTGCTAAAGACAACATGTTGAAGAGCATGAATTACTGGAACCATGTCCTGTGGTCTGATGACACAGTTAAGCATGGTGGTGGTAGCATCATGGTCTGGGGCTGCATGAGTGCTGCTGGTACTGGGGGGCTGTGGTTCATTGAGGGGAAACATGGATTCCAGCATGTACTGTGACATCCTGAAGGAGAACATGATGCCCTTCTCTTCAAAAACTGGGCCAAACGGCAGTTTTCCAACATAACAACCCCAAACACACTGCCAAGATGACAACTGCCTTGCTGAGAAAGGTGAAGGTGAAGGAGTGGCCAAGTATGTCTCCAGACCTGAACCCTATAGAGCACCTCCGGGGCATCCTCAAGCGGAAGGTGGAGAAGCGCCATGTGTCTAACATCCAGCAGCTCCATAATATCATTATGTAGGAGTTGAAGAGGATCCCAGCAACATGTGCATCTCTGATGAATTCCATGCTCAGGAGGAGTAAGGCATTATTATTAATATTGACAGTTTGGACACAGTTTTGACATGTTCACTTAGGGTGTACTCATTTTCATTGCCAGTTATTTAGACAGTAAAGTCTGCATGTTGAGTTATTGTTAGAGGACCGTAAATCTGTACTGCTGTACAAGCTGCACATTGATTACTCTAAAGTATATACCGTTTTCATTTCTGTAGTATTGTCCCTTGAGAACATATAATAAAGTGGTTGCTGAAATGTGAGGGGTGTAGTCACTTTGGTGAGATACTGTATATCAAACATAAGTACTTTTGCTGAACATGAACTATAAATGTAGTGTCTCATCTCTAAATCTAAGACAGTAGCTGTGAATTGTACAGGGTATAACTTTATACTGAGCTGAAGGTCACGGGACATGAGAGCAGATGATTTGAACCTTCTACACACTGTAAAATACCACTACAGAATACACCCTTCACTAAAGTAAAAGGTTCCAGGTTGTTGATTACCCAAAAACAGTCTCCATGAAGGTTGTTGATTGAACACTTGGAAGCCAGGAGGAGGAGGAGGAGGAAGAAGAAGCCAGTGCTCGCTTGACATAAATGATTCGTTTATTCCAAGCGAGGTTACTTTTTTCTCTGATGTGCATAAGATGCTATTCAAAAGCCGAAGTCTCAAAGCCGTATTGTTTTACAAGAAGCCTGTTTGCCATTGAATTGCATTTTGAGTAATTGGTTATGGATTTTATTGACGTCATCTCCTGTCGTAATGCGAAAGCACCCATGCAACCCTTAGATGCGTTCTCGCAGTTGTTAACTACTGATTAATGAGCTTTGTGCCAGTCCGGCTGTTATATATATATTTTTTTTACTTTGTTAGTCTGTTGCTCATCTGTTTATTATCGTTCGGCATGTTCGCTGTACCTTTATGGCAGCTGATTTAACACAGTGATCTTTTTGAAGGTTTGGAGCATCTATTAAGCAAATGTGGCAGCATGACTTACTTTTGGCCTGTTCATGATTTAGAGGAAAAAAACAAGCAATGTTTGTGTGATTTGAAAATACTCTCAGATGCAGGACATGAATATTTTCAGTGTTCTGAGCCCTTATTTGTTCTTGTGCTCTGTTTGTTGATGATTTAAAGCGAGCCATGTTACAGCAAACCTTGGTGGAAACTTTTTTTTTTTTTTAATGCCACCGTTAGGCTTCAGTCAACCAACAGACACCACCATACAGGTGTAGAGTTTGTTCAGTTGCTCAAGAAATTAAGAGAGATTATACACAAGTTTGAGACGATCCCTTCTGTTACAATCAGGATTTCAAATGTCACTTCATATGAGTGGTCTACAGTAAGAAGAGACATGATTTTGTTTAAATGAAGCTGCTCATTCCCGTCAGTAGGGTTCCAGTACCACCGCTGTTGAAAATCTAGACACAGAGATGCTAATCTAATCATTGATTAGTCTGTTGTGGCCATTGAGAACCTAAAAGTCGGAATATAGTTGTTGTAATGCCTCTGCCTTGCTGGCTTCCTGTGCAGATTGTGAGTTTTAAGACAGACATCTGTTGATCCCTTGCGGGCGGCCTGCACATTTAATCCCTCGTGTAGAGGCGAGGGAAAACTAGACCCCCACCAGGAGCTCATAGTGTCTGTGTGACAGGTGCCCAACCCTCTCTGCTACTTGCCACCTTGGGATCGTGCCCACATTTGTGCTAGAATATTGACCAAATGAGCCGCTTAGTGCGTAAACGTCCCTGAGCACTGTACTGAGCAGCTGCTAAAATTCTACTGCCCTGTGGCTTATTTCCATCTAAGATTTTTGTGTGTGTGTGTGTGTGCAAATCATGTAAAGCTTTGGAACTGTGCGTTTGTGTGGGAATGACAGCAGGCCCGAGAAAGCTTTGCGTCCCTTTTGGCGCCATTTCACAGCTGTTGAGCTCAGTGCTGTGTACTCCATTGTCACTGTAACGTGTCCCATGAGACACTGTGCTGTTTTGGCGTGAGCGTGCGTGTACAAGTCAGTGCCGAGGAGCAGAACATAACCTCCATTCAAGTTTCTACATTACACATTCCTTTCTTGGAAACAGAAGCTCTAGCAGTGAGTTTCCTGGCTGCTTCAGAACCATGTGATGCAATTGTGCATGTGGAGAGGGAAAGTGTTGCTATCCTGCTAACCTATAACATCAGCAAGCCATGCTTAGGGCATTGTGTATTGACCGGAGATTGTTGGCTAATATTAGTGGTGCTTTTTAGATTTTTTTTTTTTTGGAAACATGCACTAGTTCTTTGCTGTGTTTGTGGGCTGTATGAACCTTACTTTAAGTTACAGTGATATTAGACAGATATTTACAGAATGTTTAAATAAATCTGAACCACTTTTGGCATCTGCTGTATTTGACTAAATCTAATAGTGTGTACTTCTATTCCTGCTGTCTGCCATGAGTGACCTCCTTGCAATATCTCAATCTTGGGCTAAGTACATAAGATTGTTTTTATTAGGCTATGTCTACACGGATAAATTTGAAAATGGTGCTTTTGTCTAAAAATGCTCCACATTATTGTTTTCATTCGTTTCCCAAAAGTTGGTCATCCACACTGAACATAAGACGCTTCGACCTGCGTCATTTCCGCCTGCCGTTTATTTACTTCCCGGCTCTTCGAAACGTCTCGGCAATATGTTGAGGAAAAGCACCTTTTAAAGTTTTTTGATTGGACCGACAGTGAGGTAGAGTTGTTGCTGCGAGTAACACAGGAGTATAAAGTTGCAAAAGAAAGTGAGAATGTAGACTGAATTGGTCACATGACTAAAAACGCGGCAGCGCTTTCGAAAGCCTCCGTTTTCACAGTCCCCACACCGTGACGCACTTTGGAGAGTGTTTTTAAAAAGATACGTTTTCGTTGACTAAAAACGGCGTGTCAGTGTGGACAGAAGGCCAAAACGGATAGAAAAATATGCGTCTTTCAACAAAAACGCATTAGTGTGGACATGGCCTTAGACTTATCTATTTCCTTTACGATATTTCTGACTGAGAACTCGGGGAGCATGGAGAACACAAGCAATTATATGATAAAAAGAAAGATTAAAAGATTACATAATACAATCACTTGTTTAAAGAAAAGCCCACATTTCCTGCAGCTCATGGGCAAAATGGTTTTCCGTCTGCAAGATAATCTATTCTAGATTTTATTGCTGTGTTCACATCTGCCAAAACGGACTGCACCGAAGAGGTGAACTCTCTGCAGGAGTGTGTTAACAGTTTATGAGGTATCATTGGGTTTGAGGAGAAGTCGTTTCCTGTAGTCACACGCAACATGCTCTCATGGCATGAACGTTATTTGAACAGATCAGAAAATATGTAAAGTCTGATCTGACAACGAACCCGATTAGATCTTTTGTGGATACATGATACTGGATCTGATGTCTGATGTAGGATCACTATTATAGCCTGTGTGGTGGTGTTTTAGTGCCATGTATATGTTGCTGTTGAAGCTTCAGGACAATCACAAACACTTGATGGAGCCTGATTAATACTCATAGCACACAGAAAACTGATGTGTAGAAAACGGAAAGTGCTTCTAAACATTTAAAGAAGTTTTACAGCGTGTATGTCCAGCTGCTGTGAGCTGTCTGTCTGAAATTTCTCATGAAATGTTGTGTAGCACTCAATGCATATTTCATTTTCTCTTCTTTTTTTGTCATTAGGAGCCTGGGAACATCCTTTTACATGGGGAATTTTTTCTGCAGTACATGGATGTGTGGAACTGAAATGTTTATCTGTAGTTGCGATCGAGATTTGTGCAAAAGATATAGTATTTTAGTCAAACTGCTTTTTGAAGATTCCATCCATTCCAGTCGGTATGTTTTATTTTCATTTCACTACAGCATGTTGCTTTCCAGCAGTTCAGTCAAACCCAACACTGATTGTGTGAAGAAATCACTCTTGGTCGTCACTAACAGGGTTTTAGACGTCTTGGGCAGAGTGAGTGCTGGCCTTTTTACCCAATGTCATCTCTGAAACCTAGGAGAGAATAAAAAGTGAAGAAATTTCATTTTGGTGACATGTTTTATGATGGTCTAATTTTTAAGTGGTTTGTCAGGGTACAGCTATACTGATGGGTTTTCCAGACCACCTCACACACACACGATATGTGAGACTTCATGGGATGTGTCCTAAACCTATTGTCCTCTCTGTCCTTCCCCTGTCCTCTGTGTAGCTTGTGCTATTCAGGCCCTCCTGCTGACTCGCCATTCAGATTAATAGCTTGTGAAGCTGGTCCAGTCTTCATCTGCCCTCACAGTGATGTGAATAATTTCGGAACACAGATTTAGGTCATTTGTATCGAGATCTGAAACCTGCCTTCACAGTACACTTATGCTCCTACACAAACGCACAGATGAGCAGTATGATCTGCTGTATGATCATATTAAGTGACCCTGTTGCCATGGTGATTAGACTGCCACGGTGCTGCATTGGTGACAGATGGAGGGGGTCACGGATTGGAGAGCGTGAGGGTGGACTCGAACGCCCTGACACCCCCCCCACCCCCCCACTCCAGCACAGCTTACTTTATGCTTTCTGAACTCGCTGTGTGGTGGAGGAGAGCTTCTAGTTAACCTTTTCTTTGCAGCTCAACCCCGATTAGACTAACAGACTGTGACCTCCAGCAGAGAGAGTCTTTAACCAGTGTTTTTCTCACAAGTTAGTATTGTTCTTTCCCAGCAGATCTAACAGAGTCACCTCTTCCAGGTCACTAACCTCGAGTCAGTGATTTAGGCTGAATGATGAGCGGGCTTGGCTGTGGTTTATGTTCTTTACATTGGCACAAATATGACAGAAAGAATCACATCACATGAAGCATTAGATTAAGGCTTGCTAAGAAAATGACAGTCCTATTCATGGTGAGTATTCCTGCCTCGTGCTCACTATTCCCATGGTAGGCTCCAGACTCGCCTTGTCCTACTGACAAGCGGTTAGAGAAGACAAATGAACAAACGAATGCTCCAGCCAGTCTGCAGTGCCATGTTTGCGCTGAAATACTCTGATTTGTAATGATTTATTTAATTGTCTCCGCTTCTTTAGTCTGTGGAATTTAAAAGCACCGACTTCCAGACTGGGTTTTACGCTGTCGTCAAAGATGAATAAGAAAATCATACATAATACATATTTCATTTTATTACCTGTTCATGCAGGTTTACAAACTTTTAAAATGGAAGAAAATGTGAAAATTTTGTTAAAGTATTTTAAAATGTCTGCACTTTTTTTTAAAGTGATGATTGGATTGCATTGTTTCTGCTGGACAAAGGCAGTCACACATTCATTTCTTCAGTCTTCCGCAGCGTTTATTTTCGGCATTTGTTTATTTAATCCTGTGGTCTGCTAAGGAAACTTAAAAGTGAATGAGAGATGAGACAATGAAGCTATGAAAAGCAGCTGCTTTCGTCTCTGCTGCTGAAGCGGGTCCTTTATCCGTTGTCCAGAGAGCTTTACCCTTTAGTGTGATTTCCAGTCTGGCATTGATTACATATTTTCTAGCTAGGACACTGACCCCTTGGTTGCTGTATGCGACCCGGACCACTTCCAACTGTGGTTTGAATGATCCTATAGTAAATACAACTTTGAGGCACACTCGCACCCTTTCACACAGTCGCTTACTTTCCGATCACCCTGGGTGTATGTTACTGCCCGGTGTGAATGAGGCTGTCGTTGCTGTCTGTAGTGGACTGGAATTTTACTGGAGTTTGCTGAATAACACAACCTTTGCTATATTAACAAATGTAGCTCTAGAGGAACCTTCTGGTTTAGATCAGTAGATTCAGCTTAGGCTAGTGTTTTCAAAATATTTGAGTTCCCAGCCCCAAGCAGGACAGGAACCCGGTGGTCTGAGCTACTCAGACTTCTTATTGTCCACTTTCCAGCTCACATCTATGCTTACTATGAACGTCTGTCACATAGCATGAAACTTAGCTATTTTTTGCATATTAAGGAAGAAAAGTACAATTAAAATCCCATGATGTGAGTATTTGTGTGAAACAGGGTGCAGAGCCTGATTTGATTGGATAGTGATTTATATTTCTCCTTTCTCAAGGGTAAACATTCATCAGTTGTCAGTTGTGTCACATGACTGTATATTATGATGCATGAGTTGTAATGAGATGCCGTTTGTGTTCGATGCAAATCAAGGCTCCCAAGCACACTCTTGATTGCCGTTGCACTGACTGACATCATAAATCCAGCCAAGAAAGCAAACAGTCCTGAAAGTCTTGCACATGTTTCATTGAGAAGTCTGTTTGCTGTGAGTGGGTTGAGATGATGTGCAGTGTGAACATTGGAATCAGTAATAAAGGGAAAAATATGCATCAGTAATGCATGAACATCTAGTTTGAACCCATACTGCCTGATACCACACCTGCTCCCACTTCTTAGTCAGCAACAAGTTGTCTCAGAATGTCGTGTCCTTTGCAGCTATGCATTTAACCTATTGTGTGCGGAGCTCAATTGTATTTTGGGGGTGGACTTTTCCTTAGAGAATGATAAAGGAAAGGGAAGATCTAGAGGAAAAAGGGAGAGCTGCAGCCACTTTGAAGGACTCTGTGGTTTCTCTATTCGGCCTCTCCCTCACAGGACAAAAGGCCTTTATGTGAGACTGCAGCAGGGGTCTGATGGGATATGGGGGGCAGCAGGGCCTTTTCATCTCCCCCTTCGACACAGGCAGGCTCACCAGCTGTCGGCTTAATGCCTCTCCCATGGCTTTCCTCAACAAGACTGGCCAGTGACACGCGCTCTCTCTCCCTCTCTCTCTCTCTCTCTCTCTCTCACCCATTCACATAGACAGACACACGCGCACACATGGTTGGCTGGGGGTTTAAAAAGTAGGAGAGCATCTAATTGGATAAAAGGCCCATTTGACGTTTTGCATCTACTGAACATTTCAATTTTGCATTCCTTTTTGCAAATGCTTTCTCATCAATCTTTTTAAGCTCTTGAGTAAGTGTTTTGCCGAATTATCATGTACATCTTGGGCTTGAATCTGCTGAAAATTCTAAGATTCAGTAACATTGTAGATATTGAAGGTACGGCTAGTGTAGCAACTAGTTTTCTTTGTTTTTTTTGGTTGTTTATTTTGACTTTTCTACTACCCAGCATCCATCTGTAGAGTTACTCACAGTCCTGCTGTGGGGTGTTGGATATGATAAGCTCAGATTTGGTTTCAGATTCAGTCCAGATCTGAAATATTTGCACACAAATGTTAACAAAATGCTCTTGTATTATTATCTGAGACTGTTGTTTTGCTTCCTTTCCATGTTTTCTCTAACATGACTGCCGAGAATTAGCTCAGTGTTTAATACAGTAGGGTTGTTCGTCCGGACATGGAGAGAGACACGGAGAGGGAGAGGGAGAGAGAGAGAGAGAGAGACACACACAGAGAAAGAGAGAAACACAGAAAAGAGAGAGATAGACAGAGAAAGAGAGAAACACAGAAAAGAGAGAGATACACAGAGAGACAGGAAAAACAGGTTTATAATTTTTTGTTTGAAAAAGGAACAAATAACAGAATAATTGTCACTCCTACAGATTATTATACTGAGAATGTCTTTGCTAGCATTACTAACATGCTGTCAGAGTGACTTGACACAATAATTTCAGTCGAACCATCAGTTTGCCGAGTGAGAAATAATCTGTAAGAGTTATAGGATCGAAAGAACGACAGGTGCTTTTTTGGCAGTTTTTAATTCTATGTAATGTTGAATGTGTTATCACTTGCGTTGCAATGTCTAACAGCTATAACCAGTCATTACCTCCCCCACCTCCTCTTTTCTCTTTTGAAAAAAAAAAAAAAAATGCAGCTTGTTATTTTACAGAAAAACCACAAAGCTCCCAGGCTTAAAGATATTACCGTTTCCTTAAACAACAAAAGCAGCAACTTTAACTCTGACTCTTAGTGCTGGCACTGGAGACTCCTTACAGAAAAAAATCGCCACCCGTTTTTGTTGAGCATCTCTCTACATCCTTCATAGTGATAAGACATTTAATGGAAATTGTCTGTTTAGTGAACTCTGAAGGTTGTGTGTTATCAGAAACGGCAATGTGAAATGCCGCCTCGGAAGCTGCAGCAGGTGTGCAGCCGCAGTCGCAAACAGTCAGCAGGTGCACAAGACACACAAACAGAATAATCTAAGTGGAGCAAGATGTTTACTGCTTTTAGGGAACATCTATTCTGCAGATGGCTGAATTTGCCTTATATATTTAGACTTTTAGATATTTCTCTACAGTTTTGTAGAGCTGTCGTGCGCAACTTTCCATGAATGACATTTCTGATTATTCATGTAAGCCATAAATTTAAAATGGTTACAATAGCAGAGAAATGTCTTGTATCCTGTTAAACGGTGAGTGCTGAGAGCTATAAAATTATTCTCTAAGACCAGTGGTGGGCCGTCAGGGCCAGCAAGTCCTTCTCTGCTGGCCTAAACAGCAGTGATCTGAATCACTGACTTGCTTTTCTCTTGGTTGCACTGCTTCCAGTAGTGTATATTTATGATGAGTATTTATCCAATCATATTTCGGCCAGTGGCTGACATCATGTGTTGCCAATTTGAAAGAAATCTGCCTTCAGAGGCCTTCAGAATCAATAGTGCAGGCGCCCGTAGCTTAAAATAAGTGGCAATGAAATTGACCAATCAGATTTGGAGTTGGCATCACTGGGGCCATCTAGCAGGCATATGATTACATCAGCCATTTCCCGGCCTTTGACTGGATAATTGGAGTAGTCAGAGGCAGCGAACCGCACAAACGAAATGAAATATATTTATATATTTTAACTCACAGTGGCTGACAGAGGAAGATAAATTGATTTGGTGAAGGCCAAGGTGTGAAATGCACGGCCCACCACTGTCTAAGACACATCACTATGTACAAAGCACTATTTCAATGCATTTAACACTAGCAGTAATAACTTGTAGGATGTTCAAGTCTCACTATCTAATTATCCCTTGGTCAGTGGTTAAGATTTTGGACTGCTGGTCAGAAGGTTGTGAATTCAAATCCCAAGTTGAGCAAGACCCCAAACCCTCATCTGCTCATTTGTACAAATGAGATAAGGCGTCTGCAAAATGCCATAAATATAAACGTGATGTTTTACCCATATTTTCCACCTTTAAAGGCTTATTGCCGTATAATAGCATTCATGTCTTCCAATATTAACCATTTTTATTTTGTGATCATTACAGAATACAAATGGTTAATTTTTGTGCTCAAACCCATCATATGTAGCTGTGCCTGAAATCCGGAAAACATTTTGGTGCCTCAAATATTCTTTTTTTCATCTTAAATTTGAAAGCACATATATTTTTTCCCAACACAACTTTGCCACACTTGCTATCCTCCTGTAGAGATCATGTCCTGTAAGGAGCCAGGTTAACAAAAACAGAGGTTAAAGTCAATTCTGCCTTAAGAAGAGAAGAAAACGTCACAGTCTAGCTTTAAACTAAAAACATACGCATGATTTATACTGTTTAAGAAAGCTTACCAGTTGCTAGGTGTAGCTGTGTCGCTAGTGTCTGCATTATTAAATCTGCTCCTCTGGTAAGCCCCATGATGCTGAAGCTTCTACAGCGCAGTGTGCTGTATTGCGTTAAAGTCTTTATAGATAAAATGTGCTGTTAAAATCATGTAGGGTTCAGTTGTGTCTGGCTGGACCATAAGTCTGTGGTGATGGATGAATACTTCACTTGGTAGAGCTCAGCATTAACACTTGTCCTGCACTTATTATAAAGTTCTATCATGGCTGTTTGGGTTTTTATGATAAAAGGTAATAAGTTTGTGATGGTAGATTGTCGGTCATGACGCCCCCCCTTTCATAACAATGTATTCAGGAGCCATATCTTTATTGCTGTGAAGGTTATGGCTCCTGCAATTTCTTTGTGCCTTTTAGAAGTAGGTACATACAGTATTAAGCATTAATTCTGAATGCATTCGGTAGCATATGTAGGCTTGGCAACTGATGTGTGGTCATGTCCTATCTCAAGGCATTCTTCCCACCGTGATTTTTAAGCTGAGGGAAAAGGTTTAATGTAGTGCTTTTCTTTGTTCCGACCTTGACAAGGCAAGCCCTGCAAAATACCTCGCTCTCTTCTTTTCTGTATTCTCCTTCTCAAACCCAAAATATCTAAAATAATTAAAGATGATTTTTTCGTTTTCTGAAACAAACCCATACCGCTTTCTTTAGCTACAGTCATTTCTCCAGCCAATTTTCCCCCACTCACTTTGCACACACTTTGTTCCTCACTTGATGAAGGAGGCTAGCTTTCACTGTATATACTGAGTGTGTGTGATCTGTTACTGTGTATGACTAAATAGACCGCTCACACCAAGTTCTGTGGTATCAATAATGCATTCTGTGGTATAGATAGGTAATAAACAGTATTTCTTTCAACTTGATCGTAAACCAACTGTCCAGATGGTGCTCATTTCACCACAGTGGGAATTTAGTATGTCATCTTTTGGACTCTCTGCCACAGGAGGGTGTGGCATCACAGGGATTCAAAGTCACAATCGCCTGATAGTACGTGGAACGCTTTTCTGTTGTGCCACTTGGAAATTCCAGAGTGAATAACTTTTGTGCGAGATATATTTCTTTTCATGTTTTAGTAGAAAATATCAAAATTTCATCATGTGTTTTTCCAGGCCACCACACACATATAATCATTACATATAGCTCTTGTCATCATGTATCTCCGATCTTTGGGAGTGAGAATAATACAGTTTTTGTCCAGTTGAGGACCTGTAATTAGTGGCATGGCACAGTAATATTAATGTGTCCTCTCGGTGTCCTTATCATATAAGGGGCGCTTAGCATTCTTACATAACTGAACATGACCAATGCATGCAAATGAAATTGCTATAAAAGTATTACAGAAGGGAGAGCGTCAGGCTCAAATACACATCTGGCTGTGCTCATTTCCTTGCTTCGTTTGAAACATCTGTGTTTTTGTGCTATAAGTAGTATATATCAATGCTGTGCCGACCCACAGCCTATAATCACACACACACTCATGCATGCAGACCTACTTACACAGTTAGGATCAGTAAGTGTTTTGCATATGTTTACTACACCATGCACACACTCACTTTCTCCTTTTGTGTCTTTTTGTCTACAGGAGGCTCGAAAACTGGTGACTAGTCGAAGGAGCTCATTGCTATCTCCTATATGATGGCCAACGCTGTGAGTATTGACACACTCTCCATGTGTGATGTATTCAAATCAGCATGCTGTGTGTAAATTGGGTTTGTTATTTATATTTATTTATTCATTCATTCATCTTTAGTAAATGCTGTATAATGGGCAGCATCATAGAACCAAAGCCTAAATCAGGCACGCTGTACACAAACCACTCCATACACACATACACACACACTTTCACACACTTCCAGCGTGTTTTTGGAGGTGGGAGGAAACTGGAGAAACCAGACAGTAACCTGAGCTCAGGATAGAACCAGGCCCCCTGTGACTCTACACACTGTGAAGTTATGTCCGTGTTTAACAGCTTATTTGGGTTTAGTTCAAATCTGACTCCATATTTGAATAAAAAAAAAATTCACAATAGTTTTAATAAGTTAAGTCCATCATACAGGCATGACTGTATCTCTGATACACAGCTGTTTATTCATAGGGATGTGGTAACAGATACAAACATGTATACAATTATTACACTACATACATTTCATAAAAATATCTAAAGTTTAAATGTACTAGAAAAAGTGGTGCTAAAGTTACCAAAGAAGTAAGTGTTATGATGTCCAACTAAGTGTTAGCGTACATATACAGATCATGGCTTGTCAATCTGCAGACTATCTAGCGCGGCACATGACCACAGTGTCGTCCTCCTGCCTCACTTCATGCCACAAGGGGCGAAGAAAATACCACGCCATGTATCTGACTTCCTCTGTATCGTTGTCTTTCCAGCACAAGTCTGCAGATATGTTAGTGAGGCTGTTTGCACTACCTTTGTTTTTATTTGCCCGTTACAGTTCATTGTATATATATTCTTATGAACTGTTTAGTTTTTCTGAAAAGAAAAAAAACATGTCTCTCCTTGCAGAAAATTGAAAACCGGTCAGTTTTTAATGAGCAGAGAAACGTCCGTCCTAGCAAGCCTGATTGTGTTAAGTGCAAAAGCTGCTGTTTAAGTGCATTGACAATATATACACTCCTTCTCAGCTCCTTTTAGCAAGATCAGCTCTGTCTACATTACACTGAACTGCTGGTATATAAAGACACAGGAAAATCATCAATTATTTGCATTTGGTACCATCAGAAAGCATGAATTTTAATTTCTTGCCATTTTAAGATAAGACTGCTGATAAAATTGAATTTACAGACAAATATTGGTGGTAAATTTGCGATGCCGGATGGCAGCAGGATTTCATGTATGAATATTCATATGGTTGAATTCTTATGGTAAAATGTTAACTTTTCAACTGTAGATAGTTCTGAAAACTACAGATTTTCTTGAACTGAAAGATATGAAGTCACATGTCACAAGTTAAAAAACTGTTAAAAGCTGCTTACCCACAAAAGTGAAAAAGCTGTAAAAGCTGTAGTGAAAAGCTGATTTCATTCCAGCTGTGATGTAGGAGTATCAACAAACTGAACTGATATGATTTATCCTTTTCAGCTATCCAACAGCTTGACCATAGTGTGACTTTCTCTCTGAGGAAATCACTCTTAGCTAGCAAGGGTTGAGGCATTTTTGTTTGACACTGAATGAGTATTTGTTAAACCAGCTCCTGCAGGAAGACAGCCTAGTCGAGATGAAAATAAATAAAACTAAAGCATGTTGGCAAATATATGCTTGCGTTCTTAAAATTAGAGTGTCAAAATACACTATATTGCAAAAGTTTTGGGACACCCCTCCAAATCATCAGGGGTTGGGCTCGGCCCCTTAGTTCCAGTGAAAGGAACTCTTAATGCTTCAGCATACCAAGACATTTTGAACAACGTCATGCTCCCAACTTTGTGGGAACAGTTTGGGGATGACCTCTTCCTGTTCCAAAATGACTGCACACCAGTGCACAGAGCAAGGTTCATAAAGACATGGATGAGTGAGTTTGGTGTAGAGGCAGTTCACAGAGACCCGATTAGATGAATTTTTTTTCATTTTGGGATGGGACTTTGGGATGAATTAGAGCGGAGACTGCGAGCCCGACCTTCTCGTCCAACATCAGTGTCTGACCTCACAAATATGCTTCTAGAGGAATGATCAAAAATTCCCATAAACACACTCCTAAACCTTGTGGAAAGCCTTCCCAGAAGAGATGAAGCTGTTATAGCTGAAGGGGGGGGGCAACTCCATATTAAATTCATGTGCATGTAAAGGCAGATGTCCCGAAACTTTTGGCAGTATAGTGTATATTCTAGGCATCTCATCCACAGTAACCTCTGAGCGTTTTTCCAAGATCACCTCACATGTGCTGGCTTCCTTCCATACTACGTTCAGTTGTTTGTGGGTGTGGCTTCGTTTACACAACTTTCTATATATTAAATATATATAATATCAATCTTCTAATCACTTTCAATGTCTTCTTCTTAAAGGTTGGCACTGCATCTCTGTGTGGTGATTTAAAGGCATTTCTGAGTAACCAGAACCTACCAAAAGGTAAGAATTATTCCTCCTTTGCCACATTACAGCTCAGCTGACTTTGAGTCAGATCAGCAGGCAGCATGACCCACCCTCAGTTTTTCTTTTCCCAACATGATGATTATTTTCCCTAAAGGTTGGACATGCATTCTGCTCAACAAGTGTGCTATCTTTATAGCTTACTTTTGCCGTTGTTCCATATGATATGGAAATAATAAGAATCTGAAGACGAATAAACCTGAAACTCTTTTGTTTACTTCATCCAGTCCTTTTTAGAAGTGTGGAGTAAAAGCTGAGCGATATTTTCCACAGAGCTGATATCCACTGACACCGTTATTTAATAATTGAGTAATGCTTGATAGCCGAGCCTCCAGTTGTTCTAGGTGACATTTACAGATTAGCCGACGTAGCAGTGCTCATCTCAGATATCACGAGTTCCTCAGAGATGTCTCAGTAACCCGCACTGTAAATAAACTTGATATTCAATCCACGCCCAGGATTTATGAAAAACATGCCCGTGTACATCAAATAAGCTGTACATGTGTTTGCTTTCTTTGCTGATCAAAGTTACTTTCTGCAAATTTTATGTTAAGATGAACGGGTCAGGTATTGATGTAATGTGATGTCAAGTGGGTTTTTATTGTTATTCTTTTATATTGCTTGTGTACATTGGAACAGAATGGTGTTTCTCCAGGACCATGGTGCAACAGGCAAAAGTACACGAGACTACATAAAGTATGGGGTTGGATTTTCTTGCATGTAAATCTGCTAAAATAAAATCACATCAATTTTGTTATAGTTTTCTTATTATTACTTAACTCTGCAGTTAGCTTGGTTAGTGTGTGTAGTTCAAGAAATAATTTTTCACAGAAAATACCTTTAGGAATGAACATCTCCTTCAAAACTGCAGTTCTACCCAAACCAGACACACTTGAGATATATATAGACACTAATCTCAATACACCCAATATCTATCTAACACCAGATCAAATTAAACCTGAAATAATTGAACTGATTTAGTTTGTGTTTTGTAACTTGCTTCTATTTTGCGAAACAAAAACAAACCTGGCATAGCATATACATGAATGTAATGCTAGTGTACAATTTATCTGATCCAATCTGATCTGGGTTTTAAGCTCCACTTTGGCAGAAGAATTTCCAACAGCCTGTCTTTAGCCTGTGAAAATAGGGGAAAAAAAGCACAAATACAAAACTGTGTAAGGCGTCCTATAGCAAACAGCCAGAATACAGCGTATAAAACATGACTGGTTTAAGAATGGAAAACAGACTTTCACAGTAAAGCCCTACATTTTTCATAAGATCTCTGCACTCTTTAGTGTGCGGTTCTGTTATGTTAACACTTCAATGACTGAACATAAGCTAAGCAAATCCACATGTTCAGGCATGAAGTGAGTTCAGAGACGGTGATACTGAATCGGGTCTCTGTGTATGGACAGACACAAATGGTGTGTTTAGAAACAAAGTCGCAATTTCACATGATGAAACATGAACCACTGTCAGCTGCTTGCATTGCGCTGTATCCTCTGTGCTTCTGCATCACACACACATGCTTAGATATTTAGATATCAGATAACCACACACACGTCACTGTGTGTTTCTGTTTGTGTGTTTGTTTCTGTGTTAGTGTGCCTGCCTCTTTGTGTATGCTCTTATGTGTGTGTGTCTGAGTAGACTGAGCAATGGGTTTCTGTGAAGCCGCGTGTGTGTGTCTGACCTCTCGTATTCCTCCTCTGTAGTAACAAATACAGCGTGATTGTACGTGTGGAGGTGACGTGCTGTTGGAACCAAACAGATGTGTCCATTTGTCTCCTTTTCCTTTACTCCTTTCACTCCTATTGTCCATTTCTCGGGCTAATGGACTTTACACATGTTTACTAATTGCGTGTGTGATGACAGGAAACCGAACTTGTTCCGTTTTTACTCTCACCCTTCCAAAATAACCAAACTATCCAAAAGTGGTTTAAACCAGAGATTAAATGAACTGCAGACCCGATTAATGCAGAATTCTTTAAAGCACCAGTTCAAGTAAAGAGTCATGAGGGCTTTCCCTCTCTCGCCATACCTAATTAAGTATGCGTAACCTGTTGACAAAGCCTGTCGCCGTGAAGCTGTTATTTTACTCAAGCCGGCCACTCTAGCTGTATGAACCCACTCACTCTTGTTCTGAAACCTGCTTTTATTACACATATGTGTACTGTTTTGAGATGTGAGTGTAAATTTTGGTAAAAGGCACAACTATAGATGGTTTGAGCATCACAGTATATCTCAACAAAGCCCAGTGTTCAGCTCAGTGGATTTTTATAGTTCAGAAATAAATATCTCCTTAGTGAATAAAAGCCCACGTTCAATATGATGTGTGAGGAGATTTCTATCCCATGGCCCACCTCTTCTCTGTAGTTCCTCTGTAGCTAAAAGTTCGGGGGAGGGGAGGAGTGGTCTGTCCCTTCTGTGTATGTGTGTGTAGGACTAAGAACGAATCTTGAGTGGTGGACTTATGAAAGACAAGCAGACCGAGAGAGAAAGAGAGAAAGCTGGCGGGTATGGACGTTCTGCTGGTTCCTCTTCGAAAACAAGCAGGTAACTTGGCGAGCCATGTTGTAGGCAGATCATTGCATCCAGACAAACCCTTTCGAGCTTACTCTCTGTACAGTCTTGTAAAGTATTGAAGATATGTATGAAGTCATTTGTAGGCTCGTGCAGTAAATATTTGAGAACTGTAGGTTCTGTGTTGTTCGTGTTTCCTGCTTCTTCTTTGCTTTGTTTTGTCGTTTTGAGAAATCGCTGATAAAACTGCAGGATTGTTTGTTATTATTTAAACGGTTAGATGTGTACTTTATGCTTTGTGTGAGAGTTTGTGAGAGCGAGCGCATGTGTGTGCACGTGTGTCCCTGCTGGGCCGAAGCTCAGCTGTATTCTAATGAAGCACTGCTCATTGTTGCTGTATAGAGCCGAGGCTCTGATACATTCCTCTGCTGAGACCCTGGCTGCTGCTGCTGTGTGTGTGTGTGTGTGTGTGTTTGTGTGAGCTACCGTCCGTCCCAGCCTTGCACTCATTACATTGGCACTCATCTCACAGCTTTGTCTTCTTTATCATACACCGCAAGAAATTGATTCAGCTATATAACATGAATTTATCCCTGTGAAAATCAACTCAAAGCCCTGATGTTAATATTGTGCTGTTTAATGCTGAAATTTAAGATGATTTAAAAAAAAAAAATCGTGTTCGTGTTATGGTTCTAAGCTGAATAAAACACCACTGGCCATGTTGTTGATTATTTTCGTCTGACAGCAGACCTCCTCATATTTAACTCCTTAATTTATAAACTGATCTGCCAATAATTCAATTCTAACGCACTTCAAATTTGCAGTCGTACATTTAAAATGCATTAGGGAAGGATCTAATTGTAATTGCGTTTGCTTATTTGACCTGTAGTTTGAAATGTTGATGTAGCTGTGATGCTCCTGATGACAACAATGACTCATTTTACCAGGGAAGGTGATCCTGCTACAGTAGCCATTAATATAGATAAATGCCAGAACATGTTCTAAGTAAACATGACAGCGCTTGCTATTATACGAAAAGAATGAACATTATATGGTGTGTGTGTGTGTTTTATTCCTCTTATACCACAGCAGCTTGCCATTTACAGTTAACCTATTACAACATAGCCGTGCTGTTATAGAAGACGAACCTGATTTGAGAATCTATAGGCGCTGAGGTGAAATTGAAAAAGTATACAGCAACACGCTGCTAAACTCCAAAGCAAGTTCTTTGAACAAATCTGCACATTTTAGAAGAAATACAGTCCCCCTGTGCAGATGCTCTCTGGAGCATGTGTATTTTGCTGCAACAGGAGTTTCACAAAAAACAAAAACGCTCCATCATAGAATACAGTCTGTGGAGGGTGCTAATATTTATGATCCAACATGTGGTAAGCTTATGCAGACTGTATATAAAGGTAAAGCGTAAAATTAACATACATTCCTCAAAAAGCAGAAATGGGTCTAAGCTTCAGTGTAAAATATTATATATTTTTTTTATATGTTGTATAGAAACGCACAGGAATTTTCAAATCTGATTTGATGAGAATGTGTTTTTCATTTTCTGTAGCAACTATGACAGAAGTTCCTGATGCAAAGTTTACAGTAGTGTTTCTGATATCTAATATGACTAATGCTAATCTACACCGATCAGGCATAACATTATAAGCAATGAGTGGTGAAATGAATAAGACTGATTATCTCCTCATCATGGCACCTGTTAGTGGGTGGGATATATTAGGCAGCAAGTGAACATTTTGTCCTCAAAGTTGATGTGTTAGAATCAGGAAAAATGGGCAAGTGTAAGGATTTGAGCGAGTTTGACAAGGGCCAAATTGTGATGGCTAGACAACTAGATCAGAGCATCTCCAAAACTGCAGCTCTTGTGGGGTGTTCCCGGTCTGCAGTGGTCAGGATCTATGAAAAGTGGTCCAAGGAAGGAACAGCGGTGAACCGGAGACAAGGTCATGGGCGACCAAGGCTCATTGGTGCACGTGGGGAGCGAAGGCTGGCCCGTGTGATCCGATCCAACAGACAAGCTACGGTTGCTCATATTGCTGAAGAAGTTAATGCTGGTTCTGATAGAAAGGTGTCAGAATACACAGTGCATGATGAGTCAGGGCTGTTTTGGCAGCAAAATGGGGACCAACAAAATAATTTGTGGTCATAATGTTATGCCTGATTGGTGTATATCAGAATGGTAAATCAGACCACCATGTCATGGTTAATCTTTTCTTAGCACTTGCATGTGAAATGCCTGAAATGCCACAGTCTCAGGTAACCCACTTTATACACTTTAATGTATAGCCAAAATTATGTTTGTTTGTTTTTTCTGATTAACCTCAACAGGGAACATTTTTCACTTAATGCGATCGTAGACTTTTAAAATATGAGACAGATTCACGTAAAGACTTTAAGCATGGTGTTCATCTTATTAACTATTGTCAGACGGGTGATATGAGGCTGGTGCGTGAGATTCATTCCGGGATATTGTTCTGGCGTTAGATACAAGTGCATTCATTCATTTGCCTTTTTGTTAGTTTCTTTTATCCAAAGCAGCTATAGTCAAGCTGAGCAGATGATGGTTAAAGGCATTGCTCAACAGCTTGCTGGCAGCTTGGCAGCGCCGGGATTTCTGATCTTTCCCTCAGTAGCCTGGAGCTTTAACCACAGAGTCACCACTGCTTTGTATAAATGCAGCTACACAATGACATGCAGAAGCAGTGTGCAGTTTATTATGAGGTATATTTGCCATTTGTATTATAGCTTTGAGATTAGATGGATATAAGTACAACAGAAGGTTGCCATTTTTGAGAAATATATTTTTGTTGATGCAAGTTGAGGTTCTGCTTTATAATATTTGTGCAACTATTGACAGTACCTGGCACACTGAGTTAAACCCAGGCCTAGATATATATATTTACAAAGAAGTGTACAGCACCAATGTGGTAGTAGGCGGCTGCCTTATGAGTCAAAAAACGTGATGTGATATTCTTTAGAGAAAGCAAGTACAGTATTAGTAATAGGGGAGATTTCTATGATAGAGATGGACTTGATTGTGCCAGGCTGGTTTAAGTATTTCAGAAACTGTTGACTTGACTGTGACTTCCTGTAATTTTCACACGCAATACTCTCTAGAGTTTACAGTCTTGTGCGAAAAAATCCAGCGAGAATCAATGAGAGTGATCAGAGAGAGTGGCCAGTTTAGTTTGAGCTGACAAAGTCTAATGTATCTACACAGCCCGAGGCTACACTGGGCACAGACTTCACAAAACTGGACAGTTGAAGACTAGGCTGTTGCGTCTACATGATTTTATGCATTGATCTGATGCCACATAATTTTCTGATTCCCTTATTTACACAAGTTATATGCACGTGAGTTATTTAGTGAAGTGAATTTATGAATATATGAATTATGAATTCATAAATAGATAAAAATATTTATTTTTCGTACATTATAACTATATTTAAATTCATTAGTTGGCACCAAAAGAGGACGGATGAAACATTTTTTTTTAAAGATTTGAGTACAAAATTTTAACCTCTTCCAATCAGAGAAGTTTTGTAGGAGTGTGGAGGTTGATATTATTGTCATATTTCCCAGCCCGGGTCTGATGCTAGTTTACACTTATTATTGTCGGCATTTCTGTGTGATGTCTGTTGTGTAGTCTGTTGACGTGTATGGTATTTGATGATGTATGCCCAACATGTACAGTATTTTCTCTCTTGCGTGCTCCAGGGCCTATTTGCATCGACCTTGCATTCATATGCAACAGTCTTGAGGGTATTTGCATTCCCATTCAGACACTGAGCCCCTGAGAAAATGAACTCTTTTTGCACTTCAGGCACGTCACATCTACAGACTGCGCGTGTATCCTATTGAGCCACACTGAGCCTTTTCAGTGTTATTGTGCCTCATCCTCCCACACATGACCACTTCCAGTCAAATATGCATGTTGGGACATGTGTTTTATAAAATGTCATTTGCAAATGGGATTTCTGTTGATTGTACAGTTCAAACGCAGCTTCCCTCCAAACTTTTCTGAGCTGCCAGTCAACGAGCCAGGCTTTCAGACTAATGGAAATCATTTGTTATAATGTGTGTTAAAAAATCAGACAGGTAATTAAATGTAATGCTGCTTTTATATTGATCACTCTACTGTTTGTATTCATTCTGTGGTGTATATTGGTTATCGACATCAACATGACTGTCTCTTTTTTTGTTTTGTTTTCTTTTGTTTGTAGGTAGCATTTCTCTTCTCGCATCGCCCAGCTTTAGCCCCGTCACCAAGATCACTTTAGGAGCAGTGAACTCTAATGTCGGCACCCCGATGGTGAGTCATCTGCTGCAAACTGTTTTGTTCATGCCGATGCTTTGAGCTGACAGTGTCTGCAGCAACCACCTTTTCCCCCACATCAGCAACAATGCAAGATTGTAACCACTATAACAAGATGTATATATGTTCTTTACGACCTCATGTCACGGGCTGTTGAGGCTGTGGGTTCTGAGGCCTGTTACATATTGACAAATTGTACACACTCCTTCCTGTACAGAAGGAAGGAACACACACAGACCTGCCCTTTTTGACAGATTTTCTTTAAGATAAATGACTGAATATAAGGTTGTTTTTTTCCCTGCTGATAACATTGTATTAATCACAATATGATAATATATTAATTTTTGTTTACCAAATGTCCACAGTATGACTTAAAGTATCTTAGATACTAAAAAATGAAAATTTGTGGTCAAATGTTTAGGTAAAATGCCTAAATCGTTGGCTACCTAAGCCTGTAATATCTGCAGCCCAAATAATTAGCAAACTTAGAGATTGAGCAAATTCTTGCGGCATTTGAGTGGCGTGACGGTCAACTTGGTGTTGTTGTTGAAACCCACTGATGCCACAGAGCTCATGTATGCAACAGCAGCCCATTCAGCACTATCCTTTAAAACGATGCTGTTGATGCCCTTTCTAGCCCTCTCCTGTCTAGGTTGGTAACTTTTTCGTGATAAAGGAGAGTGAGGTAGAAAGACATGGAGTAAAAACTGCGTTAAGTAATGTACAAAAACTACAATTTAGACAACATTTAAACAGCTACTTATAAGTGATGTGCTTATGCAGATCATTAAAAGGCTACATGCAGGGGCAAGGGCAAAAAGCACCTGATGCCCTGTGTATAAATTTGCAGTGGGTAATGCTCAGTGGGTAGCCTCGCTAGGGCTGAAATTACACTGTACTGCACCCCCTCGTAGCATTTGTGGCATTTAAGCGGGAAATATTCACGACTGTGTATCTGTCAGTTATTTTTCTGCCTGATTTGAGGGGTGCAAATAATTCTGTAATCAATAGTTTAGTTATGATTTTTATTCCAGTGATTGCAGAGCACTCTGTGGCCAGCAGGTGGCATTGACACACAGAGATCTGCCGGCTGCATGGCCAGCTGTGTGCTTGTGAGTAGTGTTGTGTTGATGCACTGAATTATGTATATATGCAGAATGGAAGAGGAGGACAGGGGGAGCAGGCAACAGAGGGGTCAGTGGGGACACTGTGAGAGAGAGTGAAGGAGGAGGAGCATGCATAAAGAGTAAAAAGAGCAAGGACTCTGATTAGCAGGTGAATAGAAAAATACGTCATGGAGGAGGTCAAGAAGGAGATTCTCGAAAAACGGGCTAGAGGAGCATCGGAAACCTCATTTAGGCTTGGTTAGTAGAGAACAGAACTCCATTCTCCATCACACCATTAATGAGCTCGTTATTGATGACACGCGTGACTTCCCATTTACAAGCCCACGCAACACAGAGCACGGCTGCCAATAGCATGGCCCTCCGTACTGTAGGCTAGGCGAAGAGATGAAGGGACAGTGAGAGGTGGTGATAGCAGGAATGGCGAGGAAGGGGAGAGAGAGAAGGCAGGAAGGACACATGCAGCATGAAGGTGACTGACGATTCGTTTAATGCGTCCTTGGTAGGCTGCTGTCCCTGGAGGGTTGATCGTAAAACCATGAATGTAGAGTTTAAATAAGAGAGCCGAAGATGAGAGCATGTGTGTTAGAAGTGGAAATCTGTAGGTGGCCTGTGGTCTGATTACATTTCATAATATATAATTGCATGGTTATTTATAAGGACATTCACTTAATACATTTAAAAAAATAATAGATTCTAAAATGATACCAACATTTCATGGTGAAATCACCTTAAATTACTTTACACCTTAAACATAATAATACTTAACATTATAATCACTTTTATTGCTTTATATGTGGAAAACCATACCATTTCATATTTATTATGCATGTTTGCTTGTTTTTATCATAAACATTTGCCAGTGTTGATCTTATACAGTATGTAAAAGTGCATTTATCAAAAATCATGCACGTAAAAATTGATCATATTTACGATTTCTAGTCTGTGTGTCCAATTTGGCCTTTTATGGTATAAATAGATATAGATTGAAACACTCAGGTTTCTATATTTGGCTCAGGATATTCTTATCCTCTTTCTCTCCGCCTCTTTCTCTCTCTTTCTCTGCAGATTATAAGCACTCCTCAGAGGGTGACTCACCCAGGAAGTATCCTCATCGGCAGCCCCTTCACGCCACACACTACACCTGCTGCCATGGTTACACAAGCATGTCCTCCAGAGGGCAACGAATGGACCCCAGGGTGTGTGCACTCTCTCCCCCACATCAACACATCAACTTGACAATACTCATAAATTCCAGGCTGTATGAAAAGCACTATAGAGTTGAGAGCGGGATTATTAAACGAAGTGGCAGAGATGAAGGCTCATGAGATCAGACCTTGCTGATTGGAACAACTGTTATTGTATTGTATTGTCCTATTTTACTGTATGCTATATATTTGTTTATAGGTTCTACACTGAAATACAAGAGAGTGGTTCATAATAACATTGAATGTGGAAGGTGGTTTCGATTTCTTATTGAATCCTGAATCTCTTAAAGTTTCTCAAATGGCGCCGCAATTTCTCTTTTATAGGAACAAGAAACGGACGCATGACTTTATAGACCCCTATTACTCTGACAGGTGAGTGGTGTTTCAGCAGATGTGATTAAACACCAAGCTCTATTAAATGTGGGGCACTATAAAAACCACAGTGCCCATTTTGCAGTCCCCATTCTAGTCTGAATTGAAACTACTGCTTTTTACCATATGGTTTGAATTAAAGAGAGTAGCCTATGAGCGTGGCCAGGAGAAATCCCAGTTATGAAGCTCTTTTAATGGGATGGGGAGTGGAGGCTTGCCATCTCTTTACAATCCACAAATGGTTTTTTGTTTTTGTTTTGTTTCTACAGGGACTCGTATAAAGCGTTTAAAACACGCTGTGTATACTTTTCTTGTCACATCATGCTGTGCAAGTTTTGGGGCTTTTAATAACATTTGCCTTAAAATATATGAATTCATATTAATGCTTAGCATGTACATTGTTGCCTGTACGACTATTTATGGAGCTTATGTTTTATTTTTTGATAAGAATGCTACATAGCTGTATATTTACTTAATTTTAGTCCATATTTTTCACAATATGTTCCACATTTAATAACTGTACTGATTTTTATTTTATTTAATATATTAATTTGATGATGATGATGATGATGGGAGCACAGTGGCTTGGTGGTTAGCATGTTTGCCTCATACCTTCAAGGTTGGATGTTTAATTCCTGCCCTGTGTGAATAGGTGTGTGAGAGATTGTGCCTGTGATTGGTTGGCACCCTTCCAGCGTGTCCCCTGCCTTTTCCTCAAGTCCCCTGGGTTAGAGTCCAGACTCCCGGTGCCCCTGCTTCAGATAAATGCTACAGTAAATGTAATGACGGATAATGATGATATTGAATCAAATCATCTATGAAGCATAACCATAATATGAATTATGTTAAGCCTCCACAAATTTGACATTTACTACATGCTCCAGTTGATTGCACATAAAGAAACTGCTGTCTCTGGCCCTGTCTCGTTAAATCAGCTTCAGTTAGAATGCGTTATTACCCGGGAAATTAGGACGATTAGATCATGTTACTCGAGTTTTATATAGTTTGTTACCAAAGCATGACCTTGTGGTGTCTTATAAAAAATATTTCTCTTGATTTGTATTGAATTTATTATTGATTACTATTGTATTTTTTTTACTATAATAATATTGTTAATATTGTTTGTCAGATGGTATAACTGGGTTGGTATTAATATTATTACTCTGTGATATGTGGCACTTAGAATTTCCAGTCAGCAGCTTGTGCAGCATACTGGTATATTATACAGAATTGTCTATAATGATCCATTCTCAAGTAGCCGAATGGGTTGTTTGCCCTGTTTAATGGCTGTGTTTTTGTGTGTGTGTGACGCAGGGATGGACTGTGCTCCAGTGACTCCTCATCAAGGTATGTAAGCTCTGTTCTCACTAAACACTCGTGTCAGCCTTGAGCCAGTCTCTATTGTACAAAATGGAAGAGGGCAGATTCTTATTGAGTGTCTATATGATGATTGCTGAGGAGTGCAGCTGCAAATCCATTGGGTTTTTTTTTTCACTGTAGACTACACACACACACACACACACATACACACAAACCATACCACTTGCAATGACTTGCTTTACATCCTGCCACATCACATAAGCAATTTTCTCTCCATAATACTGATTCAGATGGGAAAGTGCTACATATATCCACATGAAGAAAATAGCTGGTGGCATAACAGCAGGTACAAATCTGATGAGGCAACGCTTTTTGTAGGGTATTTTTTTTGTTTTTGTATTATTATAGGGTTTTATATAAAGGAAGGTTCCTGGCTGTGTAGTTGGATAGCTGCATTTCCTGATTAGCATGCACCCTGCTGAGGTGCTGCAGAGCTGTGTATTGATTTATAAAGAAGACAGGAGAGGTTGGTGCTGGTGGTGGAAGCATGACATGCTTTGTGAGTAGTAGCTCTGCATTCGCGTTTAATTTTAGGAGGGGAACAAACCTATTAATTTGCTCTCTCTGTGAAGTTAATATAGAACATTTATAGAGTTAATGTGTTAACAAAGTTAATATATCTTGGTATACTTAGTATATCGGAAAAAAACACAGCTTTCTGTTCACTTTTGTTTTCTTCCTACATGAGCCCAATAAAATAGCATTTATTCTCTGCCATGCAAGTATACAAGCATTCTTATTTGTCCAGAATGTTTAACAAATGTGTGTCTTGACAAGACTGCATTGTCTTTTCTCTTTTGAATATGTAAATGGTAGGAAAATGTGCCTAGTATTGGGACTGTGAAGTTCATTCTGACAGCTCTAATGTTGGCCAGCCAGAACACTCAATAAAATATTCAGTGCATGATAAAAGTGAGCTGTGTGTGTGTGTGTTCACAATCGCACAGGCACACAATATTTGTGTGGGGTTTTTATTTTATTTGTGTTTCACCCAGAGAAAGTGTTGCTGAAGTTTCAGGATGCTCTGCCTCATGCTAACAAACACACACACACACTCTCACTCAAACGTACATGCACTGTAATGTCATATGAAGGATTTCAATTATTGTCGATATTCAAAAACGCACACAAGCCCTGGTTCACCTCTCTCCCTTGTCTCCACCCTATATATGAGGCAGATGTGTAAATGCATGTCGTCTTGTAGAGGGTCAGTTGCCTCTCCCTCCGTTCCCTCTCTCATCCCTTCCCCCTTCTCTGAGATGGCACTTCTTCGGTTCGTCACAGGAGGAGAGAGAGCCTCGCTACTGTTGCTACGGAGAAATGTGTGTTGCAGAGTAGCATACATTTTCACACACTTTCACACGTGTGCAAGCAGAATAAGTGTCTCACTCGTCACACTTCAAATGGCCTTCAAATCGCACTACTACATGCCATCCATTTGCATCTTCTCATTGCTACTAATATTGTGAGCCCGGCATCTGGAACTAATCTTTGCTGACAATTGAGACTCTGAGCTGCTTGTGCGAAGCACCCCAACCCCCACTGCTACACCGAGCATGCTCAACAGGAGTTATATAATTCACCGCTCACTGCAGCGCTCGCTCAAAAGCTGTATTTTATTTATACACGTCCCCTAAATGAGAGAAATTCAGAGAGAATGTGGATGAATGTTAAATGGATTCACTCTCGCTTTTATTCACACAAAGCAGACTCGCAAATGCACACATCCCCTGTTTTATACCTAAATGCATTTGTGTTAGTTACAAATGCATGTTTATACTAAATAAGGAAAAACTGGACTAATCCGCGTGTAACTGAAATTAGAGTTGAAGCCGATATATTATTCTCAATTTGATATACCTGTGTATTTATCAATACGTTCATTAAAATTTGTCGGATAGTAAAGTACCGCTCACATTATATTACTACTCCTAAGCAGAGCGTACGATTGTATTAGCTTGTGAAAACAACTATGGCTACAGTTATTAGGAAGCAGGAACTGGAAAATTCTCCCAGAACTTTAAGCTCTTGTGCTGATAGCCAACGGTTGGTGAACGAAAACTTTTACATTGTACTATTATACCCCTTATAATAAAATTACTGTCTCTAATACCACAAACTTGCGTAATCCTGTGTCATTTGGTAGAACTAAGACCAAAACATGAAGCAACACACACACACACACACACACACACACACACTTTCCACAACAATTAAGCGGAAGTTGATTGCTGCAGATGAGAGAGATGTTGTGGAGAATATAGGATTCAAACAGTGAAATAGTATGAAACACTTTTAAAATCAAAACTTAATTCATTGAAAGTATTTCCATAAGGAAAATTAAACTGCATGTTGTGAAACTACAAAATCCTATTTCTCCTCACACTTACAATATCGTAATGTTCATACAGTATATCAGTGCTGAAACCATATCAACCATATTGCAGAGGCTTTCAGCCTTTCTGAAGCCATAACGGATGTGTAGCAAGCTGGCATGGAAGACATGTTATGCTTATGTTACCTACATAACAGCGTTCACTAGATTAGCTAGGAGTATTTCTCACATGTATGCTAGCAGAGAGCATCAATGTGGATTGGTGTTAATTTGTATGGTTTTGGAATGAATTTCCTGCCAGTGTTGCACTATAAAGATGTGCTGTTCAACTAAGAAAATATGACAAACTTAGAGTTTTATCCAACAATAATGAATACAGCCGATAGTCAGGACACATATCCTATTTGTCCTGTGTGTGTGAGCTACTAATTTTTCCAGCTCTGGTTGAATATCCAGCAAGATTATCTAGTTATCTTCTAATGACTGCAAGCAGTCAGGTTAAATTGGGCGTTTAGAGGAAAATTGTTCCAAAAGGACGTCCAGTGAAGCCCCAAATGTCTCCTGTGGCATGATCCAAGACTTAGTAAAGTAAGTCCTCTAATGGCAGTGGAAATGAAGACCCTGCTCAGATGTTGAAGGATGTTTCACACTCCTCTCTGTAACACTGGCAGAACACTTGCACATCACTTCCAGTTCCTCTTGAATGATTATGTAATTCATGAGTATCCACATGTGAGCACAATTTCTTTCAGCTTCCTCCCACTCAATGTGCATCTCTGCCATTTGTCGGCATTGGCTACAAGATGTGCGATAGCATGATCTGTGAAGCGGAATGCTGTGGGTCAGGAGTAGTGTTCTGGGGTGTAACGAAAAAAGTAGCTGCATCATATGGGGCTTTTTAAGGGGAATATATGGGTGCTTGTATTCAGTAGGCACTGTGTGTGACCTGTTCATGAAAGTAGCTAGGGTTTTCAGAGTGATGAAGCATGAATCACATTATTACAAAGACACCTTAGAAAAACTGTGGTGATTGTTTCTTTAGCATTTCTGACACCCTAACTAAAATTTACAAACCTTAATATTTTGCTCTTGTACATGTTCTATGTCTGTGTGCAGTAAGAGGATGAAAAAAGTGGATAAGAAAGGAAAGGGACTCAGGCATTTCTCCATGAAGGTGTGCGAGAAGGTGCAGATGAAAGGCACTACATCCTACAACGAGGTGGCTGATGAACTAGTGGCAGAGTTCACCCACGCCAGCAACCTCACATCTACAGATTGTGTAAGTACATGACCGCAGAGAGGGGGCAGTGAGCTGATACATGAGAAGACGCTATGCCTATACAATTTTCTGTCTTAAATTGACATAAAGCAAGAAAACATTTTAAAAGCAATTCAGGTAATGTTAATTTCCTCACATAGACTAGCAGACTTCCTCTTATTTGTCTCCTACGTGTTCCAGGCATCAAAAAGCCTCCAAAGCATTCAAGGTCAATTATAACTGCCGGGTGTTTGTTCACCATTTACAGATCTAACAGCCTTTCTGTTTCCAGAACCACATAAATGCCATTAAGTCTGAATGAAAATTAACCCACACACAATCATAACAAATGGAGCACCTGTGTAAAAAGATGATCACTAAATTGGTTGTTTTGTTCACTGGGAAAATGGGCAGCTTTCTGTTAAGCCATTCGCCTTTAATAGAGAATGCTGCTTAAAGTGTTTGTGTTAAATATTATCTAAATCGGAAGTCTTCCTCTTGAGCATACTTGCATTTTATGCAGCCACCTCACCCCTGACCCAACACTACAACTCTGTTCACAGTCTTTAACCTATACATGACATCAGAACAGTTACACCCAGTGTAGACCTGCAGCTTCTCATCTGTCACCAGTCATGTTCATACGGAGCATGGAATGGCTTCAGAGCCATGCCCAGCCATGAGCTCCTTGTGTTACTCTTAGTGGCATGTCGATCATCTTTTCCCACATCACAGGTGCCTGATTACTATTTGGCAGGGATAAATGTGAGACGTAAGTGTCCTTTCTCGCAAGACATCTGGAGGTTGGAGGTGTGTGTGATACTGTAAATGAATAAATGAGCAGAGATTGATGGAATTACATAATGTCCTGTTTATTTTTCATAAGAAACCAACATATTGAGCATATTAAATGGAGATTCGTTACATTTTACATCAGATAAAATCGGTTTTAGCCTATAAACTCTACATTTTTAGTTGACTTGCTTCATGTTGCATCTCCAGATATATATTAGCGTATTATTAGGCTGATAGTTTTCCTTGCTCTGGATGTTATACACGTAAGCTCAATACCAAATGACACATTTTGCTAGTTAAATAACTAGTACATCTAATATGGCTAATTTTGAACAAACGTTGACATGCGAGTATGTGCAGATTCTTTACTGCGGAAGTTCTCAAACTGCAGAGATCCCTTAATTCAATACAGGTTTATGAACACACTCTGATTATGTCTATATTAAGATCATTATTTAAATGAATTTATATAACTAAACGAATGTTTATTTAACAGATCCACAGTGATATGTTTATGGATGTTTTGTCATTAGAATGCATTAGTTCTAAATTGGCATTATTTACAGGCTTACTTGTTTTGCAGTTATATAAGTTTAAATAAAACCCAATTCAATTTGTGCTACCTGTCAAACTAAAAGTAATAATAATAATAATAATAATAAGAGAAAACAGCTTAGAGTAGTCTGTTTCTAGTCTAGTTTCTTTTCTTTCTTTTTTTTAATGTAATGTAAATACTTTCCACTATTAGTTCTGACAGGACACCTGATGTTGACTGGACTGGATTTTAATCCCTTTACTCCTTCTGGAATGTTAAAAGTCTAATTAAAAAAGATTTAGCTGCAGGTGCCGGAAGCAGCTCAGGTCTCAGAGGGAGTGTGAGAGGCTACAGCTTTTATAGAGAACAAGTGAAATGAGGAGACTGTAGAGAAGGCATTTTCATAAAATGCTATGATGATGTGTGTAAACTGTGTGTGTGTGTGTTTTCTACAAGCAGCAGGCGTACGATCAGAAAAACATCCGCAGGCGTGTGTACGATGCTCTGAATGTGTTGATGGCCATGAACATAATCTCCAAAGAGAAGAAGGAGATTCGCTGGATTGGCCTTCCCACTAACTCAGCACAAGAATGTCGCAACCTGGAGGTGGGTTCGAGGGAGAAATGTTTATCATTAGAAACATCAGTTAAAGCACAGAACTACTTCCTGTGGGTGTGTCGTGTAAAAGTGCTACACAGAGCGGTTTCATGTTCCTGCTGTGGCTTTTGCTAGTTGTGGCTGACGGTAATGGCACAGTTTTTCTCTTTGTCCTCATTACATAATAACACTGGCATAGAGTGATTTGAGCACTTAATGTTCTGAGGATGTTCACAAAGATGGTGCTGTTGTGAGGGAAAGAGAGCACAGTTTGTGACTGTTATGTAATTCTGACACTGGAAACTCCTTCCATAAATCTTAAACAAACATCCCCTTATAAAGAAAACTTTATCAGTTTCTTAGTTAAATAACAGCACATTTATTTAAATTTTGTTTATTGTTAGACTCGAATGCTGCGTCTGCTGCACTAGATTCTGTGAATGTGAAACAGTTGTTCATTCAAAATAAGTTTTTTAATATAAACCTGTGATTTTGCTATGGTTATAGGAAATGAATCAATTCCTTCTAATCAATCAGATTCAAGATTTTGGAAGATTTCTGCTTTCAGGCAGTTTTGGTAATGCAGTATAGCATTTGTGTTCATGCTGTGTGTTTGTATGTGGGTGTTTAAAGAGCCATCTGAAAGCACCTGATGGTGTCACGTCTGATATGATGGCAATGAGAGACGGAAAGTCTTTGCAGCAGCCTGTAGAGCAAAATAAAGCGAAAATGAGAAGAGGGCTAGAGGCACTCTCCCTGCTATTTATTATATATAAACACAGGGTCTTGCAAATCTCAGCTATCTCTAAAGCACACACCGCCGTTCACCTGCCTGAATAGGCTTTTATTTTCAATGACCTAAGCATGTGTGTACATGTGCTAAACATTTGGAAAGCAAGCACATGGAGTAGATCCAAACACTGGCTTTCACATGTTCAGTTTCAGTTCTCTGTGAATGTGTCTCTGTGCGTGTTTCAGTTGGAGAAGCAGAAGCGGCTAGAAAGAATCCGGCAGAAAAGAAGCCAGCTAGAGGAGCTAATACTACAGGTTTGTACTAACATGGACCAGCAGTCATAGTGGGTGTGGTGTGGGTGTGGGTGTACATGTGTTTTTATGCAGTGGTTTTGTTCAGGAAGCATGTAGCCCTGCCCTTAATTTAAATGGTTAATTCATATTGGAATGCTTATTCTGTGCTTTTCATATACACTATATTGCCAAAAGTATTCGCTCACCCATCCAAATAATCAGAATCAGGTGTTCCAATCACTTCCATGGCCACAGGTGTATAAAATCAAGCACCTAGGCATGCAGACTGTTTTTACAAACATTTGTGAAAGAATGGGTCGCTCTCAGGAGCTCAGTGAATTCCAGTGTGGAACTGTGATAGGATGCCACCTGTGCAACAAATCCAGTCGTGAAATTTCCTCGCTCCTAAATATTCCACAGTCAACTGTCAACTGTACTATAAGAACGTGGAAGTGTTTGGGAACGACAGCAACTCAGCCACGAAGTGGTAGGCCACATAAACTGATGGAGCGGGGTCAGCGGATGCTGAGGCGCATAGTGCGAAGAGGTCGCCAACCAATTTGTCAATCGCTACAGACCTCCAAACTTCATGTGGCCTTCAGATTAGCTCAAGAACAGTGCGCAGAGAGCTTCACGGAATGGGTTTCCATGGCCGAGCAGCTGCATCCAAGCCATACATCACCAAGTGCAATGCAAAGCGTCGGATGCAGTGGTGTAAAGCACGCCGCCACTGGACTCTAGAGCAGTGGAGACACGTTCTCTGGAGTGACGAATCGCGCTTCTCCATCTGGCAATCTGATGGACGAGTCTGGGTTTGGCGGTTGCCAGGAGAACGGTACTTGTCTGACTGCATTGTGCCAAGTGTAAAGTTTGGTGGAGGGGGGATTATGGTGTGGGATTGTTTTTCAGGAGCTATGCTTGGCCCCTTAGTTCCAGTGAAAGGAACTCTGAATGCTTCAGCATACCAAGACATTTTGGACAATTCCATGCTCCCAACTTTGTGGGAACAGTTTGGAGCTGGCCCCTTCCTCTTCCAACATGACTGTGCACCAGTGCACAAAGCAAGGTCCATAAAGACATGGATGACAGAGTCTGGTGTGGATGAACTTGACTGGCCTGCACAGAGTCCTGACCTCAACCCAATAGAACACCTTTGGGATGAATTAGAGCGGAGACTGAGAGCCAGGCCTTCTCGTCCAACATCAGTGTGTGACCTCACAAATGCGCTTCTGGAAGAATGGTCAAAAATTCCCATAAACACCCTCCTAAACCTTGTGGACAGCCTTCCCAGAAGAGTTGAAGCTGTTATAGCTGCAAAGGGTGGACCGACGTCATATTGAACCCTATGGATTAGGAAAGGGATGTCACTTAAGTTCATATGCGAGTCAAGGCAGGTGAGCGAATACTTTTGGCAATATAGTGTACTTCCATTTAATCCTTTCTTGAAGTACTTATTGAGCTTATTATATATGAGCTCAGTTTGTGATATCACGAAATAGTATAACAGCAATGATGATGATGATAGTAGGGGGTCATAGCCATATTTTCAGCTAATAGAATTATGTACGTTATGGCATATTTTGACACGGAGAATAGGGTGAGGTGACTCAAGACTTGTCCTGTCTGCTTGTGACAAACTATTTACTAACCAGCTGGCTAGCTGTTAGAAGATATTAAGCAGGCAGATATCTGAGCATTTCCAGATGACATATTCATAAATGCTTGTATTTCCTAATTAAGCTAGTAAAGGTTTGTATATTAGGATATTTTTTATTAATTCGTTTCCATACCAGTAAATGATCTATTATTGTTTTTTTATTATATTCTTGCTTTAAAAGACGCCATTAACACTTAGAATCCAGTGGATGGAATGAAGGATATTTCTATTAAGATATCACTATCTCCCATAGCCAGGCTTTATCCTAGTGCAAGGTTGAAACAAATTGAGAGACATAATGTAGGAAATTGGGGAAGGTTATATCACTGTGCTAAATGATTCTTCACATAACAGCACTCTCATTGTGTTAATTGTTTCAGCAGGGGCGAGGCGCAAGTGGCTTCTCTTTCCCACACTGAAATTTAAAACTCGCCCCACCTGCACAGCCTTCTTCCACACACTACATGTGTTAGGAATAAATCATTAAACCCTGTTTAGCTTGGTTATATTTAGTTCCACAGAAAAGTGACCAGTCTGTAGTGCGTTAGAATCAGCACATGGGAATTGTGCAGGAGAAAGCAGTGGAGGGCCAGGTTGATGGAATGTAACAGGTGGATGTGTATATGTGGAGGTTTTCTATGAACTTTCATTGACGGGGCTGTTTGGCTGTAGTGCCACTGGCATACTAAACATCTTTCAGTGGAGGATGTGTGTGTGTGCGCGTTGGACCTGCTACACAATGTACTGACCACTCTGTCTTTTTCCTCGAGCAGCAGATAGCCTTTAAGAACCTGGTGAAGAGGAATCAGGCCAATGAAGCAGCTTCAAAATCCCGACCACCTCCCGGCTCAGTCATTCAGCTGCCCTTTATTATTCTCAATACAGACGTGCGCACAGTCATCGATTGCTCCATCTCCAGTGACAAGTACATCTCTCTCTCTCTCTCTCTCTCTCTCTCTCTCTCTCTCTCTGTGTGGCTGAATTATAAACCAGATCTGTCTTTATGCTCTCAAATAAAATATTCACCAAGATTCACAAGGAAATAAAATCCACTTTAGCATTTATTTCTTTTTCTAATTCTGCATTTCTAATCTCTTATGACCGTTATCCTTAAGTTTCTAACATTATTCTACCATGTCATTTTTCTGCATGTAGTTTCACGTAACTCTCTACGTTTCTTTGTTTGCAGATGTGAATACCTCTTTAACTTTGACAACATGTTCGAGATCCATGATGACATTGAGATTCTGAAGCGTATGGGGATGTCTTTAGGGCTGGAGAACGGCACATGCAGTGCTGAGAACCTCAGTGTGGCCAAGTCACTTGTGCCCAAATCACTAGAGACTTATGTCACAGGTAGGCCACATCGTACATCTAAAAATACAGGAAGTAAATTGAAGTTGGAACATTTTGTGTAATATACAGCAGCTACAATAAAGTATCTTCTCAGATGAACAATTCTGAGCTTTGGCTCTTCCAGGAGTTGACAATCAACCAACAGTTAGAACTTCTGAGTCACTGGGTGTCTTCGAACGATGAATACAGCCCTACTTCTTTTTATAATTCTTGTCTGGGGTGTTATGCTTCATTACCCCCAACAACGTCTCAGCTTGATGGTGTTTTTAGTTCCTGATGTACTAAACTAGCTTGAGCTCTGTAAGTCACTCTGAATAAGGGTGCTTGCTAAATGCTGTAAACTTAAATGTAAATGAAAATGTGAATATATTTGCGTGTGTGAGTTCAGAAATGATTCACTCTCGCTGCCAGCGTTCAGGTGCTGTAGTCTGGTTTATCTGATTTGAGGATGTGGCTCTAAATAGAAAAGCTGACATGCAAGACTGTATATTTTAAGCCACAATTGCTGACTGCACCTTTAATATAGTGTCTGGCTTTTTCTTTAGACACATCCACAGAGCTGAAGAATTTTTATAGCACATTTACATTCATTACAAATAAAATATCCAAAAGACCTATGCTTTTCTCTGTGTGGTGGCCTGACTCAGATCGGTAAGCAAATCACTGATTAAAACAATATATGGAGTTAAATTAATAACAGACTTTATTGACCTAAGAATTTAAGGATTAAGTGATAAATCACCACCAATGTCTGTCACTCAGACTCCAGACTGTTCCTACAACCATGAAAAGTCTTCAGGTGCTTGGAGATTGATAAGTTTGTTCTTTTGGTTTCCAGTTATATAAAAGGCTCATTCATAGTTATTAATATTCATGTTTCTGTATTTATGTATCTATTATTTATCTGTCTTTCCCTAGGCATGGGCAAAAAATCGAACAGAACCACTCCCAATTATACAAGGTATATTTCGTCCTTTCAGCATATCGATTGTAACTACATTACTGTCAAGCATAGTTCTGTTGGTTATTTTTCCTTTAATGTGTTACGCCAACTAGTGTACATTGTCATGATGTTTAACTTCCTGATAGTTTTGAGTTATTGCTCATTTACACATTACAAGCACAGCCAATCAATGTGGAAAGCAATCAACTTCAAATCTATCATAAAATGTGGAAGTGAAAATAAGACTTTCTGTTTATAAACATGCACCTGATTTGTCATTTCCTGAAGTATATTTCTGGAAATATTTAGGAGATTTTGGGATTTTGGTGATCATATCATCTTGATATCATAAATAAAATCATCTTAAAATGTGCAGTTTCCCTATATGAGTTTTATCATTGGTCAGAATGTGTAATATGCATATAACTGCTATTTATGCACGTGGCTTCATTTCTCTCTGTAGTCACAGCAGCACTGCTCCCTCGTACAGCTCCGAATCCCGGGGCCAGACACCCAGCTCCTTCAACGAGGAGGACGACGATGACGACGACGATGACGACGACGATGACGACGAGGACGAGCCATCTTCTCCGGAATGAACTCGGAAATCAGTGTGCTGATGCCTTATGCTTCCCTGAGACTGGGCCTCTGTTCTGCTGTTTGACTTTCTGCCAAATCCACAGGTGGAATGAGACACCGGGAATAAGCTTCCACTTCCTCGCGATGTGATATTCCAAACTCTCCATCTGTTTAGCCCTGTATCTATCGATCTCTGTTTTTTTCATTGATCTGTCTGTCTCGTGTGAATGTGTATCCCCACACACACACATACTGGTTTGTATATGAGGAGGATTGATCAGTTGTGTCCTAATGGTGCTTTTTCTCCTTGAATACACCAGCAAACCTCAGGTCAGGCATGAGGAAGGGAGTAAGTGCTGGCAGGAATTTCACATCGACAGCTTTCAGTTGGTCTGCATACTGCCTCAAAACCATCTATTCACTCAGTTACAGTCTCTTTGTATTTATTACTGTCCTGTTCCAAGATGAACTTATATCAATATAATTTCTTATGTTTAGACAACAGCCAATGCCTATTGTTTTTTCTTTTTGTTTGTTTGTTTTTTTTGGTTTGCATCTCCCTCATATGTACTGTTAAGAAATCGATAGCTTTGATAGCTAATCGATAACCGTTTCCATGTTCAGTGTGGAAGGAATTTGTGTGCTTTTCAGAAAAGAAAAAAAAAATCATTTGTTTGTTTTCTTACAATTCTTCAATTTCATTGTGCATTGCCTAGTTTATTCATGTCTTGCCATTTACTACAATAGAATGAAATGGGGACAAAAAATGAAATTACCATAATGAGATTAGGTGCATATGCCCTGAAGAGACGCATGCTAGGGAGTGAAGTGTTTTTCTAAGTGTGATGTGTAGAGTAGCATCTTCTGCTAATGTCTGTTTTTTTGCTAGAAATTTATAGTGGATATGAAATGGCTGATACCAGGGAAATCTCCCTCTTTGACCTACTCAGGTCAGCATTTTAAACCTGGAAACTTATTTGAAACCCCAAAAGAATAATATTATTATTACTTGTATTTTTCTCTGATGGTTCCTACTTTGGTTTGGAAATGTAACTCGGTATGTATATGTATACATAAACGTATAATTTTGGTTACCTCTGTGTGTCTTCAGCAAATCCTTATTCTGTACAACCAACCATTATGTTCTTTTTAAATTTGTGCAGAAGGTCAATTTAAGGAGAGCTGTCCGGTGGCCGAATTTGGGGGGAAAATGGGGAAGGAAAAAGTCTTCGCTGCTAAATATCACCCTGTAAGGCTTGAACAAAAATGTCACTTTAATTTGTTTGTAATTTTAAACTCAGATTTTAGTCTTCTAAAGGGTCTTTTGCCAAAAGACTTCCACTTAAGCTCTCTCCTAACCCTCTCTTCCACTCAAGAAATCCTAAATCTGCCTAATTAATGGTGACCAAGATATTTGTCCCAAAATGTTTTAGCTATATTAGGACTACTTAACTGTTAAAATTAAATAAAATTAAACACACACAGTCCACAATGTTCTACATTCTGATGTGTTTATTTGGATGAACATCCTCCCAATGAAGTGTGGTGTCACTTTTTCTTCTGTTTTTATTTTTTTATTTTTCCTCAACCAAACAGCTGATTTGGAAAAACATCTCCTTTTTTTTTCAGCTGTTCAGTTCTAGTAGTTTCAGTGAATCCCTGCCCACTGTAGCCTCAGATCTTGGCTGGCAGGAGTGGATGTTGTCTTCTGCTGTTGTAGCTCATGCTTTAATTTTTGATGTGTTGTGCATTCTTTTCAGCACACCACAGGTCTAAAGAGTGATTATTAGAGTCACTGCCTGTCAGGTCAAACCAGTCTGGCCTTTCCCCTCTGAACTCACATTGTGACATGATGTAATATTACAAACTCTCCATCTGTTTCTGCCCACAGACCTTCTGATCACTGGATAGTTTTGTTGTTTGTAACATTCTGTGTGCACCAAGCTCCACTGTTGGGGGAATTGAGCAAGTCCCTTAACCCTCCCTGCTCCAGGGGCTGTATTATAGCTGCCCCTTTGCTCTGACCTCAACTTCCTCAGCTGGGATACACGACGAAAAGAATTTCACCATGCTGTAATGTGTGTGTGGTGATAATAAAGGCTTCTTGCCCTCCCAGGAGATCAGCAGTTATATAAATACTCCAACTGGCCCATCAACAATGCCATGATGAAAGTCAGTGAAATCAGACCCCCCCCATTCTAATGTGTCATGTGAATGTTGACTGAAGCTCTTGATTCCACACAATGCACTGCTGCCCCATGAATGGCTGATTGAATGAGCAGATGTAAATGTGATCCTATTAAATCTACTACATTTTAAGTTACATTATTTGTAAATGTAGCATCTGTTTTTTTTTTTATTATTATTATTTTATTTAAAAAATTCAGTAAATCGTCTTTAGTTTAGTAGATTGTTTTTTTCTTTGGGACATTTTCTCTGGGATATTCCAGCATTAGAGTACTAGCAGACTTGCAAAAACAAAATACAAACTTTGGAAACTTTCTGCTGTTTCAACATCGTGACAAGTTTTTAAAATTAATATTCTCTGTAGTCATATGCTTACTACTCGAGTTGAGTTGTTGACCTGTACAAGACGATGTTAACCATTTGTCCAAACAAAAAAAGAAAAGAAACACACTGCTTTGTTTTCATGAATGTCATAATCATGCTGAATGTTTGTCAGCAAGGATGGGGACAAAGAAAACCACCTGTTTGAGGAGTTTGCTAAGGTTATAGACATTTCAAAAAATTTATTTAAAACCACTTTTTTGTGATGTTATTTGGATTTGCATGGGAGAATGTCCCTTATATACACTGACCAGGCATAACATTATGACCACCTGCCTAATATAATGTTGCGTTGGTCCCCTTGACTCATCATGCACTGTGTATACCGACACCTTTCTATCAGAACCAGCATTAGCAATCTGAGCAACAGTAGCTCGTCTGTTGGATCAGACCACACGGACCAGCCTTCGCTCCGCACGTGCCTCAATGAGCCTTGGCCGCCCATGACCCTGTCGCCGGTTCACCGCTGTTCCTTCATTGGACCACTTTTGATAGATACTGACCACTGCAGACCGGGAACACCCCACAAGAGCTGCAGTTTTGGAGATGCTCTGATCCAGTCGTCTAGCCATCACAATTTGGCTCTTCGTCAAACTCGCTCAAATCCTTACACTTGCCCATTTTTCCTGCTTCTAACACATCAACTTTGAGGACAAAATGTTCACTTGCTGCCTAATATATCCCACCCACTAACAGGTGCCATGATGAGGAGATGATCAGTGTTATTCACTTCACCTGTTACTGCTCATAATGTAATGACTGATCTGTGTATTTTTTCTTTTTGCATTCTTCTCTTTTGTCCTCAATGCACCATGACAGATTGTTGTTGGTGTAATGTATAGCAATTGCAACGACCAACCCCTCAATGTATTGTGTATTGTACTGTACCCAAAGCCAGTGTGCTTTCTGATCAAATGAAAAGGATATAATCTAGAACTATGTTTAACAATCCTGCTGTGCCAGTGATATCTTCTGGTACTACTGTTTGCCTGGTATTTCTCAATATCCTGTGGCATGGGAGTATAGTTTAGTATCTTGGACAAAAATAACTAAATAAATCCACAAGTTATCAGATATTTCAGGCCACGTGACTAGCAACATTGAAGACGTTTTCTGTTCATTCAAGGCTCTATATAAGGAAGATAGTAATGCTTCTCTGTTTCAATCTGTTCACTTCTGTCCTGAATACTGTGTCCTGTCTACAGTCTATTACAGATCTGGCATGCTCTGGTGTTCATGAGCTCTTAGAGAACAGTACACACTGAATGACTAGGTCTGGGGGTAAATTAAGATTTTGTGACTTCATGAAAAAACAACATGCTGTAAAGCTTCACTGATCACAGGGTCTCTGTTTGTCACGTAGGCTGTAAGTGTGTTTACGTGTAAGATCTGAACATCCTATATCCTAACCCTAGGTCTGGTGTGTAGGTAGGAACCATCATCTGTAGCTCTTTTGTTCTTCTTCCATTGCAGATCATCACACAACACCCAATGTATATTAATATTGACATACTGTTCTGTCTTTCTCTGGGTTTATAGCTCTGAAGATGCACCTATAAATTGTGCTTTCGTCTAGGTTTTTCAGCATGTCCCTGATAATTAACGCCCCCGAGATAATCACGTTCACACGCGTGTGTTCTTGGGGGAGGGGCTATAGATTTTTTTTTTCATTTTTTATTTTTTCCGCGAATACAGTGTGGTAAAAAACCAACGCACGCTACACATTTGTATCACTTGTTATGTTTTGGCCCCTAACGAGATTCCTAGCTTTGACCAAACTGGTGAAACCTGACGGTTCGTTTAGATCCACGGGTCTCTGCCTGCCTTGGAATTTGTGGTGCTGTATAGTGCGCATGCGCGACTTCTGACAGCGCAGCTTCTCAGCTACCGCCGCGCTCGTGGAGAGGTAGCGCACACCACCTCATTCATTTCCTCTCCACTCGGAAAGGGCATCCCTGCTCTCTCTCTCTCGTTTGTAGTTTCATCATCTTTTTTCTCGTTTGCTTTCCCTGTTTCCTGTAAATCAAGCCGTCTTTTAACCTCACCATGGCGAACAAGGAGGAGAAACCAGAAGGGAAGGAGTCGAGCTGGAAAGATTTTATCTACAACCCGCGGACGGGGGAATTCCTGGGGCGCACTGCAAGCAGTTGGGGTAAGAAAACCTCTTCAAAATTCAAGTGATCCCTCATTACATAGGGCTGGCTTTGAGTTAGACTGCTGCTTTGACGACATTAATTGATAAAATGGCACGCTTGAGATGTTGCCGCGTTATAGCGCAGTATCCACTCACACCCCTGCAATGGCTTTCTTAATGGACCCAAAACTGTCTCCTGTTATTCGAAGATGTTGCTTAGGATAGCAGTTAAGCAGATTCTCTCTATCTTTCCTTCACACACACACACACACCACAGTTTGGCCTTTGGAGCACAAAACTATACAGATCAATCAATTATGCCATTTTTATCTAAATGTTATACGTGCATTAGGTGATACTCAGGGCTCCAGTGCAGGCTCTGCACATTAAAGCGCGTGTTTGATGGAGTGTATGGCGGCGGCGTTCTCCCGCGCCGAGCACGAGGCTGAAGGAAAGTGTTGGTAGGGGAGCGACCTGTGCTATGTTTAGTCCTTACCTCGGAGCCAACACGGTGCGCAGATTAAGTTTACTGACGTCACCTTAATAATAAGCTCTCGGGAGAAATAAATTGCCGTTCAAATTACCGACTGCGGTAGCGCGCGCGCCACATTCTCGCTTCGCGCTGACGCAATGACGTAGCACCTTGCGTGTATAATTATGCAAATGAGCCTCTACCGTGTTGCTCTGCAAGGAGAGGAAAATTCCGCCGGAGTCTTTTGTCAAACCTTGGGGTTGAATTCACGCCATACATCCTGAGCTGATCGATGAACCTGGCAGATCTCCCAAAGCCACAGATTGGATGTCTGTGTTGTAAAGTGTAACGTGCTCTTGTTCTGCTATTTCTTAGGACATTCTACAAGATGGGGGTTGGGGGCCAGCTTCTTAAATTACTCCCAGTTGCCTAGTTACCAGCTATAAATGAAATGCCAGCTGCCTGTTTACATTTTGCTATTTTCATGAAATAAAAATTCAAAGCTCGTACCTGTGCATCGACAGCATCGACCCCCCCTATTGCTCAGGATGGGTTTTTCCTTGATGCAATGCATGAGTTCCCTGATTCATTCTCTCTCTCTCTCTCTCTCTCTCTCTCTCTCTCTCTGTGCCCTCCCTCAGTGCTTCATCCCTCCCTTCGGTTTCAAGGTCAAACTGATTTCCTCCATGCTGCTAGAGGCCCACGATTAGATGCGAATTAGTGTACAGAGTAAAAAGGCCCTGATTGTTGACAAATACCAAAATATGTATGAGATGCATTCCATTAAATCATGTTTATACTCCTTAATTAAACAGGAAGTACCAAAAGGACAGTACACTTTTTTTTTTTTTTTTTTGGAAGGCCTTAAGGCTTGAAGATCAGTACCATGAAGGTTAAGGCACATGCTAATGAAATACAAAATGAATCCTATACCTTAAGAACATATCTAAATATTTGATCTATTTCAAGGCACCTGTTATTGGATTTGGAGAAGGATGTAATGCTTTTGTGTTAATCGTATCCGGATAGCTATAATGCACAGATGTCATCAGATCTTGGGCGTCTTCCATTCTGATGCTCTCCAAGCTTTTCTCTGCTGCCATCTTCTCCCTAGCTTTTTCTGCAGTACAGTTTGTACTAAATCTGCTCTTCGTTTGAGTGCTTGTTTTTTGCTGAGTTCATTGCAGATTCAAGAGTTGCTCCTATCCACTTTCCCCTCCTTTTCTGAAAAACGAAAAAAAAAACAGCAGTGGCATTATTTATTTCCTTTGAATCTTAATACTAGCTTCAGAATATCTATGGAATTCTGCATATATATTCAACATCTTCATGATACATGTTTTTTTTTTACTATATGATTATTTAATGGTTTTGCAAGCAGATTCATTTAGTGTTATTTACCTGCCTAGTCAATGTCCCTTTATCCTGTATCCAGGAGGTCAAACCTGTGAATGTGTATTATGAAGCATGACCCAATCAGACTGGACATATTTATTTGTGTCTATAGCAGACAAGAACATTCTGTGGACAACAACCAGCAGTCAGTTTTGGTGAACATTTTGATTGATGAATTTTGAATCATTTTTGTTCATCTGCAGCGGAGAATAAAAAAATCTCCCACCACAAAAAAAACATTGTGGATGGATATTTGTAGTGGAAAATGATTATACTGTTCGTGGCCACAACAAAAAAAAAAAGAGGATAAAATGCTGTTCTTAAATGAACTTAAAATTGCGGCTTGGGGAACCAAAAATGATTCTTCTATGCTATTACTCAAATAACCTCTATAGACGCATACATTTTAAAGAATCCTTTCCAGTCATTGCTTCCCTTATAAAGGCAGCCATTTTCTACCTAAAGGCAGTATTATTATTTTTATTCAAATGTCTGCAATGGTTAAATGAAACGATCATTTTAGAATAAGAGCTATTGTCCTGTTTAACCTTTAACATGTCAATGTAATGCCCCTTGCCCTGTTAATGCTCTTTCAGTTTTTGAAAGCTGAGTGCTGAAGACAAGGGGCATGACCTCTGTACAGTGTATATACCCTGTATATGTCCTTAACTGACCAGTTAGAATGATAACTAAGTAACAGCTAAGCAGTGTAGGAAAGATCTATTTATTCTGACTATGTGAATTTCCTGCAGTTATGGCAGCACAGATCTTGGAATGTTTTGTTCGGGATGGAGTAATGGAAAAACTGTAATGCCTGCATAGCTTTTATCCCAGATCCTCACTGCACTCCCTGGAGAGATGACGAGAGTGATGAATATTGTAGGGATAAAAGGCTTGGATTTGAGTTAATGGCAAGGTCTTTCCTTCTTATAATCTTGGCTCTTGGCCCTAAGCACTTCTATTTCCCAGTGAATTAGCCCAGGTTACAGCATAGCACCACTGAACATACTGAGCCATACGTTTAATCCGAAAGAGAACACCACTGGTCAGAGAGCAACAAAATCTTCATTAAATTTTAATCCTGACAATGACGTTTGCTTCCTCTTTTAATTAGATACGATCAACTGTGACGGCTGTGATCTTAGCTAAACTTAATTTGGCTAACATTTCTCAGGTTTTGAAAGATAAGATTTACAGTCATGCATTTTAACCGATCTTATCTAATCAATCACAGTGTGCTGCAATTATTTTCCAGTCTTTGCTTCATTAGAAAGCTTTTGCGGAGTTTATATGGATGGGAAATTGCTCTCTAAAAGGTGAAAAAACCAATGGATGAAACTGAAAAACGAGTGCTAGATTCAACCGTTTTCTTCCCCGAGTGTGAACACTCAAAACTGAAGTTTAATGGACCTGACAGTTACAATTGCATATGATCATTTCATATTTATTCATTTTTATTTTTTCTACTATATGTAGGTTTACTGACAAACTGTCAACAAATATTCTATTGTTTTTACGATTTTATGTCACACAATTTTAAAGCTTTAGTACACATGTAAAATCAGCTGTTTCCAAAGCTTTTATCTTTTTTAAAAAAAACATGAGGACCTTATTTATCACTATCAGTACTATATCTTCATATTGCTCAGCCCTAGTATGTAATAGGCATATTGTAATGAACATAATGAAATAAGTTGCAATAAAACCTTTTCCCTAAATTGGTAATTGATAAGTAATTAATTGACGGTTATCTAAATATTGAACAAAATATGTCTGGTTATAATTTTAGCCATTATTATGTGGCCCTTGCATTTAAATCGGCTTTATATGTTCCGTTTTAGTGTTATCTTAGTTTAGGAATATTTATGCACTCAGTCATATTGAGTATGGAATAAGAAAACAGACTTGCTGTCTAGTTTGTATGTTAGATTCAGCCTTTCTGTGTGTGTGTTTTTAAACTTTTTTTCATCTGGGCTTAAAAGTAGACTGTAAACATTTCCAAGTTGGGTAAACTCCAGTGGGTGTTAAGGTATTGTGAGTTATGCCAGTGTTTGAGCCATTCCACACATGGCCAAAGGATTGACCAAGACGTCACAGACACACTGGTCACGCACTGCCTAATTTGATTAGATGAACATGAGCTACAGGAAATGGAGTATAGATCGTTTATAATCTTTTGTGTGTGTGAGAAAATTCAAATACGCTATTGACCAAAATGGACCAAGCAAGCATACAATAGTGTTTTTTTTTTTTTTTAATCTCTGTTTAATCAAATTGAGCTACCCCACATGTCTGTGTATCTCCTGGGCTCTAGTTGCCCCCCCATGACATCAGACAGGCTGTGAAGGTCTTTAGCATTTGTCTATGTGCATACTGACACTCAAGCAGGTTTGAAGATTATGATACAGTTTCACTCACACTGCATAGCTCTAGTATCAGTTATTTAAGCTCACATGAATATGGGTCACAGCAAACCCTAAGGTTTCCTTCATAATGGATTAAACTGAAAAATGTGCACTGAAGTGCTCAAGCAGGTTTGAGTTAAAGATTGAGTTACGTCTTAAAGATGTCTGAATGGACAATTGGGCTGTGTTTGTGTGATGTCAAATTGCATCATTTCTGGACTGCATGTCTGTGTTTTTTTCCGCATTTATAACAAACAGTAATTTTCCCATCGTGAATGGTTGCTGATTAATTAAAATTGTTATTTAAACACTTAACCACAATGAAATGTCATGATTTTTTTCCATGACGGCCTGAACCAACTGATGACGAGAGTTTGTCTGCTGTAATTGGGTAAGTATGTTTCGGAGCCGTTGTGAATGAATTTGGAATGCTGCCACGGCCCATCATGGCTGGTTTCTCATCTTTCTCTCAGTAGCACGGACCGATCGTTCCCAGTTTCACTCCCACCACAAGCTGTTCATGCCTGTTTTATCTCTCCCATACATAGCCTCTTTATAGTAAAGTGTGAATTAGTATTGGTATGCTCCAATTGAAATGGTCTTCTTAGCCTCACTCTTAAACTGGGTTGGGTTTTTGTTTCATTGCCCACAATCGGTAGCTTATAAAGGCTATTGAGACAATGTTCTGAGCGTAATTGAATTTAATCACTAAAACTCTGAGGGAAGCCGGAATGTGGGACTTGGCTAACCTGCATTTACTATGACAACAAGGCCAGCTCAGGTCTCTAAACTCTATACGCACTGAAAGGTGCAGTATGTGTGAAGTAAAACAAGAGAAAAGGCAAAAGCGAACATTATGGGGGGGGGTTCAGACATGTAGAAACGTATGAAGGGCTTGTACACGCATGCTAATCTCATTTGCTTCTGCTTTATTTGGTGGTATATTTGATCTATTGTAACATTATAACATAATTGGTTAGCTAACATTAGCTAGTGATGTGAGTTGTACTGCTGCCATTTAGCCAACTCCACTTATCTCTAGCTAGGCTATCTTGCTAGACCAGAGGTGGGAACATCCTTGGTTTAGCCATCGCATTTGTGGTGTTTTGGTTTTTCAAATAAAGCAGACCAAATGTGAATAAAAATCTGCCTGTTGGAAAAGCTGATTTAGTGAAGGGGAAAGGATGCAGGATGCGAAAGATGCATGATTGTCCTATTAATGGTTATTCTCACCGTAACTTTGATTCTCAGTGAGTCAGTAGCAAATGAGGGTGGGGCTTTGGTTTCTGGTCAGCAAAATCACAGAATAGGATGTGCTGTGCATCCTTTATGCTGCGAGCATGGAGCTGTCTTGTCCATCAGCATAGGCTAGGGTGGTAACATGCTCTGATTATCTTGTTGGCAGTCGAGCTAGCTGAGCTAGCCAGATACAAAAAAAACACAACTCTTAGATGTCCATTAGTGTTTAAACTGAATAAAGCTTACAAAAGGTTTGTGAGTGCATGCAGCCCAATCTAACCCTGCAGTCCAGCACTTCTAGATAATTCTACTTATTAAGCATTGCTTAAGGCATGTGTAAGCATTGCTAAATTTTCTAATCTAAAACCACATGCGTACAAATGCAGCTTCTCTGCTCTTCATTCTTTCCTTATCAATGTACTGCACATCTACATGGCTTTTGAAGTGAGGTTTGACCAGAGGAAGACGCATTAGATAGACAGACTAGCAAGACTAGCAACTCTGGCCAACTGAACACCTGAAATACTGCCTTGATTTTAGGCTGCTGAATACTATGTACTACTATAACTATACTATGGTATACTAACTTTTTTAATGCCATCTTTTAATCTGAATCAACAAATTAATACAGGATCTGTTTTCTAAATTAACATTATCTTGTGGACTATAATTAAAAATTTGTAAAAGCATGTGTTGTTCCAATAGAGGGCAAAAAAGAGCAATAAACCGAGCCATTGTGCTAATATGTGAATTAACAAGTTAATAAATTGACACGTTATTCCTTTATATATTTAAATGTATATGTCTTACAAAACGTATGCAACCATTCAGTGCTTCTAAAAACATAGTCATGGCTTACAAAACTGAAATGCTGAAATGTCATTGTAATACTCCTGGTCCTCCAGTGTTGTTTGTAAGACGTATTGAAACTCTATAATTGAATTACTCTAGAATATGTTGCAGACATGTCCTGGGTTTTGTTACTGTTTTCAAATACAAAACATTTTTGGATCTGAAGCGTATAAAATAACATTTTATGATCATGAAAATATCCAGAATTGATGGAAACTGGGTTTGGTCACACCATCACTGTTTGGTTCATGTGGTTGGTGGTTATCTAGGTTCTCCAAAACATTTCCAGGCAATAGCGTGTACAGTGGATCTGGTTGGTCTTGACATGCTCATAAAAGAGAGCCTGCAATGAGTAATGAGTGCAAAGACTATCATGCCTTATAGCCTATTTGACACGTACAGTCATTTCAGTCTGGGACAGAGGTTACACTAAATGTTAAAGGTTTTCAGTTGGTATCTGTTAAGCACCTTGTTTTTGCTTTACATGTCTATGAGAAGTAAATGTCTTCATGTCATCAATGCCATACCGAACCTTTCTGACCTACAAAGATTCCACCCACGAACTGCAGGCATCATTGTACTGCTGTGCCCCTGCACCAAACTCAGCTTGTTGGGGTGCAGCCTAAAGCCCCACAGCCCCCGGCTTCCTGCTGACTGATATTTTTATCCATGTTAGTGAGTCACCCAGGAGAAGTATTGAGATCTCTAGTATTCGGTTACAATTGAGTGAAGGAGCCTCAGCAGCTAAGAGCAGAAAGCCAGTGATGAGCAACTCTGTGATGGGTTTTGGATAGATTTTCACTATTTCACTTTGAGAGATCTTGACACTTGAATGGAAGGAAATGTGACTGACTGCATGTCTGTCAAAGATGAAAAGGACTTGCAAAAGTGCACACTGGAGTGCTTCCTATATAACATCAGCATCTTTAGATTATTTTATAAGAGTAATAAACATTTTAAACATGATCTTTAACGTACGATTTACAGAGCTATACTGTTTTTTTCACTTTGTAGGGACATGGAGTTTTTCAATATATCTTTTCTTGTTTTCTTTTGAGTTATCAAAAGTATATTGAGTTATTTTAATTAACTCTTTCATTACTATCCATTACTATGAAGTCTTCATAAATGTGTATTGATGATTATCAGTAGTAGTATTTCTATTCATACCACATGCTAAAAAAATCAGACTAAGATTTATTGGCACAAAACCTTTACTAATGTTAACATTCAGATTTCTGATGTCTTTTTGGAGCTAATGTTCAGTATTTTATGCTAAAATTATATTTTGAATTAAAATGTAATCTCACTGAAGTATTAGATCTGTGAGTCAGGATCTAACAGCCTTTTAGCTTGATGGTATTCTTAGATCCTGACTTATTTGTACTAACATGAGGATGTGTTTTTGATGGAGATTACAGAACTACTTCTTGCTTAATGGCCTTGGCTTAAAACGTTAAAATCTTTCATCATGTCTCAATCAGCAGTCCCCGGTGAGATTTAGTATGTTGTCATCTGTAATTGACGTCATTTTATAGCCATATTATTGAGATGTACGGTAATATCCTGCACGAAGATTTTCTGATGTTCTGGATAGTAGTTTTACAATCCAGAAGTAAACACAATCAGTTGACTGACTGCAGACTGCCACATGATTTTAAAATGTGTACACTCATCAGAATGATTAGAGGGCAGGCAGCTGTCAGCCAACTGGAGGAAGACGAACATAATCTGACACTTACAGATGCAGACACACTGTCATTTCATTTCTCATGCAAAAAAAACAAAAAACAGTGCCTTTTATTTCTGCTGGGCATAAACGTTATATAAAAAGGTCACTCACAAAACATTTAAATCTCAGGAGCCACACTGTCGCATGATGACTGCTGCGTCATTCTCAATAATACCATAATTGGACTGAATAAGCTAATATTTGTATTAAAATTCCTTGATCTGGCAATATTGAACTGATCTTGACAGTAAGGCTGAACAGTATGACAAAAATATCATACTTCATGACGGATCAAATTGCAATGTTTAGTGTTTGCTGACAAATTAGTAAAGGGAAAGAAAAATAAAGAAGGGACAGTAAAATGATTGGTTAAAAATAGATCTTAACATGTATCATAAATCTGTTACTTATAACAGTGAGTAAGAGTGCAGTTACGGATACAAGAACAACTGATCTTCAGAAAAGTGTATTGTGACACAAATATTGCCCAGCGTTAAACATTTTTCTGTAACCACTTGACATTTTGAACACATTCAAGCATTTACTGGCCAATTCGTCTCCCAGTAACAGTGCTTACTATTAGAAATATCAACTCTCTGTATTGTAGTGCCCCTATTGTAAAGGGGGTAAAAATCTGCACTGCTTCTACAGTGTCTTACTATACACAATCTTCTCGAAGTATCGACATGTACTGAGCTGCTAAACAGTTAAACAATCTATGCATGGTTTAACTGATGCCCAGATAAAGTAGATGTGTCCACTCTGATGGATATATCTAGAATGCCTGAGAAATAAACGCATCAATACTAGCAGTGTATGAATGATCTATCAATATGTAGTACTGAGTTTGTGTGAGTGTGTGTGTGTGTGTGTGTGTGTGTGTGTGTTGTCTTCGTTCTCCAGGCCACTGCTGTGCTTTCACTTAACTGTCCTCCCTCAGATGCTATTTATAGTAGCGACAAACTACTTCAGATATGTATCTATAAGTAACTTCAGTCTCTCTCTCTCTCTCTCTCTCTCTCTCTCTCACTCCTAACTAACCCTGTGTTTCAGACAATATGACTAAATGAAGTATAATCCAACCGAATCAAGCACCATATAGAATATTCTGAATTGTTTTTCCCATACAAATTTTGCATCTATTTTGCAGGGATCATTGTATTTTTCCATTGGCTCCCAATTTTATTATAAATGGATAATTCTTTCAGATAGTTATGGAAAGAAATTGTGTGTCCATTGAAGCAAACGCTTCCTTATTTGAAATTAGCAGGATCTGAAGATTCACTAATCATTTGTTAACTGGTCTATAAACTAGTTTCTTCAACAATATCGAACGTTAAGGGACACACACACACACACACCAGCTCATAGTCACTATTATGACTTGGTGCAATCCTGACCCTAACCCTGGTGAGTGCAAAATCTGGGGGTTTTGAGGGCTAGTTTTATTTTAAAACTCATCTGTGATTGTTAGTTTTGCCTTGTGGTGCGTTTGGTATCAAGTTATAAGAGTACATCTCAGGATTTTATGTTGTGTCCTATGCACTGTCTCTGTTCTATCAAAACTTTTAGATGTGCTATGTAGACAGGTTATTAAACTTCTTTTTCCTATTGAGGACAATGGGAACCCCTCAGGTAAGTGCTGAATGATGCTCTGCTGTCAAGGATTGAATGATACAAGAATAAAAGTCTTTCTTCCACATGAATATATTAACTGCAGTGATACAAGTGCACAAGCATGTGACCTATACAGTCAGTATCTCATAATGATGGTTATTTTTATAATCCAGTATTCAGACTAAAAGGTGGTTTTGAACTGCATCGTCATGGCCTCATTTCACCTTGCTTCTACAATCTAAGCCAAAATGTATTGCTAACAAGAAAGATGATCTGTACACAAACTGTACAGGCGTTCTTTACTGTACCAAAAGCTGCAAAATAGTAAAGTTCTGCCTGTTTCTCTCTCTCTCTCTTTTTTTTTTTTTTTTTCTTCTTAGCTCTCATCTTCCTATTCTATGTGGTCTTTTATGGCTTCCTTGCTGGCATGTTCTCTCTCACCATGTGGGTGATGCTGCAAACACTGGATGATTACACTCCCAGGTACAGGGACCGAGTCGCCAACCCAGGTATCCTCCTCACAACCTTTACCCAGTACACATAATACACAGTATGCATGTCATTTGGTGGTTTTGGAATGGGAGGAAATTGTAAAATGACATTTTAACTGTACAGTTTTATTTTTAAAAGAATATGTATGTTATATATCCAGTTCACTACTACACTTAGTCCTTACAGGACTGTGAACTTTCTTTTGGAAAAGCCCACAGTGAGTCTTCTATTTGTATGCTATCCATTACACAGTAGCCATTTGACATCCGTCTGATATAACAATCAAAGTCTTTGAGCACTCAGTGGTCAATTTAGACATCCTCTTCTTGCTCTCTCATATAATAAATTGTAATGCTAATGCATCTGGGTTATTCTCTGAGCGTGTAACGTCCAGTTCGGGTTTCAGGGGAAACATGAATTGGGAGAAATTTATGCTCATAAGCCAAAGTAATGTTACCGTTATCATACAGTAATTTTACTGCTTATGGTAAAGTGATTTCATACATTTAGGTGTTTACCTGGGCACATTTGTGGAATTTGGAAAGAAATAGAACTGTAGTGTTTTATATGCCAATTTAGGACAGAATAGCTAGTCAGCAAGCTAGTTTTCTTTGTTCTAGCTAGTTTATTTCCCTCCTCTTTATTCATATTTCTAATATCATTAACACTGTTTTTTTTTTTTTTTAGCAGAAAAGTATACAGTAGTGTATTTTAGCTCTGTCCTGTCGAACTGGTGCAGAATGTCAACTCGGTTAAATTCTCCATATTTTGACATCATTGAAACATGTATTTGGATGTGATGTTAAATATTTTAGATGAAAAAATGAGTGCACTTGCTTAAGTTTAGAAAATGTCCACAAGACTGGTTCTCTTATAAGATACTTTTGCCTTAATCCTCCTTGCACAGCTCTATTAGAGAAATGAAATCCTCATGTGATCTAATTGTGAATTTGATGCTATTTGCAGTTCTGTTCCAAAAGATCAGGTGAATAATAGGAGCCCATTAAACTAATCTGATTAGGGTTCCCTTTGTGAAAGTAATAAATGTTTATTAGCATTGAGACAATGACAGATTACAGATTTCAGCTCTGTGGTTATATTGATGTATCCTTGGAAAACCCTGAATTTCTTCATTCAAGCCTAAGAAATATCTAGATGTTTCTATTAGCATTAATGCCATCTGATGCTAATTTATAAACATTACCGGTGTTTGTGTATCTCTGCTAGTGAAAAGTTTATCCATGAAATGAACCAAATAATATGCATGTATTTACTACATAAATTATATGAGCTTGTCTTGCTGGTGTGTTGACAGGTCTGATGATCAGGCCCAAGTTTCTGGACATCGTAGTAAACCGCTCTAACCCCGATCAGTACAACAGATATGTCAAGGACCTGGAGGACTTCCTCCTGGGTGAGTACTGCCTCCTTTTGTAAAATGCATATAACTGCAGGAGGACTCCATGAGCGAGCAGATGGAACAAAACAAATATGCAGTTCAAGCAATTTAAGTGGGACATCCATTTAGAAATACAAATAAGTCATATAATGGTGTTAATGATTCAGCATACCAAGACATTTTGGACAATTTCATGCTCCCAGCTTTGTGGGAACAGTTTGGGGATGACCCCTTCCTGTTCCAACATGACTGCACCCCAGTGCACAAAGCAAGGTCCATAAAGACATAGATGAGTCAGTTTGGTTTGGAGGAACTTGACTGGCCTGCACAGAGTCCTGACCTCAACCTGATAGAACACCTTTGGGATGAATTACAGCGGAGACTGTAAGCTAGGCCTTCTCGTCCAACATCAGTGCCTGACCTCACCAATGCACTTCTAGAGGAATAGTCAAAAATTCCCATAAACACACTCCTAAACTTTGTGGAAAGCCTTCCCAGAAGAGATGAAGCTGTTATAGCTGGTGGGGTGGGCCAACTCCATAGTGCATGTAAAGGCAACTTTTGGCAATATAGTGTAATGGTAAAGGAAAAAATCAGTTTGGAAGAAGACTTCCATTACAGTCAGTATTTCTTTAGACCTTCCTAACATGTGGAGCTTTGCATTTTGTGTAATCTAATAAGTCTTTCTCCTCACTCACAATTATAAGTACAGATATGAGAAAATAATACTAGAGATAATTGATGAGTATGCCAATAGTTGCTGGGTAAAGACAATCTTACAGACCTCCAGTGAAGCCCATAAGAGTGTTTAAAATGAAAAGATCTGGATTCTATCTCCAACTGCCTGAGGAATAATTGGTACTTTAATCTGGTTGTCATAAGTGGGACAGTGAGAGACTGCTGGAAATCATCTGGTGATGGCTGTTCAGTCCGTTGTTGATGTGTAGTAGCCTTGCACATTAAACATTAAGTTGAATTCAGTTGAAATGATACATATGAACAGTTTTTCCCTCTAAAACCTAACCAGTGTCAACAGAAGGGCAGACTAGTCTTCTTTGTCTCTATCCATCCAGTCCATTGTACGGCGTACCCGCAAGCTTCAGTATATGCTCAATATTCAGTGTTTTAGCACAAAGAAATGGGAAATAAAACATGGTGGATGATAGGCCTGTCTTAAAAATGCAACCATTTTAACCACTGAAACCATTTCCAAAGTTTAAATTAAGAAAGATGGCTATAGTGGTTGCAACAAACCGCCACTATTTTGTCTGCTTCTCATTTTACTGGTGTAATGGAACAGTTCCTGAGATTAGTAATAGATTTCATCGTATCGTTCCTTGTGCATTGTGGTTTAACATTCATTTTGCTTGGAGTCTACTGTTGTTGTTTGAGTATTTTTGAAAGTGTTAAGTTTCTTTATATGCTTTAAGAAAAAGTATAAATAATCCAGGCCATGCTTCTTTGGTTTTTGTCCCCAGTGACCTAGTAAGTAGGCTTTCCAAACCTGTAACTGAATGAGCGTCCCATCCTGTTTCAGAAATAAAGAATTCTTCACAGCAAAAGAAGGAATGTCCTGACTGAGGCAGTTTCCTGTTGAGGTGATGGTTTTAAGGAGGCAATTTTTAGGCCTCCTTTTCATGGCCCCCATCTTAATGGGGTGTTCAGTGTGGTCCCTAAATAGAGCTGCTCTGTTGCACAGGAGTCTGTTGAAGACAGCTGCCATTCAGTTCCAGCTGCCAGTGACTGTTGCCTGTCTCACTCAGTGCTCTTGGCACATTCAGTGCTGCTTCCATCACCTCCATGCTTTCTATAAAAAGATTTGCAGGATAAGATACTTGTGTTATTGGCACTTCCAAGTGGTATTGGGTGCACACCTCAACAACACTGTCTTGGCTAACTGCTGTGAGTTTAGAGAGCAAGGAGAACACAAGCTGTCTTGTACCTTCCCGCAGCATGAGGTGCTAGAGATGCATCTTAAAGCTGGCTCTCACAACATGGTTTTCTCTCAGTGCTCCTGGATCTGTTGTCTTTTGGAGTTAGCTACAGGCAGTGGATGATTAGCAATGTGTATTGATTTAATACTCACACTTGTCTTAGTGATGGACAGTTATTATTCCCCTCTTGTTTATATATAAAATTATAATAAAATTATTTTATGTATATTTTTTTCTCACCACACAGATTATAATGATACGCTGCAGGAGCAGAATCTACAATGCACAGACGGCGTGTATTTTGTGCAGGATGATACAAAAGAGAAACAGGTTTGCCAGTTCAAGCGCAGTCAGCTGCGTCAGTGTTCTGGTCTGGCTGATAAAACCTTTGGATATAGTGATGGACAGCCTTGTGTGTTAATCAAGATGAATAGGGTAAGTCCATAATACACACACCTTTAGATGGGGGGGGGGGATTTGCTCTTGTTGTTTCAGTCCTGTGTATTAATGAAGAAATACTTAAAACATTTGATCTATACATTCTCACATAAGCTGCAAGAGCAAAACACAATGTCTGTCAGTTGTCTATGGGGCTGTTTCTGGCTTTATGGTTCTGAGATACTGATCAGAAGGTTCTGAGCTCTAGGCCTGGCATTAGGGTATATGGGCTGACTCTGCACTCTGACCAGGGCTTCCTATTAAGATTCAAAGGAAAGAATTTCACTTTACCTCTGATTTTGACAATAAAGACTTCTCTTTTTGACTGCATTATTATTATTATTATTATTATTATTATTATTATTATTATACACTCAACTCTCAGCCTTCTGATGTTCTCTCAAGACCTTCCTTGTGTGTTGGACTTCACAATATACATAATCCATATACACATGGTCACATTTTAGGTGCAATTAAAGGAATACTCCACTCTTTATGTATCTGCTTTCATTGAATTGTATTGATTTTTTTGTGGTATTTATGTCTGCATTTGTGAAAAGAAATAATCAGGATGATTTTTTTAGTTACACACTTAGTTTTTCTTTTATGTTTTTCTGTTGTATCGTGTAGGTTATAGGTCTGATGCCCAAAGGACAGCCGTATGTCAACTGCACTGCCAAGGTAAAACTCACCACCTTCCTGCATGTGTATAGGCAAATTATAATCATGTTTGTGAGGCATGTTTGTTTTTGGTGATTTTTTTTTTTTGTTCATTCTAATGAATGTATGAGTGTGTGTTCATTTTGTTTTTCAATCATGTGTTTGTATATGGTCTTTCTCCATGCTGCCTTGGCAGTTCACTTAAGTGGTAAGAATTGAGGCCCAACCTCCCTGCTGACACCAGGGACCTTGTTCTGACCCTTTTTCATAACATTGCTGCTTCTTTTTCGGCTCCTGTCCTCTAATGCTTGTGTCTGCCACTTTATTATTCCCTCATGCAAGAGACGGTGTACTGTATACATTAACCCCCCAGCTAAAGGAAGTGGAAGAAAACAATGAAATTCTCAGGCTTGTTGCACCTCTTTCAGATCTGGAACATTTTTCCATGGTCATTTTTAACACTTAAAGCAGTCAGGAAGCAGAACTGATTCGGTCAATTAAGTCCATTTTGCTAATTAAACAAAACGAAGAGGAAATTATTACTTTATATTAATATCTTGTTTGTAGCTATATGATTGGGTTCACATAGGCCAGCTACTATAGTACCATAGCTCTTAAATTATGCACTGACTGTACCTAAATGATGTTTGAATATATTTCATATTAAGACATAAAATTTGATTAATAAGCAGTTATTTTCATAGTTTTAGCTGGGGGAAACTGGCTAGTCACCATACATGCCTTGTAGACCTACTCTAATATCCTCCCTAGCTTTTAACACCCTGCACCTTGTTTACTGGATTGCAAACAGTAGTAACTTTTGAAGGTATGCACGGATAACAGAAAGGGTGCACTATTTATTTTATGAAACCGGCTCTGCTTATACTGATCCCCTGATTTCACCTTCGAACAGAGATCAAGAGCTTGGTTTCCTGCAGGTTGCAATAATGCTTTCAACGCTTTAGTGCTTCCATTAGAAATAACATTAATCTATAAATGAGTGGATTGTGTTGCTTGACCTGACTGACTACCAGAACGACGGATGAATTACAGTTAGCAGGACGCATCTTCCACAGTGACTATCCATTTCATCTCCAAAGCTATACTTTAGTTACACTAAAGCAAATTTAATATAGTAAATACACACATAATAGAACATTTTGAGGTTAATATATTTAGTTCTAATTACATTTTGGTTCTAATGTTTCATTTGTTGTGCTGGTGAGGCAGATTAGATTTAGAGGCATGATGTGAGATACCGTCCACACGGAATTTAAAGAAAGGAACCAGTATAAATGTGGATCAGCTTTGAGAAAAGGAGAGCTGGGCTGCTATGTATAATAATCACTCCGGATTACATGTCTGATAAAAACATTCTAAAGCAACAACTTTTTAATCTAAAGAGTAAATCTTAAGCATGTTGTAAGACACTTCACAGCCTCACTGTAAATCGTAGTGAGAGCCCATGGATAAGCATAAGAAGTAAGCTGCACAGTTTTAACAAAATAAATAATGATAGCTAATGATGTTTCAGAAGATAACTGGTCACTCCTAAAGAACTCCTAAATGCTTGCCCCGAGTATAGGAGCGAATTTTCTGAATTTCTGGCAGGTAACACCACAGTTTTACTCTGAGAAGCTTTATTCATACAGGCCCTGGTTTGAAGTTTAGCAAGTAACCTTCATCTAACCTTATTTAAATCAGTCAGCTTCATATTCCACAGACAGTTGTGTATAAATCCATCTTTTCAGCATTTCTCAGTGTATCTGTATCTCAATATATCTATTAATATATTTTTAAGATGTGACCTTTACACATGATCCACCTATTGCACATTTTCATGTCATGACCTGATTTACAAGGTTGAGCCTAACCATTTTTATGCGAGTCCCATATAGCAGCCACATTGAGGCATTTGAAGAGCTGCACTTTTATTGCTGCTTACCTGTATAACTGCTTATCATCATCATTTACAAAATGATGGAAACACCTCAAGAAACCCTGATTGCGGGCTTTTAAAAGTGACGCACCAAAATTCCTATTGATCCTATTGTTTATTCTATGACATTTGCATTTAAGGGAATATTTTAATATTTTAAAGAGAGCAAATGTAGCTCATCCAGCTGTAAAGAAACGGTCAAATACTTGTTACAGGATCTCTGGGTTTTAAATTGACTGCCTGTTTTTTAGACTCTTTCAGGATCGTGAAATTGAATCGTTGAAAACGACTTCGCATTAAATCGGCTATCTGATTATCAGAATTTAATTTAAACCTTCTGGTCTTGGTTAAAATCACCATCGAGCATTATTTGCATGCTTTGAGAAAACAACTGATTCGTAATCATAGTGAAAAACTAAAGCAGTGCAATAAAGAAAAATGGCATAAGGAGTCATTTCATAAGATTTGCTCCTCTCTACTGTTTCTCAGCACGGGAAAAACAACAACCAGATTTAAATAATTTTGTGAAACCCAGTTACTGTTGAATTTGTGTGATTCCATCATTTTGTTCAGTGTTAAGCAGTTGGAAACACATCAGCTATTTTCTGAATATGCAAGTTGGTAGTGTACATGTCAAAGGAATGTGTGTGTTTCGTAACACGAGAGGTGTATGTACTGAAGCTGAGCTGCGTATTTGCCTTGCTGTACTGAACATGAATGAGAGACTGTGCGTGTCTGGGGGTGGGATAAGTATTCTGTGTTCCTGACGGTATGTCAAGAATAGTAACATATTGTTAAAAGTGTCACCTGGCCATCATCCAGTTCAGCTAGCCGGGTGAGAAGAGCCTGTTGCTATAGGCAACAGCACAGGACACATCGAGTGCCATTCTCAGTAAAGAATAAGAGCGCAATCTCACCCTTCATCCACTTTCTGTTTCAGAGAGACACTCCTCTGCAGATGCAGTATTTCCCAACTGAGGGCCACTTTGACAAGATGTATTTCCCGTACTATGGCAAGAAAGCACATGTGAGTATCATAACAGAATTAAAGAGGTCAGAGCCAGAATCACAATTAACCCTGGTAATGGTAATACGAGTAATATCTGTAATTCTGGTGTTTTCCATCCTCTACATCAGAAAGGGTCACACACTTTTAGGACCTTTAAGTGAACAGTAAATGACTCAATATTTGCATTTATCTATTTATTTATAATGATTTATATTTATATATCATTTTCTTGTTGTCATTTAATTTCCTTATCCATATGCTCTTTGGCACAAAAATATAATATAATATATATAACATCATTCTGCAGAACATTAGAGAAATGGTTTTTTTTTATATGAGGAATCCTGTGTCAAGTTGACACTAAATGCAGTGGTGTATTTGCTTTTGTACTTTTAAAATGAAAGTGTTAAAGTTGAAAGGAAGCTGACTCAGTCTGCAATTTTCTATTCATTTGGCTAAGTGTACCATCGAAGGTGTACACCTAGAGAATCAGGCTAACAGAGCTACTAAATTAAAGCTAGTTTACAGTCTCAGGGAAAAAAAAGGATTTTGTGCTCTACCATCCCTTGTTTGTCTTTACCAGTTGTCTATCACCGATGAGCCCTGTTTAGCGCAGTGCTGTGTATGGGTTGCTTAGATAAAGGCAGGCTTTTTTTTTTTTTGCAGGCTAAATATGTGCAGCCACTGGTGGCAGTGAAGCTGCAGCTAAGTGAGCAGGATTATAACACACACCTGACCATCGAGTGTAAAGTGGAGGGCTCCGACCTGCGCAACAACGATGAACGCGACAAGTTCCTGGGTCGAATCACCTTCCGCATCCAAGTGACCAAGTAGCCTGGATCGCTCACCGGAGCTGCACGATGTCCATCACTAGCATCCCAGTCCCACAACCCGTTCTCCTTACACACACACTTGCGTGAGGTAGCCCCTCACTCCTCCCATGTCACACTGCCTCTTGACATCTTAAGGGAGCTTGACATTTATATGTACTGTACTCTGAAGGTAGGTTCAGAACAGGGCAATGGGCTGCTCATATAGTAATGTGTGTGGTGTGTGTATATATAAATATATATATTTAGATTTCAATTTAACACTTTTTCCCTTCTACACCAAAACCCATCACTGGAAAAATTAATACAAGTGCGTGCACATTCAGCCTCCTTCAAACCATCTCTGTAAGACACAATGTTAGTGACATCGTGCAGGAAGCAGGGACCTGTAAATAGACGTGTCAGAGCATAGAGTTGTATGTCTATTCCCTCTTATAGTGCTGTGCAGCCTGCTGTGTGTGTGAATGTGCGTGTGGGGGTGTGTGAGAGAGAGTATGTATGTATGTATGTATGTGTATGCGAGTGCCATAATGTGAAGTCTATATGTACATATTTAATGGATTTTAAAGACACTTTTTTTTTTCCAGTATCATCACTCTCACTATGTCTGACTGCTGTAAGAAATCAAGGTTATGATGATATATATGTAATAAGAATTGTAATTTAAGATTTTGGAGAAATGAAAAGGTTATTAAGTGGGTGGGGTGGGGTGGGGTGGGGTGGGGTGGGGTGTTGTGGGACACACAAAAATGTCTATTGACCTCGTTTTTCGAATCCATCACCATCATCCGAGGAAAGTGATTTTTTAAAACCTCTGCAGAAACTGTACTTTGTGCAGATGCCTTAAGATCTGTATGGAAACAACTACAAATAAAGGAGATTTTAAACATGGACACAGAAGTGTCATTTGTTTCTTACAGAGTTTTGAATTTTGCATCAGAAAACAAAGGGTTGCCAGGTCTGCATGACCAAAGCAGCTCACATGGCATCCATCATAAAAAAAATTCCAACATCATGACTGTCACTGCAGTAATCTAACTATAATTCTTTCAAAGATGCTTATACCAGTTTAAAGCAAGATAAAATGTATATAATTTAATGTACACATGCTATAAATGTAGCTTGTTAGTTTTTTTTAGAGCTGTAAATAATCATTGATAATTACAATGTACTGTTCATTCTTTCAACTACTCTGTCCTGGTCATGGTTGTGTTGGATCCAGACCCTGGGAAGACTGCACTAGGTATAACTACACTCTGTATGAGATGGCTGTCCATCAGAGGGCACGATCAACACGTGTTCAGACTAGCCTACTATTCACCTACTGGCATACTTTTGGCAAAGTGGCCTTATGCACAGGATTGCACCAAGGACACTGAAGCTGTGAGACTGCAACGCTACACACCTCGTCACTCTTACTGATATAAATTGCCTAATGCATGCCAAATCTAATAAGGATGGTATCAACCCTTTAGAAAAAAAACATGCATCTGGCAAGACATGCAGTTATTAGCCATGTTATAGTTAAGACGCTATTAAATGCTGCCCCCTGTAGACTTGGTTGTGTTGTGTTTCACAACGTGGAAACTACATTCCAATTATTTTAATACAAGTATGTTTTGTTTTGTTTAAAAGCAATGGAATATTCCTTAATTTCAGTACCAGGACTAGGAAGAGTAGGTTCTGTTCATGATCAGATAAACTACTTAAAAGTTAATAAACAACATTAGCAGATTCTTTATATGCCAGAACATGAGCTCACCATCAGTGTGTCGAGCATTCCTATGTAAACACAGCTGCCTTCCAAGAAACAGAGGTCATCTGTTTGCTGTTTGGTTTACTATTAATCAAAAACAAAATTCCAAAGCATTTATTAATGTCCTGTATTAAGGTGACTTTCTGTATTTGTTGGTCTGAGTTTATCGTGACATAATTTAATAGGGAGAGATGTGAGCCGAAACAACAACTATTGAGAACTAGGTGTTGAAACCCAAAATGGTACTAAAGTAAGATAACATCCATGCTGCATATATGAGTGAATATTTAGAGTAAATGTAATGTTTTTACCCGTATTCAGTTCTGAAACAGGCAGAAACAAGGCTTGAGGAAATGTTTTATCTTGTGAAGTGTTTGAAATTCCCTTTTAGTTTGTAATTTGCTTTTAGTAATTAAATCGCACTTTCCTCTGATAACAGCAACATTAGTGCAGAGTCAGGAGCTTACACTGCTGTGCAATCAGTTACAATCACTGAAGGTGACCCATGTTGACATGAAGTTATAAGGTTCAAGTATTATTTAGCAGTGTTATGATAGACCTGACCCTGAGTAGCACTAGAACCTTTAGCTGAGACTTTGTGAAAACAAGGTGAGAGCAGCTCTTATCTGAAAGGCTTAAAACATACAGAAAAGTGCCGAGTTCCTGTAACCACTTTGAGGGACACCAACAACCAGACTGAAAAGCTTAAAAACACAGCTGTGAGCTGTGAACTAGAATAAACCTCATGTTTTGGGTTTGATCTCTTTTAAACCCTTGGTAATTAAGGGCTTTTAAGGACATTTCTGTGTCAGATGGCCAGACGCAGCAGTCTGGAGTCACTAGAGGAGCAACTGCGCTGCCCTGTGTGTCTGGAGGTCTTCTCTGAGCCACTCATGCTGCAGTGTGGCCACTCATACTGCCGTGGCTGTGTGCGCTCTATGGGCATGGATCCTCTGGGGCAGCTCCAGTGTCCTGTGTGTCGCTGTGCAGTGGATGGGGACAGCCCTCCACCTAATGTGGCACTGGCTCGCATTGTGGATGCCCTACGGGAGATCAGTGAACCGGGTCAAGGCCCTCCAGAGACATGCAACCAACACCATAACCCCCTGAGTCTGTACTGTGAAGAGGATCAGACGCTGATCTGTGGACTGTGTGGCAGCATCGGAAGCCACAGAGCACACAAGATCACGCCAATCAGCAGCGTCTACAGCCGAATGAAGGTAAAATAATACAGCAATGAGATAATAATACAGTTAATTGAAAGGGCAACCATATTATAGATTTTTTATATATCATTATATTATTTGAGATAAACAGTTATATGCATACTACAAGATAATGACCAATAATGGGTTATCATTAAGTTATACAGACCAAAATCAGCACCAATCATTAATATATGAGGTAAGAGGATGTTGCAAAAGTGTGCAAAACCCCCCAATGCTTCTGCATGAGACACATACCTCTATATCATAAATGAAACATGGGACAGAAAGACTTTATCAACAGAAAAATAATCAAAAGAAAGAAGCATTACTAGAACTACTGCTTAAGCCCTCAAGAGATCAAGAGCTTTATTTCTGAAAAATATTAGAACTGCAAGGATCCACAAGCTGCTAGCGAGTAGTGAAAGGTCTGGTGGTAGGAATTTTGAAAAGAGGTGGACATACAGTTTATTGAAGGACATCTACAATTACATAAAGAATGTGTAATTAACTATTTTTTGCTCACTTCTGAAACCTAAAACACCTAATATCTTTTGAGTTCAAGATTAATACTAAACCTGTACAGGGCTTTGCACTTGTCTTTGAAAAGCCCTTACATATTTGTAGCTTGTGTGCTAGGAAATAATAAGAAAGTGACTTCAATAAACATAGTGAGGATTCATTGTTTCTGCTGTAATTGGATTTTCAAGGATACAATTTAATTTCCTCTCATAATCAGTCTGCATCAAAAGACACCAGTGAACACAAACACTGGAATAAAAATGTCCCTGTTATTTTCACCCACATGGAGAAAACCTCCCCCCGAAAAGTAATGATAGTAAGCATACAGTGAAGTGCATTGGACCATTGTGCTTTTCTTCTTTTCTTCAGGAGGACATTTCCTGTCTGCTAACTAACTTTCAGATACAGAAGAGGAAGCTAGAAGAGCAGATTTGTAAAATGGCCTACAACAAGTCTCGCATTACAGTGAGTTAACTCTATAAGGTCAGGGTTAGGTTTAGGCCTTGATATCACAATAGCATTTCATTTCAAAACAGATGACTATGATTGTTTAACCTAAAAACCTGTTTCTGTTGTGTGTGTGTGTGTGTATGAGTAGAATGAGTCGGATGTGCTGAAGTGGGTGGTGCGGAAGGAGTTTGGGGAGTTGCGACACTGTGTGGAACTCGAGGAGGCCAGTTTCATGCAGAAGGTGGAGAACACTGCCTCCACTCTCATCTCCTCCATCCAGACCCAGGCTGATCACATGAGCCAACTGCTGGCTAAGTTCCAGGAGGCTGAAGGCACACTGGAAGCCCTGAGCAACGAGAGCCATCTGGACTTTATCACTGTGAGTGAATACAAGCTGAAAGAATGACAAAAAATGTATCAGTATCTCTATGGACAGTGAAAACCTAATCCTTTCCAAGCACTATTTATTCATGCTTATTGCTCATGTAGTATTATGCTAAACAGTATATAATCTATGTAAGCTTTAAAATGCTGATACCCTTATAGAGTCAAGTGTCTTTGCCCAATGAACTCAGTCAGGAAGAACTCTACGATGTAAGTTTATAGATATTATTTATCAGACAGATATAGTATAACTAAGATGAGTAAATGTATAGTGGTAGTTTAGGTGCAGTTAATATTTTAGAGGTATGACTCCTGCACCACACATTATTTTATTAAACACTGATAAAAAAAACTACAGAAAAGCTAATCTAAGTAACTTGTGATTTTTAAAGGTAACTATGTAAAAGATTTAAAGTAAATGTGTTGAAAGGTTTAAATTGCCAATTTTTGGAATTATAAAGCATTTAAACATCTATCATTTTCTGAAAAAAAAACACCTTTGTCAAAGTAATAATAATGCATTTAGTCATTTTCTGATGAATTACCTGCCTTCAGAAACACAAAAACACAAATCTGGCCTTGGACCAACTTCATTTATCCCCCCCCCTTTTTTTTTTTTTACTTTTTAGAAATATGGATCTATTGCCCCAAGGTAAGCAACACTTTCATTTGGATCTCTGTGTGTGTTTTTAAGTAATCTTTCCCTGTAATTTCACTGAATTTGAAAGACAAAAACAATCATTTAACAGGAACTGGATTGCATATGTATTTTAGTCTGCCTTCTCCGCAGATATCATAGAAATGTCTTGTCCAGCACTGGACAATGTCTCAAGGCAACTTTACAGAACATAAGAAATATAGTACAAAAAGTTCAAGAATAATATTAAACTTATATTTAAATTTCTTTGTATTTATGCCTATCCCCATCCTCAGAACTTTGTGTGATGTTTCAGGTTTCGAGAGAGCCAGCAGAGAGAACAGAAGAAAGAGAGGACCTACAGCTCCATCAGCTTTAACCCAGGCTTTAATCACAGTGACATCAAAATGACTGTATGGAAGAGATTACACAGGAGAGTTTTACCAGGTGAAGGGTAGATTCAGTCAGTGATGAAAATCAGCATGATGAAATCCTTATTATTTTCTTATGTACACTGATAATCATATTTGAAATATATTTATAGATGTTTGAACTTGGTTAACCTGCCTATGAAAACTGTAGCACTATATGAGCTTACTAACCACTTTAATAGGAACACCCTCCTCAGTGATGCAATAATCAAGTGGCAGCAGCAAAGTCGAGCAGATCAAGCTTCAGTTAAGGTTCACTGAAAAATCTGAATGAGGAAAAAATGTGATCTCGCTGAGTGTAACTGCTGATCTCCTGGAATTTACACACACAACAGTTTCTAGAGTTTACGAAGAATAATTTCAAAAAACAAAAACAATCACTGACTACCACTGTGATGTTAATGAGAGAGGTCAGGAAATTATGGCCAGGTTGGTTCAAGGTGACAAGAAGGTTATGTTAACTCAAATAATCAGTGCTAAACAGAATAGCATCTCAGAACACATCAAACCATGAGATGCATGGGCTACAACAGCAGTTGTCCACACTGGGTTCCACTCCTGTGAGCCAGGAACGGGCTACAGTGGGTACAGGCTCATCAAAGACTTTGAAAACTAGGAAAAAAGACTAGGCAATGTTTTTTTCAGTGTTCAGCCTCATGACTGGCTGGTTGCCCAGGATTGACATGGCAGTGAAAGTACACTTCTATATGTCTTCTACCCTTTTTTACAGCTCCTGAATGCCTGAAATTTGACCCTCTCTCAGCTCACCCGATGCTGCAGCTCAGTGAGGATCTCACCAGTGTGGAGTGCGGAGTCCTCGTCAACCGCCTGCCCAACAATCCTGAGCGTTTCAGCTACAGCTACTGTGTGCTGGCCAACCGTGGCTTTTCCTCAGGCAAGCACTACTGGGAGGTCCAGGTGGGAGAGAAACCAAAATGGAGACTGGGGTTAATCAAAGGGACTGCTTGCCGTAAGAGTAAGCTTCCCAAGAGCCCTGAGGGTGGAGTGTGGCTGATTGGGCTGAAGGAGGGCCGGCTGTATGAGGCTTTCACTACTCCTCGTGTCAGTCTGCCCCTCATGAATCAGCCACAACGCTTGGGGGTTTTCCTGGACTATGACAGAGGAGAGCTGACGTTTTATAATGCAGACAGTCCTGATGAGCTCGGATTTATTTATTCCTATCAGGCTGAGCTGCAGGGGAAGGTCTACCCATTGTTTGACGTGTGCTGGCATGAGCGTGGTGCCAACAAGCTGCCGATTACCCTGCCACAGCCACTCACTGAGGCCTAAGGAGATTAGCCTAGAAGCATTTATAGCTGTGGCAATAAACCTGTATTATAGATTTCTGATAGTAAGCTGGTAAATAAATAAATAAATAAATAAATAAATAAATAAATAAATAAATAAATAAATAAATAGAATGATTTCTACATTGATTTGATAAACTACTGAAAGTTAAAAATAATTTCAGCTGCAGTTTTCTACATTTTGTCTGCTTCGACATGAATATTAATTCATGTATTTCTGCACTTATTTTGCTATTGTAAACATAAATATATAAACGAAATTAAAATTTTTAGACGAATGAATCTGTTTCTAAAACCTACTTATGCAGTGTTTGTTTTTACTGTTTAGTTATAATCAGAACTACGTTTATATATTATATGAAAAATGCTCTTATATTTTCATACTGTTATACTTTGCAATTTTACATTTATATTCGTGTTTCATAAGTTCTAATAATATGTGTCATAATTGTATATAACTTAAAATAACCTGAACAAGCTAGAAAACTTTTTTGTAGAACTTATTAACAAAATTTTTTCAATCAATAATCATACAAATTTAAGGAAAAGAGCGAATGAGTGCTATATTAATACGATCATTACTTTATTGATATAAAAGCTGAGACTATATGTTGTTTATTAATATTAATTCGTACATTCAATTTTAGACTAGAATATTCACTTGAATATTTTATAGGGGTTTTTTTTTAAGTTATACTAAAATGTTATTTTGGAAATGATTTGATGTATAAACATTTTCTTATAAAAAATGTATAAAGTGCTGTTGACCTCTGAGTGCTGTACCTTTATATTATTTATATTTTTGTGTAAATAATGTAACACATAATATTACAGTTTGTTTGCTCTAACAGATTATACATTACGCTGATTTTAAGTCTAAATATGTTTTTAGATCTACTACAAATAGATATTATTCTTAAAGGGTGGCAACTTTTTCACTGTATGGTCTACGACGTCTACACCCGTACTGCTTGTATTTGGCCACTAGATGGCAATGTTGATGTTTCTGCATCTAACACAAGAAAACGCCTTGATGTTACACAACCACCTTGTGTACATCACTGTAGAGCATAACCAACCAGAATTTAGTGTGGTCTACAAAATTCTCCCTGAATAAGCCGAATTTTAATCTTAAAAGTCATGGCAGGAAAGAAATGGGACACCTCAGGTGAGAAGCAGACTGGCAAATGTGATTTGCTTTAAACATCTGTATATCTCAGTCTTGTTTAAGTGTTTGTAGTTTGTTAGTAATAAATCTTTCAAATCCAAAACACATGGATTACTGACAGGGTGGAAATGTGTGTGTGTGTGTAGTTTTTTTTCCTTTACTCCTGATTAGCACAGAGACAAGTATTTCACCAGCAATTTATTAATAGGCATAAAAAGCTCACAGTGTTCACTCAGTCGACTGAGCAATACAAACTCCCCCAACCATGCTCAATGAACAGGATGAGTTCCCACCTTCCCTAATGTGGTCTTAGATGTGCTTCGGAAATGATGAACATTTCACTATTACACAACAGTAATCTCTCTCTCTCTCTCTCTCTCTCTCTCTGTATTTTTGTTACCTACATGTAAGATAAGTAATAGAAAACTCATTTGGATGAAACAACAGCTCAAATACACAGCACTTCAATGAGATGTTTCAAATAAAAAAAAAACAATCAATATACTGTATTAACAGAACAAGTGAGACCTTTCCCTGAGGCCCAGTGCTTCCTCTGCCTTCCCCCATCTCCGCCCACTCACCCACTCTATGGGAATAATGGATCACTGGCCTCCAACAAGCTAGAGGAGTTGCTATGGCAATACTATGACAACGCCTCAGCCTGTCTCCTTGGTGATAGTATGACCAGATCAGAGCATCAAAGTTCCAAAGCACAAAGACACAGAAAATAAAGAGGGTATCCACGAACATAACACCTCTGATTAAAGGGATAATGATGTGTACAAGGAATGTTTTCCCCCTTTTTTTTTTGTAATGCAGAATGATTCTAGTTATATAGTTGAATGTTGGAGCTAAATCTGTGTTGCTTGTGCTGTGACACCTTTCTCAACCCAAATCACATTTCTTGTACTACTGCAACTAAAATAACTAATACTCGCATGATACAGATATTTATTTCTATAGACACAGTAAGCATGTGTCAGGCCTTTTTTCCTTTAATTCAGTAGCTGAATTAAAGGTAATAAATACAACTGAATAAAAAAATTGTACCAATTATAAACAAATATAAAATCATGGGTGGACAGATTTGCTATGAAAAGGGTATGAAAAAGCAGCCCAGAGTTTCTCCATTTGCAAAATGTTGGCAGGATGTAGATTGAAAAATCAAACCAATGGTTTAATTTCAAGAGAGCAGCTGTCAATTAAAAATATTGCACTCATTTCAAAATGTGCCCTTAAACATATAATCATTTTCATAATGTTCGCCTAGTTAGCAATGTGTCATTAAATTAAATAGACATCTATTATAAAAAAATAAATATGGACATATATGACAACATTTACTTAGAATGACAACATGGCAATGTGTGAATAAGGGTGTGTCTGACTTGTGTCACATGTGTGTGTGTGTGTGTGTGTTTGTGTGTGTGTGTGTGGGTGTGTGGGTAGATGAGTGGAAGGTGATCTATTGGTGCCTTGTAGGCCTTGGGCTTATTCAAGGAGAAATTTGCTGATGGCTGTAGACAGGCTGCTGAACAGTGCTATCTGTCTAGTGACCTTGTGTTCCCATCTAGCCAGAACAGAATATATAAAGAAACTGAAAGGGATGAGATTCTTTTTTTCTTCCACAAGAGGGGATACTTACTAAGAAAGCATCTTCTGCAGTCTCTAAGTGATGGCAGGGTTAACCTAATGTAAAAGGTCATCCTGCTAAATGTTTGCAAACAGTGCCTCTTCTTCTTAGCATGAATGTGTTAAATTTCCTATGATGTCAAGCAAAGAGGCACTGAGTTAGGTAGGCCTTAAAATACATCTACAGGTTGTCTGTTAGTTTTATAGGCCTGCTTGGTGATATACAAAAGCCAACAGTATGTTTCATAACTCCGTGAATTATTGACTTGAATGCATGTCAGTGTAAGTTATAGTTTTCCCTAGTGGTGCTATTTGGCAATGACTAGCTGGAGTGGAGATGATATAAAGGTCATCAGGAAGACATAATCTGAGATCACACCAGGTTTGGTCAGCAAGGAGTGTTATTTCCTAAAGATTCCCTAAAGATTCTGCTTCACTTATTGCAAGTCCAATAAGTTTGACCTTGTTCAGGATGGGAGCCAATTGCAAATGCAAATTAATCTATGTCTTGGTGCAGATCCAGCTTACCACTCTGCTGTGAGGAGCAGGCGGGGAATATACTGCTGAGCATTACTTAAAGGGTGACGAACTTGGATCCTGAAGGGCCTTACTCCTTTTTGTCCTTTTTGGATGTGGGAAATGTAAACTGTTTGTACATCTCTACACAAATGACATCACCAAATCTGTTTTGTGTGGTCCTTTTCTTCCCTTGTTTTTATTTTAGACTCATCCATTTCACCCTAATTGCTTTTGTTTTCGTAATTGTTTCTGTAAAATCTGGACAAATGTACAAGTGGTCAGCCAAAAGACTGCTTTATAACAATGAATTCTCATTCTCGGCAAAAATGGCCTACATTTGTAACACGTATTATTATCATTTGTAAAACAATAAAGATCAGATGTTGCCCGTGTACATATTTGTATGGCAGTGCAAAAAAACTAAACAAAACAAACCAAACAAAATATACAAAAAGCCAGTGTTGCACTTGATCTACCCTATTAGGATAGAACACCAATAAAGCCAACACAGTCATGTCATTATGTTTCTATTTAATCCCATGTATAAAACTGAATGTCAACAAAATATTTGACACTTTGGCTTTCTGTTGTCCAGTTAATATTTATGATATATATTTAAATCCATGCCACTTCTTGGTTAGACTTGAAAAGTGTAATAAGCTTCTGCTCCTATACTATGTACTTCAGAAGGATGGTCCTAACGCACGTGTTGCATGTTCACAGACGCATGATGGAGAGAGAGAGAGAGAGAGAGAGAGAGAGAGGAGGAGGAGGAGGAGGAGGAGGGGTGAGAGAGGGGGACAGAGGGAAGAGTCTGCAGGCTGATCGCAGTCTCCTACAGTGATCAGTGTACGGTGTATGTTGCCAAACCGTGCTCAGTGACGAAAGCTGGAGAAGACGAAGACGCGCTGGCTCGTCGCGTGCTCATTACCTTCCGAGAGGTAAACGCTCCGTGTGTGTGTGTGTGTGTCTGAGAGATCGACATTGTAATCAGCTGTGTGTGTGTGTATCAGTCAGGATTTAAACAGAGGGTCCGTGCACATTTGTTTCAGCTCGGTTGGGAGAGGAGATGGCTTAGCACGCCGGAGCCAGTCCCAGTCCCACATGCATGCATGCAGAGGTGGAGTGAGTGAAGCGCTCGCCTCCTCGCCTCTCCCCGGACCTCTCAGTCTGCACGATGAGCGTGGCTCTGCAGGATCTGCGGAATAACGTAAGTGCAGCGCGTTGCTGTCCAGCTGTTTCCCTCTGTATCGCCCATCTTACAGAACAAAGGGGAATACAGCTAGAAATCGGCGTGACCTTCTCTAGACGCTTTGGTGCTGGTAAACATGAAACAAATGCAGCAGACATGAAGACAGGCTGGTCGTTGCGTAGCGTAGTATTCTTGTTTTTCCTGTCTGCGCTACATGCTTACGTGATTAGGCTGTAGATAACTTCGATGTGAACCATATACTTTCTTTGATGCCATGCACTGAATGTGTGCCGCAGTGATTTGATGAAACGCTTGTTCATGTCTCGGAGCACCGAATGAAACAAAAGTCGCTGTCCAAATTTGCCAACATGAATATGTACCACATTTTTTTTTTAATGACATGCTGGCTGTGATATAGCATTGCAAACAGGACAAATGAACCTATAAACTTGTTGCTCGTTAAACGAGTCGCAGCACGTTGACTGTACGGCTGCCTTGGGTTGTGCTCGCGCCTCGAGTCCTTACAGCGCGAGACTCTTATTGGCTATTGAGCGGAATACACACCAATTGAAGTGGAAAATAATTGACATATGGTATCCATGGAGACAAGTTCTGGGCGAGGTCTGTTAGAACAGACGCTGCATACTAATATTGTCCAAATGTTTACAATTAGATCTATTAAGCATTCCTTAAATGATAAAAATTGTTTTTCATGAATTAGTCATTATCACTTCCTTGCACGTGACCTCTGTGTCTTCTCCTATCCTAGCTTGTAGATGTAATGATCAGTGATGTAATCATTTATCCTACCTTGTCAAATTGTTTACATGGCAAAACAGTACCTAGTCTGATTATTATATTCAGTATATTGCGATATGGTTATGATCTCAAGATAAAATGGCACCAGCATTAAACGATATGAAGACGCAAGAATTCAAAGCGTGCGAAATTGAAGTGCGCTTGCGCAGTGGGAAGGAACTACCTGCTGTTATGATGCTGATCTCACCTCTCTGGTCACAGTGAACACTGGTTCTGTTGACATCTTGTTCTATGGAGTATTTATAATCGAATCTTAACCTCTCCAATCTATTTCCAGTCTACAGGGTTAACATGATATGAACTAATATTATGTTACTGTACCTGTAAACGACTGATAACTGATAATTGAGAAGTAAACATGGTGAATAGCATTTAACTAAACTTTTCATTGTATTTAATTCTATACGAGTGCACCACACATACAACTAACTCATTAAGGTATCGTTCAGATTTTATTTATTTATTTAATTAATTAAAAAATAAAAATGTAAAGCCACTTTTGTTGGCAGTATATTTTAAGGGCTGGGGTTCAGAGGGTCTAAAGATGTGTGAGTTTTGGATCATCATAATGTGATGCCTGGTCATCAGAGGGCACATGTAATTGGTCATTATATCAGGGATCTTTTTGTTTTTTAATCCTTTATTTTTATGACTTATAACTAATCAGATATTATTGTGTTCCATATCACTAGAACCAAATCTCTGTAATGGCTCTTAATGTGTGTGTATGTTTTTTTTTTTTTTTGTAACTCTTCCTGGATGCTAACCACATTAACATGTCGTGTTTGTCATTTGTATCTAAGAAACAGATGAGTTCATGCTGTAAACTAATTAGCTTAATGTCCATATAGCCAGTAGGGACATTTCGTGCTTCACTTCATTATCTGCATGGGCAGGATCATTCAGGGGACAAAGAAGTACATTTCCAAAGTACTTCTACTGCTTATGTTCACAAGTAAATTTGGATGAGCAACTTGCAGTCTGTAATTGTTTCTGCTTTGTAACTGGTTTGATTGAGACCATCTAGATTTGAACTCTTAATGCCGCTCCAGTAAGAATGTATGACATGACATTCAAACACTAACGCAAATGCCAGACTAATGTAATTTTTGTGTGTATGCTAGATTTCCTTCATTTTTTACCACAGGATTATATGCTAGTAGATGTGTAATACCCTGCTAGTATCACTTGTAGTTATTGCTTGTATGCTTGCATTATAGCTCCTATAGGTAACTACAAAACACAAATGAAATGCACAAATGCACTAATCTGAGTGATAAGTGGTTTGATTTATGTGTTACATGATAATTGTCAAGTTAGCAAAGCAAACTAACTGTATTAGCTATGTACACTCACCAGCGATCTCTGCTACTTTTAACCAAACTTTCCTTTGTTTGTAAAGTATATACACTTAATAGAGAGTCTGTTCCGGTTTTGCCCAAGCAATCATTCAAGCTGGTATTTGTTAGTTTACAGACTTTTTGGCTAATTTGCATTGCATTTAATTGCAAAATGCTGGTTTATTATTTGGTTTGTTAAGATCATTGACATTTAAAATCATGTGTCCTTTGCTTCATGTCACACACATGTAGAGAAGAAAATAGAAATTAATGTAGGATTAGCTGGTGTACTAGGTTGTCCTCAAACTGTCTCGCATTCTCATATGGAATTTAAAAAAGGAAGTTGTTACTGTAAAGATAGCTGATAGCATTTGTTAGACTAGTTAAACTTCCTCTTTTACAGTTTTAGCCATTCTTTCATGACTACCTCTCACCTGGTGCTGTTTTTTTGCATTCTCATTTCAGACCCTGTGTTTTCATTCTTTTAAACCTATCCATATTTATATATAATATCATCTCTTTGGGAGTGACACAGTTGGACAGGATTAGGAACGAGTACATCAGAGGGACAGCTCATGTTGGACGTTTGGGGGACAAAATTAGGGAGGCCAGATTAAGATGGTTTGGACATGTTCAGAGGTGGGAGAGTGAGTAAGAGGAGAGTGAGGCCAAAGAGGAGGTATATATACACTATATTGCCAAAAGTATTCGCTCACCCATCCAAATAATCAGAATCAGGTGTTCCAATCACTTCCATGGCCACAGGTGTATAAAATCAAGCACCTAGGCATGCAGACTGTTTTTACAAACATTTGTGAAAGAATGGGTCGCTCTCAGGAGCTCAGTGAATTCCAGCGTGGAACTGTGATAGGATGCCACCTGTGCAACAAATCCAGTCGTGAAATTTCCTCGCTCCTAAATACTCCACAGTCAACTGTACTATAAGAACGTGGAAGTGTTTGGGAACGACAGCAACTCAGCCACGAAGTGGTAGGCCACGTAAACTGACGGAGCGGGGTCAGCGGATGCTGAGGCACATAGTGCGAAGAGGTCGCCAACTTTCTGCAGAGTCAATCGCTACAGACCTCCAAACTTCATGTGGCCTTCAGATTAGCTCAAGAACAGTGCGCAGAGAGCTTCATGGAATGGGTTTCCATGGCCGAGCAGCTGCATCCAAGCCATACATCACCAAGTGCAATGCAAAGCGTCGGATGCAGTGGTGTAAAGCACGCCGCCACTGGACTCTAGAGCAGTGGAGACGCGTTCTCTGGAGTGACGAATCGCGCTTCTCCATCTGACAATCTGATGGACGAGTCTGGGTTTGGCGGTTGCCAGGAGAACAGTACTTGTCTGACTGCATTGTGCCAAGTGTAAAGTTTGGTGGAGGGGGGATTATGGTGTGGGGTTGTTTTTCAGGAGCTGGGCTTGGCCCCTTAGTTCCAGTGAAAGGAACTCTGAATGCTTCAGCATACCAAGACATTTTGGACAATTCCATGCTCCCAACTTTGTGGGAACAGTTTGGAGCTGGCCCCTTCCTCTTCCAACATGACTGTGCACCAGTGACCAAAGCAAGGTCCATAAAGACATGAATGACAGAGTCTGGTGTGGATGAACTTGACTGGCCTGCACAGAGTCCTGACCTCAACCCCATAGAACACCTTTGGGATGAATTAGAGCGGAGACTGAGAGCCAGGCCTTCTCGTCCAACATCAGTGTGTGACCTCACAAACGCGCTTCTGGAAGAATGGTCAAAAATTCCCATAAACACACTCCTAAACCTTGTGGACAGCCTTCCCAGAAGAGTTGAAGCTGTTATAGCTGCAAAGGGTGGACCGACGTCATATTGAACCCATTGGATTAGGAATGGGATGACACTTAAGTTCATATGCGAGTCAAGGCAGGTGAGCGAATACTTTTGGCAATATAGTGTGTATATATATATATATATATATATATATATATATATATATATACACACACACACACACACACTGATCAGTCATAACATTCTGAGCACAGACAGGTGAAGTGAATAACACTGATTATCTCCTCATCATGGCACCTGTTAGTGGGTGGGATATATTAGGCAGCAAGTGAACATTTTGTCCTCAAAGTTGATGTTAGAAGCAGGAAAAATGGGCAAGAGTAAGGATTTGAGCGAGTTTGACAAAAGGCCAAATTGTGATGACTAGAAAACTGGATCAGAGCATCTCCAAAACTGCAGCTCTTGTGGGGTGTTCCCGGTCTGCAGTGGTCAGTATATATATACAAACAGACTCCATCTTCAAAACCACTACATGGTTAACTGGCTTTTTTCCGCAGTAATATTGAAAATGTTATGTTCAGGACACCCTTCACTGTCATCATACTCTGCCAACAACTCTGTTCACTGCATTCTTCAAACTCTGCAGAATTCTAAACAGAAATGTGTGATTGATTTTGCTGAGTAAGATGCATGCTGTTCTGCTTCCAAATTTGGCCAAACGATGCAAATTCAAAGTAAATTCTGACCAAATATGGTGTCCATTTTGGCATCTGTGCCGATAAACGGTATGCAGATGTCCTCTTTCCTTTGTATTTGTATCCCATTTAAACATCCACATATCATATACCACAGAGCTTCTGTGTTGTTGGATTTAATATTATTTCAGACTGTAATTTTAATATTCATTTGCTTGTTTTAATGTTATTGCTCCTATAGTAACAACTTACCAGGGACAGGTATGGTGGCCACAGTGTAAACGAATTATAAAAAATCCACATAACATGGTCGTATTTCTGTGAGGAGAAATTTATTTAGTGTAGAAGATGTCTCCAGTGTAGAAACATGAAAAGACTTTTATATAGCTGATATAATTGATAACAGAAGCTATAAATAAACAAAAAAGTACAGCATGTTTTTTTTTTTTTTTAATGAATACAGAATTGTAATTGCTGCCAAAAAACTTGATTGATATTCTGTTATTGGAAAACGTTCACCTTTGCGAAGGTAACACATCACACCACTCTGTTACTAAGTATACTGTAACAGCATGTCTTGGACTGTTTTATTTCTAATTGAATGGCCTAGTGTGGACCCATTTGTGTTTGGTGAACTGAAATACTGTTTAGTGACATGTTGAATAATGCTGTTTAATCAGCATCATCCTGTGCTTTCAAGTCATACTGCTGCTGACATTTCAAATGCACCACCCCTCTGATATGATAACAGCACAGATGAGTCTATTTATAGACTTATTTAAGCTGTTTGGTCAAGTCTGTAGAAGCTTGTCGCCGTTTTTTGCATTGATGACTCCAGCATCCACAGCCGCATTGTGGCGCCCACAGCCTGTGGGAGGGGAACTGGCCGAATGGTCTCGGCTGTGCAGCGCTGCTTGGGTGTGGTATTGTGGGAAAGAGTGCTTTTGGAGCTCTCTGGAGGTGGAGTGCTTTTTCACTCCTCGACCTCTGCCTGACCCTGGAGGGCTGCTCAGGGCTTGGGAGAGCTGGTGCATCCTGCCTAAGGGTGTGTGAGTGCAGGGAGAGGGCCACACTTTCCTGTGTGTGTGCGCGCCTGTACATATGTGTGTCCGTTAATAAATGTCCTCATCGGTTGGGTTTCGGTCAGCGAGTTTACTGCACGGGTGAGTGAGTGAAGAGTCTGTTCACGTTCAGGGATGCTATGGATGAAGATGATGATGCTGAAAGACTTGAAAGAACAGAAATGTTTATTTTGTGTGGTATAGGCTACTAACCCCAACTCTTGGCTTCAAAGGAACTATTGTCCATTATTTGATAAGGTCGACAGTTTTCCTTTGTGTGGTTGTAAGGGTGTTTGCGTAATGCACTACAGTTTCTAAGAGGTTAGATTTCAGTTAGAGTGAATTATAATGTGTACATGAGTTTACAGTTGTTGCCAAGCTTCCATGATTAATGAAGTCACACAGAAGTAAAGGACTGTTATGAGACAGGCGTGTACATTTTCTTACTCGTTTGTCTGACTGAAATAGTGTGAAAGGAAACAATGGTATTAAGAGTAGCTATTTTTCCCTATTACACTTTTCACAATCACACCCTGTAACATTCTTGTCATACCTTTCACTGGGATAATATTTAGGTCTGGTGTTATTGAAATTCTAAATGATATTTTACCTGGTCGCACACATTCGTATTTATCACAAATGTCCAAGTCCACTGAAGGTGACATTTAAAAAATGATATTCAATGGATATTGTGGACTTGAGTTTATCATAAGCATTACTTCTCACTCCTCCTTGTCTTCCCTCTTTTCCCAATTTCTTTTTCAATTGAAACTTCTGTCTATATTGTCACACCCCAGCATTACTCTCTGATGTTCCTTTAGCGTGGGCTGGATGTTTAGTATTCTGCTAACTCTGTACTGCACCAGCTAAGAGGGCCAAAGCAAGAGACAGAGAGAATACACATGCTCTCACTATGGATATGGATTCTGTGGTTTATGGAGGATGTACACTGATCAGGCATAACATTATGAGCACTGTCAGGTGTCGAAAATAACACTGATTATCTCCTCATTATGGCACCTGTTAGTGGGTGGGGTATATTAGGCAACAAGTGAACATTTTGTCCTCAGAGTTGATGTGTTAGAAAATGGGCAAGCGTAAGGATTTGAGTGAGTTTGACAAGGGCCAAATTGTGATGGCTAGATGACTGGATCAGAGCATCTCCAAAACTGCAGCTCTTGTGGGGTGGTCTGCAGTGGTCAGTATCTATCAAAAGTGATCCAAGGAAGGAACAGTGGTGAACCAGCGACAGGAACATGGGCGGTCAAGGCTCACTGATGCACGTGGGGATCGAAGGCTGGCCTGTGTAGACTGATCCAACAGACGAGCTACTGTTGCTCAAATTGCTGAAGAAGTTAATCCTGGTTCTGATAGAAAGGTGTCAGAATACACAGTGCATGACGGGTCAGAACAGTTCTGGCAGCAAAAGGGGGACCAACACAATACTAGGCAGGTGGTCATAATACTATGCCTGATCTGTGAATTTTTGAACTTTGATGCTTTTCACATAGGATGAGAGTGGAAAAAGCGAGAAGAATGGTAGATTAAAACAAAAGTTTGACATTTTGCAGAGATTCAGTTGTGAGTCAGACTTTTTAGGTCAGGGCTTTGTGCACATTTCCTAAGCCACTCAACAACAGCCATGAATAAGTCAATGTGGCTATTAGATTTCAACCACTGATAGACCACAAACCTCTCACAGCCAGCGGATTCTCGTGTTACATCAGGCTAGTTAAAATCAGTGATAAGAAAGCTTGTAATGTTTTGTAGGTAAGTTAAAGAGCAGAGGTTCTGACTTACTAGCAATCTGATGCCTGAATTTAGGCAATCTTTCCCTGCCATTGCACTGTTTTGATATGAGGTTTGCTTTCTTTTGCTAGTGAACTGGTTAGCTAAGTTACTTGATGTATGACTTCACACTTGTAGTTTAAATAAATGTGATGTTTCGGCTATGCTCATGCTTGCAGTCACTGATCTATCCTGGCCTTCTAGAAGCCCCGAGTATTCCCACCTTGGGAAAATAGGACATGACTGTTTGATTTAAGTCTCACTCTGTAAAAAAAAAAAAACGCAAGCTATCAGACATTTAGAAATTCTAACCACACTTGGAGAGATATAACATTTTTTAAATCTGGATTTATGTAAAGCTGCTTTGTGCTGTATTTATAGAATTTATTTAGCTGAATGGTGAATTTTGTACTATATGTACTGTATATAGCTCTGTAAACTATATATAGTCTGTAAGCTGGCTTTCTTAAACCTAAACGCTTCTCTTGTGTCTCAGTCACAAGTACATTTCTAGCATTTTAAAATTCTCATTACTTCCAAAGTTAAATGGGAAAATTGCACTCAATGTCTTCATTCCTGGCCTCTGATTACAAACTCTACTGATTAAGCTTATGTTCCGTTTTATGCTTCAGCATGTAACTATCCAACATCATGATCAAAGCCTGACATTTATGATGTAAGGAAATCATACTTACCTAGGGCAGTTTAGAAATTTTTACATTTTAATTTATTTTTGAGGCAAGGTTCTAGGTTATAATCGCTATATCGCTATACATTAAGAAAATGTCTGCTTTACTGGCGAAATAAACAATTTTTGGCCAAATTGGCAGATTTTATTTGGGCTGTTTCTGCCACAGATCACCTCACATGTCTTCGAGAGGTTGAATATATTGACTGGGAAAAAAAATACAGTCTAGATCTGTCCAAAATTCATAAGCTGAACCCTTTCAGCAAAACAGAGAGAGTGCAGAGAGAATTGAGTAGGCACACATGGCTTAAAGAGCCATACTTCTGTCATGAACAATGCAGAAACCTTACCTTATCTGGAGATCAGGGAAATGTGATTTAAAGCATGTTTCAAAACATCATCTTTATTATTAACACTGCCATGCTGAAGTCTGCATTTCTATCAGATTAAAATATAGATATAAAAATTTTTTTTAAGGGCTTGTGTATATGTAACATGGGAGGGGAAGCAACTAAAAATAAAACATCCTTCGAATGCCTACAGAGATAATACATGTCCTTCACTGAAAGAATACCACAAATTTCTTCCTGTACTAAACTGTTTTGTTGCTTAGAAAGATGGAGAAACTCTCTCAGACCCATCCATCCTGTTCTCAGGAGCTTCAGCTTTTGTTCTCCTTCTGCTATATATTTTTTTCCCCGTTTCTTCCTTCCTTCCTTCCCTCTCTCTTCCATCGGATCCTCCCTCCTTCCTTTTCCTAACCATGTGCATTGAGTGCGTTAACCTTGCTGCACAAAGAGTGACATCATTCCAGCTCTCAGGGGAGAGGGAGCTTCTCTCATTCTCGCTTGCTCTTTGTCCCGTGCATGCTTCTCTCATTTTCTCACACACATAATTACTCCCTACTCTGCTGTTATGTTTGATAATGGAGACGGAGGGAACAAGGCAGAATAAAGAATCAATCTCAGTGGTGTAAAGACACGTACTCACAGTGTTAAGAGAGGATAGATGTTTCCATCATCTCATCATTCCTGAGGTACCTAACTTGTGTCTTTGACATGTTATTTTAAATGCATCTTCTACTCTGTATTTGTATAATGTCTGTCAAATATGGGTTGGCAGTTTGTATTGAAATGCTGATGTGTGTCTTTTTGGGTATGGAGAGTACTTTGCATGGTGACATCATGTAAATTAAATCGCTTGTCTGGTTCTGATAGATTTTTGATCTGCTTGAGGGTAAACATTTCTGCTGCAGTACTTTCTGTCTGTGAACATTTCATGCACAGTGCAGCAGTTTTTGAACACCTGAGCACCTTGCTGGCTAAGCCGCTGTGATCTTGTCACTAATTACGATTAGTTCTTGCTAATACACAAGAGAAAACATATAACAGATCAAGAATAATGATAAATTAACACTCAAAGAAACCTTACTTGTTTGACCCTTCACATTTTATATATATTATGGTTTCTGAAGAATACCATGTGTTAGCATTAGCTTTTATTCACCACAATGCTAGCTGTATTAACTTGTGCTGCAGGTTTCATGTTCCTCTTCTAAAACGTCTTTATATAATGCTGATGTAGTGATAGTTTAGAAGTTAAAGGAAAACATGCTGAAACACGTTAAATGTGTTTATACTGAAAGGATTTAGATTGATCTTAATAAGGATTTGTATTTATATTAATCCTGTGAGATGTTAGCAGTTGTGTGCAGTGCTAACTGTCTAATGATAAGAGTCAGATTTTGCTGTTAAAAAAACAACAACAATAGATCAAATGGTCACTTTCATAATAATGAGAAATGTGGGTAGTGGAGACTCGAGCAAACGTTGGATTCAATGTTGGACTCAATGCCATGCAGCTACATGAGTTATGTCGGAGACTTGGCTCGGCTAGTTAGCGAGCTATGAGTTGATGAGCACAATGCTGCTGACGATGCAGTGCTCTTTTTATTTAGAGATGAAGCAAGGGCTAACTCTTATTGGTACCGCAAAACCAAGAAGAAAGTTTTAAGTAAAAATGTATTTTAACTAAAGTACATTTTGGAAGATCAAGAGTAATGTATAAATTATTCAGCATGGATTTTTCCTTTAAGGCTCTGGGCTAGTAAATCTTAGGACTGCCACCTGGAAGTGTATTAACTTTCAATTGTAAGTCACTTTGGATAAACGTCTACCAAATAAATAATTTGTTCATTTTGATGCACTTACATTTGAGGTGATATGAGGTATTTTGCATTGTGTATAAAAAAAATCCATTTTATCTGATGCACTGTCAAAAAATGACTAGTTACTCATGTGGCATGGACCCAACTGTATAATATATGAGACTTTTATCCCTTATGAAATGTTTGGATAATGAGGAGATTCATGTTGCCGGGTTTTGTTTGTCACGCCTGTTGGTTTGAGGTGCTGAGTGGTTGTGTGAAGTGCATCCGAGTGGCTAACTGCATTAGGACACATTGGCCTGGCAGCGCTGCTCAGAATGGACCTTTGTACCTCAACAATGAAGCGTTCTGTTTGGCACACAGTGATGGAAGCCCCCTCTCCTGGCGGCTGCATGCTAGCACTTCTAGCGCTAACTGGCTGCCTGAATGAAGTCTTTATGAATGGCAGAGGCCCTGAGGAATCATGAAAAGCACTTGCCGTGTGGGAAACGTGTATTTATCTGATACGAGTTATGTACAGTACAAGGTCAGAACAGTGTCCTCACAGGAGTTTTCTATCAGAACAGCTGAAGTGATTGGGGGAGCTCCAGCAGAGAGTGGACTCTCCCACACACTCACATGTACATGCTTATACACTCAGATTCTCTCTTGCCTTTCAAGAAGAGAGATGGAACGTTGTGCTTTTTATAAAATCGTAAGGCATGGGTTTAGGAGTGAACTAAAAAAACACAACCTCTCTATCTCTTCCCTCTCCATCTCCTCATTTTGGGTTAAAATATATTTGTAATTTTGTTCTTGCGTGATTTTGCATCTCTCTCTCTCTCTCTCTCTCTCTCTCCCTCTCTCTCTCTCTCTGTGTTTTTTTCTGCTTCTCTCTCAAAATTGTCCTTTTCTAGTTTGTTTGTTCTCTTCCCTGCCTTCCCTCCTCCTGTCCCTCCCTCCGTCTCTCACTCGCTTGTTCACTCCCTCTGTCTTTCGAGAGCTCGATGTTTATACTGACCACCAGTAGAAAGAGAAGATCAGCAGTGCAGTGCAGCTCTTGTATGTAAACTGCTGATACATTGAGAGGTAAGTACCTGAGGGTGAACTCTTTTCTTTCCTCTCCTCTGTTTTCCCCTGAGGGAAGTTCCACATGTGGTTTGGTACACGGTGGTGAACAGCTATGAGGAGAGATTACTGTACTGAGTAGCGAGAGAGATTCTCACGCTGTGTTCATGCAAGCAGTGAAATGTAGAGATGCTGTAAGGAGTATGTGAAGGGAATAAATAGCTTTACTGTTGGGATGTGTGTGTGTGTGTGTGTTTGTGTATAAAGAAAGAGAGAGAGATATGGGGTCTCATTGTCAGGGTGAGGACAGGGGTCACGAATTGAAGAAGAGAGGAAAGGGAGATTGCTGAACCCCGACTTCCTTTTTGTGTCAGCACACACAGCTCTGGCCAGTACTGTTCTGTTCTTTTTCTATTTTTTTTTCCTTTTCTTTTTCTTTGCTTCTTTCTTTTTACTGTTCTTTTTCTCCCCCCTTTTTTTAGTTTTTCAGTTTTCTGCCTTCTTGTTTGCTCTTTTTTATTTATTTTTGTTCTTTTCTTCTTTTGCCCTCATCGTTTCTTTTTCTTTTTTCTTTTCTTGAGTCTTTCCCTATTGCTTCACCCCTATTGTTTAACCTGCTTGACTTCTCATAACACTGAAGTCTGTGAACAAGTTGCTGCAGTTCATTAACGTTTCTTTGATAAATTAACTGCCAGTTGATTAATGATTTAGTTTCCCAGATTGCATTGTGCCTTTCACATTAAGTGTGAGTGTGTGTGATTTGTTGGTCAGAGATTGAGTCTCTTTGGGCCAATTTCTAAGATGTTTCTCAGCCTGCTTTTGGCTCAGCACAGCAGAATGATGTCTTTCTGCACTGTGTGTGTTTGTGTTTTGTGTGTGTGCCGGGGGGTGGGGGGGAGTATGGGGGCTTGAGGGGTAGGGGGTAGGAGTGTGAGATGAGAAAAGGAGTTGTGTTTGTATAAGTCATGTCTATACAACTAGAGGAACTTCCATTCCCATTATCTGAACCTGAAGGAAGGTCATTTAACATCATAATCTTACTTTGTGTGTGTGTGCACGTGTGTGTGCATGTGCGCACGTGTGTGTGTGTGTGTTTAACTGAGTGGTGTTATTTGGAAATGTTGGACTGCTGAAGAGCTGAACTTTGTGTTTTTATCCCAGCAGCCAGAGAGGAGTAGCTGCATTGGAAGGGCTTCTCATTCCCATTTTAAAGTGTGCATGTGTTTGAATTTGGAAGACTCTTTATCAAGCTGAAAGAACTACGTGGGCTCTTCATGGCAAATTTTTCAGTAAGTGTTTATTACAGAAGGAGCAGATGCATGTGCAGTGAACTTACAGATGCTACCTAATTGTGTTAATGAAACTGATTAGGGTCTGTGTGGATTTACATTTATGGCATTTATCCAGGGTGATTTCACTCCATTTCCAGCTTTATCTCGTTAGTAACCCTGGATCTCTTGCCTCTAAGGAGGAATAATACCATTAGATCAATGAGATGTGAGTCTGCAGTGCTGTGCTTACACTTTATGATTGTTACAAGAATGTAAAAGTTGAGATCAGTGGTCTTGGATTGAGTAACGGGATTTGCTGACTTGCCGTGAGTTTAGTGCTATTGCGACCAAGGACAGTTAACGCAAAACTTCTGGCACTGTCAGACATTTTTTATTTAATGTCTCAGTGGGACTCTTACTATGATGCTCGTCTAAAAGCCACCAGTAGGAGAGCAGCATAAGATTATAAAAAACTCACAGACACACAGCACAGGCTGAGGTAGTAGTCATAAATACTGTACTGACTTGATCATGTTAATATGACATGACCAGTCTACATGCCTGTCCCCTTGCTCCATGTAGACCTCTTTCACACAGCCATGACTGTCTCCACACGCGTCCGTGTGAAATGTGTTTTCCTTAAGAATAACTATTACACTGAGGGCCTGTTACTGTTTGTGTGGGTGCACATAAGCAGAATGCAGTAATTTTCTTTAATCGCAGGTGTATCTTTTAGGATTATTGTCATCATATAGTCTGAGACGGAGAACCCGTTATCGCGTTCTGTTCTAGAATTCAGCCAAGATTTTAGTGGGATCATCTCATACGGTCTAATATTCCTAAAAGACTGCTTAAACCACACAGGGTAAAACAAGCTAAAGTCTAGATAAGCATTGTCTGATGATGTACTTGACTTCTTGCATGAGGATTCTAGAGCTGGTTCCTGTCTTTCTCTTCTCCCTCTACGATTAGCTCACGACTCTCCCTCATCCTCACAGCCTTCAGCTCATCTCTGTCTATTTGTGTTTCTGGAAGCAGCTTTCAATCCCAGTGGCTGAGTTTCAGTTTCTTTCGGTGAATGAGGTTTATCTGGGAGGGTTGCCTCTCTGCAGCGGTCTGCCTGTGTGAGAGCTAGTTGCGGTGCAGTGTAGATGGTTCTCAGGGTGCTGGAGTTCAGGGTATTCGTAACATCTTGGGCAGAGGTTGGACTATGCCAGCCTGCCCCCGCCAGACTGCTTCCTTTTAAAAACACTTCTCAGGAAACCACTTCAAACAATCACATTCCGCACAGAGAAAGTCCTGCACCACTCCTGGAACTTGGGAAAACCTCTCCCTTCCCTTTGTAAGGAAAGACTCCCCCTCAACCTCTCTCTCTCTTTCTCTCTCTCTCACTCTCCTCTATGGTTTTCTGTTCTTCTCTCCATCCCTGGGTCCTTACAAATTAGCTCAGACCTGCATGCAACATGCATTTCCACTTTAAGTAACACACTTAGAGGTGGGTGAATGAGCAGCAGGAACATGAGGCTTGAGCAAGTTTTCATGATTATAGTGTTATTTATAGGTTCAGTAGATAATTTATTTATTAGCTTTGCTAAAAATAAAAGAGGTAATTTTACTGAGCCACTGAAGGAAAAAAATCGTCCCTGGTTCAATCTTAAGTCTACTTTTCTGGAATTTTACATTTTTCCTGTGTTTGTGTGAGTTTCTTCTGAGGGTCTCTGGGTTCTCAAAACAGTAAATGTATAGTCTGTTATATGTTTAATAAGCTGATATTTCTCTAGGTTGATTGCTCTAATGCAAATAGTTGATTGAGTGTCAGCTGCTGAACTCGGATCATCCTAGTTATTGAGTAGGAATTCCGAGTTGAGAAGTATTTTCTTTTTGTTTTCCAAGTTGGATGTCGACTCTATTTAAATGCAACACAAGTTTCTGTCTCACCCTTTCATTTTTCCTGCTCGGGTTTCTGCACCCACCACCTCCCAGTGTCCTCTGTACAGCTTTTTTAACAGCTCCTCTTCAGGGGGTCTGGCTACAGTTCTCCCTTACTTTTCTAGCTCTGTACGTGCTGTACCTCTACCAATTAAATGTCTGTACTCACAGAATACTCTTACACAACCCTGCTCATAGTTGCATTCCCTTTATTTAAAAGTCGTGTGAAAGTGTTTGGGAGAGGAGCTCGTTTACAGTAAGACCTTCATCTGATTCAGACAAGCCACTAGAGCTAAATGATTTTCTCATGCCTTTAACTGTGCATCAGCAGATCTTGAAGGGCCCTCACCCTTCGCCTCCAGCTTACTGACGTGCACACGCTGACGTCAAAGCCTCAAATGGACCTTTATGAATTATAATTGCAGCTCATTACTGACCCACATGTGATGGGAAGTGTTTTCTCTCTCTCTCTCTCTCTCTCTCTCTCTCTCTCTCTCTCTGTTTCTCTCTCTCTCTCTGTGACTCGGCACTGCTGCACTCCCACAGTCCTTGTCATCTGTTTAGTATTTACAGTCCTCTGACGCAGTTTAACGGTTTGTTCTTCCCATAAAGGGGGGAGCACACACTCATCTGTTTCCGCATAAGCAACCTCACAGAACCAGCAGACCCAACCACAGCTGTTCATCCAGCGTCTGGCTGCATGAGGGAAGACTCGGAACACATTGCTTTAATTTGCAATGGCCTGGCTCACGTAACAGTGGGGTTAGAGGATGGAGAAGGTGGTGGTGGTGGTGGTGGGGTGTTGTGTGGGGGGAGGTGGTAGGGGAGGGGCGTTCCTTGTTGCCGTGGCAACCTTGGGCATGCACTCAGTGAGAGCACAGGGGAGGAGAGACTGCTCTTTTTGCCAGCTTTTGCTCTCTGCTGCAGTCTGATATCAGTCAAAACAAACAGATAAGAGGAAAGATGTAGTCTGATGAAGTCTAGTATTGGAAGTTAGAAGTCATAGCGGCTGATTTGTACAGAGCAAACGCTTTCTTCTGAGCCGTATCTGGTTATGTATTGTTTTATATTCAAATAAACCACTCATTGATTCTTAAGTCATTGTTAATGGAAAGCATGTAAGCAATATACTGTTATATGCAAAGTATTTATTTATTTATACGAAGTAGACCTCAACAGCAAAACAAATATTAGTTAAAATTAATAAATTAGTATTTGAATGCCAAACAGATGATGTTTTTTCACTATTAAAAGGAAGCTGCTGAAACTTTGATCTTTCCGATTGTCCTCTACAGGACAGAGACAAAAAGCGAGGTTAGTGAGGGGACAACGGTTTGTAATTGTGACAGCTTTCCACAACATATTTTTATCTGTTTAGAGATCAATTTTAGGTTGTTGTTTAATGAATTCAAAATTATAATCATTGTGGAGATTTGGAGTGGTGGAAGAGGATTGAGAAGGGAAAAATGTGGGGGTGGTAAGAGAAACTTTTTGTCAGGCTGATGTGTCATTTGTCATTGATTATTTTTCTTTAACGGCACACCCCATTGTGTTTAATTCCTAACACATTATTTTCTCAATATTGCCTATTCAGTAACTGCATCACCTGCAGGATGCAAAATCAAAGTTTGTTTAAATGTTTGGTTAAATAACACCATCTAATATTTACTGAAAACTTTTGTTCCATTTTTTTTTCTCCAAAACCAGCTGTAGTGATGGTCAACATTTGGGAGTAAAATAGCACCACATGTTGTAGTACAAAGATCATATTGGTGTCTTTAGAGAAAAAGTATAAAAGTGGAAATGATGGGGCCAGGTCTTGGAGAAGCACAGAGTTTACACAAAGCCTTCTGCAATATAAACTATTTATGTATGACTGTGAGTGCCAGGGGTCTGGATGGTGTCTGTAAGGTTTCAGTGCGTTTCGTGTTTAGTGCATTGTTGATGGAAGGAGAAAATCAATGGAAGAAGGTCTGTAGGATTCAGGCTTGTTTGTAAGAACCGCACACTTAAAACGGACTGTGTTTCAGCATCGAGACAGCATTCCAGGGAGAAACAGATTTCTGGTACCTGGTGGTCTTCACTGACTTGAAGTGTTTGTTTTTTTTTTAACTAAAAGATAAATTATGCAGCAATTGTAAGCTTGTCTTTATTTGTTATAAACGGGTTTATGTGGGTGGTGCAATCGGTCCCCTGACCAGAACTGTTACCTCAAGTATCTGTGAAAGATTTCATCATCAGGACTCCATGAAAGGAAGTAAGAAAAATGTTATAATTACAAATACAATAAATAGACACAAAGAAATTAACATGGTATGTTCTTGAAATGGGTACTTTCAAGTTTATATCATGCTCAGGCTTACTGACAATTTTATATGCTAAATTGGTGCAGGAAGTAAGTTCCAATAAGTTACTGTCTTGTCATTTTTTAAAAAATATTTTATGCCCTCAAATCTGGTTTCCACTGTGGGTTTGCCTTGTTAGGTCAGAATTTGCCCGTCTTCTTCTGCCTGAGCAAACAGTTCTATTTCTTACACTATTCTTCTGAGAAGGAGAGGGAGACGTCAAAGCGTTTCTGGTAAACGGTGAGCAGGTGAACGGTGAGTTTCTGGTGAGCAGAAGTGGTTAGGTGAGAAAGCGAGAGCAGAAGAAAGACTCCTGAGTGGGAGAAAAAAAGTCAGTGGTAGGAGTATAGGTAAATGAGAGAGAGAGATGTGGGCTTAGTCAGTTATTTGCTTTGGTGTATGTGTATAATTACAAAATTTCACAGTTTTATTGATTGATTGATTAAATAATCTTTATAATTAATCTTTATAAATCTTTAAAAAATCTTTATAAATAATTCCAAACAGGAAGTGAGTTCCATGCATGAAAGTGTTCAGCTGTACAGACTATGTGACCATAAGAAGTTTCACAATAGGGAACCTTGTGAAAGAACTTTTTTCCCATCACAGAGAGCTTATGGCATGCAGTCGTTTAGTCATTTGTATCTATATTTATCATTTACAGGTTCACTGAAACGTGAGCGTCATAATTTGATGTTTGATTACAGTTTGCTCCAGGCCATGATGTAACACATCACTTCATTGAGAGGAAATCATTGAGTTCATGTCGGTGTACAAATGTGTGTGTGTGTGTTTCTGCAGCTTATAACCCGTCGGTGTTTCACAGAATCCCTTTTAAAAGACATATTTACTAAACAGGAAACGATTATTGAGTCACACAAGCGTTCACTCTCGAGAGACAGAGAAAAGGAAATTGGGGGAAGGAGGGTGATTTGAAAAGAGTAAACATCAAGAGAGAAAGCAATAAACAAAGATAAAGTAGTGCCAAGAGGGCTTGCAAATGTGAGGAAAAGCATCAGTAAAGTGGTTTGTAGAAGCAGTCTTTTTTTTTTGGTCCATTCAGTCCAGAATGTGTTAGTCAGCAGTTATAGGCGAATTCTCCTCTCACGCAGTCAATACTCAATGTGAGGTAACGCTGGGACTTACCATTATGTCTCACTGGCCGTTTAACATAAATGCTATGTTATGTCTATTGCCCAAATAAATATCCCTAACGCCTTTCTTTTGAAATGTCTATACATTTGACTACTTTCCACTGAAACAGGAGGTGAGTATCTTTTGAGGAAGTTTGCTTTATCTATTCTGCTCATTACTACAGCTTCACTGATACTAGTTTGAGTCCCCCCCCCCCGTTTCTTTGCTACTTGGTTTGTTCCCATCACAACATGCTGGGTAAAAGGGGAGAAAAGGACACTTCTGGTTTTTACTGCCACTTGTCACTTAACTGTGTTGGACTGAAGTGTGTGAATGGTAAGTAAGAGAACCTTAGCTGAAACATACAACATTTTCTGATGGCTACTAATGTGTATTAATTTAGCTTGATGATGTCTCTTTAGCATCTAAGCAGGTGAAACTAGTGTTTCATGTGCAGACTAGGACAGACACTGGTAGTGGTACTCTTCCACCTTAAATGCAGAACGTTTAAGCTAGAACGTATGAACGTGTATACACACATATGCACACATACACGCACATGCAGTAGTCAAATGGAAAAGGTGTGTGAAATGTATGTAAAAGGGACTTGAATGCATGTTAGTAGAAAGTGTTTGAACTGAAACAGCGCAATACACAATTGCTCTTTTCTCCATCAGTCCAGTGTTTACGCTGTCAGTGTTCAAGAGAGTTCATCAGGGATTTCAAATTTCTCTTGGAGCTAAGATTAAAAAACACAATTTCCATAATTTCTGCCCTCAGGAGCTACTTCTTCTTCAGCTATGTGTTGGAACAGATGAAGGAGCAATGTTTACTTGCATTCCTCATTCTTTTTCTCTTTACTCTCATCTGACCTAGCCTGAGGACAGGACTGAATCATGTTCCCTGGCTTGTTTTTGTAGGTCCATTGGTTAGATTTTAGGCTCTTTGTTTACAAGTGAGCTACAAATTCTTTTTCACTGTTTGAAGAAGGCACAATGACACAGTCAGTAGCTCTGCCTCGTAGCTCTAGGGTCCTCGGTTTAATCCTAACCACAAGTTACTGTTTGTGTGGAGTTTCATACTGAATGTTCTGCCCATTTCTCAGATGGTTTTCTCACGTTTTTCTCCAGATTTCTCCTACCTATGAATAATCAAGTATCTGGGTGGTTTTGGCTGTGATAAATTACCTGTAGTGTGAATGTGTGCATGCATTATGCCCTGTTATGGATTTGCATTCCTTCTAAGGTGAACCTTCTTCATGCGCCCAGTTTCCTTGGATCTGGAAACACCACAATCCTGACCAGGATGAAGTGGTTACTGAATGAATGAATGAATGAATGAATGAATGTTTACTGCTTGACACCACTTCCTGTTTATGCCCATGTACACAAAGCCCAGTAGCTAGCTAACTAACTGTCCATTGACCGAGTTTAAACATGCAGAGTTCTGACACGTTTGATGCAATATTTTTTTAATTATTTAAAATTAATTGAACTGTTTATTTATTATATTGAACTCTATTCATTACCTCTCCAAGAAAAAAACTAATTCAGTGTTTTCATTTTTCTTCCCTTCATGGTCAACAGAGTTCTCTCTTGTGAAAAAGCTGTTTCTATATTTGTTTTTTATTTATTATTGACCGGTGCACCTTTAAGAGTTATCACTATCATGTTCTTGTAGTGAGTAGTGTGATATTGTCATTTCTCATTGCTTGCTGTGTTTCTTTCCTTAGATGTCCAACTACAAGCGTGCAACGTTTGAGGAGGAAGAGGGGTCAGACATTCCAGCTGATGGAGCCATTTCTCCTGACAGTGTGGAGGTCAGTTAATGGTCAGGCGTAGTAGAGTCAAAGGATGTTCCTGAAGTTAGTGTGATGATAATGTGTCCCAGGAAGACAACAAATGTGTCACCAGTGTTAATCGTCGTAATTGAACACATTTTGGTTGGGTCCGAGGCAGAAGCTCGTTTTATTCAGTTATTCACATTATTCACAGGTCAGTGGACTGAAGTTATTGCCCTCTGTGCAGACTTTATCTTCATGCTTTGTGGATAGCAACAATAGCGTCAAACTGTATGGTCATTATGTTGGTAAAGGATCAGACCACTGACTAACACGTCACAAGGTTCCTGCAGATTTAGTGTTAATTTCCACTTCTACAAACAGATATAAAAAGAAATGTCACTGATTGCAGAAGCAGAAACGGTTGTGAACGGAAACTAGATGCTGTACGGTCTGCTTGTTTCTCTTATTAGGAACAGGCAACTCATTGTAAGCCTTGGATAGCTCAAATGATTAGCAGGAATGGATTCTGAGCAAAAAGCCAAGAAAACAATTGAGCACTCTCACTCATTCCCAGCATTGACTCAGTATCGAATGCTTTGTTTCTTGTTTTTGAATTTCACAAAAAATAGCTGAGCAGTTTGCGTTCCAGAGCATTTGGCAGCTGCTGTTGAGTTTCATTGTTGCAATTGTGGAATTTTCATCTTCGATAGTTTACTATTAGTAAGTAATGAATTCTGGGGGAAAAATCTTGCCTGTTTTGGAATCTAAGGAAATCGAGGATATTTTTAGGCTAGGAGCAACAATTACTTTATAACATACTGGCAAAAACAAAGTTGCAAATAACTTCCGAACTTCCTTAGGGCTTTACTGTTCAAATGGGAGTGAATATTTCAAGAAATGGTGGTCTATTAAAAAGTATAAAATCCCAGTAGAGATATCAGAGATCTACATGTCTCACATAGCACTAAATTCATAATTCCAATCCAAATTTTCATGATGCAATAGATAGAAATGATTTAATGGAATTGTAGCTAGGGAGAAACCTTACCTTATTGATATTTTGGGATGACCTGGGGCCATTAGGTCTGGTTACAGACCAAATACTGCAGTGTACAACATACTTAGAGACATACATAGTGACCTACCAGAAGTAAATGTAATGATTATTACACACAAGTTGGCATATGGAGATCACCTTGGAAGGATAGATGAACTAGTATCTGTAATGTCTGAATGCACCAAGGCGGTGCTGTGCTAGTGAAGAACAATCTGGTTTGGTGGAGTATGTATTCTAAGTGTTTTGCTCTCACACTAGATCTGTTGAAAGAAAACGGTGCTAATATTCTGTGATTGTCAAAAAAAAGGTTCTGTTTAGTTTAAGATTGTTTGGGAAATGTTTAAGTACGCCTGTTGGAACGATTGATATTGCCATGTCTTATTGTGCAGTATCACGGATCTGTTCTGTAGCTGAGAGCTGTGTGCGTTCTGTCACAAACACGTAGAATTGCACATCCTTCTTCTATATTTGCAAGTGCTCTATGCTTGATGGTGTTGCATATACATTAGATATATCAAATATGCTGTTTTTTTGAAAGGATGTGTTGTGTTTTTGGCTATTTTTCACAGAAAGCGTATTTTGATCTGACTGATGAACACAACCAGGGTTTTGAGTCACTTGAGGTTCAAATTGGCGACAGTCATATGCTTTTTGTCATTATTCCTGCCAGCCAGATTTTAAGAAAAGGGGACAATTATATTTCCACACTAGGCTGTTGGGTGTTGCGCAGTCCCACAGCATCTGGAAAACATCTGTAGATGAGGTTGTATAAAGCTCTTTTGCTTTATCTGCTGGCTCCAAATGCCATTTGCTTGTTTGAGTTCACTTAGAGAACAAATGTAATGAATAAGGAAATAACATACAGCTAGGGTTAGTATTAGATTGGGAATGATAATCTAATAAAAAAACAGTGCTTTTACTTAAAAAGAAGTACTTAAAGGCAGTGTCAGTGATCAGCTATGAAAATGGGGGGAAAAAAGGTGTTAGAAGTGGGTTTTTAAACTGAACATAATGCAGCTTCATGTGATTGTGTGTCCAGTTACAGGCAGAGCGAGTCTGATTCTTCTGCTGGACCTTTAACTCTATAGCCATTTGTATAATGTTAAAGGTGTGTGTATTTGTGTCTTTTTAGCATGGGCAAGAAGTTGAAAAAAGAACTGAAAACCAGTTGAGCTGAAGATCACTACTGGAATCTCAGGACAGTGATTGAAAATTATAAACAAAGAACTTCATCTGTTGAACTCAAAAATCCACTCTAAATCCATACACTCTAGCTCCAGAGGATTTACTGTGAGAGACGTTATTCAAATTTTGGTTTCTAGTACTTACCTGGAGGTTTTGTTGCGTCACAGATAAGCACAGCTTCCTCCCTCTGAATACATGGTTCCTTCTTAAAGAACATATTTTGATCCAAAGTTCCTTTATGAAAGTTAACATTGTTTCAGTTACAGCAAAAACTGTGCATACACTGCAGATGTATTTTATAGAGATTACATTAAAAACACATGAGTTTCTCCAAATAACCCATGGTGCTTTCTGTGGCCACTGTGCATATGTCCAGTCTTCAGTTATTAACTAAATGTTTTACTAATGAACATGTTTGTGTCTCAGGTGGGTTTCCGGAAAGGTGGGATCCAGCTGTGTGGTGGATTAGGACGGAGGACTCAGCTGGAGATCGTGTTGGCTGCTTTACTTGTGGCCTCTCTGTTATCACTTTTTGCATGTGCTATTACCCTGGGAGTTCATTACAAAAATGGTAACCCAACGATATGTACACCCTTTCTGGCCTCCATGTGTGCTTTTTTTTTCTTTCTTTTTTTTTTGTGCGTGTGCATGTGTGTGTGGCAGGGTGAGTGTGTGTGTGTGTGTGGGGCTGGCGTTATTGGCAGTGTTTTGGGTCTCTTGTGGTAGTTTGTGTAATAGTTTGGACAGGCTGATGTTTAAATGCTGACCATTTTAAAGAAGGTTGCAGTTTTATTTCAGTAAATGCTACCCACAGATAAACTGACTTATTACCATCATGATTATATGATAGTGAGCCAAAAAAGTAAAGCATTCTGCAGGCTGTCTAGAACTGAGGAAGTTCTAAGAAAAGACCTAAACTGAGACAGGAAAAAATCCATTTTTGTAATGCTGAATAAGATGTGCTTTTGTCTGAGGTTACTACAAATAAAAGACAGTCTTCGAAGTGTTCCTTGGAATTAGTTTTGTCTGTTTGTTTGTAAAACTTTTTCCAACATCTTTGTCCAATCTCATCTCCAGGTAGTTATGTAAACTCGATTATACGTAGGATTTTTAGAACTAGTTTTTTCCCTAGTATTTAGAACTAGATTTAATGAAAGCATTATTTATACATACATGTAGGTGGGGCATTTTTATTTCATATAAATTAAGTCATACTTATTTCCATCCTTATTTCATCTAAACAAAAGAAGACACATCTGTCATGTTTGTGTTGATATTATCTAATGATATAATGTCCTAAAAAGCATGGCCAAACATTTCTGATAGCCTCAGTGTGTGCTCTGTCCAAGACTCATGTCAGTACATTACGGTGCCTTGTGTTTGCACCTATTACTTAATGAAAGGATGAAATAGTAGACAAAAAAAAGTTGATACAATAGTACTCTACAATAACATGACTATGACTTTCATTACTAGTGCAACACTTTTATTCCTCTCTTACAGATCCATCATGTAGTCTGTGTCTGACTGAGGCTTGTGTGACAGTGGCCAGTAAGATAGTGGAGTCTCTGGACCGCACAGTCGACCCATGTCAGGATTTCTACCAGTATGCATGCGGTGGCTGGATTCGCAAAAACCCCCTTCCTGATGGACGCTCACGTTGGAGCACCTTCAACAGCATCTGGGACCAGAACCAGGCCATGCTCAAACATCTACTGGGTGAGAGAGAGTACAGTTACATTTTCTTTCCATTTCTATTTACATGTTCTAATACTCTGCTCTAATCATTTGATTGTCCTTGAATTGTCCTTGCACTAAATACATGGCACTTTTTGTGGTGGACATGTATATATTTGGAAATTAATCTTTGGATTGCAAACCCAAATGTCTTAAGGAGCTAGGAAAAAGCAAAGAATTGTCCTTATACCTTTTGTGCACACATGCATTCACTTCAACCTGGACATCACAGATAGCTCTGTCTTCAGTCTTCTCATGTTGCCTCACACAAACTTTCCTTCTCACATTTCTTCCTACCTACTTCTGCTAAAGTGAAGACAATGACTACCTCCCAAATCCACCTGTTATCTCCTGCCTGAGCTATTTCACTGCATTCATTTATTTAGACATTCATTCATTTACATGAATTTTGTTGTAGTATTTTAGAGATAAACTTCTGTCACTAAGGAGCATTTTAACATTTATACATACAAATGTAAGATTATAAAAAGACATGGCTTTTTTTCTTTTAAATTGACTACATAATTGAGACAGTATGTTGTAGTAAGGTGTATTCATAGTGTATTCATAAGCAAATGTGTACTTGAGTGATACTAAAAACAACAGTATATAAAACATTATAATATAATAACAATAAGCACATTTCTTGCCATAGGTTAGGGATGTTTAGGACTGAAATTTATTTCCTTTTTTATGACAAAACCCATACACATGTACATATATCCTGAGTGAACAAGGCCAAGTATGTTATTTGTGTAGGCAAACAATCATGAAAAATCATGACTTTTTAAATGTGAAAATAAGGCCTTATAAAGCACAAACGCTGCTGGTTACTTGCTTTGGACCTGCTTTCGGCTGCCTTTTTTCCCGCCCAGGTAATTTTCCAGGTAGTTTTGAATGACCGCTCAAAGTTAAAGCTGCTAAAAGTCAGTATTTATTTTGCCTAGTAAAAAATTTACCTCTAGGAATACTGAGGTAATATATTTTATCTGAATAGAAAAATCCCATCATATCCTGTGGGGGGAAAAGGTTTTGCACTTAGCAAGCATAAGTTAAGTTTCTATCATGGATGTAACCTGCATATTATGGGCATGTAACCATCAGGCACAACTTGTAAAGCCTGAGCCCTAAGAAAAGGTTACTGTATTAAAGATAGTTGTATTAAAGGAGTATTCGTAGATATTAAAGGAGTTGTACAGTATTTCTTTTTTTTTTCAACCTGCCATGTATGCATTATAAATACACTCTCTGTAATGAATGTAAACAGTTTTCTGTATTTTACATTCATTATAAACATCTACATTTGGCTGCTTTAGTGCTGCTTTGATGACATGTGGTATTAGAGCTGTGAAGTATATAATCTTGGCTTTAAAGCATGCTGAGGGAAAGTAAATGCTCCAGTAAACAGTAGATGAGCAGAGTATTCCCACCGCACCTGCACACTCCAGCAGCGTTGCCTTTAGCTAAATGAGAGACTTGCTGGTCGTGACACTCTCAGTGAAATGTGGTTAGACGTGGGAAAAGGGAAGATGGAAGTGAAACAGTATGTGGTATAAAGGTAGGATGTGATAGTTAATTGTAGAAATGCACTACATGATTTGTGCTTTGCTGAGACAAGGGAGAGTCATGGGGCTGTTTTGTGCTGATGCACCTGGTTCATTGCATCTTTTGTGTTAGTCAGACAATAGAAGACAAACATTGTGTATGCTGCAACTGCAGTGTTGAATTGTACTCTGCATGTATGGCAGTATGCCAACCTTAGGGATCATTCACCCTCTCTCTACTTCCTCCCCTCCCCTTCTGTCCCCCTGGCTCATCTTCATTGGCCTGTACCTGCTGACCGGTAATTGGTCTGGCACTGTGCGCCTGTGAATTTATTAGTGGAATATTCCACCTTGTGTGTCTTAATGTGATTATGCTAGAGGAGGGAAGACAGATGAGAGCTGAAAGGAACAGTTCCTCATGGCTGTGCACGTGATGTCCCTGCATTCACCCTACCCCCCCCATGAGCATGAATTATGCTGGTTATAAAACATACACAAAAGCACAGTGTAAGGTCATTTCTGCTCTCACAATCAAACTAAAACATCATATTATGACAAAAGCTTTTAGAAGACAAGAAACAGAGGTGGTGCTGACAGGAGCTGTACTCTATTCCTCACTGGAATGAGGTTAGCACTGACATGGATGCTGTTTTTCCCATTTATACATCACTGATTACACATGAGACTTGACACCAAGACCAAACAGGCACAAAAACATCTCTTGAGTTAAACATGTGCATCTGTCAGTGGAACAGCGGTGCTTGTTTAGAGTGAGTTTAAAAGGTAGGGCTCCTGAGTGGCGCAACAGAACAGTATTTTTCTGATTGTCCACGGATTGCGAGAACGAATCCTGACAATGCCACAGCCATCCTTGGCCAAAAGTCCAAGTGATTGCTCATGCTCTTAGGTAGGGAGGGATAGCATACTTTCTTTCATTGATCAATTATAGTGACACTAGTCTATCATGGGCATCTGGGAGCTCATACACACAGAGATGATGAGCAGCATTTTGAAAAGATGCCAAGAAAATGTGTGATTGGTTTCGGTTTTTTGGAGCTGGGAATTGGTCATGATTAAATTAGGGAGGAAACTGGGGAAAAATAAAACGTTTCTCCACAGAGAATTATTCTCGGATCTCGATACCTAGAGGAGAACACCAGTGGGCATTCCCGTGGCCATTTCTAATGGCCTCATGTTTGTGTGCCTTATGTACCTCCTGCCGGGCCTCTAAGCACCCTCTTTACTCCTACACTCCACTTTAATTCAGCCTAATAAGGTTGTAAGGCAGTAACAAGCTGCATTTATTGTCTTATTAGCTACAAGAGAAAGTGAGAGAATGACATTCCATATATGCCGTAAAAGAAAGCGAGTTTTTAATGCAGACAATCCACATACATAACTTATGTAAATAGCCTAAGGGCAGTTATTGCACTCCATCAATATGTTTTCCTGTGTGTAGCATTTGCAACAACAACACAGCTGTACAAATAACCTCTGTCTCTTGTTCTGCCTCTAGAGAACGGCACCTTTAACTCTAGTAGCGAAGCAGAGAAAAAAGCTCAGTTCTACTACTTGTCCTGTCTGAATGAGCAGCGTATTGAGGAGCTGGGAGCCCAGCCACTCATCGACCTCATCACGAAGGTAGGATTTCCTCATTTCCCTTTTTTCTGTAATCCCTGGTGACCTTGCAATAGACATATTTATTGTTACAAGCCAAGCCTCATTTCACTAAAAGAATACACAGTGGCATTGATGTGAAACACCACTCATACGGGCTTTTTTTTCTTGTGATCGTAAAAACCACATATTTGTACAAATGAAGAACTAATTCTATTTTTCGACCACTTCTATTTCTATGCTTGACAAACCGTCCTGGATACAGGAATTTGATACAACGAATCACTTAAATGGCAAAATGTGTTTTATATTATTGTGCAAAGGGATTTAGACTCAATGTACTGTTATGATAGTAATTCTGCCAAGACATTTATTCTATTCTGACTGGGAGAACACTTCCGGTATCAGTAAAATATTTGCTTTAGTGCTTTTTAGACACAATTCAAGCTCAAGCAGTGCATTTGTCAGATGCTGCTGGCGTGGGCTCATGCCAGCTGACTTTTCTTTCAACACTGATTCACATGAAAGCCGTTATATCTCTTTCTTGTTCTGTTAAAAATGTGCTCAATGAGTTATTTAGCTCTGTCCAAATGGTACTTCATATGTATCATAGAAAGGAGCAAATGATCTGAAAGCGAGTTCAGCTACAGCTGGTTTGATACCCACTTGCATTGCAGTAGATGTTCTCGCTGGCGGATCTGTGTGGCCAGCCTGATAGCTGTCCAAATCAAGCCCCGAATATTGCATCTTGCATTCAGTATGTATATAATTGGTTATGCGTTTACTTCAAATCTCCTGGCTTACCGATTTGTCATTGTAATAATGTAATTTGTGCTAATTTTCCAACTTGCTGCACATGAAATCCAGCAGATGGCATGCCTGTTGGGCCCATAGTTCTGTAAGGGTAGGCTATGTGCATCAACATGTTTACAGCGCTCTTACCAATGTTATGTAAAGCAAAACTTTGCCTGCTTTTGGGTTATAAGACACTTTCTGTGTTGGGATTTAAAGATTTCTGCACCAGAAATCATGCAATGGTTAGATGTAAGAAATCAGCAATCAAATAGTTTTATTTATTAAATCTATTACAGAGATTTATGAAATCACACTAATGACACTTTATATGTAAAAAATGACAGTCACCTAAGTTTAGCCTTATCTGGGTTGCTTTCTAAAACTGTTCTTCTCCAGAGATTAATACCAGTCCTTGTGGAGTGTCAAACAGAAGGCTGTGTGTCTAATTTAAAGCCCCCACACAAAGAGTCTACTGGTGAGAGAAGAAAATGATTGGAATTCTCTCCTTCCCTCTCTGTCTGTCTCTCTGCTGAGGTTGTTACAGTGATCGAATGAATCGGCTCTCCTGTCTTTAGACTGTACTCGTATTCTCTGAGGAGAGATGCATTTCATTGAGTTTGAGGTCTACTCACAGCTTTAACTTGATTGTATCCCCTTCTTCCGTCAAAAGAGAAGTCAAGTGACCCTAATGAAACTGATTTATGACCTTTTGTGTATGGACTATTCACATTCATACAATGGCTAGGGTTCATATATTGAACCCTTGGTGTGCCCATTTATCCTGCAGAATCAAAGGACCACTCAGTTTCAGTGGAGATGCTGCACTAACTTTTCGTGCACTATATGTGTTTGCAGACGGGGGGTTGGAACATCACTGAGCCATGGGAAAAGGATAACTTCATGGAAGTGCTGAAGACAGTCTCAGGCCCATACAGAGCCCAGCCTTTCTTCACTGTGGGGGTCAGTGTGGACCCTAAAAACTCCAACAGCAACGTAATTCAGGTATATTCTGAAATCTTGTGCAAGTTTTACAATTTTTAACAGGTTATGAAAAGACTGAGCATTGCACACTTGATTTTTGTAATAAAATAAGGATAAATAGGTGGGAGCACACACACTAACTAGGGATTACACATTATCCTTTTAATTTGCTGCTAAACCATGCTGAACACATGAAGCATGTGAGAAAACACTTTCTCATTATGCTGATAGCAATCAAGCATGGCGGCTGGAATCTAGATTTCTTTTTGAATGGCACATAAAATTTTATTTTTATTAATTTTATTTGATTTAAGAAATTTAGATTCCAGGTGTTTGACTAGTTTACACAACCAGAAACTGTCCAGACTCGAGTTGAAAAAAAAAAAAAAACTCATGTACTATGATGTACTCTGACTCACTTCCACTGGCAAAAGAGGCAAGAGTTTAGAGTGTCTGCTAGGGCCAACCAGCACAGATCCAGCCTGATTGTGAATCATCGCAGTAATCTAGGGAATAGTCATGTATTAGACATCACCCAGTTTGGCCTTTAAAACTAAATTTAAAGTAGCATCATTCATATAGAAGGAGGTATCAAATACAGAGCTTTTAAATCCATTTAAAAATGAGCTATGATGAAATGAAAAAGATATGATGTAAAAAAGCAACACAAAACCACACCTTATGTCTGTTCTGCTTACTGCTTGTCTCCTAAGATCATTAGCAGGATTAGTGTTTCTCTGTTCTAATATATTTTCTTCATCATCTAATGTTCAAGCACTGCATGAGCTCAGTCAGGTGAGACTGTTATATCTGCAGAAGCACAATGTAGGACTGCATTTCTTATATAATAGACAGTAGATCATTTTCATTTTCTACACTGATTGAAATGGTGGCTGCTGATTCTTTCTTTCTTTCTTTCTTTCTTTCTTTCTTTCTTTCTCTCTCTCTTTCTGTTTCTCTCCCACACACCTGCTCTTTCTCTCACTTCCCTCGTCTCTCTTTCACACACACCTGCTCTCTCGCGCTCTCTCTCCGTTGCTCCCCCTCTCACAGAGCTAATAACAAGCTTATAACTAGCATGACATCTCACTTAGCTAGTAAGGTTTTAGACAGTCTCTTTAGGCACTGTGTTAATATGGTTCCTTACCCACCAGGATCTATTACAAGAGCACACTTGTACATTACAAATTGTACATTCCACATACTTTATTTGAAATATCTGGCTTCAAAATGTTACAGCCGCAACCCCAGAACCCCGATTCTTGTTTTCCCAGACTACCTCATGATAGTATCACTTGACGTTTGAAGTGAGTAACTGTCGTCCCATATTTGCTTTGCAGTGAATTATTGCTTTTATTTGTTTGCTAACATCTGTATTTGCCCATCTGTGTTTCCAGGTTGACCAGTCCGGGCTCTTCCTTCCCTCCCGGGATTATTACCTCAATAAAACTAATGAAAAGGTAGGACATCCTGTACATTCAAGTTGGCTCATTAGGCAACAGTCACTTTTGCCTTTATTGGGATATATATATATGTAGTGTTCATGCATTTTTGTGATTCAATGATTGATGCATATGGCAGATATATTTCCATATGGAACATGTAGTGCTGTTGTGCGGGTTGACTCATGACAGCTGCATATCTAGTACTGATGTAGTGTTGCATCTGTAGTGATGATGCTTGACTCAGAGCTGGCACTTTGAGTGTGTTTGGGTATAAAATATTTGTATTTATTACAAAATTCTGTAAGAATGACTTCTTGAAAGAAAACTTCTCTGAGTGAGAGATCTCATTGGACCACTCTCCTTGCACAGAGATTTATTTATCTACTTGGTGGCAGTGCCCCGAGGACTGAAAAGCAAGTGTGAGTCCCACCTCTGAGATGCACAGGTCATGTGTACCATCCAATCCTGACTAGCATAATGGAGTATTGGTTCTGAGGGACAACACAAAGGAGCCTATCCTATAGTGAGATAATTACTTGTACCATCAGAGAATCAGGGATTATGAGACATGTTTATCTGGCATGTCTGTTTGTGGGCTGACACTAATGATTGAATACACCAGTAATTACATAGAAAATCTAAAACCACACAGTTGTGCAGTGATGAACATGTCACCACAGTGCAAATACTGTATCTTCAATTGCTATTCCCCCAAACCAGGCCCAGGACGTATCCATTACTCACATCGAGTGAGTGAGCAAGCCCACAGCAGGCTGTAGTTCCTTCTGGGAATTATTTGACTCTATAGCTTCCATGATCCAGTGCATATTAACTGATCCTCACTGTTCTGTCAATGTAAGTTTGCAGTGCACAGGCTGGGCAGAGAGCATTTAATCATTCCTGCCCTTCAAAAGAGCATAGAGGGAAATAAAAGACCCATAATGTAATCAGCTGGCATGTCAGTGATGTCAATAACTTTGAGGGTGAATGAAGGATTAGGTTTCAATAATACCTGAGCCTCAACCGCAGAAATTGCATACATGATGGGCTAAGATGTGGGTGTTGCTAACACACTTTACTAAAGCCAGTGCCAGTAGTATCACTATTTTCAAAGAACATGCTTTGAGCCTCTTCATCAGTTTGATCTCAAAGTTGGTAGCTGTGATTATCTTTAGCACTATAGCCAAGTACCATGGAGCCATCAAAGATTTAGATACAAGGCAGAGTTTATTTTAAGTGTTTTTTAAAAACCTACAGGGCAAGCCAAAATGGCAGAGCTGGCTTTGCCTTTACCTAGCAGTTCCTGTAGGAAAGATAAGATCATAGGAATAAAACACTGGAAGGCAATTGAGCCAGAGCCTGCTTGCCATTCAAACAGGCATGATTTGTAATTATAGCATGTCTCATAAATGATGCTCTCACCTTCTAAATGGTGATAAATCGGACTACAGCATGGCTATCCGATGGTTTTTACCTCTTATGGGTCAGGCCCAGAGTGCCAGGCTTTCCAGATGAGGGTGAAATATTTCCACAGGAGCCTGAGATCTGAGATCTGTGCATCAGCAGGGGCCACAGGCCACAAAGTGGTAGTTTTAGCATTACGTCAGCCAACCAGTGTTTCTCTTGCCAGTGGAATGCTATCAGAATGAGGCTGAGCCCCCATTCCCACATCCTGGTTAGTGCTATCAGGTATAAGATCAGAAACGCATACAGCATGCTCATTTACTACTTGTACACTAGTGCATCCACCCCCATCCGGGCATCGTGATCATTTAGGAAATAAAACATTTACAGACAGCCTAACAGGGAGACCTATTACTTCCACTACCATCAGACACAAACTCCATATCTCCCTTCTTTCTTTTCTGCATTCGAGAGAGAGACATAACCGAATTTGATTCTGAATGCAACTGAGGTCAAAATCAACAATATGAATGGCACATTCTGGGTATACACTTTAGTGTAGCCTTTTCCTACTGTATTAAGAATTGTCAGATTGAATAGTATTCTCATACTATTAGATTGTACTCACATCTAAGTTTCTACTTGTTACTCATTCTGGTTGTTTGTTTCTGTTTTTAAGGTTTTGAAGGCATATCTTGACTACATGGTGGAGCTTGGATTGTTGCTGGGAGGAGATAAAAACTCTACCCAAAGTCAGATGCAACAAATTCTGGACTTTGAGACTGCACTCGCCAACATCACTGTGCCCCAGGATGAGCGCAGGGACGAGGAGAAAATCTATCACAAAATCACCATTGCTGAGCTGCAGGTGTGTGCATGAGGCATGATGAGAATGAGGGAGGAAGACCTGTGTGCTGGTTTTAGTCAGCTTTGTTTATACAATAGTCAGTAGATCTCAAACAGTTTTGTAGATAGGGATCCCTTTTAATTGTAAAATAAATTCCACAGATCACTCTGTTTACTTTATGACTGTTTATCCAAGCATTCAGATATTGAGCTTATTGTGCTAATGTTTACAATTTTCTGACTATTTATTGGAACCATAGAGCTTTTTAGTTCTGGAAGTTCTACTGAGAGAAGACATTAGGTGTAAGCTGACATTATTTATTTTTGATTTATAAGGGTTTGACTTAAAGCCCTTAAATTCCAGTCAAACATGCTAAAACTATAACTCCATGATATACTACACTGCCAAATGTATGTGGACACCTGACCATCACACCCATATTTGGGCATTCCTCAAATTGTTGTCATGAAGTTGGAAGCACATAATCATCTAGAATGTCTTTGTATGCTGTAACATTAATATTTCCTTTAATAATTTAACTGAATTGAAGGGTCCAATCATGTTCCAGCGTGACACTGCCAATGTTTGCAAAGCAAGATCTAAAAAGACATGCTTTGCCAAGGTTGGAGTGGAAGAACTTGTGCAGCCTGCACAGAGACCTGACCTTAACCCCACTGAACATCTTTGGGATGAACTGGAATGTGACTGCACACCAGACCTCCTCATCTGACATCTGTGTCTGACTTCAGTAAAGCTCTTATGGCTTAATGAGCACAAATCCCCATAGCCACGATTTAATTTCAAACCTTCTCAGAAGAGTTGAGGTTGTTATAAGAGCAAAGGTGAACTAAATCTGGATTGGGCAGTTGGGTGCGATTGGTCACATGTTCATATAAATGTGGTCATGTATAAATATGATAAAATTGATATCAGTGGGCTGTGATTTCCACCATCACATCGTGGATCATGGACCACTAGAGGTCCTTTCTCCGAGAAGCAGTGCCACAGCAGATCTCACTGTTTACCACTGATAACAGGAAATCATTCTTCTGTAATTAGCTCCTTAAAGACGAGACGTTTAGAGCGGCATGCCCTTTTAGAACATTTCCTTTTGCGGATGCACTTTTCTCAGCTTCCTCTTTATCTCTTTAAAAAAAAAAAGAACAATTTAATTTTCAGGAATCTTCATGCTTCACACCAGCACCCCTTTGTTTCTCAAGGCCAGCAATTGTTATGGCAACAGTTGCCAGGCAACAGTTTTTTGTACAGGAGAATGACAGACAAGCAAGTGTAAATGAAATAGATAGCAGGATGTAAATTACTTCACTGATTACATTCTCTGGATTTCAGATATAATAATAATAATAATAATAATAATAATAATAATAATAATAATAATAATAATATTTTGAGTTTTGTGAAAAAATAAAACTCAAGTGAAACAAGGCTTTTCTGGGATAGCAGCCATCATGCTGGATATTTTGTGTCTGTTGAGAACTGAAGCACCGAAGCGATTTCAGTGTTCAGCACTTGCCAAGGGGGCTTATATCTGTTTCTGAATTTAGAATTCATAAAACACGAGTACATTTGGTTTTTAAAACTGATGTACACCTTGTACTCAACTTTTCGGATTATGGATTTTTAATAATTATGGCCTGCTTTGGCAGCTTTAGCCTGCTAGATTTGGGACAGAAAGTTCCATGTTTTTACAAGAAGGAGCTGGGATTTGCTCTCAGCAGAATTTTGCTCAGTTATATTTTATAATCATCGCTGTTTAAATAGTGATTTTGGCCATCACTGGACCAGTATCCATTTTATACCTGCATTTTTTTTTTGTGTGTTTACATAAAAAAAAAAAAACTAAACGTTCATCATTACATGCGTTATTGTGTTGACGTTATTGTCAAGTCTGCAAATTATCTAAAAACCTAAAGATTTAGTATTCATAATATTGCTTTTAATTTCATTAATTGATTTAACTCCAATACCTGTGGGCTAAAAAGTCTTCTTGCCTTCTTGGCTTTAGCGCATTGCTGCTTCTCAATTGTTTAATTTAGAAAATTTGAGAAACTACTGAAACTAGAGATTTTGGAATAATCAGTGAATGCGTGTTGGTTGGAATTTGTTTATTTTTCTGCTATAAAATTGCTATTTGCAGTATTTTGTGATGTATATCACTTTTTTATTAACTTGTTTTCATATATAAAGTATGAAAAGCCTGTAATATCCTAACCTCTACAGGTTTCAACAGCTTGAAGTCAAAAGCCTTCACAGCTTTATCTGAGTAGAATTAAGGACAACCATTTCCACTCTAGTTTGCGATACTTCCTCTCATTATCTCGGTTTAAAATGAAATCTGCCACACAATCTTGGAAGTTGTGTGTGTCCAGGAACCCATGCAGCATTTCCTTTCTCTCCTGTCCTGTACACAGCACAGTGGACTCTTTTTTTTTTTATTAACCACATATTACTGGAACAAGCAGATGCCCTCTGGCTTTTTAATAAGAAATCACACTTCTTTACTTTATACTCCTTCTTCTCTTTGTTCTAATTCTCATTCTTCTTCTTCCTCTGTGCGACTGCTGAAGAACAAAAGTTATCTTTTCATTGTCTCCCTCTTCCCAGACTCTCCCAGCCAGGATAAGGATAGCTGCTGTGTGAGATATAAGGTGTGTGTGTGTGTGTAAGATGAGTATTTCAGCAAAATATTCTCCAAGGGCTGGGCAGCTGGAATTGTGTCTTAGGGCTCGGGAATGCAAACGTGCTTGAGTGAGTTTGCTTGTCTTTGAGGGTGTGTGGTTGGTGGAGTATCTGTACTGTCTATACTGTATATTCAGCAATTTTTTATTTTTTATTTTTTTTTTTTGTGAACTTTCAACAAAACAGCAGAATTTGGTTGCTCTGAAATAATGTCAAAGAAAGCGGTAGTAGAATTGCATTTTGTCAAGTAATAATCTTCAAAAAGATGTACTCTTAGGGGTTTCATACACTTCCTTTAAGAGCAATAGTGAATGAATGCTACATACTATAGAATATTCACGTTTTAATAGCAAGATGGCCAGGAGCAGCGTGTATAGCACATCTTGAGTCCTCTGGGAATTCCACTCAGCCTGGTGTGATCAGCTGTTTTGTGGGCAATGCTAATGGGGTTTCATTCTTCTTTGCTAAGCTGTTTTGCATGTCCAATATTTCATCCAAATGCAAAATTGACTTGTTTGTAGCCTTCTAGTGATTTGCACATTCCTTTTAAAGTGCTCTTTCATACAAAATCACTCAGAAGGAATTGAATCTATTATGAATTAGGTAGCAGGATAATATTTTTCCCAATATTAAAGTGACCGTATGTAAATGAGCCATGATTTATTATTATTGCTTTGGGAAGGACGTTTATATCGATCTTCTCTTCCTTAGGCACTCGCACCAGCTGTGGATTGGCTGGACTACCTGACCTCTGCCCTTTCACCCCTTGAGCTCAATGACACAGAGCCGGTAGTTGTGTATGCCAAGGAATACCTGCAACAGGTCTCGGACCTCATCAACAAGACTGACCGCAAGTATGTGTGTGTTTATTTCTAATTATTCTAATTTGAAATGATTTCTTTGGAGCATTTCCATCAGCTAATATCCCAGTAACTCTTGGAATGAAACTCATTGCCAACTATTTTTATCATTACATATTATTGAGGGTTTTTTAAAAATAGCAAAAATCTTCTCTCAAGGCAATTCAATTCTAGAAACATCTACCCTTTCTGTGAATGTCCTGAGGTATTTGTAAATTAAACTTTATTTAGATGGGACTACTTTTTCTGAGGGAACTGTTTCTGGTTATGAGTACCAGTGCAGTCTGTTCTCATACAATATTTGAGCTCTGTGTACTGTATTGCTCCATTGCTGGGAAAACTAGGAAAATACCACATTCACTTCTGTCATAAGATCTTCGTTGTTGGTGCAATAGCTTTTCGTTTTTGTTTTATGGACTCAGAGAAACCAGAGAGATCTTCCTGGTAATATCACACACTGAAAATATGGTGGATAGCGATGATGTTAAACATTGCAGTTAACCGTTTCAATCCGATCTACTTTATAAAACTAGTTTGTCTAGATTAAATGTATACCTACAGGTTTATTAAAATATTTTCTTCCCTTGTTTTTTTTTTTTTTTGCCTCTCTCCCTCTGTGGAATAAATGTACAGTGTGTACTGTGTGCAGAATTTTCACCTGTCTCAGTCTGTGTTCCTCTGCTTCTTTTTGATCTTCTCCTGGTCTGCTCTCTATGTGCAGTCTTGCTAACACCACATACATACACACACACACACACACACAGTCTCCCTTACTCACCCGTTCATTTCTTCTTGCGGCAGTTTGCTGAATAACTACATGATTTGGAATCTGGTGCAGAAAGGAGTGTCCAGTCTCGACCAGCGCTTCGAGAACGCCCAGGATAAACTACTGGAGAGTCTATATGGCACCAAAAAGGTAAATACAGATGGTTCAGTCAGGTGGTGCATCAGCTGAAACTGACTGACAAGCTGAATGTGTTTTCCCTAGATACTAGGTAAATGAATTTCCTTTGTCTTTTTCTCTCGTGTGTATACAGTCGTGTACTCCTCGTTGGCAGACCTGCATTGGAAACACAGACGACACCCTGGGTTTTGCGTTGGGCGCGCTGTTTGTTAAAGCCACCTTTGACAAACACAGCAAAGAGATTGTGAGTTTCACTGCAGCCACAGTGCCTCCAGTCTGTATTTACTGCTAAACATTAAACTGCACCAAGTGGATAAGATAATCATCAATGATGTCATTTCCATTAGCTTTCATTTTATCATTACAGACTCTTTGCCACCACTATGTGGCTGTAGTGTGAACTACACCATATTCTCTATATTCATATGGTCATCCGCACCATGTATTGTAAACGTCTGTTCTTTCATACTCTATTAAATACAAACTGTTTGTGTTCCTGAATTAGCACTGACAGATCTGAAATGTTTCAGAAATGCAAAAATCTTCTCTTGCTGCAGGCTGAGGGTATGATCAATGAGATCCGAACTGCTTTTAAAGAGGCTTTGGATAATCTCAGTTGGATGGATGAACAGACACGACAAGCTGCCAAGGACAAGGTGAGGGAACACAAGCTGGCAGCCCCCAAAAAACTACAGTCAAGCCTGAGAAGGGGGCTGCATGATATTAAACAGAAGAGAAAATATCTTTCCTGTTATCCTGCCCTGTCCTTTTCAATATCTTTTGGTTCAAGTGGACTTTTCAGAGCAATTCTCTGATATTTGGCTTTTGCTTATTAAGCTAACAAACCCTTTTCAACCCTTGAATCGCATGTTTTAAAAAAATAAATTTTTAAGATCAGTTTTACAATTTGATCCCTGCAAACATTCAGGTCCTTAAATATTTGGAAATGTGGACAAAGTCATTTTTATTTGAACACTCTCTTGGGTTTCTTCCCTGCTGATGCTCTGCAAGGTCTTTTACTGCAGCTGGTGGTTTGTCTTCAGTTTTGCCATCAGCAAGTGAATTGCATTCTTAGTTGGATTGTTAGATTCTTAGTGTCCTTTGCCTTAAAGTCTTGGGTCACTTTCAGTGTCCCTGTGCAGTGTGTAATATCCTTTAATGAGATTTGAAGCATTTTGTTAAAAAAACAGATTTCATCCTGCTGCTTTTGTCAGCAAGTCACATCATCAATAAACTCAGTGGAATCAGTTCTATTGGCAGTCATACATGCACACGCCATAAGATGAGTTGGTATGCTTCAAATCATAAGTGGGTCCTTTTCTCCATGTTTTTTTTTCTTCTTCCCATGAGATCTTTGACTTATCTGTACATAGACTGTTTTTCCAGCACTGGAACTTTTGGCAAACTCTAATCTCTGATCTTCCTGTTTTTGAAGCTTACCAAGAATGTGCCAAATAGTTGATTTGGCAACATCTAATGTTTGCTATCTCTCAGATGGGTTTGTTTGGATTTTTCCTCCTAATGATGGCTTGCTTCTTGCTTGCTGGCCAGCTCTTTGGACTTCACATGGAGCATTAACAGCAAAATATTCTAAATGCAAATTCCACACTATTAAATTGTCTATATGTTTTATTTAACATTTAGTAATGTAGAAATTCCAACACTTTGTATTATTATTAAATAATTATGAAGTTGCAATTATTAAATATTATATCATTTTAAATACAGTGCACTATGGTAGATGGTTATAATAACAGTAACTTGTTAATGTACAAATAATTATGGATTTGACTGTATGTCTTTACTATTGTATCAAATAACATGTTTTTTCAAGATAAATGTTTTTTTTTTTGTTTTGTTTTGTTTTGTTTTAGGCTGATGCCATCTATGACATGATCGGTTTCCCAGACTTCATCCTGGACCCCAAGGAGCTGGATGAAGTGTATGATGGGGTAGGCAAACAAATGACCAGATCTAGATTATAATGCTGAGGTGGCTCTTTAGAGCAATGGTGATGTGCAAATGAAGTGTAGTTATTTTAGACTTTCTGTTTTACTAGTATGATGTCTCGGAGGACAACTTTTTCCAGAATATGCTCAACTTCTACAACTTCTCAGCCAGAGTGATGGCAGACCAGCTGCGCAAACCTCCAAACAAAGACCAGTGAGTTTTTTTGTATGTGCTTGCATGTGTAAGCCTAATTACATCAGAGAGCACTTTTAGTGATTATGATTTCTGACTCTTTTATCTCTCTCTCTCTCTCTCTCTTTAGATGGAGTATGACTCCTCCTACAGTGAATGCATACTACATGCCCACCAAGAACGGTATTGTGTTTCCTGCTGGAATCCTACAAGCGCCGTTCTATGCTCGGGACCACCCCAAGTAAGTGTGTTGCTGGACTTGGTGCCTTAAGATTACAGCTGAGACATCTTGTTTATAATGTCATGATTGAGTGTATGTGTTATCCTGCCTCACAGAGCACTAAACTTTGGGGGCATTGGTGTGGTCATGGGACATGAGCTTACTCATGCTTTTGATGACCAGGGTATGTAAATGTGTTCATGCACAAAGACACATACACGCACATACACACATCATTGCTCATGTTTTATATTTTTGCTTTGTGCAGGCAGAGAGTATGATAAGGATGGAAATCTTAGGCCATGGTGGCAGAACTCTTCAGTAGACGCGTTTAAGAACCGCACAGAGTGCATGGTGGATCAGTACTCTCAGTACACCATCAATGGAGAACACATAAATGGCAAACAAACCCTGGGAGAGAACATTGCAGACAATGGAGGCTTAAAAGCTGCCTATCATGCAAGTTATTTCTTCTGCTCAATTATTTACTGTTGAAGATGTCTGATTACATTTTTATACAAACAGTTCCATATAATGTCTATGGTTTCATAGTATTTGACTTAATGACAGTCAGACTAAATGGTAAGGCATGTACTTGTGCCAGATGTCCAGCTGACAAAGGACTTAAATTTAATTTTATATTTTGTGTAAATTATATTAAACTTTGATATTCTTCTTTGTATTATTATTATTATTATTATTATTATTATTATTATTATTATTATACACACATACACAACTGTAGATATGAAAATGGTTAATGCCATAATAAATTAATTTTGAGATTTTGGTGTGTTTACAGGCTTACAGGTCATGGGTAAAGAGGAATGGGGAGGAGAAAAGACTCCCTGCAGTCAATCTGACCAATGACCAGCTCTTCTTTGTGGGGTTTGCACAGGTATGACACCAGAAATAAATGATAAGCTCCACAGTCATTCAATCATGCAATGATCCAAAATCTGATCATTTTTAAGCATCAGTCTGTGTGAATCTTGCATTTATTCTGTGGTTTGTATAATAAGGGGAGAAAAGTCTTTTCTGCAAACAGCTTCTGGGGCATTCTAGCCAGTAGTCAGTTAAAGGTTCCTGCTTAGCTGGAATGAAAATCTGTAGTCACACCAGCTGTTTGAGGATAAGATTGAAAACTTTCATGAACAGTGGTAGAGATTCCTAACCCATAAATTCTATTTAGGTCAGAATTACATGGAATGAAAGTTACAGTTTCTCTTATGATTATTGAACAACAATCAAGTCAGTTAGATGGGCTGAGATCATGTTTAGATACATAATGCATGTCCTCCATGATTCTACTTTACAAATTATTTAGTAAAATTCTAAGAAAGAAAAAAGAAACCTTACAATAAATCTATTGATATACACCAGCTACTTTAACAGGAAGCGGTACATGAAATCCTGCAGACATCAAACATCCGAAAGGGGCGTTTTCAATCTTCCTCTCTCCAGTTCAGGTGAAACTGTGCCCAGTGTAGCCTCAGATTCCTGTTCTTGGCTGACAGGAGTGGACCCCCTGTGTGGTCTTCCTGCTGTTGTAGCCCACTATTGAGCCTTCTGGGATGAATTTCTGCCCACCACAGCTGTAAAGAGTATTAAGTTACTGTAGCCTTCTTGTCAGTTTGGATCACTCTGGTCATTCTTCTTTGACCTCTCTCTTCAAGACATTTTGACCTACAGAATTGCCACTGGCTGGATTGATTTGATTTGATTTGATTTGATTTGATTGATTATTTATTTATTTATTCATGTGCACCATTCTATATAAAATGTAGAGACAATCCCGACAAAGACAAACTGACAAAACTGAAAGTCTTGAACTGTATCTGCATGATTTTATGCAATACACTGTGTCTCATCATCAGGTGACCGGATAATTACATGCCTGTCTACAGGGGTGCATGTTTTATTTTGTCCAAGAGGGATACAAACCTTTGCACTTATCTTCTGCACTGAATTGATATAAATACTTTTGTGTTCCTCTGTACAGGTTTGGTGTTCTGTTCGGACACCAGAGAGTGCTCACGAGGGCTTAATGACAGATCCTCACAGTCCACCCAAATACCGTGTCATTGGCACACTGTCTAACTCTCCTGAATTTGCGCAGCATTTCCAGTGTCCACTGGGCTCACCCATGAACTCAGGCCACCGCTGTGAGGTGTGGTAAGAGCAGAAACAGCAGGTCCACCGGTATGCTTTGCTTCGAACAGTTGGCCGGATAGACTATACCTTTTCTCAAGCACTGGACTACTTCTTCTTTTCATAATCTACAAGAAAAATGTAATATTGCTGGATATGAAGCTGATTTTTGATGGGTAGTGCCAGAGCCAGAAGGATATACAGAATCAGCCATTGTTTGTTTATCCAGCAACTGATGTCTCACTCCCCTTCTGCACGGCCACAAAAGCCCACATGGGGGCTGTCCTATTTATTATTTGCTGCACTTGAACCTATGTGGGGTATAATGACAAGTTTTTTATGCTTGTGTGGGGTTTTTTTGTGCTTCAGATGGACACGCCTCATTCTCCCCAAACCCTGTGATGTCAGAATGAGCACCTCATCTCACTTTGACCTCACAGGAAACCAGGAAACCTTTGATTCCGTCTGTGACCTCACAGGAAGTGCCATACTATCTCAGTTTTTTCACAGGAAGCATTAGGACCGGGAACTGCTGAGCTTCATCTGCCTAGGAGCCCAGAGGAAGGAAGTGACATCATGCTTCTCTGTATTATAATTTTGCCAAGTGGCTTACAGCTGGTGGTTACCCTGTGATGGAGGACGGCCGCTACTCTGTCATCCAACCTGTGTATAACTGCCATTCGCTTATTCACATGTTGACAAAGTTGAGGTGACCTGGTTGTTTGAAACTGCTCTTTTGCCAAAGAATGTTTGGGATTTGTTTTTTTGTTACATGTGTTCTTTATGAATGTGTAGAAAAGAAAAATTGCTTTTGCTCTATAGAATCATGAGGTGTGTGTGTGTGTACACTCTTGTTCATTTTAAAGTCTGTGAAGTTTCTCGTTTTGTGTTGAACCTTCAATGATGTCTAGCCTGCTTAATTCATTTCAAAATATTATAAACTTTATTTTAAGAACCACTAAAGGAAAGGTGATGCTCTGCCGGAGATGCTTTTCCAATCCTCCTTGACGACGTTTCAGGCTGCATGAGTGAAGTGTAGAGTAATGGTTAGACCAACCCTTGAATTGCTGCTGAGTGCTATTCTGTCTGTGATGTACAGTTTACATTCTTTAGTCTTATAACGAAGTGCAGTGCGTCACCATAAAATATCAACATAGTTAACAAGCGAGTGAGACGAATGCTCTTTCTCATGAATTATCACTGATTTCTCATTCTAACTGCTCTCTATACAAATGGATATTTAGCAGGTTTAGGATTTTGGTTGCTTTAAATGAGCAGTCAGTAATTTGGCATGCATTAACCTGAATGTTGGGTTCATGAACTGATGAGCAAGAAGGAAGGAAAACCGAGACACTTTCTTGTTCTTACTGGTTGGATGTTTCAGAAATGGAACATTTTGTTTTTCCACTTTCTGAAAATTAGGGCAGCCAGAGGCTGGAGCAGATGTGTTTTATACTCCTTTGCCAAAAATGACAAAAAAAAAAAGTGTTGCAATTTAACCACTGACTCCACTTTTAATGGCATTATGTTTAAGAAGTGCATTGACTAACCAGCTCATGGTTTAGAAACAGGAATTTCACTAGCCATTGCTCCACCACCTCTTCAGCCCAAAGAAAACTGACGGTCTGTTTTAAAGCTGCTGATATGACTTTCACTCATTCACAGCCCCTTTAAGTGAAACACTCTAGCTCTGTCACACTCTGAAAAGTTAGTGCTATACCACTGAATTGTTTGAGTCTGATAATCGTATAATCCACACTTTGTGTCTGGTACAGTGTTAGCTGTGCTGTTTCGTCTGTTGCTGTTTTTCTCCATCATTTGTTCAAACATAAGGCTGGGATTGTAAAAATCTGTTCTGCTGTTCTGTCCTACCTGGAAGAGGTGTCACGTCACTCCACCTGCCTTATAATGCATTTCGGCTGCAGTGTCTGTGTCTCGGTGTCGGTGGATCCTGAGTTTGTCAGCTTCTTAATGACAGGTCTGCAATCTCAGGCTACTGTTTTGTCATATTGAACCTCCATCGTTCTGTGCACTTAAAGAAACCCCATTCACAGAGCATTTCTCTGCCTGCTTTTGTAGGCATGTTTTTGCTTATAACACATGCTCTCTGATCTCTCTGCTGATATTGACTATCTGGGAATAAAGCTTCACAGTTTAAACATCTGAAGAGTAAAATCTAGAAATGTCTACATGATATGATCTAAATGGAACTTTGACGCGCTTGAGAGTCTTTAAATAGACAGAAGCGTTCTCTTTTGACCTCCATGTTTCCTTTACCAGCCAGTGGTTGATCTCCTTGGTGTGAAACAGATTATTACCAGCTTATTTTTAAAGATTAGACAGGGTTTAGTTTACCGAAACACCCAGTAAATGAAGGGCAGTACCAGGCTGAGCCTTATGCAGAGTGTGTCATGGAGAAAAGTGTCCATTAACAAATGTCTTTAATTCTCATTGGTCTGATTTCATCGTCATCTACACACACATAAGGTTGTTGGTCTGTAATTTTTGTATTTTCTTGTTTTTTTGTTTTCACATATGTATTTTGATGTTCTAGCATTATTTAAGTCACCAAGTGAACATTTTCGTAACTGAAAGTCTACGTTAATACATCATTAAAATGTATGGGGTTACACTGATTGCTTTTTAGTTTATTTGACAAAAGTGCATTCTGTCTGAGGACATGCTGCCCAGCCTATAGTGCAACATTCCACATCAAGAAGTATCAAAGAAACTGAAATAAAGATTATATATTATAAAAACCTCTGGTATCCCAGAGTTATTTATATACTGATTTGTGTTATTTATATACTGATTTTGTTTATGGCTGTTTTTTTTTTTTTTCTAAAGTTAAATAAGCCAGATTTAAAAGTTATTCCCTCAAGATGGCTCTCTCTTTGGGTTTTCTTTCCACAGAGGAGGATCTTCTAGTCCCACTAGTGCTGGATTCCCTTAAGTTTCCTTCTAATGAGCACAAATAAGATGGCCATTTCTAAAAGCTGCTTTTCTCTAACATTCCCTTTAACAAAAAGATTAGGAAAACTGCATATCTTAGCAATAAGCATTGGTGGCTATATTACACTCTTATGGCTGAACTCCTGCCATCCCCCCCAGTTTCGTAAATTAAATGTTTGACCTTGCAGCATTCCCTGAAAGCATGCTTAGAGCGTTGCCATGTCCACCCTGTAGTACTACTTACTTAAAAACCCCCAAAAAGAACGCAGTCATGTAACCAGTATGGGAGGTGCAGATTTCCACCTCAGAAGAATTATATCAAGGAACAACAATTTTAAAAAATTCTATAATACCGAAAAGGATATATTGAAATGTGTTGTCCAACCTTCCTGCTTAATTCAGTTTGGCAGGAATTCCAAATCTTGCCCTAAGTGCTCTTTAAGCCAAGGCATAATGGAGAACACACTGATGTGGAAATCACGGGCATCCACAGGAGGATCAGGAACAATTGGGGTCGTCGACTCACACACTAATCTAGTGCCCCAACTCACGACTCCCACCTAGTGGATAAAGAAACGAATTGTTGAGAAGTGAACTATTTAACAGGCTCATCAGAAATACTTAAGAGGCTAGAAGGATGACTGGAATTCATGTCTTTTTGTGTATTTATCACTACCATGAAATTACTAACCTGAAAATAACGCATTCCCTTACGAAGGAAGAGGGAACCTCCAGAGTCACCTGCAGAGGGTTACAATAAATCGTTATGATTTGTGTAAAGAATTGTTAGGTGTTTGTATATGTGTGAGTACAGTTTTTTAATTTAATTAAAAAAAAAAAAAACCTTTGCAAGTCATATAATCTTTGTATTTCTTCGATCCTCCGGTACACAGGAACCTGTCTGTGATCACATCAGTCAGAGACACCTGGTTGTTTGAAGCCAATGCTGGTTTGTACTGCTCAATGCAATCACCTCTCTGTGAAAATAAGTGGCTGTGCTGAAATAGTAACAGAGTCCTTCTATATTTCACAATTAGATGATTTCTGCATAGCTGACAGTTTATTGCAAACAATTCACCTTTTCTCCAGTTTGGATGTGAGTCGGCTTTCGCGTTTTCGCCTGACTGATAAAGTACGCTTGAGTCTGCTGCAGATCAAGCAGGGCACTTTCTGTTCATGCACAAATGCCAGAAGCCATGCAATTATATATGGAAGAAGACCAAGACCATGAGATAAAACAATTTACAAATCTACACATTATTTTTATATCAAAATGTTCACTAAAACTACTGGATAAACAATATTTCCCCCCTCTAATAAAATTACTCTAATATGAATTGTCTATCAAACCACTGGAAATTACTGGCAGCTCTAAAGAATGTTTAAGGTAAATAAATACTGAGAAACATGGATCTTTGAGCCTGTTTCTTGGCTAGTGGTTCAGACTCCAGAATTATTCCACTAACAACCATGACATTTTAACATTATAGCTCTTTTAGGTCATAGATGAATCTTTCAATAAGACCTGCAACTAAGTCTACTAGAAATGGTTACGAGATGTCAACTGGCTCTCTACTGAAAACCTGAGGTCTGAATTAAAAAGGCATTCACATTCAAATCTAAAACAATATCTGTGAATAATAAAATCTGAAAACAAGATTACAGAATGATCAGTGATGTAATATAAAAAGCAAAATAAATTGTGTGTGTGTGTGTGTGCGTGTACACACACACACCTTGTTAATGACGGTGCAGTCCACCTTTGGTGTGAGCTGTAGGGATTATGGGGATGTGTGAAACACATCCTGTCTGTTACTGTATCCTGTCTCTATCCCATTTGGGAGCTCCCAATTTGTCTGTTTCATATGTTTTTTTTTTTTTTTTAAAGATACCCGGATCACTTTTCCAACACTCTGGGTGTTGTAATACCAGCCATTATGTGTGTGTGTGGTATTCTGTGTAGATTTACTAACAAATATTTAAGCTCTTATTCATATTATAGTTATATTAGCTCAGTTATATAAAGGGTGTCAATCATTTTGGAGTTGACCGTATATCATTTGACATTATTATCCATAAGGTCTTACGGTGTTTCTTGCAAGTAGAGTCATTACTCATCTTAAGAGCTCGATTCGAAGCTTTTGTACACGGCAAACAAACAGGCCTGTTAAAGACAACGTGAAAAGCTGGTTACTTTTTCAACTGAATGGAAAAAGAGTAAATACTACCATGCATAATTTTTTTTTTGAAAGACAAAAAGATTATGCACTAAAAGTGAAAAAGAAACTCTATCTTTCTATTTTACCTTGCTTTAGAAGATAGCTGAATGCTCTTGTGCACTTTAATGAGTGCAACATCATAGTCATAAAACTCATTGATGTTCTTGTCCTTAAGTTTTGTGACATCGAAATCTGGATGAGGGATTAGCAATAAGCCATTCACTTGTCCATCACCTTAAAGAAAAACACAAGAAAATGTAGGCCCTTGTGGTTTGACATCAATATGTACCAGAGATTCTTAATCCAGCCCTAAGAAACCATTATCCAGGTCACACATTTCTTGTGCTCATGCTCCTAACACATCTGAACCAAGCAGTCCTTATTCACAAACATCGAAGCTTGGCTTAGATGTGTTTGAAGCTGGAGCAGAATAAACTGCTTATAAATATTCAGGGGCTGAGTTGAGAACTGGTGTAAATTATGGTTATTATATTCAGCTGGTAATAAATATTTACCACACAATTTTACATGTTTTTTTTTTTTTCAGAAATTTCATGGAAATTCTCGTGTTATAATCTGGATATCGTTTGATATCTGAAGTATACCCAAGGTGTATGCTGCTTAACAGTAACAAAGAAGCAAGAAACACAGGTTAGAGCTAGATGTTAGGTGGAGGAGTGATCTCTCAGTAGATAAGATGTGGTTGGAAAGTTGTGAGTTCAAGTGTCAATATGCCACCGTTGAGCCCATAACCCTCAAGACAGGTGCTTTGGATAAAGCATCTTCCAAATCCTGTAAATGTATATATTCTTGAGTTCACTTTTTAAATGCCTCACCAAGACAGGAATGGGAAAGATGAAAAAGGATCAAATATTCATAGGCTGCACATGGGGTCATAGTCATGAAGTGGTAGCACTTGTGGTTCTAGGAAGGGGCCAAGGAGACCAGTGCCCCTTTGACATGCTTGTTCTCCCAAAACATTGACTAACTCAACTCTGAATTAATTATTATATCTATATCCTGATCATTTTTTGCAATCATACACTGCAGAGCAAAAAAATCTTTCAATGACCAAATTGCATCAGATTCTCAGAACAAAAATATGGAAAATAGAGCCAAATATCTATTTTCCATAAAAGACAGTCTTAAAAACAAACAAACAAACAAAAAAAATTCATGTTGGATGTTTGGGGGACAAAGTTAGGGAGGACAGATTAAGATGGTTTGGACATGTTCAGAGGAGGGAGAGTGAGTATATAGGTAGGAGAATGTTGGACATGGAGCTGCCAGGCTGGAGGCAAAGAGGAAGGCCAAAGAGGAGGAATATGGATGCAATAAATGAGGATATGAAGCTAGTGGGTGCAAGTGTTGACGATGCAGAAGATAGGGATAGGTGGAGGGCGACCCCTGAAGGGAAAAGCTGAAAGAAGAAGAAGAAGAAGAAGGAGAATCTTAAAGAAAAAAAACTTGCATGTAACTTTTGCAACAACTTCAGAAGTAGGACATGCATTAGCATTGCCTACTAATTTTAAAGAATTGTATACTAGGTGACCTTTATCCCCAGTTTAAATGACATATTTAATTGATTTCATTATACTGTAAAATAATGTAAAGAATTCAAACCATGCTTAATTTTCACATCCACGGCATTGGCCCATTCAATCAAACCATTATTTAGTTTCATCACACAGTGTGCAGATGTGATCACCCAGTCCTTAGTCAAAATTGAGCCCTGGCATGGCTTTCCTTGCTAGTTAAACAAGACAATGAGGAAGGCAATGATCAACAATGCCAAAAATTACTGATGTATATACATCATTTTCTGATCCAACAGTTTAAAGAGTTTACAACAATTTAATTCACTTACCCAATCAAGAGAAACATGCCAAGGCCTGGTATACGCAGGCTGAGGTATATCAGTATCATAATCAGCATCATTATTGGTTCTTGGAGAAACCATCTCATGAGCCACTCCACATTTGGTTACAGTAGAATCATCTAGGAAAAAGGCAAGAGGAAATATTACATCAAAGGCAATTTTTTTCCAGTTTAGTCTGAAACTCATTAATATGGTAATGGTGCATTAACAGACAGGGAGGTTAATAGTTTAATACATAGCGAATGTTCTTAATACTGTTTTGGCATTAGCTATTTTGTGGTATTTTTAGTTACATTACACAAATACATTTGTGTACAACATAGCTACACACAATATATGGCCACAACATGCACAAATGCTACTCACTGATCATCCTATTGAACACCTCCCCTAGATGCTCATAATTTTTTAGGATAAAGAGATGCCTCTCTCTAATTTTAATGGAAGCTAGTTGTTTTAGCTCAGACAGCTTAACCTTTTCCCCAATGCCAAATACGTAGACATCTGGGAAGAGAAACACACATTTGTATGCTGACACCAATATAATATAATGTGTAATATAATAAAAAAAAAAAACTGAAATGTTTTTGGGAATTGAAATGCTCTTTATGAACAAAATATATGATCAGATTAAAGCAGTATAAAATCATGCAAACCAAGAAGCTCCTCATGTGAGTGATCATGGGAATTTCTTTTGTAGTTCATAAGGTCACGAATCAAACCCAGAACATGTAGTGGGTCGCCTCCCATGTTGGAGTAGCCTAGGGGTGTGTGTTAATAATAATAATAATAATAATAATAATAATAATAATAATAATAATAATAATAATAATAATAATAATAATAATAATAATAATCATAATAATAATGTTTTGAGTTTTGTGATCTATTAAATCTTGATTACCATCAGTCTCAATGAGAATGACATTCTGAGTCTCGCTGAACCGGGTTCGATTATTGTCCCTGAGGAAGGCAAGTCTATCATGCACAGATGAGAGGGCTTTAAAAAGATTGGTACCAGTCTTTTCCCCATGTTCTGTGAACATAATTATTAGGATAAATATGTTAAAACATTGACCAATTGCTGTTTGGAAAAATTACATTGTTGAAAAACCTCAGAGACGTACTGGTCTGAGCAAACATTTCCAATTTATTCAAGACCACATCCGTGTTGGCACTAAGTGGGTCCAAAACTGTTATAATATCTTGAGGCTCACTGGCATAGGAAATGATATCAAACTTCATTTCAGCATCATAGCTACTCAACTGTAAAAAAAAAAGGAAAGAAAGGTTTGAAGAGAAGAATATGAATAATAAAGCATGTTGAGGACATTCAGTCACACTTTAGAGAGCGAAATAATTTGAAGTCACGATGGCTGAGAGCAGAGAGGAAGATTTAAAAATACGATCACTTACTGTAAATCAATACAAACCTTGCGTATTAGGTTAGCAGTGGCCAGCTTTGCCTTCTGAAACTGATCCTCCTGAATGCTTCCTGACGTGTCTATTAGAATAAAAATGTTGAGTCGACCATCTGCTACTTTCAAGCTTCTCCCATAGATTGAGCCTAGTTAGGTTAGGTGGAAAGAAATATTATGAGCAAGGAATTTAAATCGCAAAACACAAGCATATGTGAACATGTAGAAAATGCATGCTACTACTACTTCTTCTTTGGCTGCTGTTCCTATTATTACTACTGCTGCAAGTACTACTACTGTAGATTTCATGATAGATTTAAGATAGAAGATTAGAATTTCATTAAAATGATGTTTGTATTTCCTAACATTTATTTACATCCAACCAGTCTTTTGCTTTTAACAATGTTTCCATGAAATATATGGAAACATTGCAATATAATGGAATAACTTTGTGCACTGCTCTTACTTTTCTTTTTGAACTCAGAGAATGAAATGTCCATTACAGCAGACAGAGAACCATCCAAAGCCTGAGCCACACTTGAAGGTAAATCAAAAACATAAGGAGCTGGAGAGACATAAAGACATTAACCTTTTAACACCGTTGCACTGTTTTCATGTAATAGAATGATTTTCATGCGTCTCTATTTCCTAAAAAAAATGAACACAACTACTGATCTTCCTGAATTTGATTACGTTAAACAGCTTACAAATCAAGTTTGTACTGGTTTAAAAAATGTATCTAGTTTTATTTTCATTTTAGAACAAAAGTGTTGTTTCTTGTATCTTTTATTGTCATCATTATTATTATCTTTATGGTTACCTTTTCACCTTGTTGTTTAAAAACTTAAAAACTTAAGCCAATGTTCTTATTGTCAATATTGCTAAATATACGAGAAAAAATGTCAGAGTTGAATTTCTGTACCTTGACAGCGTGGCTCAGGTCCACTCCATTCTTTTGAATCCAGACACACTCTTATTTCAGGTCCCAGTAGATCCAGGCCTGACTGGCAGCGGTATGTCACTTGGTTACTGATGTCAAAGCGTTCTCCAGAGCGTATAGCTCCAGGAGGAATCCCTGGATCTTTACAGCCATCAGCTGAAAAATCAAAGATCCTCAGTACATTCTCATACTACCTTAGGCATCGTAGTGTCGCATCACAACCAATATCAATTCATAATTCCCACACACACTAAAAGTATGGGGACACATGAATATATACTTGCTTAAGTTCTAATTGAAAAACTATAGCCATTAAATTGGAGCTGCTCTTCTTTGCTGCGATAACAGCCTCTGTTTTTTTCCGAGAAGACCTTTCAATGGATTTTGGAACATAGTTGCCGAAATCTTTTTTCCATTAAGTCACAAGATGTGTAGTGGGTTTGAGCACTGATGTGGGGCAATACACTGCAAAATAATATATCATTTAACCCTTTCTCACAGTACATGAATGTTCTACTTATAGGACATTTTTAATCAGTATAAACAAATGAGTTATTTTATCACTGCAAGTCTGTTAAAATACTAGTCAAGATACTGTTGGGTTTCTGTGTGTAGAGTGGCATGCCTTTGTGGGCAAACTCTCTGGGACAGCTAGGGAGATGGAAAGCCTCCTGTTGTTTTTACATTTTTCCACAATAACAGTGGTACGGAAATAAAATGGACAGCACAATTAAGGTTTTTTAAAAGTGAACCAATGTATACAACTTACCACAACACCATTTTAAACTTTACATTTATTAGTCTAGGTAAAAAAAGAAATACTCATGGAAAAACCTCAAATTCTTGAGAGTGTCTACATTCATGTGAACCAGTGGAGTGTGGCATCACAAATAAATTCAGCCCTGAACACAGGAACCTCCATGTGTAGAGGAAATCCACTCAAGTGTTTTAAAAATCTTAAATATATTTGAAATTATATATTATTCAGTATTCATCGACTTGAACTAAATGATTTGTTTCTACATAATTACACATAGTGACACAGTAAATAGTTTCAGGGAGCTAGTGGATGCTTACTTTCATCCATGCATATAGGAAGGGTACCAGTCCAGTGGCCCCATTCAGTACAGTTCCGCATGGCTGAACCTGACAAGGTGAAACCCTCCCTGCATGAGAATTCCTGCTCCTCTCCAATCTTAAACCACTGTTTCCTGGGCCAAAACTGGCCATTATCCAGCTGAAGATGTGCTGGGCAAAGAATGTCTGAAAGGGTAAAAAAAAAAAAGAGATTAAAACAGTTATGCAAAGGGAATGCATTTTCAGAATCCACTGTATTAAAGAATAAGACATGTTTACCTTTGCATCTGGCAGTAGTCACTATCTTGCCATTAAGCAGTGTCATGACTGACCACTCCCCTCTGGAGTTACAAACTCTGGTGCTGACTGGATAAGGGTAGTATCCAGAATTACAGTGGTATGTCAGCACACTGCCTTCTAAGCCTTCATTGGAGTAGGAAACTGTGCCTCCCTTTAAAATCTCTGCCACAGAGCAGTTCTTTTGAGGCTCTTCAATAATTTCATAATCAAATGACTCTAAAATGCATGTGAGATTTTCTTTTTTCAATGCATGTAAGAAGTTTTGGGTTTTTTTTTAGAAATAGTTAGAAAAATTTATTAACGTAAGTATTGTAATCATTTTGTATCATCTTAAACCATCTGACCTTCACATATCACCCTGGATATGTCTGGCTCCCATTTTCCTGTAGATTTGCAGATTTTCTTAGAGATTGGGTAGGGTTTATATCCATCTTTGCAGTGGTAGGTTACCTCACTTCTCACAAAACCATTGTTGGAGTATTTTACTGTACCTCCAATAATGGATTCTGTCATTTTGCACTTTTCATCATCATAGTCATAGTCATCATCATAGTTGTATTGTGCATGAACTGAAAGCAATCAGACAATATAATATAACATAATATAACATAATATAATATAATATAATATAATATAATATAATATAATATAATATAATATAATATAATATAATATAATATAATATAATATAATATATACATCACCAGTGATTTGATGGACATTTGGATTAAGGATTTTTGGGTAAAAACAAATAATTCGATATTTTGAACTGGTTGATGGGTGCAGTATAATGAAAAACTTATTTGTAAACTCTAAAGACTTTTTTGTGTAGACTAGTAAAAATCTGTGAATTTGTGAATGCAGTTGCTGAAATACTCAAACCAGTCTATCTGGCAGCAGCCATGCCACAGTTAAGGTCACAAAGATCCCAATTTTTTCTCCATTTTAATACATGAACATTATTTGAAGCTCAATATTTTAAGCATTGTGCTGCTGCTACATGATTAATTGATTAGATAACTGCGCAAAATAGCAAGTGTACATGTGTTCCTGTTAAAGTGGAGAGTGCGTATATAATCAATATTTTAATAAATGACCTTAAAGTACAAAGGCATAAAATATGTTTTCACCTACTGTTTAACAAAACAGGGTATTATGAAGTATCATCCACCTTAAAAGTCCATCATAAATTAGAGTTAGGGTTAAATGTGTAGTTTTAAAAAATTGTTTTATACTGGTTGCTCGCCCTTCTACTACCATCTTAAATCTGATATAGATTTTATGATACCTATTTGTAAAAACAAACAAACAAAGATATTATGGCTTCCAGACATTCAAGAACAACTCTTTCTAATGCAGAGAATATTGTAAAACTGCAGCACTTACCTTTACCAATGCAAATATAAAGAGAAAAACATAAAAAATAAGCAGTGATGAACTTCATTATGAACCTGATCATTAAACCTCAATGTCAGCTGCGGACTGCATTGACTGCATTTCTGTACATGAGTGTTTGATGAGTGATTACACATTAACTTCAAAAATTGGAATTAAGCAACATGGCATTACAGGAAACGCAAAAATAAATATTTGAACAAATGCGATACAATATCACTTTCACTTTACAAAAAAAAACAACAGCTTCTGCTCGGTTAGTGATAACGTTTAAAATATTACTAAAATATAGCTATTAAAATATTTCTCTGATGAAGATAAGGAGAGCAAGATAGGAATATAACTAATTTGAGATTAATAAATAAATGAATAAGTGAATGAATGAATAAACAAACAAACAAACAAATAAGTAAGTAAGTAAGTAAGTAAGTAAGTAAGTAAGTAAGTAAGTAAGTAAGTAAGTAAGTAAGTAAGTAAGTAAGTGAACACCAGGCACTATGCCTTGAAATTATGTGCATGTGGGTGGTGAGCATGTGTAATGCAAAGATTAGGCTCATTAGTAGGAATTTAAGTGCCCCAAATGACCCTAAACCCCTCCCTCTTCTTGTTCTGCTCAGTCCTCTCAGCTGACTTGGCTTTGTAAAAATATCAGAGGAGGATATCGTGTTCTCACCCACACCAACTTCAGCATGGTGAGTAGTCAACTACTGAACAACTGCATCTACTCTAATTTATCTATTCTACTTACAACATGCCCTGCTGCACATTTTTGCTCTAATTTATGGATAGAAGCAGCCACAAATAATGTCAAAAATCTTGTTGGAATGGGAAAATGGCAGACCCTGAAAAATCCCTCCATGCCACAGATTTGTATAAGGTAAGAATAAAAAATAAAAAAAACACTGATAAGAAAAAAGTTCATGACAGAACTGAAAACAGAGATCACAGTGAACTTTGCTTTTTAACCTTCCTAGAATGTATTTTGCAATCCAGCATTTGAGCCAGACAATGAGCATGATGAAAGCAAAGACGTATTTAAGGTTGCCATATCCCCAGAACCCATCAACAGTCCTACAACTCGTAAGTATCACTTAGCATTTTTATGAAAAATAGCTAACGGAGTGAGGCACCACCCACCACCATTGGTTTTAATTTACATTTTGAAAAATTCTTCTTGCTATTGTTTTTATTATTATTTTTTTGGGTTGTTTAAACATTTCTAAACAGTTTCTATTAAGCCTTGCCTCTTAAATTATATTGAAAAATAACATAATAGATTATATAATTTTTTGCAATTATAAAAATCTTTTTTTAATTTATTTTAAAATTTGCTTGCGTAGTATTGCTAAAATATTTACAATTTTAAAAACCAAAATTGTCTCTGCAATAACATTACTGTATACTGTGATCAGTAAGAAGTATTAAACTTTATCCTCCAACTACACCACATAAAACATACAATAAATATAAATATTAAAATCTGAATGTGATTTTAAACATGTCACTCTACCTACCAAAATCAAAATCAATGACCAGCTTTCCCTTATGCACACATCTTTAGAATTGAAACAACCAAAACATTTTTTTTACCATTAAAAGAAGATTATAAATACTAAAATATAACATGTGGGTCAACATGATACAAAAAAATCTACAGAAATGATTTTAAAATGTCTAACTTGTATGAAAGGGAGCAGGTGTTATAAGATTTAGGTCACAATCAGTGTTAAGATCATAACAAAATTACATAATTTGCTGGAAAAAAAAGCACTGACAAAATTAGGGGAGTTTACTCAGAGTTTAATCTGAGTTGTGGCTCAGATTTTACTGTACACTTGTTATTTTAAATTTCTTCATTTATCTATAAAGTTATTGTCACACAATGGTATGAGCATTTAAAATGTAAAAGTTGTTAGGTACATGACCAGGAAATGCAATAATGTGTATATTATATTTTATGTATGTAATAATGATTTGTAGGATCTCATGCAATATATACTGTATATATCTATTGTTATTTTCCTGCTCTGACACTCCTGATTCAGATCATAAAAGATTTTATGGTGATTAATAGAATTAGTATTGGTTAGTATCTCTCCTCACTGTTCTCACTTGCCTGCTTTGCTGGCTGTGGTGTTGCAGGAGACTGCAGTGTGTTTGGTCTGTGTGTGGTGTGTGAGAGGAGACAGTGGTGTAGCTGGGGAACGCTGATGTTTTCAGCAGCTGTGCTGTTATTGTTGGCTGTCTTGGGACTCACTCTGACGCTTGTTCTCATACGTGAGTGAGCAGCACTCATACACTTATTGAAGCAATAATACAGATCGCTCAGACAATTTACAAGCGACTTCATGTTACTGCATTTCTCTTGGCTTCAAACTTTGGATTTTTCGATTTTTCTAAAAGTCTAATAGTACTTTAAGAGGACAAAATTTGTTTATGGTGCTTACTGTATGCAGCATAAATGTTTATTATCAAATTATCTGTAGTTGCCCGTTCCTTTTGTATAGACTGTACAGTGTCTAATCTTATACAACCAGAGATGATTCAGTCATTGTAAAGCAAATCTCTCAATGGAATGCAATAAAAATTGCTTACTAATTCATTGTTTTGGTCTAGTGTAATGTTAAGCAATTTGTTTGTGCAGAGAGGTGTTTGTATAAAGTTTTGGATAAATCTTTTTCACAGACATGAATGGAAACAATGCTGAAGGAAGCGCGCTGTCTCTAAACTCCTGGAGTGGAGACAGGGTTCAGCAAAGTCTTATCCCAAATCCCACTATTCCTCTTCCTGAATATAGCTCATCTATGCCACATCTTGAAAAAGAGCCCATCTTATATACAAGTACATTTTTGTGGCCTTTTCAATGTATCATTTTACAAACAAAAGACATTCAGTATCATTAAAGATCAGTCACTTCTGTCATTTGTACCTCTTATCTTCCAGAATGTGGAGGAGTTCTGACCGAATCAAGGGGAACAATCAGCTCCCCCAACCACCCAGGCCCATACCCTCCTAACTCCATGTGTGTGTGGGTGATCAGAATGTCTCCCCCATCTCTGGTCCAGATCTACATCTCCACCATGGCCATTGAGGGACCAGTGCCATGCCTTTTTGATTGGCTAGAGCTTAGAGAAGATGGGGAGCACACCACTACAGTCACCAGGTCAGGCTTGCTTGTCTTGCTTGTCAAAAATTGATTATGCCCAACTCTAAAAAGCAGCTGCTTCTTACATAAACACTAACATGGTAACGTGTTCATCACCGGACTAATGCTCACAATATAGTATAATGAACATACTTGCAACACAAGTAATTGTCCAAATATCTTAAAAAATGTGACAATATTAACTAATAACCTGACATTAAAACCCACACAGGAAAGGAAGCAAATGCAAATCAGTAGAAATGTACAGTAATTTGACAAAGACTACAGATTAAGCACATTACACTCACTTTGTTCCTAGATTCTGTGGTAATGTGGCTCCACCCACTGTGAACACTAACAGCAGCACTGTATGGGTTTCATTCCGATCTGATAGCAGTATTGGGGGTAATGGCTTTATCGCACAGTATCAGGCCATCCTTCCATGGCAAAGTAAGTGTACTTTGTGTTGATAGTTATATGTTGGAAGTCTCTGAACTCTATATTCATGAAAAGAAAGATAACATTACAGTATACTATAATACAGAAATTCTGTACACAGAGCTAGATTAGGTCCAAAATTGTTCAAAACGTGTGCACAAGATGTACAATAAATACACAAGATGCAAAACTGTACACACTAACTACACAAAAGAGTAGAAGTATTATCAGGATTTGGTGTAATTATCCAAAGCTGAGCAAACAGACTAGGCCAATTACATCAGATCAGAAAGCAAAAATAATAGCTACATATGAGGGAGATTAAAAGCTGATAGGTGTGATTATTAGTTACAGGTACAAGGTGGTATAAAAATAGTACCAGTAAATAAGATTAATGGGTTTTGCTTTAGGTAATGATTCTTGAAATGTGTGATGTTTGGTGTAGAAAGCTGCTCTACAGAGGAGTTTATGTGTGATAGTGGCCGTTGCCTGTTGCCTGTGTCTGTATGTGACAGCCAGCTAAACTGTCAGGACCAGACAGATGAGGCCAACTGCAAAAAAGGTAATTCTGACATTAATTAGTACATGGTTAACTGTCATATGCACTTTGTTGAAGGAGTGTGTATTACTGGCTTTTCACAAGAAATGATAGTTCTGGCTCTCTTAATATCTATATTTCTGCAGATTGTGGAGGTGAAAAGACAGGTCCAAGTGGCTCACTGTCCAGTCCAAATCACCCAAACCCTTATCCTCACCAGCAGGTATGCGGCACTTTCAACTAGTGACGAAAACTGATTAATGAAGTACCTTCATCGATTATTAAAATACTAAAATGATTAAAATTGTATCAGAAATCCATCCAACAAGAAGTCATATGAAATGTCCAGGAGTGAATGGAGCCTTTGTCTTATCCATATATCTCTGCTGCACTTTCTCAGCGCTGTACTTGGCATATATCTGCAGAGAAAGGCCAAGTTATCCAACTAAGTTTCCACAACTTCAGCCTGGAGACTCAAGATGCCTGTGAGTTTGACTATGTTGAGGTTCATGATAGTAGCAACCCTGCAGACAGCAATATCCTAGGCAGGTGAGAATGCCTTCTCTAAATTACTGTTTAGACTTCATATTTCTTCTCACCAGCACCTGCAAAGAAAACAAACTATTTCTTTTTTGTGTTTCATATCGATCATCACTGCTGAGATCATTAACACCATATCATCAGAGCTCATTATACTTTTTACTGTATGAATCTAGTCTCACGTTATCCTAACATTTTGCTGGTGCTGTTGTGTTATTCTTATTATTCTGCCTGATAAAATCAGTGCCTCTCTCTAATGGTTGCTACAGATACTGTGGCTCAGACCTCCCTCCTGACCTTACCTCTACTGGGCCCATGATGAGTGTGGTGTTTGTAGCTGATGAAGGTGTGGCTGACATCGGCTTTCATGCCTCATATCAGCTCATCTCTCTCTCAGAGAGTGAGTATTATATGGGCGGTGACTATATGCTTAGACCTGATAGGTCACTGGGGTGCAGACACAACATTACCAATTATCTTTGTAAAGAGTATGCTGTGGAAAACAGGTGACAAGATACCAGATACAAATAAACAGACATACAGTGGCACCACATTATTATGAAAAAATATAAACAACTATTACTACTATGTATAAAGTGTCAGTTATCTTGCGTCTTAATTATATAACATTTTGTGTTTTTGTTTTCATTTTACTCTGTTAAGGAAGCTGTAGTCCTGAGTGGTTTGCTTGTGGCACAGGGGAATGCCTGCATCGTGACTGGCTCTGTGATGGCTGGTATGACTGTGCAGATGGTTCAGATGAGAAAAACTGCACCAACTCCACCTATCCCCCTTACAGTAAGAACACACGAGCACTACTAAGATGCAACCATAAGTTATATAATTTACAAACTTTTTTCTTAATGCCTGTGCATTGCTGTAAATATAACAGGGTGGGAAAAAAAACCTAAAAGACTCCTTTAAAGCTGGCATTTGTAACATGTGCTTAAAGATTTTCTTAATTCATTGAGGTTTGTTGTTAGAAATACACAAGTAGTAGCAGATATTGAGACAAAACCACAAAAAAAAATTATAGAAAACGTTTACCATAAAAAATAGAGCAGAGGACATACACTATAAGTCCAAAACTATGTAGACCCCTGACCATCACATCTCTCCCCAAAGTGTTGCAACATTTTGACCTACACTATTGTTTAGGAAGCTTTTCTATGCTATAAAATACAGTTTCCCTTCACACTGTCAATGACAATGGCCTTGTGAGGTGTATGAAGACATAGTTTGCAAAGATTGGAGAAATGAAACCTCTGACCTTAACCCTACCAAACACTTTAGGGATGAACTGAAATGGTGACTTTAACCAGGCCTTCTGGAATAACAATCAGTGCCATAGTAATGGGGTGGAGGGATTAATGGACAGGAGTCCACAAACCTTTGGCTGCATACATTTACATGAGTACACCCCAACCTCAGGCTACAATTAATCATACTATTCAGTAACATTACCATTCTCAGATGTTGTTAGATTTTAAGGTCATAAAACTTCTGCAATATTGAACAGACTGCAGTAATGGTAGCAAAAAAATTATATCCTCATACATGTCTTTCGCAAACACGAAAACTTCTGATTCATCAGAGAAAAGGAAGAGGGCTGTGCAACTCAAATATTGTTACGAAAGGTTGCATGTGGCCATAACATTTCTTTCTCATTTTATATATTCTTCCTATAATAAATATTTATTTGCAATAAAAATGAAATCACCAGAAGTTATGTATTACTGATGTAATATTAATGATTTAAAATGAATTGCTTTATCCAGTCTCAGGTTCACTCATTCTAACATTTATTACTTGGGTTAGTTTTTTTTTTCCGTCACTGCTGATTTCATTTACAGTTGTAATCGTTGTCTGCTACAGTTTCATCATGTGAGCCAATTCAGGTGGAGATGTGCCAAGGTCTGAGCTATAATCTCACATCCTTCCCCAACATATGGCTCTCCATTGCTGATCAGAGAGAGGCTGCTTATGTGCTTCGTCAGTACAGCGTAGGTGACAACACCGGGAATCCTGCTTGTAATGTTTATTGTATTGTTTTTATATATATATATATATATATATATATATATACATATATATATATACATACACACATATATACATACTCCTCTTTGACCAGGTGCTGATGGAGTTGGACTGTTTTAAGCCCCTGCAGCAGCTGGTGTGTGCGCTGTTTGTGCCGCAGTGCAGCGTGCAGGCTGGGGTGCTGCAGCCGTGCAGCTCTGTGTGTTCAGCGGCAGAGCAGCAGTGTGTGCGTGATCTAGCGCTCTTTAACCTCAACTGGCCCTTCAACTGTCACTTGCTACCTGACTCACAGGATCCCAATCAGTGCTCTGTGCCATAACATCTCATCATACCATGACACAACATTACTGAATTTCTGCTACAGATTTGAGTGTTTTTTGTGATCATTAATTAGAACAATTCAAGCTTTTGTCAGGGTGCTACAAAAAATATTTTTATACCATACCCATATACTAATATGCATTACCAATGACCTAACTTATATTTCTGATTTATGCTTTTAGTTTGCACAGCTACAGAATTAAACTGTGGCCAGGATCTGCATCTTTTCTGCCTCAGTCGGTCTGTACCATATGGTGTCCAGCTCCTTAAGTATCTTACAGCAGGAGCTTGTGCGTAACAACTGTGTCCTTCTCGATAGTCAGCTGGCTAGTTTGTGTTTGTCGCAATAAGTTATGGAATTAGTTATGGGTTAATAAATATGAACCAAACACCAATATTATATACATATATATTCTTTTGAGTACATGGGGGGAAAAAAATGAAAATGACAGCAATTTAATATCTCAATTTTATTATAAATTACAAATGTTACTGTTTGAGGAAACCTTATTTCAGTTTGAGCAATTTTGTATGTGGAATTGTAGGGTATGAATCAAAATCTCTTCAGTTGAGTATGAAATATCGATAGAAAGTAAGAAATTTGGAATGGTCTTCTAAAAGATGCTATTACAGAACCAGAAACTATGAATGCTTTTCTTGGTTCATAAGGTGCTACAGTTTTAGCAAAGTAAAATAATCCAACATCTAGCTGTATATTACGAATTGTATAGAAGTAGGTTTGACAGGAAATCCATGACATAGTTTTCCTACTTTGTCTTCTCTATGATCTTGTTGAATAAATTGCTAAACTTATTCCTGCACTTAAATAAATTGGGTGGGGTGGGGTGTGGGGTTCTGATAGTCAACAGATTGTACACATTATATGAGGATGACTGATTACTGGAAATATAAAAGCAGATATATAGAATCTGTAACATCCAGTAAAAAGTGTCTTGGTAGTAGTCAGATAATGAGTTTTCCACACAGATATTCTGTAAAGCAGTAAATTCAATCAACTGCAAATGCTTGCAGATATTTATATATTATTGCAGTCTTCCAGAAAAGTCTAATGAGCAGTTTTACTTAAACGACAATCAATAAAAGTTTAAAAGTATGTTTCTTTTCAGCACCAAAGTCACAAAAGTTGTTCATGATTTGATCACAAGCACCCAGTGATGTCATCGCTTAAAGTTTTACAATTTGTTTAAGGATCTAAACTTGTTGGTTCTACAGCTGCATGATGAGTTTGAGTGTATGGTCCAAAGCTATTGCAGTCAGGCCCCAGATTCTATACTTATCACTGTGAAACACAGGAAGAGTGTATCCATAGCGATTACCAATACGGAAATGTGTGTAGCCTTGGTTTTCAGGGTTGCATAGATGGGCAACAGTCAGGGTGAAGACCTCCTCCACCTTCGGGACACAGAAAAAGACAAGTGAAGCTAGTCAAGCAATCATTTTCTGAAGATAAATATTTCAATTATTTACCTCATTTGGATTGGGATGGAGTGATAAAGTCTCCAGCGGCCCAAGGTTAGCTAACACAGGAGCAATCATCATTCCTGACTGAAAAGATAATGGAAGAGTACATACGTAAATGCAAATTGATAAGTAAATTTTTTTGTTTCATTCAAGCAATTCTTTTAAATTCTTTACAACATAACACATTTTATAAATCAGTTCAGGGTGATTTAGGTGAGCCTGGATGTTTTTTGTAAGGAAGGGCTTCTGTCTAGAAGGCTATCTGATCGTAAAGAAGAGCTACTGTTGCACAAATTGCTGAAAAAATTTATTTGATTAAGACATGAATGTGTCAGAACACACAGTGCATTGTATTTTGCTGGGCATCAGGCTGTGTAGAGATGGAAAGAGATGCCAACAGGATGCACTGGCATTCATGTGGATGTTACTTTCACATGCACTGCCTACCTAAACACTGTTGCAGAACAACATTTCTTCTAGGCTACAGTATACTAGTGGGATCTTTTAGCAGGATAATGCTTCCTGCCATACTGCAAAAAAAACTGTCCAGGAATTGTTTGAGGTACATGTCAGTGTTCAGGTGGAGTCCATGCCTTAACAGATCAGACCTATTCTGGTGGCACAGGGGGACTTACACAATATTCAACAGGTTTTTTTAATGTTATGACTGATTGGTGTAATAAAATAGTTTTGCAGGGTGAAGGAAACATTTTACTATAGCTATACTTATATTATAGTCTCACCTGGGTTGCACCTGAAAAATTCCATAGATCTACTGTGTTTTTGTCAAAATTGTGCACACCTTTCAACAGCACAAATCAATATATTTATTATGTTCTAGAAATCTTGTCTCATTACAAAGTAACACTGTTTTTAGTAACACTAAAAAAGTTACTTGTCAGAAATGATTATCCAGTGCTACTCCACACTGTTCTGATTAAACTGAGAGCATGATCACGTCTATACAGGGCCGGCATGACCATGTTCTCCCACCCTGAATTGGTGTGAAGGTACAGAAATAAATACATTTAGCGTCTATGATTAAAAAAAAACAACATTATACTTATTATACTCATGATATCTTTTGAATATAACACAGCACGCTTTGCCCTGGGCTGACTGTGGCCCTTGGCTGACAATGTGATACTATTTGTTTATGACCTCATCTTATGACTATGATATACTTTGTTTTGTCCTAGAAATTCTTTGTTCTGTTTTGATGAACATGTGCAGAACACAGACACTCGCTAACAGTTTCTTATTCCGTAATTTGGATAACCATTTTCATAAACTCGCCAAACCGCCAGTGAATACGTCAACCACCACATCTGTTTCTGCTGACGTCATAGTTATAGATGACAGTGAATATTACACCTTTCTTCTTTATAAATACTCCCTGTTCATCTCAGTACATTTCGAAATGTTTTGCTATTCAATCACTGTTTCTGTGTGGTTCTTTGGCAAAAAGCTTCCCCGATATCAGTAGAGGCATCGGCAACAACACGACCCAGGTTTCTTGTCTGAATGAACCCGAAACTTCTAACAGCTTTCTGGGGGCTTAGTCCATTTGAAGTTAATTTAAATAGTTATGTTATTTTTCTGGATTGAATTAACAGGCATGTCTTTTGCAGGTCATGTTACATATGATTCGATTCTGATCCCTCAGTATTTCAAACTCACCGAATCATTCAGTGGCTTCAGAACCCCCCACACTTCATTTTCAGTCACATTAATCCCCAGTTCTTCCCTGGCTTCCCGCAGTGCTGTTTCCACAATGTCCCTGTCGGAGGGGTCTTGCTTTCCTCCTGCAAAACTGCACAAAAAAAGTAAATGTTTTCCATAAAACTATATATTGAAAAAAGATTTTTAAAAAGGCAGTAGCTATAGAGTATTGCTTAACACTGAAACAAAAGCTTGATAGTATACGTAATAATAATAAACCTTGCAGTGGTTGTGTAATAGGGCTTTATGTGGAAAAGAATGTGGAATGCTGTTTAGCCGTCTTGTTCTTTTCACTATACACTCTGTAAAGGATTCTGAACATTATGTTCAACCCCATTCAGCCTACCTCATGGGAAAATACGATTTAAGAACATTTATTTTCATGTTCCATATGACACATAACAAAAGATAGATAGCATAAACTTGTTTTCCTCTGACAAAGGTGCTCTTAATTAGTTTGCTTTTATGGCTAATAATATTTAGGCAGCTTTACTTTACTAGAAGCATTAACCTGGTGTAAGGCGGCAAAATACGCATAAACAACCAAAAGTTATGTCTGCTGTCATTGTTGCCAAAATTTTGCCAAGCTGCCTTTATAATGAATATTTGCAAGTGTAATACATCACTTTTCAAACAGAGAATATATCATGGAATATATCTCTAAGCATGGAATATATCTCATAGTGCTCACTCTTGTTCTAAGTACAAAATGTTTTCATTTGATTCTGGCCACAGTTTAACATGAAGTTTGGATCAAGTGAAACATGCCACCAAACCAATTAAAGGATGCATCCACTTTTCTTACAAGTTCTTACTATTCTTCTGTCTTGCTTTGTAACTCCTGTTTCCTACAGAAAGGTGAGGTAATAAAGGTCAGCACTGGATGAGATTTGTCCCCAGGTCCGGTTTGGAAAACATTATATAAGAACAAATCCAACATACCTGACATCACCTTTGTGTTTTCCCCTCAGTTTGCTGGACCTAAGGGTGAAAAGCAAGGCAGGCTCTCCCCCTACTGTGCACAGAGACACAAGTACAGCTGCCCAGCTCTTGCCTCCCTTCTTCTCATACAGTGCAGTGTTGGACTGCAGGTGTTCTCTGCAGCGCTCTTCATTCTTAGCTGATAGACAGTCTTCAAAGGCAGCCTGCTGTGGAACTCTCATATGCAAACCACACATTTGTGATTTTAGAGGTCCATGATGGCTCCATCGCTCACGATAGGAAGTCCAGAGACCTTTAGTTAACCCTTTAGTAAAGGATGTGCTCCCCATGTTATGGTAGCTCTTTTGGCTTTTACTGCTGCTGTTTAGATCTGCTCTCCATTTATCCATAGAACGTCTGTGTTTGCCGGTATGGTTTTCAGGTAGTAAGCACTTGTTAGGAACACAGTCCCTGGGCATGAAATGATCTGAAAAAGTGGTATATGAACAATACTGTAGAGAGATATTTATTTTACACACCGATCGAAAGTCAGTCGTGTTTGCAGGATTGAAGCAGCTTCTGTTGACAAGGCAAGAAAAGGGTTTTTGTGAAACATATTTTCTGTTGTTTGGCTCAGATATATAATGTTTCCTCTGTGGCGCTCTCTCACCACTGACCATAAAAAATGGCTGGCTGAGGAGGTTATTGCACACTGCCTGTCCAAGATTTGTCTTCATGGAGATCTTCCCAAACAGTGATCTATGGGTCCCCGGTAGACATGCCGACATCACAAACTGAGCACTCCTAAACATCCTGATGAGAACATGAAACAAAATGAGTTCCAGAAAAGCTACACTTAAGTGTATTATTGCAAATCAAGATCTCTGTTAATTGTATTAACATAACGGCTATCCAACAGATCTGCAGCTTCTGTGCAATCACCACAGACAAATCTGTCAACATATTTCACTGTACTGATACAAGAATGGAAAACCAGCTTACTTCAAACTCACTTACAATGGAAGCTTATGGATAATTGTTGGATTCTGTTAATAGACACTTAAAAGAAACATTATATACTAAATAGTGGAAATATAAACAGTTGTGTTAAAATGAGACAGTACCAAAACATCTCTCTTTTTAATGCTCCAGTCATACTGTAAAATTTTTATTTTGGTTATTTAACATGTCCCCAGAGTTCGCAAAAGACACATTTTTACTTTAACACTTAGGCGTCCATTAGCAATTAGTTACAAGTTAAAAGATTTTCTCCTCCTTACAAAATGAGTCTGCACGACTTTGACATATGCTACAGATGCAGTACATAAGAGTTAAGTTGAAAAATGCTAGAGTATTTCTTTCAGACTCTTAACATTAGTCATTGCTACTGTGTTGTTACAAAACAGATGGACATACACTGTATTGCCAAATGTCTTGAGACACCCCTCCAAATCATTGTTTTTCAGGGGTTGGGCTCGGCCCCTTAGTTCCATTGAAAGGAACTCTTAATGCTTCAGCATACCAAGACATTTTGGACAATTTCATGCTCCCAACTTTGTGGGAACAGTTTGGGGATGACCCCTTCCTGTTCCATACATGGCAATATAGTGCATGTTACATTATATAGACACTTGGCAATAATACTGAGAAGTATGTTTGGCTATTAGGCACAGGTTTTCAAGTACCCTCAAGCCTATACATTTTATTAACATGCCTGATTCAACTAATTAGCTTATTAACAGCTCAAATACGAGCGTACAAGATCAGGGAAAAAGTATAGGGACCCTATGCTGTAACATCTTTACAAATGTGAAAATAAATTTTTCATGTGCATCAAGGAGGCATATCTTCAGGTCTAACACAGCTGACATCTGTCTGTCTAATTAAAAGAAATTACGTGAAATAAATCAGATGTGTTAAAGGAGAAATGAGAAACAGAGTGGAAGAGCAGCTCTGGACTTTTACATGTACTGAATTTATAGAAATGTAGCCTTCATTCTCAACTCTGTGACATATCCCAGACATAATGAATGTATATTATTGTACTCTGTACTATTTTATGACTTTTAAAAACCACCCACTGAACCAGCAATGAAGCTTTTTACACATTTTGTCACTACTACAAATGTTAGTGAAGTTATGTAAGTTAATGTAACTACTGTATAGTGTTTATGGACATACAGTACATCAGTAATGGCGGCTTTCACCAAGAGCTTTTCTAACATTAATCTGCTCACAGATTAACACCACGTCTATGTCAATCCCTCGGAAAGAAACGTCAGATGCGATCTAACTTTATTCACATATTAATTGGAGATAACGGAGATATTTCTAGCTAGTCTTAACATTTGCTGTAACGATATCACTCCAAACTAACCCGGTAACGTTACACAGTTAGAGCTGTCATTAGCATTAGCACTACACCGCTACCTCATTGCTAAGAAAACGTTAATTTGACCGAGATAAAATTGTTTATTTGTTAACATTTATAACCTGAACAAACTGGTGAATAAAATAAAACCAAACCGACACCGAAACTAAATGTTCATTCAGCTGTTTTCCTCAAGTCACTCACCTTGAGCATAAACACACAAGCTATTCCGCTGCTGGACTGGTTGCCAGATCCTTAGAAATGCCCCGTTTTGACCAAATGCCTGAGCCTCCTTAATTTTTCAAGTTGACAAATACTGAACTCTCTTTTCCTTTTAAGTTTAAAACACTGATAAATAAATATTTAATTTACATAATTATTCTCTTTATCATTACACAAACATAATATTATTATATTAGTAGAGATGGGTTGTATATTTTTAAGATTTTATTTTATTTAATTACAAGTATCAGCTATTAGCTATTTACAGTCTCTAACAAATCATAAATTAGTATTGTTAAAATCATTGCTAATCACTAATAACTTTACACTGACATTTTGTAATTTAGCAAATACATTTATTCAGAGAGAATAACTGTCTTGTAAACAATAAAACTCATGATTTTTTTAAATGATTTTTCTCTTTTCATTTGCTGAACTTTCCCTCTAAGGTTCTCAAACCTTATTTGCTCATTCATTCATTCATTCGGTCCATCACAAGGCACTATACACACTCCCTAGGGGGAAATTAGTGGAGCCAATCCACCTTCACACACCTCCCATCGCACTTGCGTCACATCAACTCATGTGTGTTAAAGGATGAGCTGTAAGGGAACACCCTTACAGCTCATCCATTATGGTAATTGATGGTACTTGATGGTAATTGATAGGTCCAGCTGAGGGGAGTTCTTCACTCGTGTGTGTGTGTGTGTATCAGCTCAGCTATGTTGAGGTGTCACATGATGGATGACCATCCAGAAAGAAATGTCAGAAAATCAGTCTAATATCTTCTGAGAGAAGAGACGTTCTCTTGCCACAGATGTCGCTGGGATTCAAATTGTCATGATGATAGTTTAAATGATTTTTCAATTGCACCAATTGTTAATATATTTAAGAAGAAATTTGAAAGTGTTTAATTTTGAGTTTTGTCACATTATCATACTTTAATGAAAAAGCATTCATGTTACATTTAAACATCATGAAATTTGATCTTCATGGTGGCAATGCCTACTACAATCTGATGTCATTATTTCTGCATTCAGGACTTTCCCCACTGAAAAAACCCTCCCTCAATCTAAACAGTGCTGTTTCTTATCGGGTTCTTCATTAGTATGATTGTAAAACCAGTTAATCAGCATTTTCAGATTCCTCTCAGCCTACATCATTTAAAAGCAACTGAAACTGGTGATGTTCTTATGCAACTCACACCCATGACATACATGGAAACAGACCTGTTATACCAGTCATTAGCTCCACCCACTCAAGGTTTAAAATGTAAGTCTTGTGTTTTCGAGAGCTGGATTGTTTCGTGATCTACAGGGACCTTGGCCTTTCTTCCCCAACATGGCTGCATCCAACTGCCCTCCAGACGACTTTTCATGCCCAGTGTGTTTGGAAATTCTATGTGACCCAGCTACTCTTCCTTGTGGTCACTCCTACTGCCTTCAGTGCATCCAGAAGCACTGGGATAAAGCTTCTGCTAAGGGTCAGTACTCTTGTCCTCAGTGTAGACAGGTGTTCAATCCTAGGCCCTCTCTGGGAAGAAACAACATGCTGATGGAAGCCATGAAGAAACTGCGTGTGGGAGAACAGGACAAGTCTTTACCGTGCACTGTTGTGCCAGTGAACCCTTCTCTCCAGCCAGCAGCAAAAAGGTCTGATGGAACTACAGGACCTGATGAAAAGACAGCAGTGCAGGGAGGATTATACCCTCAGCTCCCATCCAATTCACCCAAGCTGTGTCCGTTACACAAACAAGTGTTGGAGTTCTATTGCTGTGATGATAAAGAAATTGTGTGTGATGAATGTAGCCTCATAGAACATAAGGGTCATCGAGTAATGAATCCAGATGAAGAAATGGAGGTAATTGCTAAAATTCTGTGTTGTTCTACTTTCTACTTGTTAACTATGTCACTTTTTTTTAACAAGTAATTTGTTTTTATTTTTAAATATATCCCTTTGGAATAGTGCCATAAATGCTTGACCTAGTTTATTTATTGATTTTAATTTTTTTGTGAGCAGCAAGAGCTGTCAAGAAAGAAAGAAAATATACAAAGAAGTGTTCAAGAAAGAGAGAGGATCATTCAGACACTACCACAGATTTTTCAAGCTAACAAGGTAAGTTTAATCGCCAAGACATTTCTTTTATTGAAGTTTTTAGGATTAGATAAGCATGTCTTTCTAAATGCTTTACATTATTACCTTAAGTTCAGTGGTGCCATAATAATTTACTCCCAGGATAAATATATCTGCTACACAAATATTTAATCTATTTTATCTTTGGATATGTCACTGAAAATTTAGCCCCTTTAAGTAATTTCACTTTTATCCCTGCCTCAATATTGTCTTTACTAGGAGCCCATTAGATATAACATATCATTACTGTAGTGTTGTGTTAATTATAAAGTACTGTGAGCATATCACAATTTATTTAATTTATTTTTTTTAATAAATGGTTCCTAGGCAGAAGTCTTTAAATATTACAAAATGCTTTGTTAAGAAAACAAATGACTATGACTATGGTAATATGGTGCAAATGCTTGCTGCTTCTTCTTTTGTGTTAGACTGCCATTCAGCGGCTGCAGACAGAAAATCTGGAAGTTTTCGGTGACGTAATGAAGAATGTGGAATTAATGAGCTCACAAGTAAATGAACTCCTTCGAGCTTATGAGGCCTCCTGTTACCATCGTACAGAGGGCCATGGCTATAAACTACAGGAGGAGATCAGACAACTATACAAGCAAGATGCAGAGCTACACAGCCTAACTAAGCCTCAGGACTCCATTCAGTTCTTAAAGGTATGATCCGCTTCACTCAGGGTTTAACATGTTTTACTTTTAAAATTTTAATGTAAGTATGCTGTATAGTGTAAGACTGTACAGACCTGATTATTCTTCATGGGGGTTATGGGGGCAGTAGTAGCTTAATGGTTAAGAATATTGGGCTATTTATCTCAGAATATTGGGCTATTGCTCAGCTGTCGCTGAGGTAAATGTAAACCAGTCATCAACCAAATGGTATTTTATATATGTATCTGTATTTAATATGTAATCCTATGTTTAATTCCTTTATTTTATTCTTGCCTCCATGCCAGACACTTGACACCACAGGTGGTGTGGATGCATTTGGAAATCCACAGCTGGATATTGTACACCTAGAGTCAGTAGTGTCTGGGATCAGATCAGCTCTTGGAGCTTTCCGAGTGGGGCTGCATGAACTATGTAAAGGAAGCTTGACCAATATCTTCAGAGCCGGTGAGTACCTGTCCAATACAGCATGTTTAACAATACATAACATGTAAAACAGCTTTATAGATCATTACGTACTTTATTGCCTTCTGAGTTTAAAAAACTGTGGGGAAAAAAAGTTACAATCGATATGCCAGACCTCCAGGAGGACTGCAATGATTAGTCAAGCAATCTGGCACATTGGATTCCAGCAGAGCTAGAAAGCATATGTTTAACAAAAATATAAATATTTTCCCTATTTTGTATCTTAAATTACACTATTGATCATTTTTTTGCTATTCACTGAAGGATAATGATGGAAAATCTTTGAAATGGCATTTAATTTCAAAGATTAAAATAATTTTTTTGTAGTCTTCTTTTTCAATCTAATGTGTTCAAAAGTTTAGAATCTTAGCTTATCATGTTTTAGCTCTGAAGTATCACACTTGTAAGAAATTGCAAGGTATTCACATTTATCTATTAAATCTAATCCACCACAATACATTTTTATGTAGTGAATGATGCACAAAATACAGCAACAACAAATAATGCTCAGGCAGCAGAGAAATGCCCCGATCCCAGTCATTTGCAGGGAGCTTCAGAAAATACAGGTAAGCAAAGTTTTCTTTATGTAAATGTTCATTTGCTAATCATGTTTTTCTTTGTTGTACTTTGTTGTAATTATTCAAATCTTTAATACTATAACTTCTCTATGATGTCTGACTCAAAATCAGTGCAAATGTTTACAAAATACAGCACATTTCACTGATATAATGTTACTTGAAATTTGTAACAGAATGAATGCATGTTATCTTGCTTTCTCTTTAGCTCCAGAAATGACTCCTGCATCCAGTAACAGTGACAGTAAACCTAAAACCACATCACTTCAGCATCCAACAGCTTCTTCTGCAAATTCAGGTACGTATAAATACATAGATAGCAGTGCAAGTACAGTACAAATTTGATGGAAAAGAATCTGTTTTTAGTAAATGTGATTGCTTTCTTGTTTGTAGAGAAGAAAGTGACTTCCCTAAGTACAGAAAATCTAGCACCTAAATCAAGGGAGGAAATGCTAAAATGTAAGTTTATGACTTATGAATTTTTAAAAACTATTATGCTAATGATTGAATATCTATGTTTGGGTGTGTTAATTGGTCTTTTATGAAATGTGGCTTGAATTAACTATTGAAAAGTAGCACAAAGATTGGTTTCATAAAACATGGTATAACAGATCCCTTATACAATGTAGACTTTTTAAAAGTTGTCTCATTAAAAACACCGTTTCTGTGTAGTCCGCTTTGAGCCCACGATGGACCCCAACAGTGCTTATCGTCACATCCGCTTGTCTGATGGAGATCGCAAGGCCAGTCTCCGAGCAGAAAACCAGAATTACCCACAGCACAATGAACGCTTTGTCTACTGGAGACAGGTCATATGTCGGGAGCCTTTGGCGGGAAGTCCTTACTACTGGGAGGTGGAATGGACAGGACAGAAGGTACATTAATATGTTCACTAGAACTTATTCACCTTGAATACTTGAGAAAATGAAACTGTTTGAGGTTAAAATATATACATTGCATATACACGTCATTTTTAACAGAAGGAAAAAAGAGTCTGTACATTTTTGTTAATTTAAGGGAAACATCACATAAACCCATGCAAATTAATTAAATGTCATATTACTAATTATATGATTGCTCTCTAATAGGATTAATTATAACAGATTTATTTCTAGTTCTTTCTAAATCAATAACTAAACACTGTGATATCATTAATGCAACTCTATGGTCTCTGCAGGTCACTATTGGTGTAACCTATAAAGACATTGGGCGCTCCCCAGCAGATGACAGCTCTAGACTTGGCCATAATGAGTTCTCATGGAGCCTGTACTGGTCAGGCACAGCCTTCTCTCTGTGGCATGCAGGAAAGGAAACTGCACTTGCTGCTCCTAAAGCCCGGCGCATCGGGGTCTTTTTGGACCAGCAGGCAGGTGTGCTGGCCTTCTACAGGGTCTCTCACAACCAGGCCCACCAGATCTGCTGTGTCGAAACTGAATTTAGCAGAGCTCTCTACCCTGGTTTCCGCTTCTGGTCTGGTGTGGGTTCTACCATTACCATTTGCCAGCTGGATTGAGTGATGAAGGCTGATGACGATCCTTATTTGCAAACCTATTTGACTGATACTGCACTGTTTGTTTTCACTTAAATGCTAATGTACGGAGACCTTTGATTTTGATGTCAGTGAAGTGAATAGTTTTACCACTAGATGTTGCTGCAAGCATATTTCACTGAGACATCTCAGGAACAGAGCACTCTGTGGCCACCTCAACTGTATAAAGTACAGGGGTTTGATGCTGGTGTCATAATTTAAAACTGCTACAGATGAAGCGACAAATTAAAGGAAAAAAGTTAAATATAAAAGGGTGTAATGTTAAAACAAAAGTTCTTTATAAGGTGTTGTCACCACAAGCTGCTAGAATAGTTTAATGCTACTTAGCAAGGATTAGACAAGTCTCCGTAAATGGAACAACAAACATCGTTCTTCCAAATGATATTGCAAATGAATATTTCCACACTCTTGTATAAATACTATTACTATTAAATATAAAATACTATATAAAACTATTTAGTGGCTGTTTTAACTGAAATGTTGGTATATGAATTTACACTGATGCATTTGTCTGGAGTTTTGAACTGATAAGCATGTAAATAATAAATAATAATTAAAAGCAGAACTTCACTTGCTGTATGTCCTATTGCATTAAGAAAATTGCATGAAAATTAGGGTCATCACATGATGTATGTCAGTGATTTTTTTCACTTTTTTCAACAACGTTTTATATATAAACAAATCCCTTAATATTGAATCATTTATTTCAAAAGCATAAAACTATTCAAATATTGGTTTCATTTTCAGTTTGTATTCTTCCTGTATCACTACATGTTAATAAATCTATACAGAAAAATACATACACACAATGAATTTTGCTTTTTATATTACATCACTGAGCATTCTGTAATCTTGGACTGTTTTCAGATTTTAGTATTCACTATTATTTTAGATTTACACAAGTGGATGCCCTTTTCAATTCAGATCATCACTTTGGTTTTAGTCCATTTTCAGTGTTTTAAGCAAAATTTGAGGCTTGTCCTGAAATCAAGCTCATAGAAAATACTTATACTTATCCTACACAGAGTTGTGGGGAATGTGGAGTCTATCCCATGTGACTTGGGGTACAATGCAGGGTAAACCCTGAACACGGCGCCAGCCGATCACCCATCCATTCACACACCACAAACAATTTAAAGATGCCAATCAACCTACAAAACATGGCTTAGGATGGGGGAGGAAACCCCCAATGCACGAGAGAACATGCAAACTCCATTCACATAGGGTGAGAATTAAATTCCACCCATAGAAATTCAAAACACTAAACTAATGTGGATCCCACCCGTGAACTTAAAGATGTGATTTTTAAATAGGTAATTCTCAAATGTTAGATTATAAAGAATGGAGATTTCTAACACAATGCAAAAGTCACAAAACAGGTTCATGACAGTGGTTCATTTCCCTAAACAGAATTATTTATGACTGATTGACGCTTCCAACATTGGCAGATTGCATAGATTTGTAGACTAAAAAACCTAAATAAGTGATGAAGTTCTAATTAAATCCTCTAAATATCTGTACCTGCTATTTCTGTAGTATCCATGCTGGTTCTGTTTTTTTTCCTGTCATGAGTCATGCTATTAATAGAGGTCTAAATAAAGCATTGTCTAAATTAGGAACACAGTGTGACAAAGGGATGGATGGAAATAACAGAAATGAGCAATTCTCACAGCACAAACAAACCTTTATCCCCTTTTCCACTTCAGACTAGAAAAGAACATCAGCTGTCATCTGTTTCTGTGCTGGCTATGCTGGCTAAGGCAGATGTGTTTCTAAATGTGGAAATGTGGAAGGCTACTGTGATTTATGTAATGTATCTAATACAGAGAAAATCTGTAGTTTACCATAGAAATATATATTATATAATATATATTATATATGATACATATTATTGCTATTATAGCAGTTATTGTAGTTGTTTTCAAAATGATTCCAGGCTCGCTAATGTATTTCTTATGTGAAATTCCCTAATATAGAGATTATAGAACTTAAATTTAAATGCAAGTGACTTCAATGAGAAATGCAATGTTAATAAAAATAGAAAATGTTCTATGATAGTACATAATTTGAATTGTTTGGATTATGCTCATAAAATAGATGCATGCTGTGACCATTTGGATTTTTGTTAGACTAAAAAGGGTTTCAGTTTCAGGGTTTGGAATCATCAAGGTGGTGTCCGATAGCTCAAGTTGAGATAACAATGCTCTAGTGTAGCAGCCCTTGTTCATTGAAAAACAGCAAACATTCTCAAATGGCCTCCAAAACTTCAGAATTTCTTTAAAGCATTGTGGTTCAGATCAGATCAGCTGCTCTGGTCCCAGTAGATGCTGATCTGGACTGTAATTGTGCACTGGTTCATGGTCTGTGGGAGTATTACAATATGATACAATGTGCTTCAAATGTCAGATAATGCAAGTCCTACATATTGCTTATCACTGGAACAAAGACAGGCAAGTTGAATCCTCACCTAGGGAAAGCAAGGGGTGGAGCTGAACAAACCTTTATAGCCAAATCTCCACAAACTTAGAGCAAATATCATTTCTGGTCAAACAGCAAAATGAGAGGTAAGACTGACCTTAAAGCTATATAAATTGGTAAGGAATATGAATATCTTTGCTGTAGGTGTGAAACAATTCAGGATCCAAATAAAGAACTAGAAGTCAGAGGATGATCTCTTTAATTATTTATTCAGATTGTTCCAAGGTCTGGCATTAGATTCTGCTATACATTTTTTTGTGGTCAGATTAAAAATAAGCTTTTGGTTATGATTGTATAATACTAATAATACTGCTTTAACTATTGTCTTTCCTAATCCAGGCCTTGTGTTCTTGTGCCTGATTGGATGTTCTCTTGCAAACCAATCTGTATACTCTTGGAATGGCCCGGGAGAGCCAAGCCAGCCTGATCCAGGCGCTGAAAATGGTAATAACAAAATACTACTATTAAAATAAAAATTTAAAAAGGGGCAAATAACTCTTGGGATTCCCAATCTTGAATAATAATTAATCTTAATCGTAACCTAAGGAACCCTCTTTGTGGTATTGTTTGGATAAATGTTTTCTATCTGCAGTTTGTCTCACTGACACTGAATCCTGTAGCTGCTGCCTTATGCAAAAGCAGATGAAAAGAATGGAGAGTTTCTTCAACATGAGCCTGAATGAGATGCGCAAAGGTCTGGAGAAAGCTGAAACTGCTCTGAACTATGTGCGCTGTGAGTAAACATAATTTTGCTTGAAATCTTGCATGGTTAGCATAGTGAACTCATGAGCTTATAATGTACACTAGTCTTCACTCTGTTGGCTGTTAGTGCTGTTACTTCAGCCGTTTTTTAAGTTGTTTTGTCACTCAGTTGTTGACTTTCTCTGTCTCTCTCTCTGTGTCTCTTTCCGCAGCCAGCCGCAGTGCCTTTTCAGTGGCACTGACTGATACTCGTCGGTGCCTAAGTTCCAGCCGAGATGATATGGTTGTGAAGTACCAGTATATATTCATTAACTTAGGTGATGGCTACAATGTTAGCACAGGCACCTTTACAGTCCCACGATCAGGGGTCTATTCTCTGGCTCTTACAGCATACAGTGATGCAGGTGCCCCTGGTGCCCTCCTGGCTGCCTGTGTTCGTTTGCGTAAAAATGGTCGCGCAGTTGCAGCACTCAATGAGTACAACACACAGGACCAGGAGGACAGTGCTACCGTCGTCCTGCCAATACAGATGGAGACTGGGGACAAGGTGGACGTGACTCTCCTTACTGGATGCACCCTGTGTGATGACAACAGCCATTTCAACACATTCAGTGGCTTTTTGCTTTATGCTACAGATTAAAAAAAATGTTTCATTCTCTGATCTCACGTCTGTGTTTAGACCTTTACATGAATTCTCACGTTTTTTCAAAATCAAGGCCATGTATCCGTTGGCTCCCATATTCAATTCCTGATCTGATAATCATTTTGTTGGGTTTTCAGTTCATAATTGAGTTTCAGGTTCAACATGGCTGCCACAGGTTTACTGTATACTATATAAAATGGGCATTCAAAAAAGATTTTCTTCTTCTGCTTCTTCTCTTCCTTCTTCTTCTGATCTTTAACCCTTAAGTAAAAGTCTGTAAAACTTGCATAACAAAGAACCAAGTGTTTTATTCAGATGAATTTAAAATAAAGATGAATGAAGAACAAATATGTTTTGTATTTATTTTTTCTGCTGATATTTGAATGTATATCAGTGGTATATGATCAAACAGCACCATGCAAACCATACAAACATACTGCCATTGCAATAGCCAGTTCAGAATAACCGCATAAAAACCCTTGATTGTCATCAATCTTCAGCATATAGATCGTATAGCATATACAGTACAATGCTCCAAAGTATTAAAATATAAATAAATAAATAAATAAATAAATAAATAAATAAATAAATAAATAAATGAATGAATGAATGAATGAATGAATGAATGACTGTTCCAGGAGACAAAATATTTGTGGGTGGACTGAGTGGAACACAAAAGGAACCTGCGTATTAGTATGATATTCATGTCCCTGCCCTTTCCTGGACCTGACTCTAAACACCATCTGATATCACCCATGTACTTGTGTTGTATTTGCACAACTCCCTTACAATCACTATTATACACCATTCAAGATTTGTGAAGACAACTGTGCAGATATTAAAGATTAAAGTGGATAATAAGCACGAATCTACAAACCAATATAGTATACTTTATTCAAAGCTTTCTTTGATTAAAGTATAGAAATTTCTTTATAGTATATAACATACTATTCCTGATTTTTACAACAAAGAAACATACTAATAACTCTTCCTTTACTGCATCTGAAATAGCTGTACTGTTTTTTTTAAAGCTTTCACAGGTGATAAGATCACTAGGTATGGTCTACACCCTAATATGAGAATCAGGCCAAAAATCCTGTACCTGCCCCAGCACTGGGATTACTGATCAAGAGATAAAGTGAATAAATGCAGCAATAATAAACAGACCCCTCTCTGTCTATACAGTATATCTGTACATGGCTCAAATGGCCAATCATAATGGCTGGTATTACAACACCCAGAGTGTTGGAAAAATGATCCGTGTGTCTTTAAAAAACATATGAAACAGACAAATTGGGAGCTCCCAAATGGGGTAGATACAGGATACAGTAACAGACAGGATGTGTTTCACACATCCCCATAATCCCTACAGCTCACACAAAAGATGGACTGCACCGTCATTAACAAGGTGTGTGCGTACACACACACACACACACACACAAACACAAACAGACCTGACAGGCTTCGCATAGTTGTCTCTGCAGATCCACTTCAACATCTCTCAGAATCACAGTAAGTATATGACTTCATTTAAAATGTGACAATGGTATTATTTTTTGAAGGTTTACAAGGTTATCATGTAAGAATCAGATGCTAGTATTACATAATAAATGCAACATATTTTTGATGAATGTTTTATAGGCAGGTTCTGTCTTCATTTCCATACCATGTTGAAAGACTTAATCAACACACCTAATAATAATAATAATAATAATAATAATAATAATAATAATAATAATAATAATAATAATAATAATAAACTAGCAACTATTTAAATATTTGAATGTACAGAATGCATACGCTGATTTGCCTGTTTATAAGTGGTTAACTTAGTGTATGATGTATGTTTACAGGGTTTAGGCAATAATGTAATTTTAATGAAATACTCCTTAGTCGCTATCTATGGCATGTATAGTGGATGATTGATTACTATGGAGAATAAATTTGAATAAACAGGCAACCAGTTGATTCGGAACTAACTTATAGTAAACTTTTAAGGGCAATTGTAATTGTAAAAAAAAATGGAAAAGTTTTAAATATGCAGCAATACAGTAAACAGTAATTCTGTTTGATTACAGTACATGATATACTCTGAAGTAGTATCCATGCATGCTTGAACCAAAACTGACTACACAATCACTTCTTTTTTTCTTCGGTTATAAGAGTTTACTGAGTGCCCCAGCACTTGATGATGTGTTGCTTTAGTTTAACTTATTCAGCTATATAATGCCAATTCAAAAGGAAATGGTTTGGGTGAGTAGAAAATAGTACTTTTGGTTACTTACAAGACAGAGTGCATTGTTGCTTACAGCTTACTTTCATGTTAAAAGTGATTATGCTGGTTAAACATAATCATACCTTTTCCTCTGCATAAAGTAGTCTATTGACTGCCCAAATAATGCCAAAAAAAATAAACGTTTTCTGTTTTTTTTAAAGAATTTTTTAAAGTATTTATTATTTGAAATGAATGATGTGCACAAATGAATGATGAAAGCACAGTAGAGGGTCGTTAACGCAGCCCAGAAGATCGTCAGCTGGCCTCTCCTCACTGTGGAAAGGCTGCACATTTCCTGCTGTCTCCAAAAACCACAGAGCAATATAAAGAACACCTCACACCTTGGACACTATCCATTCTGCCACCAGGTAGACTGTACAGATCAGTAAAATTAAGGACAAATTCAGAAACAGCTTCTATTCCACAGCAATAACCACACTCAATAGAACTAAAGCATAACATGCTGCTAGCACAATCCCTTGTTGCACAACTGAGGGATGACTGAATGTATGGTTGTGTGTTTTTCTGATTTGATTTTATGTGAACACTTTATTTTAGCTCAATTTTATGTGCTCCTTTTTAGTTTTACTCTGAATGATGCAGTGACTTGTTCACATTTTGTAATTTCATTGCACGTTACAATGACAATAAAGATATTCAATTCAGTTTTGCACTCATGTAAAAGTGACTGTTGCCATAGATTTACAAATTTTAATGAGCAGTTTAATCATATGCACATTATAAATTATTCCCAAGAAACATTTTTCTTACTCTGACTTACCAGAGACAAGATTCTTCATTGAATTAATTAAGGATGAAGATAGCTGCAGTGGCTGTTGTGGTCCTGCTGGGGGCACTGTGTCCATGCTTAATGGCACAAGTAAGCACTCCCATAAATATTCTATGGCAAGCTGCAGGTAAGCTCCTTTTTCAGTATATGCTGCGTCATCAATCTGTATAATTTATTTATTTTTTTTGCCAGTGGATAAATGATGTTTATTTAATGTTGTCGTGTTGCTCTCTCTCACACACAGCTAACTGGACCGGGGATCTGCCCTGTGGAGGTTGGGACTGTGATTGTGTGTTCAGGAATTCAAAAGGCTGCTGTTGTGTGGCTGTACCTCTTTTCCAGCTGGAAGAGACAACCTTCATGCGCATGGTAGACCTATGGAAGGATCTGAACAGCCTCAGTAACAAGATTCAGGAAATTACTGGTAACACTCACTTTTTTCTTTAACAGTTCACTCATTTTACTCAAGTAAAAAATATAAATATTTTATTTTCTTAAAATATGCCCGTGTTACTCCTAATCTTTTCTTTTATATATATATATGTATATATCTACCAGCCAGACGTAATGTTGCATTTGCGGCCTCACTGACACAAATAACTGGATGTTTTGGACCTTTCAACAAGAATGTGTCAATCTCTTACTGCAATGTGACACTCAACCAAGGCTATGGGTATAATCAAGCACTGGGTGAGCATCCTTTCAAAATACATACAGCTGAAAATTACAGTTTGGCTTGACAACAAAACTGCCAAAACAACAAAACTACCAAAACTGTGCTGGTCAAACTTGTAGAAACTTTACCAGGTGGTTCAAATGATTAAGGATCTGGGTTCAAGCCCCAGCACCAAAAATACTACTGTTGGGCAACTGAGCAAAGCCCTTAACCCTCCCTGCTCCAGGGGCACTGTATCATAGCTTCCCCTGCATTCTGACCCCAACTTCCTCAGCTGGGATATGCAAAGAAAAGAACTCCACTGTGCTGTAATGCATGTGTGGCGATAATAAAGGCTTCTAGCCCGCAGTTCTTCTAAATAGGCAAATCTGACTTAAGATCCACTAATTCTTTGGTGTTTTTTTATTTTAAAAAGTTTTCTAAACATAGCATTAACAGTGGTCATCCAGAAACTGTTTCCATTTCATCAGCATTTACCAGAGAGCAAAGATGGTCTACCAGTTTGAAAAGCTCAGTCTATGTTTGAAAGGTGGCGAGATCAATGACTACAATCATCTTTCTAGTCATTTAAATGTAGACACAGAAAGCTCACTCTCAGATCAACAGAATATAATTTTTCCAGGCCAATCATATCATTACTGTAATGTAGATATTTACATTATGTGATATTTACATGTGCACAGGAACTTTCACAGCCCCACGAGCTGGTCTTTACTCCTTCTCCTACACGGTTTACTCTAATGTGGGAGCAGAAGGAGAGCGCATCTACTACAAGGTACAGCTAATGAAAGACGGCCAGGTGATAGCCTCCTCTTGGGAAGACAACCGTGAGGACTCGGAGGACAGCGCCACGCAGACAGTGCTCCTTCAGTTGAAACAAGGCAACCAGGTTTATATGGAGCTGGTGCTTGGAAGGTTTCTGTGTGCAGACACGCAAGGCTACAACTCCTTCAGTGGATACCTGGTTTATCCGATGTCTGACATTTAACACACAAGTGTAGTTGTATACAAGTGAAGTAGTGAAGCAACTCCAGCGAATAACGATAGCAATTGGAGTATTGTGTTGTCTCATATATTTAGAGAGCACTCAATATTACCTACAGGTGACCAAGACTCGATAAACCAAGCAGATATGCGAATTTGGTAAATATGATTTAAAATGATTTAGTAACTCATCAGTTTCTTTATAAGATTCTATTGTTGTGTATCGTAATGATTTAGTAATGCATGCAATGGAATAAAATTAATTTCATACTGAATGGTACTACAGTTTTCTTATTTTAGTGGTATCATTAAATATAAACAAAAAAATAAACAGCAGTTAAAAAATGTGAATTTTGTCGTCAAAACTGAACGGAAATCCATGCCATAGGTTTTAATGTCCATTTTGTTGGCCTTTTGCCAGTAAGAGGTCCATATATGCACCATCAATCAGGTCCTCCTTCATAACACCCAGGTCCTGCATCAGTTGGTGGGCAATGGCAACTCCTTCTTCTGTGCTCTGGTTTTCCTTCATAACTACCTGTCTCAACACACACACTGAAGTTAGCAGCCTGCTATTTTACTCTACCTCTTCATGCATCTTAAACAGGCTCCACTGTACCTCAAGCTCCATGAAGTCTCCCAAGCCCTCCACAGAGTCAACATGCACTCGAGTCTGTCCCACCATGTAAAGGTGTCTCTCCTTTTTCACCTGGCCCACCTGTCCTAAAGCATCCGAAAGTACTTTCTATACAAAAAACAAAAAAAAACAAAAAACCCCAAAATAAAACACATGACGTCTCACATTTCTCAGGACTGCATGAATCCAGGTTACGATCCAGCACTGTTCAACACCAATCAGTCAAATTTGCACTGCCCAGGTATTCTGGCTACATCTGACTTCCCAAACAAGCTGGTAGATGGATTCACTACTCTAAATTGCCTCAAGTGTGAATACTCTTATGTATGTGTGTGTGTGTGTGTGTGTGCGTGCATGGTGCCCTGTAAAGTACACCATGGGCAGGCTCTGGATTCACCTCAACCTGATAGAACACCTTTGGGATGAATTAGAGCGGAGACTGCGAGCCAGGACTTTTCGTCCAACATCAGTGCCTGACCTCACAAATGCGCTTCTAGAGGAATGGTCAAAAATTCCCATAAACACACTCCTAACCTTGTGGAAAGTCTTCCCAGAAGAACTGAAGCTGTTATAGCTGCAAAGGGCGGGCCAACTCCATATTACATTCATGTACATGTAAAGGCAGACGTCCCAGTTTTGACCTGGCTCAGTCTCCGCTCTAATTCATCTCAAAGGTGTATCAGGATGAGGTCAGGACTCTGTGCAGGCCAGTCAAGTTCCTCCACACCAAACTCACTCATCCATATCTTTATGGACTGGTGTGCAGTCATGTTGGAAAAGGAAGGGGTCATCCCCAAACTGTTCCCACAAAGTTGGGAGCATGAAATTGTCCAAAATGTCTTGATATGCTGAAGCATTAAGAGTTCCTTTCACTGGAACTAAGGGGCCAAGCCCAACCCCTGAATTCAATGATTTGGAGGGGTGTCCCAAAACTTTTGATATTATAGTATAGATAAACATTGTGACGTTCCATAGGGTTGTCAAACATTGCTATGACAACGGTGTGACTTTTTTTTCAGACCAGGCAGTGTATAACAACCTTCATAGGACATTTAAGTGTTAAACAATGCACGTTAATAATACTAGCTTATTTGAGATCACAATAAGCTGTACTTACAGTCAGGCCTTGTGGATCATTTGTGGGAGTGATGGAGTAGTTGGACAGTTTGGGGCCACTCATGTCCGGTCTCTCATAGAATATCAGCTGTCCACTTCCATTCTGTGAGACGAGTAACAGGGTTAATGTTTTTAATTCATTCTTTTGCATTACTCATGCCTTTCAGAGAACAGACTCACTAAGAAATCCCTCAACTTGAGGCGACCCTCCTTTGACGTGCGGAAAAACGTGTCATGTTGGCGTATGATAGTCCCGTCCGAGCCGCTCAGCTCGCTCGCGCGCTTGGTCACGTGGTCGAGGTCACGCAGCCATGCCTTTATTTCTACATTTGACGGCATCTCTGAAAGAAAAATGTTGATAAGCATATTAATAATACTGAAATTGTAAACAATAGACTGGCATAATTAACTGTTTTGTTGCCACTTACTGACTGCTATAGTAAAGCGAAATGCAAATACACACAAAGCTGCAAAACAGATTATAATAACAGTTAAGTGTAAACTACTGGTAAGCTATCAGTTACTACACACACTCCCAGTACAACTCCCAGTACAACTCCCAGTACAACTCCCAGTACAACTCCCAGTACAACTCCCAGTACAATCTCCAGTACACAGCCACTGCACGCTGGGATTCCCGCTCAGTATTTTGTAAATGGGAAATGGCAGTGAAAGCATGACACCGCTTTCTACCTTTCCATAATTAAAGTCCCAAAGCATTACTTACTGTTTGCCAAGTTGAAGTGTTATATTTATTAGCAACATTTATTTTCACGTCTAGCTATTATATATTAGGTGTGTGTGTGTGTGTATTTGTCGCATGTGTGAACAGAAAAAAGTCCATCAACTCAAAACACCAATCTCTCTCTTTCTCTCTCTCTCTCTGTCTCTGTGTGTGTATGTGTGTTACCGAACACTTGCCTAATATTCCAGCCAAGTGTGCACACAGTCCATACAATGCATTTAAATGTTGAGACAATTCTCAGGCTAGATTAAACCAATCTTTAGGCTGAAAGAGTTTTCAGAATAGACTCTGAAAGCAGTTATTTAGACCAAAAATAAAAATGGTAACAGAAAAATAAGCCTGTCAGACTGTTGTGTTAGCCCATAATAAATATAAGGGATTTTTTTCATGAGAAATCAACATGCAAAAAATTGTGGTGGAACTCTGGAACATTAGACCGTATATGTTTTCCTGGGCAGCCCGAATGGACCTTCAGTTTCAGTCCATGTGCAAACACATTCAGAGCCCATATGCAAAACTAACAAAACCAAACTTTTATCCCATGTTGGCCTTGAAAAGTCATGCTAGCTGGGAAGGTGATCTTAAATGTGATCTTGCTTTCCAATTTTCAGTGCACCCATATATCACAGCTGAGTTTATGCTAGTTTCTATGTATATTGTATATATTAGCTTCGGTGTTAATATTTAAAAGGCTTTTAATTCTGTAGGCCTGGCCTCCTGTGTCCAACAGTCCCTAATTAAGGAAAACAAACTGCTGCTCCTAAGCCACGAAAAACATGCCCTATTTTCCTTTCTGAAAAACAATACTTCAGACTAAGTTAGCTAAGTGGGATATCAGATTGCAAATACTGTAAAACATCCATTTTTATAGCTTTCACCAGCTTGTAATGATCTCAATTCTGTAATGTTACTTTTTTAATATTATGTGTGTTTAGGTGTGTGTGTGTAAGTGGGGCTGAGAGACTCCTCCTTAACAGCAAACAGGATGAAACACTCCCCCTGCGTCTCTCATCATACTTTTGCCCTGCCTACGACCTAATCTTTCTTGAGAAGAAGGGTTATCGAGACTGCCACATCCTGTGCTTCCACAATCAGGAAGTGTAGTCCATTCCCTATAAAAATACAGTAGTGGTGGAAAGATCCTGAGGTAAGGAACAGAGCAGAGAAGAAGAGAAAGTGCAGTCAGCAACAGGTAAGCAATGAGCAACTGAAACCGCGGGCAGAGAATAAATCAAATTAAAATATTGTGGGTAAATATTTGGCTGTCATGTAACTAAAACTATCAAAACTGCAGCTATCTCATTACAGACTGGTTTACAGGGACTTGTGAGTGTAATGGGTGCAATTTGATTTGGGTACTGTGGTGAGAACTCTCCTGCATCCCACAGCCAAATGAGAATCATGTATTGACTCTAAAGCAACACATAACAAAATAGTTTATTATGCAATGGGGGGAGACCATCGTCATTAGTTACTACAGATTAGAGATTCAAGATTCAGAGAACTTTCTTAATCCCAGTGGGAAATTCCTTAAACATAGAAAACTTAGAAATAAAAATTCTCTGCTGCCTTATAAACATAAACTTGAAGATAAGCTTTTTTTCATCTTATATTTTAAGTTTTATCTTTCAAAACTTAGCAAAATTTGTTCAATATCCAAAACTTGTCATGACAATTGAGATAACGAGAAGAAATAAGTTCACATAACTTCATCAGGCTTAAAAATCATGTTTTACAGTGTTGCCATTTACACTTAATATATAGTACACTGTAATTGCAGGGTCATTCACTGTTATAATATATTTAAATAAATATAACTAACTCTCCAAAACCAAAAGCAAGGCTTGTTTTGCTGAAGTTTGTCAAAAAATCAAGTTTTATTGTCAACCATATATAGCTGACGCAGTACATAGTGAAACAACGTCTCTCCAGGACCGTGCTACATAAAACAACACAGAGATAAGGACTGAAAAGTAAGTTGTCCTAGCCACATGAAGTGCATCATGTGCAACCAGTGCAAGACAAAAAGACAATGCAGACAGACAATACAGTACACTATAGGACACAGAATAGCGCCAACCACTGTGCAGTTTGTAATTGACTATTGTGCAAATAAGAGGATGTAGACAATAAGAGGATTGTTGTAAACATATGTAAACATACAGTAGCAGCAGTTGATGGAAGCAGTTAAATAGTGATGTGCAAAAAAAAAAAAAAGAGAAAAAAAAATAATAAAAATAAATACAACAGAAAATACAACAGCATTTGTTGACATTTGTGCAAAAGTGTCACCAGAGTAATGACCAGAATGATGGAATGATGATGATATGAACTATACAGATCATTCTAACATGGTGATGCAGAACCCAGATTTATTTCTTCATGTTCACATGTTCATTGGCTTGTCTTTTCAGTAGTATTCTTCTGTGCTCAGCGGTTTGTATATTTAATTAATATTTCTACTACATTTGCATTGTGTGTTCCAACAAATATTTTGATCAGTGTCACCACACTGGCACAGATGGTGAGTCAGAGAGGGTTTAGTGTGAGTTGCACAGCCCCTGGAGAGAGAAATTCAGCGAGTGGCTCCCATCTTTGGACTTGTGCACGTGGCCTGTGTTTTGTCTTCATGTTTCCTCTGAATGGGGAATTGTTTGCTCATTGTTTCCTTTAGGGATCTGCTCACATTTGTTATGCCAAGTACCATTGCTAATTAGGTTCATTTTGAATATGCTGTTGACTCAATGCTACTGTAATAAATCAAACACTTATATTTGTTAATATTTTTAATCCCATGAGCCATCTGTGGTTACTATGTGACACTGGATTAAACACTTACTTCTAACATGCAGGCCTTTTTGCCATGTTTTTTTCAGAGTGCAGGCTGATGCTGGGATATAATGATGCAGAAAGGTGAAGTGGAAGACAGCACAACGCTGATCACCCTGTCAGAGCTCCCTGAACATAACTACGGAAGCATGGACATGGGTGGAGTAAGTATATATATGTGTGTGTGTGTGTGTGTGTGTGTGTGTGTGTTTGAGAAACAGACAGTAGGAAAGGTAGATCCGTTAATTCCCTTGCTTTGTGAGTACATTCTGAGCTCTTTGATAATGTGTGATTAGTTTGCATGTGGCTTTAGAAAAGCTTAGCACTGTCAAAAAAACACTGCTCATCAATTTTGATGCTTTGCATACATGGTAGCACATGACATAACATCTTTTTTGTGTACCCTTGCATTACATTCAGTGTAGTTTAGTTAAACAAGTGGTTGTATGAAGCGTTCTGCTTTAGTTGAGGCTGCTGTATGTCTAATTAGTAACATATGACATATGAATCTTCCACAGTCACCTCAGAAGGATAGGAATGTGTTTAGTGATGGAGTCACCTGTATTGGTAAGTCTGCATTTGGTGCATGTGTGTATGTGAAACAAAATTGGAAAAAAGTTACAGGAGGATGGAATTAACAAATGAACGAAAGGTCTAAATGCACTCAGTTCCAGTCCATTAGTCATGTAACTGATGACTTGCCTTGATTTATTTTTTACTAGCCTTGATTTTGCTAATCATACTTTGCTAAAAGGAAACATGGTAGTCACTAAATATAAATAAAAATAACAGTGAACTTGCTAATCTGATATATAGCTAACATATTTACGGTTTTGAATTTGTGCTCTTCATTTTTCTTACATGGTTTGAGCAAACTGTTCATACTCATATTCATTCTTCTGAAATATAAACAGATTTTGTGCTGGTATGGGAAGAGCCTGTGACTCAAGCAAAGCCTGACGAACCAGAAGACAAATCATCCAGCACCACTAATGATATCCACATGAAGTGGAGGACAGAGTTCCTGTCCAGGCTGCAAGCCGCTGGCCTACATCAGGAGATGGTCAGTATTAAGTATCATGGTCAGCATGGACTTGTAAATATGAGTCACGCCATTTAGCACACACAAGTGCTGAATAGCACATTACAAAACATGCTCAATGTTTTGAATCAGCTGTATTCATATACAGTATATTTCTGAAGAAACAAACTTATTTATATTCAGTAAGAATGCTTAATAAAGTACGACAGCTGATATTCCACTGTTATTTTAAACATGAATTTAGTTTTTATTAATAACAGTGGCAAATTTTCAGAGGCAACCCATGAATTTTTTCAAACAAAATAGACAAAATTTCTGTATATCTACTGCACTATATATATATATATATATATATATATATATATATATATATATATATAGTGCAGTAGATCGTGTGAACTTGATCTGTAAATTATTTAATTAACTATAACTATAAAAAAAAGAAATATATAAAAGATGGTGTTCTTTATATTTAATACTTTATTATGAGTGTTTTATTTATTTGTGTCTGTTGTTAGAAAGAGGTTGTGCAGGGCAAGACAAAGACAACATACGTGCTTTTGAATGCCCCCTGGAACGTGCTATGCTATTACGCAGAGGAGATCAGCCTCCGGGTTCCATTACAGGTGAATCAACAGGAATACACATGTGGAATATAATTTACAGAAACTTTACAGTGTGTCTATTTGACATCTGCCAATCTTTCAAGGCTTTACAGTAAATTTTGGATGTGTGGTTATGAGGATTTGTGCTCATTTAATCAGAGGTGTATTAGTGAAGTCAGGTGCTGATCTGATGAAGACATTAAATGAGGTTAAGGGCATTGCCCTGTGTAAGCCACTCAATTTCTCCATTAACAACATCGGAAAATCTAATGCTACAGCACACAAAGACAAAGGCATACGCACAATGGTGCAGTTATACTTTGCATAAAGGTTTTTGTAGAAAAAAACATATTTGTGTCATGTTCAAGGTGTGCACATAGTTTTGACCATATCATGTATATTCATTAAAAGTGTCTAAAGATGTTATTTCTATCTGTATGTTATTTCTGCTCTACAGATTGAGACGTCTCGAGAATCCAACTGGTCAGAAAAACTCCTCAGAAAGTTACACGCCCCTAATGTCTTAGCCCAGGATGTACCCAACCCTCCACCAGTCCACTACACCTGCCAGTTCCGGTCAAACAAGCTGGAGAGGTATAGTCTCACCCCCACCATGATCTGATCTTCAGTAGCAGTCAAATGTTTGGTGCTTGACTTTTTAACCATGATGAAAAATCAGCTGATTATGATGAAAGCTGGAAGCAGGAATGTAAAGGTAGAGTTTAAATATAGTCTGGGTCTGTGTTTACACAAAGGAGTGTTTACACAGAGTTTCCTTGCTCTACCACATCCTTAAAGTCAAACACACACACATACACACACACACACATTTTACTTGATTATTTTGCTTATTTAGCTATACATATGACCATATTTTGCTTGCAGATTTCTTGGTCATGACAACAGGGACACTTTCTTCAAGACAACACAGAGACATCAAATTGTAAGCTTGAATGCTTGAAAGTATTTCAATAATAGCCAGATAAGCTAGGAAATTTAGCCAATTGCCTGTCTTCATAACTTTTATGAACAGGGTGTGTTAAAGCAATGTGTATATATATCTTACTGCGCTCCTGAGTTCCTTTATTTCTTTATGCTCCAGCTGGAGCACTTCTTTGTTGTATTTGTCTGTCCAGCACTAAAAGCTGCATTTTATCCGTAATCCAGTTTATAATTAGTCTACATTGTCATAAATATAAACTAATTTTCTTCTTCTTCTTCTTCTTCTTCTTCTTCTTCTTCTTCTTCTTATTATTATTATTACTATATACTGTATACAATATAGAAGAAGGTTCCCAAAATAATATTGTGTCTCAAACTCCATACCTATGTACTGATAGCTTGTTCTATTACACTTACTGTTTGAATTGTAAAAACATCTCACAGAACCTACTGAAGAGTTTGTCTGGCATACTGGATTTTCTAGAACAGTAAATCCTTATTTAAGACACAACCCGTGACAATAGTCACGACTATGGTTGCTATATATTTGCTATGCATATTTGCTGTGTAAAGTATTTCATATTTTATTATTATATTATTACATAATACACCATGTTTTTGACTTCTTCATGACTACTCAGAAGGTGTTGATTAATTTTCTAAAATAGCACAATTATAATACTACTGGCTGTAATTCAAAGGATATACATTGAATACTTCAGGACAGAAGACTTTGTAACATGATAAACTGTTTTTTTATATTATTGACTTTTAAAAGAGAAAAACAGAGAAAAAGAGAGGAACTTGTTTTAAATGTAATAAATGCTAAAACATACCCTACCATGTTCCTTAAATGATTAGAAAAACAATTATTGGCAGATTTGCAATATCTTTGGGGTGGTAAGCATCACATCACCCAACTGTTGCTTAATTTCCCTACGGCAGACCATATAGTATTTTATTCCTTACTTATCATTTGTACTCACAGAAACTGTTCCCAATGCTGAGTAACATATCACTGCTACTGAACGTGACATACTGATAATATCCTTTATTCTTGTCCTTACAGCTGTATGAGATATTAGCAAGGACACAGTTTGGAGCGTTAAAGAGGGGAGAGGTTGGGATAGCCAGACTGGTCAGTGAGAATGTGTTCACTGCTGCCTATCCCTTACATGAGGTGAGTCTCTTTTACATGCAAATGTAATATTGCCATGAGAAGAAAAAGCAACAAAATTACAGCCATTTAAATCTCTCTCTGCATCTGCATCTGTCTCTCTCTCTGTATCCCCCCTTCTCTATAGATAGATAGATAGATAGATAGATAGATAGATAGATAGATAGATAGATAGATAGATAGATAGATAGATAGAGAGATAGAGAGATACAGCTATATCTATGAGACATCTTGAATTTGTATTCAGTACAAAAATGAAAAAAGTCTTGTTTCTTGTGGTTTTATATACTAACCATTACACTCATGTTGTTTTTGTTGCTTTTAGGGGCATTATCAGATGCCCAGCAGTCCACTTAACCCTGAATCTCTGAGCATGAGACAGATCTTGTATAAGTATTGGGCACGTTGGGGCTGCTGGAAGAAGTACCAGCCTTTGGACCACATCCGTGAATATTTCGGCGAGAAAATTGCACTCTACTTTGCCTGGTTAGGTATGTGGTGTGAAGATGTGCAAATGTAAACTCTAAAAAAAAGATATATCAGTGTACTGTGCAGTAAGTATTTGTGATTTGCTTCACTGAGAAATAGATTAGGTGCTTTGTCACGGGTGTGTTTCTTATCAAAATGTAAATAGTGCCTGACAAGTTTTACCCCACCCAAATCTATCTAACACTTGGTATATCTCTAAACATCTCTCTCTCTCTCACTCTAGGATTTTATACAGGGTGGTTACTTCCTGCTGCAGTTGTAGGCTTCCTCTTGTCACTGTTTGGAATCTGGCTTATGGTTACTGATATCCCAGCGTGAGTGATATTTATGTCTTTTACATAGACTATTAGCAGAGTATTCTATTCTCATGACCTTCAACCTTTCTGACACATCATATGTTTCCCATAGGCAGGAGATCTGCAACAATGGTGACAGTATTGTCATGTGTCCAATCTGTAACATCTGCAGCTACTGGAACCTTTCTAGCATCTGCTACACTTATAAAGTGAGTTTAATGACACTGTGTGAAAGTTACTGTTTAAGTTAATGTGCTGTTTATAGTAAAATACTGTGCATTACTTTGCCACAGGCAGGATTATTATTTGACAATGGTGGAACAGTGTTCTTCAGTATCTTCATGTCCCTCTGGGCAGTTACCTTCCTGGAGTACTGGAAGCGGAGCTGCTCTGTCCTAGCCCATAGGTGGGACTGCTCTGAGTTTGAGGAGTCTGAGGTAAGATGACTCTAGATAAGCGTGTAGACTGTCCTAAACAAAATTTATCCATATGATCTTAATGTATGATCTTGGTGATCATCTGTGTTTTTCTGTATGTAAGAGCTGCATACTGTATATGCTGTAAATATAACATGATACCTGTTAACATAACATACCTAATTCCATTAATCAGCAAAAACATGTATTTCACTAATTAAGTAACCTTAAGAGTTCGCAATATTAACATTTACCTCCACCCAGGCTGCCTTCTGCCTATTCTGGTCAAAATATGTATGCTTTAATAGTAATGATAATAAATGGTAGAGCTACTGCAGTTTATGCAAAAAAAAATTGTGCTTGAATTGAACACACCAGCAGATATATAGCAAAACAATATTGCAGATTACATAGAGATTTTTGAAATTATATGATTTTATATTAGGACTAGAAACACCTTCACATCACATACTGCACCTTTAAATTAGGTTGTGACCAATCCTTGTTTTAGAGGAGTTAAATATGCAGAGCGGCTCTAAATCAAATATACTACACCCATCATTCATGCTATATTATGTCACATGACTTCTAATTATCATTTTGTAATTTGTCATGCTGTAACCCTTTATAGCTACATCCTTATATCATCCATTTTAATCTTAGGAAAGGCCAAGGCCAGAGTTCACTGCCATGGCACCAATGACAGTCCGTAATCCTATAACAGGGGCTGAGGAGCCTTATTTCCCAGAAATTAGCCGTTTTCGACGCATGGTGACTGGCAACATGGTCATCATTCTGATGGTAAAGTAAAAATGACGAGGAAATGAACTTCCTCCTTTGATCTTTGTGTTATAGAGCATTCCATCTGGAATTCTGATACTAAGCTTGGTCTCTGCAGGTTGCTGTAGTTTTGATGTTCTTGATAGCAATTATTCTCTACCGGACCATCCTGAGCATCATCATCTACAATTCTAAGAATGATTTTTTCATATTCTCTGTAAGTACATATTGGATGGATTTTAAACAGCATTTCACTGTACTTTTGAATGATATTATTGAAAAATAATGAATGAGTGTTAGAATCATTTTAATCTACGTAGCTATGCAGATGTTTTTTTCATCAAACTCTGCACAGTTGCTCAGTGACAAACAAACGAGCCATTAGCCTAATAAATATGTGTTTATTTAGTTGTAAAATCAGGCCTTAGTTGCTTTGTTTTTTTTTACCAATGCTGTTCTTTTTGTTTGCACCACAGGCTGGGAGGATAGCAAGTCTCACCGGCTCAGTGCTGAATCTGGTGGTGATCATGTTACTATCTAAGGTCTACACACGTCTCGCCCAAGTCCTGACCCGATGGGGTGAGCACGCATGTTGATCCATGTTTGTTATGTTGTGATAATGCGCAGCTCATGATTTATTATTTTTTCCATCAACAGAAATGCACCGTACTCAAACCAAATATGAAGATGCTTTTATTCTCAAAGTGTTCATCTTCCAGTTTGTGAACTTCTACTCTTCTCCTATGTACATTGCATTTTTTAAGGGCAGGTGAGTGTACAGCAAACATTGTTTACTTTATGTAACAATAAACAGATGAATTATATATGCTGTCTTTTTTTTTTTTAAAGGTTTGTTGGATATCCTGGAAACTATAATACGCTTTTTGGGATTCGAAATGAAGATGTGAGTTTAAGCTGCCTTTACATTGATACTATGACACCATGATTTAGAATATCATAGGAATTACACAAAAACTTTGAGTTTGCTGTCTCAGTGATCTCACTGGTTCATCTTATTTCATCCAGTGTGGTGCTTCAGGATGTCTTATTGAGCTTGCTCAAGAGCTGTTGGTCATCATGGTAGGCAAACAAGTCATCAACAACGTTCAAGAATTTGTTCTTCCGTAAGTCTCCATTTCTTTACAAGAAAAAAAAAAAAGCTGAGGTTTCAGAATTTTCCCTTCAAATGCTTTAAAAGGTGCCTCCTCTCTTGACCCCCGCAGTAAGTTCAAGGCATGGTGGCAAAAGCGGAAACTTCATCCAGCTCATAGTGAAAAGGGAGTTTATGATAAAGAAGGTTTTGCATCCTGGGAAACAGATTACAGGCTGTTGGTGTGTGAAGGCCTGTTTGATGAATACCTGGAAATGGGTGAGCTAATAAATTATATATCATTCCTAAACTGATTATTCTTTCTACATATAGAGAAGATTAAAACATTTTCCTGAAGCTTCTAAATGTTAAATGTTAAATGCATTTGCATATGTGGGATTAAAGACTGCTTCCTAATTTAAAAGATCAATCTTCACAGTCTTTAAAGCAGGAATAGATTAGCTAAATTACATCATCAATAAATAATGACTAGGCGTGCTTTTATAGGAAAATCATCAATGTCACAAGAGTGTGATGCAGGCTGATTATTGATTATTAGATAAACCAGACTCCCTCACCATCCTCTCTTTATTCTCTCTCTAATCCTCAATAAAACATATAGCCAAAGGCAAATATGAAACTTCTCAAATTAATGCGAAAACTGAAAGCACAACATCTTCTAACCTGAAGACATGCCTGTAACAAAAAACATACTTGGTTGCTGTTGTAGAAAGGACATTATTTAGAAAACATCACTATATACACTGATCAGGCATAACATTATGACCACCTGCCTTATATTGGTGTTGGTCCCCCTTTGCTTCCAAAACAGCCCTGACCCATCATGCACTGTGTATTCTGACACCTTTCTATCAGAACCAGCATTAACTTCTTCAGCAATTTGAGCAACAGTAGCTTGTCTGTTGGATCAGATCACACGGGCCAGCCTTCGCCATCCATGACCCTGTCAACGGTTCACCACTGTTCCTTCCTGATAGATACTGACCACTGCAGACTGGGAACACCCCACAAGAGCTGCAGTTTTAGAGATGCTCTGATCCAGTCGTCTAGCCATCACAATTTGGCCCTTGTCAAACTCGCTCAAATCCTTACGCTTGTCCATTTGTCCTTCTTCTAAAACATCAACTTTGAGGACATAATGTTCACTTGCTGCCTAATATATCCCACCCACTAACAGGTGCCATGATGAAGAGATGATCAGTCTTATTCACCTCACCTCTCAGTGCTCATAAAGATGCCTAATCGTATTGTGTGGGATGTGATAGCTTAGTGTTGGACTACTTATCAAAAGTTTGTGAGTTTGAATCCCAGGTCCACCAAGCAGCCACTGCTGGGCCCCTGAGCAAGACCCTTAACCCTCAGTTGTGTAAAATGAGATAAACTGCTCGAGACCAAATGCCAGAAATGTAAATGTTTTTTGCTACACACTACACACAAGATATATGGGTTTAAGATAAAAATATATATATATGTATACAGCTAAATCTACTCTTACTCCTAACTCCTGTTTGCAGTCCTGCAGTTTGGTTTCATTACAATCTTTGTGGCGGCTTGTCCCTTGGCACCATTTTTTGCCCTGGTGAATAACTGGGTGGAGGTACGTCTAGATGCACAGAAATTCGTGTGTGAGTACCGCAGGCCTGTGGCTCAGCGGGCGCAGGACATTGGGATATGGTTTACAATTCTTGAGATCATCACCTATCTGGCTGTGATTAGCAATGTAAGAATTCCTGCTTTATTATATATCTTGATAACACAGCTTCACTCCATTTTTTTTGTTGTTTCTTGTATGAATCATTATTAAAACATTCTTAGAAGATTTGCTGAAAGTCTTTTAAGAGCATCTTTTCAGTGTAATTATGATCAGTGGAGCTGCTAATGAGAATTTAATGTGTTTTTGTTTTGTTTTTCGGTTGTATCTAACTTCCTCTTCCTTTGTTAGGCTTTCCTGATTGCTTTCACATCCGATTTCCTGCCGCGTCTTTATTATCGCTACACCACTGAGGGCACTCTGAAAGGCTATGTCGATTTCACCCTCTCTTTTGCACCCAAAAACTTCACAAAAAGTGATATTCAGTGCAGGTAGATGGATTCTTCCAGTAAAGTTGAAGTTTGCATAATTGTGTATTTCAAAACTTCTAAAAACTATCTGTCTATTTCCAATGAACAAAGAAACTCTTATGTGAAAAATTTATTTATTTATTTATTTATTTATTTATTCATTCATTCATTCATTCATTCATTCATTCATTCATTCATTCATTCATTCTTTGTACTAATAGGTATCGAGGATTCAGGGATGAAAGGGGGAATCACACTCCTGAGTACTATAATCTTCTGGCTATTCGACTAGGTTTCGTCATTATATTTGAGGTGTGGTCAATAATAGTAAAAATAATAATAATAATAATAATAATAATAATGATAAACTTTTATTATTATTATATACTGTTTAAACACATAAAATTTCTATTCATAGATATTTAACTAATATCTACTACATTTCTTAGATTCCCTATTGGTACATAGCACCTATTTACCTTTACTACATCCTAAAAACAGCCCAAAATACAGCTTTACCATTAGTATTTTTAAAATCTTGGACAGGGACTTCATGTCTCTAATGTGTTGAATGTAGGTCAACATTCTCTATTAACATTTGTTTTAGCATGTGGTCTTCCTCATTGGTCTGATGATTGACTGGATGGTTCCTGATGTTCCAGAGGAGGTGGAGATAAAGATCAAGAGAGAGCGCTTCATGGCTAAAGAAGCCCTGGCTGAGAATCAGGTGAACTTTGCTTTGGTTGATAATGTATTTGTTAAATACTTAAGGTTGAAGTTTATAAAGGTGTAATCTTTGCTCTTGTCTGTCAATATGAAGGCCTTAGAAGCAGTTGTAGAACCCTCTGGATTACGACGCAGAGTTAAATCAGAGAGATCCACAGCCTCACCTCATGACACTATATCCGATCTGACACATGTGACTGATGAGGACACTTCGAAGGATGTTTGACATTTACTCAGGAAATGGAAAAGTGGACATGATGTATTCATAAGACTAAAAGAAAAGCACAGAGGGTCTGGATGCTCTGACTTCCACAAAATAAAAATCTGAATAAAACTCATTTAATTGGTTTAGCGCACATATTCAAATAGTCCAGTAAGCACTGAGCAGTTCTGTCCATCTGGGGAAAATATTTTCTTGCTTTTATATTTCCCAGAATTGTAGAAGAACAACCAAGAAATATCTTGTTTGATTATTGTGACACCACCAGTTTGAGAAGAGTGCAATTGTACAATCTCAGTCATGAGAATCCAGTGCTTATAATATTTTATCATTTTTACACGACTCACAACATTTAGAGGAATCACACTGTATTATTACCCATACAATAACCTAAACAAATTATCAAAAGAAACAAACCATTTCAAACCATTCAATGTGTTATGAAACTTATGTACAGTATGTTTATTATATTTTTTCCCCATTTACATTTTACCATTTACATACAGGGATGTAATACAATACCATTATCTGTATCTGTAATAGTTTTATTATTAATTTTTTTTAATTTATTATTATTATTATTATTATTATTATTATTATTATTATTTTAACCCTGCCACTATACCATAGAAACACTACAAATGCTTAAAAACCAGATGGATGGAATAAAAAGTCTGATAAAAGTATTTTAAAAGTTATTATAAATGTCAAATTAATTTATTATTTTGGAGAATATTCATGATATATTCAGGAGAATAACACTATATGGCCAAATATTTGGTAAAGATTGTTGTGTAAAGATGTCTCTGCACAAACATTTTCATTTCAGGTGTTGTTTTTGAGTGATGTGCACACTTTGCCAAAACCTGGCAACCCTACCCATGAGTTTCTGCAAGGTGTTATGTGAGCTTCACGTTAAAATATCTCTTGTTTCGCACCGCATTTACACAAAACGAAACAGAATAAAACGCCAACAAAAAAAATGTATATTTTCCCAATTATTTGTATCTGTATTTACGTTTGTTTAGCATACATTTAAAAAAAAAATGTATTAATGTTGTGTTACATCCCTACAACACAGTATAATATAATGTTTCTGTTGCAAGGGAAAAATTAAACAAAAAAAAGTGTCACAAATTATCTAACATCTCTTTGCTTCAATTTAACCTCACTAATAGACATCGGATATAACAACAGAATATTAATATATTTTCCTAATATATTCCTCTCATAAAGTGTCTTAGTACGCATTACTACTTTTATTTTGAAATTAAATCGACAGTGATTTGCTTGACCGTTGTTGCCGAGTTCACAGACATGAATTTCCCGGGATTTTTGGGAGCTGGGCCTGTCTGAGGTAAAAAGTTAGCATTTGTAGCTAGCGATGTAAATGATTATTTTTTACATGTGAGTTTTGTTTTATTTCATTTAGTTTAAGTTAAATAAGACTGAGACAGTCCAGGGTTTAAAGTAGTTCGGTAATTAGGACGCTTTCTCTCTTTATTTTACGGCTGGCCTGAAAATTTGCAAGCTTCGTACCAATAGTATAACATAGCATAGCATAGCAACGTAGCTTCACGTACATATATATATATATATATATATATATATATATATATATATATATATATATATATATATATATATTTATATTAGTGCTTACATTACTTATATTAACGTGTGTCAGTACATAAAGTTAATAATAAATAGGTGTAACGATAGCCTTGTGTGAGATATAATAGCACAGAGTCAGCTGAAGGGTTTGTAAGTCTGTGTAAATGACTTTGCTTAATAAATGTCTATTCTTGTGATTTATTTAATAAATAATGCAGCTGTAATAAATCTAAAAAGATCAGATTACTCCCAAAACCCAAACTGGTTAAAGCTGAGCTGTGAGGCTGTTAGATGAATTGAAGTGAAGTGTTGTTAAAACCAGCTGATGGTTCCAGTCTTGGATAATGGTTTTATTGAGTGTTTCATGTCTTCTGCCTTTGTCACAGCTTCCTGACCTGGAAGCAGACAGACCGTGAAAGAAGACTGCAGCGTGATGCCACCTGCTTCAGGAGAAGACCCAGGGTTGGGGCAGGAGGGGAAACTGAACCGGGCGGATTGCTTGTGTCCCATCTGCCTGGAGATTTTCCTGGAGCCGGTCACACTGCCGTGCTCTCATACGTTCTGTAAACCCTGCTTCCTGGAGACGGTGGACAAGGCCAACATATGCTGTCCTCTCTGCAGAAAGCGTGTCTCTTCATGGGCTAGACTTAATGGCAGGAACAAGACATTAGTGAATGCAGAGCTGTGGAGACGCATACAGGACACTTTCCCCACGCAGTGTCAGCGCCGATTGAGTGGGGTCGATGAAGAGGAAGATATCAACAGTAAATGCTGTACTATTTATACAGAGAGCTTCAAGAATCTAGTAGAAATGTAGTATTATGGAATACGTTGTGTTTTAAAAAAGCTTTAATGCTTTTATTGTAGATTTTCTTCTTCAGGACACACTTAAGTCAGTATCTTACTGTAAAAAAAAAAATAAAAAAAAATGATGGTTTGATAAGTAGCTGATTTGCAGAGCGTGCATCACAGCAGAATAAAGTAAGCAGGATACCGAAGGATGAAAGATTTTGGAAATTTTGACCTCAGCAGATGTTCAAACTAGTAGAAGTGGGGTCAGAAATTTAGGTGAATGTTTTCACACACCCTCAAAGTTGGAAGGAAAAACACATGCAACCAGTCAGGATGAAGGCATGACATGAATTCTCTATGGACCAAATGGATGTGTTGTTGAAGTGTAGCTTGGGATGATGCATTAAACAAAATATGTGTGCGAGAGCGAGAGCCCTGCCAAGATCACTGTTTATTCAAACAGTACTGCTGTCGGATGCTCTGTGTATGTGTGTGAAGGCAACAAGCCAAGCTTAAACCTTCTAATTAAAATCTAATCTACTATAAGTGAGTTGGTAATTGTATTTGTATTTACCTGTATCGTGGCTTGGCACTGCATCTGCACAACAATCTAATACTCGGGCAGAACTGAATTAGGACAAATTATACAAGTCTAAATTCTCCTTAATATGTATTTTTGTTTTTATCTTTTTAACTTTTCTGTCCACAGTGTTTATACCAAAGCCTAAGGTCAGTCAGCCAGGTGAGCTCAGGCGGGAGTATGAGGAGGAGGTTAACAAGGTGAGAGAAACTGTCAATTCTGTATTCCTTGCTTTATGGATATCCAAGACTAGCATTATGTACTTGAGGAATATCAGTCCAGGTTGTGCTCTTAAACAAAAATAATGCTCTCCACACAAAAAAATGTAACTTCAACAGTGATATTTTACTTTGTTAAACGTTTTGAAAATCTGTTTATTATTAGTCGTAGATTGTGCCGAGTGTCTGCTCAACATTTCCCTGTGTGTGGGTTATTACTATAATATGAATTACGATTAATTTATTAGAACATGCACATTAATATTAATCTGTTGTTCAATGTTACAGCCATGGCTACTGTCCAATCCTAAGAATATCTGTTTGTGGAGGGAGTCATGTATATTCTGTATATAACCATAAAATTAACGTGTATATTATTGTTATCAAAAGATTTGCTGAGAATTACCACCATATTTACCTGTGCCATGTCAACTCTTGTGAACAGATGTTTGTTTTCTAGTGAGAACCCTGAAGCAAACAAAACGGCTTAATTCATACAAAACAATTTATCTGGCTTATACAACACAAATTTACACAACAGCGGAGCTATAAGCTATTAATTGACTGTACTTAATTTACTGTTTGTTTAATATATTGTCCTTTGAAAAAGACATAAGCATACATGAGTTGTGTTCTAACTCTTTTGTACTTTGCCTCAACTGTAAAGCAATATTTATTTAAGAAATAAATGAGTTTCATATTTTACACTGTTTTTATTCCTTCAGTTTGTAGAAGAGAAGCGAGCTCTGGAGGAGGCAGAGAGGAGGGCCAGTGAGGAGTACATCCAACGCCTCCTGGCTGAGGAACAAGATCGAGTGGAAGAAGAGAGGAGGAGACAGGAAGAGAGACAGCTGGAGGATGACGAGAAACTGGCAAGATTGCTCAGTGAAGAATTAGTGAGTGTCCAAACAGTCTTGTACTGTTATTCTTTTAAGTAAAACCCTAGTTTTTTTTCCAAAGCAATATGTATAGATATCCTGTTGTCAGCTTTTGCTACTCAGAATTGTTGTTGTCACCAAAAGCCACAGTCACAATTTTGCATTGAGAGAGAAAAAATAACCTGAGGCATTATAGCATTTGTGCATAGATATTTCACCTTCACGCTGCTTTCACAATTGTGTGCGAGAGAAATAGTGGCTGAAGCAGCAATATGAGGCTTTAAACTTGATGAATAAATGTAATTTCAAGCATAACTAAACCTAATGGGTTTTTTTTGGGGGCGGGATGATGGACATGTTGGACAGTCAACCATCCAACTGCACACTAATCCCCAATGTAAAATCTGTAAAACTGCATTGTCAAGCCTAGGTAGAGTTTATTGTTCATTACTAATCTGAACTCCCCAGTCCTATAATGTGATGGTGTGAATCGCACGTGAATTAATAATGCTGACTTTGGCTGATGTACAAATATGAAAAATATAAAAATATATAACATTGTTATATCATTACAGAACTCAAGTCCAGTTTTAGAAACTCGGAGAAACATTAAAGTGAATGATGCTGCCAAGAAAAAGAAACCCAGCATGGGCCACATTGAGAGGTGAGTAATACTGATGTAAAGGGCTGTTATATTTGAACTTGCATGCTTTTCACTTTATTACTTGTGCTATTATGAATGAAATCCTTGAAATTGTATGCACACAAGTCAGTTATGTTAATTGTGCTTCAGGTATCTGTGCCAAGTGCCTTACACACCGCCACACTGTGAGACCACACCATCCTCCACTCTTTTGGACAATAAGGTGTTTGACATTTAAATGACTTTTTAAATGTTCGTCTTGAAATAAATATGTACATTGTCTGGTCGGTACAAAAATATTTATATTCCACTTTTTTCCCCACAACTTTTCAGGAAAACATTCTGAACCCTCCGACCTCTGTATATCCCTCGAGCATTGATCTGTATTGCTTGGACTCTAGTAGTAAGCCTTCTACATCAAGCTCAGACCCAGACAATTGTAAACAATTCTTCGACACTTCTAACCCAACCACCGTCTGTTCCAAGAGGAAGAGTGTAGATGGTGAACAGCCTGAACCTGGTGTCTGTAAGAAGCCCTGTAACTCCCCATCATCTCCTATTGGCTCTGTTCTCCTGCAGGAGGTGGCTGAGCAGGAGGAGGCTTTGAGGAGTCGGATGCTGCAGGAGGAGGAGGACAGAAGGCTGGCGCTGCGCCTGCAAAAAGAGTTGAACCGAGAGATCGCTGTAGACCGCAGAAAAGGCTCTGCTAATGAGTACCTACTGAGAGAGAAAATCAGCCCTTCATGCAGCAACAGTATTAGCCCAGATGAGGACAATGAGATGGATAAAGCCAGTATTCCACATTCCTCAAGGCAGAAGGTAGATGGACATAAAGCTGGAAAGAGAGACAGCAGCCAAGTTGAGTGGAAAACCTTTAAGCAATCTTCTGTTTCCACACAAGTGTCTCCTTCTTCAGCCTCATCAGTGCAGAAGAGCAGAAAGCAAGCTACCATTACTGAAATGTTCCCCAGCCTGGGCAGCTAAGCTCTGAATATTTCGATTTAAAAAATGCCTTTTCCTTACATGTTTATCAGATTTACACCTTCTTCCATAGTTAGACATATTGTATCTTGATCGGGTTGAGGTAAAGCATAATAGACAAGTTTATTTCAATATTTTTGGGCAACTTTAACCTTCAGTTCTGCAAGGTCTGAAAGTTCTTACACAATAAGTGCTGAAACTGTTATTTGCTGCATAAAGATTTTCATGCATGTTTCTATTTTTCTATAGATAATCTGAGTTCATTTATTTTTAAGCAATAAAAAATAGTTGTGAAAATATTCAGCCTATATTGTTTTGTGCTATGCTGATAGACAGGAAAGCAATAATTGCTTGCAGTCTGACTCATCTGGCAAGAAGTCAGGAACAACGCCTTTGTTTTACAAGATTACATTTGTGGCATTAAATACTTCAGTAGCTCAGATATAATCAATAAATAAATTACACACACAAAAAAAGCTTTAGACCCATCTGGACATCTGTTCCTTGACCTATCTTTAATTTATTGTGAAAAGAAAAATGGTAATATATAAATTAATGCTATCAGGACTCTGTAATACTGGACAGAGATATGAATATTCTTAAATTACTTTCCAAGAACAATATGCCTGGAGAGCAAACAAAACGCCTTATTGTGACACACTACTCGGCATGATGGTTTTTTCTCCCGAGAAGAAGACTCATGACTAGTTGAAACACATTTCTGTAACTCATTGCCTACTGAGGAAATGTATACATGCTGCAAATGGAACCATTCACAGTGCTGACATTGTAGTGTTTCGCTTTCAGTGATGGACAATAAAATATGTGGCCATTTATGACCTGGTGCATTCGGTAAACAGAAACTTTGGAGAAAATAATAAAAAACAAAATCATTATTTTTGGGAACAGATTTTGATCATCTAGTGTGTTTTAGTATGATATGTGTAACTTATATTCTATTTAGCATGCAATATAAAGGTATTTTACAGATTGTATTACATGTATCTGCACAATAATAGAAGAGAGAATTTTTAGCTCAAATGTATTCATTTGCCTGCTTTACCAGTGTCCTGCATTGAACCAGGATGGGACAGCAAAAAGACCACACTGATACCAGTCCAGTCAGCCTAGAACAGGAAACTACGGGCTCATCAAAACTAGGCAGCTGAAGATTAGAAAAACATAATCTAGACTTTTTAATTCAAACTCATGATCAGTAGTACATTCACCACTCCCAAAACCGAGGACATAATATCTGCATTAATAATAAACAGCATATGCAAAAATTGTAATTGATTACCTAAAATGGTACATTACCAGGGAACCGGAAATTCAGAACAAATGTGGAACTGAATCTTTGTAAGAAGATAGAAGTCAACTGAATTCCTGTCTCTTCAGACTGAGGCCACTCACAGTTCACATTTCAGGTTGGAATCTATTTATAGACCAGATCTGAAAATGGCCCAAAAGGCAATAGACCTATATTCATCTACAGCCTTAATAATCAGTTTGAAACATCTCCAAGGAATTCTAAGAAATGGTTAACCAAAAGTTACCAAAAGGGAAGCTTAACTGAACTTCAATGAAGTAAATATTCCTAGAACTGTGCTGGTCAGAAGAGTAGTCATATTTACCCGCTAGTTATTGTGTCTTACTGTATTAGAAAAAACAGGAACAAATCAATTGGAAATGATTTGATGGTGATTAGATTAAAAAGTGGCCTGACCTTTCTGATATGTGTAAATTTTATTGTAAATTCAATGACCACAATTCTTCAAACTTTTAAGTAATGTTATACTGTACACTGGAAATATCTAAATGTTTTCCATGCTTGTAAAGCAGTTGAATTATTAATCTAAATAATTCGATCTCCAGCTGGTGCAGTAGTGCAGCGGCTGCCAGTTTCCTTCTGAATTTGGATTACTGTCTGTGTAGGAAATAATGCAGAAGGCTGTAACTACTTGAACTATTGAATAATTTTCCTGTAACAGCAGGAAATATTCTGTAATGCCACAGCAATTTGCCTACAATTACTTTACTGTCTACAATTTTTTATATTTTTAGACACATCACGCTTTTGAAGGTTATAGTTATAGTTAATGTTTCTCTGAAACAACTATCTGTGAGATGTTCACTTACATTATGGTTACTAGAAACTGCTCCCTAATCAGTCTGTCTTTTCTCTCAACTTGTCATGAGAAATTTAAAAGTGTGGAAACTCACATGAGGGAAGAAAATTGCTGACACTGGAGACTCCTTTCATAAATGTCAATTAAACGTTTCCTCTCAGAAAACTACTTCATACCATCACAATTGATAACATGTATCACTTTTTATTGTTACCGATCAATATGGTATATTTCATTTTCATTTCATTTCATTGTCTGTACCGCTTATCTGATCTATACTCGGGTCACGGGGAGCCTGTGCCTATCACAGGCGTCATCAGGCATCAAGGGAGGATACACCCTGGACGGAGTGCCAACCCATCGCAGGGCACACACACACTCATTCACTCACGCAAATCACACACTATGGGCAATTTAGAGACTCTAATCAGCCTAAAAGCATGTATTTGGACTGTGGGAGGAAACCGGAGCACCCAGAGGAAACCCGATATGGTATATATATTTATATACTGATAATATATTATATTTTAATATATAATATTGCATATTTGTAATATAATAAATATTACTGATATAAATGCTACAAATATGTTAACAATATACAAGATTTGGAAACTGCCTTGCTACATCCATTGTGACTGAGTCACAGACACACGGTAGTGAGTCGCACCCAAACCGCAAAGCGTCACATAATCTCGTGTCCTCTGTGAGCTTAATGACCACAGTCATGATGCTGTTGCGTTATTGCACACAAACAAATCTAAAGTTTCATCTGCGAAATACTGACAATAACGGAGCGCTCATTGTTTTTCAGTGAGCACAGAAGGAGATCATATCGGCTTAATGAATTTTTGACATAATATCAAAGATTTTTTTCACTGTTTGATAAGTTTCTCAAAGAAAAATAAATAAAGAAATAAAAATAAAAAAGCAAACAAGGCTAGGTAGTCTATAAATGACCAGACACATTGATACTTAAAACACTTGGTCTTTAGTCCATGACATGGTCAAATGGAGCATGGCACCTGAATGTGTGTTTTGAACACATCATTCCAGTTTTATTTACTTCTTTGTATTTAAAATAACCAATTCCACTCACCTGGAAAGGTTTTGGAGCATGGTTTTGGGGATTTGTTATCACTGAGCTGAAAGAACTTTAGTGAGGTCAGTCACAGGTGTCAGGTGAGGAGGCCTGCTGTGAGGTCAGCTTTCCAATTCAGCATATTCAGTTGAGGTCAGGGCTCTGTGCAGGAGGCTCGAGTTATCTAACCATGTCTTCATGGACCTAGCTTTGTGCACAGTGGCAGTCTCATACTGAAACAGGTTTAAGCTTCTTATTTCCAGTGAAAACTGGAAATCTTATTTCTCCATCATACAAAGCCATTCTACCAATTGTATGCTTTGCAGCAACAGCTTGGGGAACAAGCACATAAGTGTGCAATCTCCACAGGTCATATACTGTAGGTTGGATTTTTTTATTTTTATTTCCCCTAACCTTCATGATTCAGCATGATGAAATATTTACAGTATGTATGACTTGGTATTATCATCAGCACAAATATGTCTAAATTTGTTTCATCCTTTGCCTTTATTTTGAATCATCGCACCCATTTACTCTAATAATTAGAAACAGAAATTCATGTAAAAAGAGTGGGCTTTGTCTCAATCACACAGCATGTGAGAGTTATTTTAATATAAATTGTAGTAATTTACTGCAAAATAAATGAAATGAATCTTACAGACCTGCTGCACTATCAACATAATTGTGCATGCCTTCTCTAATTTCAGGTCCTTAGCTGAAATATCTTAGTATGGAGGATGAATATTCGAGCACTTTCTGCCTGATGGTTTTGCTTTCAATAAAAACATTCTACAAGACATATGAAATGTTTACCTCACTCTTAAGATTTTCTTCACTTCATTGTTTGTTAAAAGAGATGTTTGTTAAAAGAGAGTGTATCAGCGCATGGCATCAGTTTAAAATAACCTAAAAAATTAGACCATTTAGTAGCAATTTTAGCATTCATTCTACAGTTGTAACTGTACAGATGTTTATCCATGTATTCATCTTCTGTGCTTAATCCTGATCAGGGTCATGTTGGATACTTGGAACACTGGGTGTGAGACAGAAATATGAATACACCTTGGATCAGATGCAAGGCCAATGCAGGGCACATTACACACACCCATTTACACCTTGGGGCAATTTAGAGTCACTATAGCACCTACTGGCATGTTTTTAAGAGGTTGGAATAATCTGGAGAATCCGTCGAAACCCACATGGATGTGGGGACAACATGCAAAAGTCCACGCAGACTCAAGCTCAGGATGGAACCAAGCACACTGGAGCTATAAGGCTGTGAAGTCACAATCTGCACCACTGCATAATTCTGACATTTATACTACTTCTAATATTGTAGCTTTAATAGCAGTCATACAACTATATTTTTGACCTTTCAATATACAGTATGTCCTTAATCAATGTGAAACAGCCAAAATAACTTTACTGTCAAATACAGCCAATTTGCAGGATGTTGACTAACTGTGTTGCAAATATTAGTTAAGGCGACCTCTTAACTCTTTGCCTTGATCCTGGATATTTAATGAATTTATCTTGTTTCATCAAATGTTTGAGTAGAAATAATGTAAGTCTATCTTTCTGTGCTGCCTTACAATTAAAAAAAAGTACAATAAATAAAGTACATAGTTTTAGCCCAATTACTGCAGCTATAGAATGAGGGCATTTGCTAGTTACTACAGTTACACTATTTTGTTTGCTACAGTTTATTCTTCCATTACTGTTACTGGACAGTATAAATTACTGTCCTAGCTGCTAAGGAATTTAGAGAAGGAAGATTCATACAGGATTGAACACAATATTTTGTTGTATTTTGCATATGAGCAGACTATAACCTGTGTAGATTATAATAATACACAATGTCTAAACTCTAAACAAACCAGACCATATATGGTATGTATACAACAACAATTTAGAGATTTCCTCAAAAGTGAGTGTGTGTGTCACATCAAGAGAGGAAGGAAAAAATCAGCTGTATATGACAGTGCTCCCTATGGTTCCTCATCCTGAGGTACTTAAGATACCTCTGTTTCTCTGTGTTACTCACACTCCTCTTAACCGAACATAACGCTTGCTATCTCCATCCTGTGACATACATCTAGTCTTCTGCTTCTGTGGTACAGGTAAAGACTTCATTTTCTATTATTCATTACTGCTCCTCAAATCCATCCTGTGTAGTCTTGGCATTACATTATTGAGTGTTTCATATAGCACACTAAGTTAATTAACTGACAGTTATGCATGCTGCAGGTCTGGGTGTTTTGGTGGTGTGAGGCAAAAAGATGCTTAAGTGCTTCCTTGCTGGAAGATCAACTTTCATAAAACAGCTTTTTTAATACTATCAGACATTCTAATGTGATTTAAAAAGCAGAAATATTAAAAAAAAAAGTTTTCTTCTTTTCACAGTAATACTATAAAAATAAAAACTATAGCTCTTTGCTAGAAATATGTGTGTGATTGTGGATGTGTGGTGGTCTGGGTGGTCAGCTGCAGCTAAATTCTGGAAATAATGAAAAATTCACCAAAACTGAGTTTATCTCCCAGTAATATGCTTATCGCCTGCATGACCATCTCAAATCTGACCTGAAGATTTGTAAACCCTTGTTTACTGTCCAAGGCAAAAATAATCCATGCAATCATTTGATTGAACTGTGTGAGACATATGCATGTATACAAGTGTACATGTATGTAAAATATGGGCCGTTTGTGTGAGTCTTTATTTTGGATCAAAACTGTGCAGTTTTGAAATGCAATTAAGGTTTCATGATATTTTCTTGTGCATTCAGGTTCACTGCAGTGTAAAGATGTGTTCCATCTGCAGCTCAAAATACCTGCGTGTGGTCATGATTCTTCTGGCATTAGTGAGCACGCTGGCCAATCTGCTCCTACTTTTCCCTGGACTCACTCATAAATACCTGTTTGAAAATCATATCACTCCAGAGGCCATTTGGTGCACAGGAATATGGGCTTCTGGATTTGTTGTAAGTTGTGTGTGTAAAATAATACAATGTCCACTCTTAAGTGTAAGATAAGCTTTTTAAGATTCTGTGGCAGCTTAAAAGTGACACTACATCTAAAAGTCATACTGCATCTCTGAATAGGAATAATAGTTTTGTATCTGTGGGTAAAGATCATTTAGCCATTCTTGTTATCATCACATGCTGAGCAGACATTCATGTGTCTGTCTGGTTTATGTGTCTGCCCTATGTGTCATGTGGTAGTTCTGTCTGTCTGTCCCTTTTATAAACCAGACTCCATGTGTCTATGTTGTGTGTGTGTGTGTGTGTGTGTTTATTTTTGTTAGGTGTTTGTGGCTATTCGTGGCTTCCCATCAAATGATACAAAAAAAGGATGCTGTCAGTTCAGAGCAAATGTGAGTCAAATGCATAAATTATTATTACTATTATTATTATTATTATTATTATTATTATTATTATTATTATTATTATTATTGCAACAACAACAATAATAATAATTCTTATTATTGTTTGTTTAATTAATTAATTAATTAATTTTTAATTTGACTAATTCTTAATAAATATATATTTTTTAAATAACTAAATAATAATAAAATAATTAAATAATTAATTAGACTAATTCTTAATAAATTTTTTTCATTTTGGCATCATGTAAAATTTATAGACAGCGGATGATGTCAGTGGTATGACATTGTACTCGGACAAACCAGCTCAGCTCACTGTGTAACAGGATTCACTCAGTGCATCATTTCAACACAAATTGCTGACCTGGCAGTTTCATTTTCACAGATGCTGTGCCGGATAGTGTATGCATGTGTGGCTTTGGTTTTTGCCGGCATCTGTTTCCGATTCAACAGTACTGGACTAACAAAAGGACCCCTGTGTCTGCACAACGGAACTGAGGGTCTACAGTGGGACAGACCTCTGAGACGTATAAATCTGAAGTAAGTCTCTATATGTCTCTTTCTATTCTTACATATCAGAAGTTGTGTAAGAGCTGATGAACTGGTTATTTTTAAACTTTGTGTATTTTAAAGGGGAAGGATATTTTTTACCACAACAGACATAGGGTCATAGTGGACCTTGATGGGGGAATTTTAACTGAAATGGAAGTTTTAGCACTTCCTCTTCTCACAAGTAGAGAGGACATGTGAGTGTGATATAACTCTAAGCTGTGTATGTAAAACATTTGTTTGTGTGTATGTGGGGGTAAGGGTGTGGGTGTGGGTATGTGAGCTATGTATGTGCTTACATTCATGTTTCTGTGGGGTGATTTTAGGGAAAAAAGTTACCTCTATGAGCCAGAGAGATGGGCCTCTGCCTGTGCGGAGCCTCGTGATGTTGTGGTGTGGAACATTGTTCTCTTCTCTACTGTCATGGCTGTCAATGTACTTCAGGCTTTATTCTGTATTGGGCAGATCCTCAGTGCTATACATGGCATGATATTTGGACCTGGAAAGAACAAGGTAAGGTTAATTTAATGTTATTCTGGGGTATGTTAGTAATATAGAGCAGAAAACTGGTGGCCACATAAAAATGTCAGAAGTTAGAAGTATCTCTACTTTGTTAAATATTAGGTTAGGAAACATTAAAATAAGGTCATCCCTCACTATGAAAGGACTTGCTGTATACTGTCATCAGAACTGTGCCACACTACTTGTACTGTACTTGTTGGAGAGTGATACAGTAGCTGTGAAGAAAGACTGGGGCTCATAACACATAATTAATTTAGACCTTACATGAACTGGAAATAATAAAGAACATAAATAATTACTGTCAGAAAAATTAAGTACTTTTCTTTTTTTTTCTTAGGTTGTCCATGCTTAAAGAACCCAAATGACTGTTAATCCCTGAAGCAGATTGTATGCACCTTCACCTTTCTATGGCTAAAGAGCCTACACAGTTATGGTGTATGGTGCAGTGTTTTTCGGAGAGATGCAGCAATTCTTAGGTGGGTCAGTCCTATTCCCTCTGTTGAAGAAGAGCTCAACTTTCCTATGTATATCTTTGATTTTGGAATTTTCAGCAAGTAAGTTCAATTGTTTCAATACTTCAGTGTTGATGAAATATAGTTGCACATTTGCAGGAAAATGAAAAGAACAGAAAGCTTAAAATTCTTCATCACAAGCAAACCCAGTTTTATTGCTTTACTAGCTGAAAATGGTTTAAGCCAGACTTTAAGATTTACTCTTAAAATACACTAGAGGTCGCTCTAGCTGCGCTTTATCTGTTTTCAGTCTGCACAAGGTTGGAGAAAGCAGAAATCTGAAAATAGAAATCTATGTGTAGGTGATGTATAATGTTATAAAAGTGTATGTATAGGTTATGTATATTTACATTTTAATGCAAATCATTTAATTATGGTGTACTTTTCTATTTTGCTGTGATTTTGAATTATTTATGATCATATTATTTAGATGTACAGTATATTAAGATATTGTGGTACTAATTTTGACATTATATTATGTAAGTGTATTTATTCTATGTATTTAATATGACCTTCTGACTTCTGAAATATTAATAAAGGTATTTATAGAGTAAACCTTTTCTTCAAGGTTTCTTCAAAACTTATTTTGTTCTAATTTCAGATTAAGTTATTTTGGTCTGCTCAATATATGTGTATATATTTTTTTAGAAAACATTGTAATAATGGCTGAAATTCTTAAGCAATATACTTTGTAAATAAGTAAGTAGATGATGAAAATAAATTTATAATGGAATGTGTTACCTATAATGGTTGGGTAATCAACATCATGACACTGCATCATGATTTGCCATAATGTCAACACAAGCTATTTACATGTAAGCAGACACCATAAACTCTGCATTTTATTTTATTTTATTTTATTTTTTATTCTGCCTTACATGTTTAAGGAGAGCTCAAAGATCTTATGCATAAACTTTGAATGGACAAAGTCAAGAACAATAATAAATGGACTAATGCTGCACACTTAGGAGGCTTCCCCAAACTGTTGCCATGAATTGTGAAGCACACGATTGTATAGAATGTCTCTGTATGATATTCACTGGATTTACAGGACACAAAAATGTCCCAGCATGACAATGCTCTGTGCAAAAAGTCTCAGTTGGTGTGAAAGACCTCAAATGGCTATACAGAGCCTTTTCCTCAACAACACTGTACTTCATTAGGGACTTTTGCTCAGAGCCTTCACAGAAAAATATAGGTTATTATAATAGTAAAGGAAGGACTAAATCAGTGATGGTATACTCAAAAATACACATATGGCCTTTTTTCTTATCTTATCGTATGTGGCTTTTTAATTTCAAGTAATTTAAAAAAGAACAAGTCACCAAAGTTTTATGAATGCACAAAGAACATTCACATATAATAGATTCCACCTCACAAACTGTAAATAAACAGTCAATATACATAAGCATGTAATGTATGTTAGGCTTACAAGCTCCATTTCTCAGGTCTTTAGCTGCTCTGCAGTCAGCTGGACACCTAGCAGGAACATTCATATCAAGCATGCAGTAGTTACAGTACTAATGCTTTGGAGTTGATAAAGCTCTATTTCTGACTCTCACACCAAGTCACTCTAGCATAATATAACCCTCCAAAGCCCTGTTGTTGACACACTATTGCTTTTGAAAGTTGGTTATTTGAACAAGATGATCCCCAAGGACTTTATTGTCAGGATGCAGTTCATAAATTTAGTCTTTTTGATGTGTCTTCCGTACATCCTCCTTTGTTTGAGCTCGTTTTACTCCTGTTTTCCCCTAGGATGTCTTTGTCATATAGTTCCTCTCTGTCCTCTGTGTTTCCTGACCACACACACAGACACACACACAGAAACACACACACACACACACACTATGCTACACCTAGCCATAATCCTAACCTTAATCTCAGTAATCGAAATGATTATTTAATAGAAATATGTTTTTTTTATTGAAATAAAAGCTACAAAACAACACTTTTTTCTATAATGGCAGCCAGCCAAAGGGCCCATGCATTCAAGCATGTGCACACACATAAGCCCACACATACACACACACACGTGCCCACATGCATGCTTACACACACACACACATACACACACACACACACTGTGGTAGGCAACTCTTTTAAAATGAGGCAATTATATTTATTTTTAAAATTTATATTGTAAAGAAAAAATTTGTTATTTACTCATACAGCATCTTTGTTCTCTTACATACACCCATGAGGAAGATCTGCTATACACTCATGCATTATCCTATAAGCCAAACATGTGAAAGCAGCGCAATACATAACATCATGCAGTCACAGATTGTAGCTTCATTTAATGTTCACATCAAACACCAGAATAGGAAAAAAGATGATCTCAGTGACACTGAGGAGAAAAGCCACTCAGAGCATGCCAAACAGCTGAAGACGAAAAAAATACCAATTTTAAATTGTCCAGTATCAGTAACCTGTGCTCACTGTGGCCTCAGATTCCTGTTCATTGCTGACAGGATTGTAACCCACTGTGGTGTTCTGCTGTTGTAGCCCATCCACCTCAAGTTCCAGCATGTTGTTTGTTCTGAGATGCTTTTTTGCTCACCACAGGGGTAAAGATTGCTTATTTGATTTACTCTTGACTTTGTCAGATCCAAACCAGCCCGGCCATTATCCTCTGACCTCTCTCATCAACAAAGCATTTCCACCTGCAGAACTGTCACTGGATGTTTTTTTTTGCTTTGTTTTTCTGTCTCTCTAGAGACTGTAGTGCATGGAAATTCCCCCATTCTGATAATTGTTTGAACATTCACTGAAACATCTGATAAGCATGATTTAATGCATTGCACTGCTGCAACTTGACTAGCTGATTAGATAATAGCATGAATGCAGCAGGGGTTCAGGTGTTCCCAATAAAGTGGCCAGTGAGTGTAACTTTCATATTTGCATTAAAATAGTTCTTAGGTCTGTTTAGGTCATTGTTAACCTTTAAGTTAAGATTAAACAAATATGTTGCTAATTCACAAATTTATAGCATTGCTCTCCACAGACACGAGCCTCAGAACTAGAAAGAGATCGATATCTTGATACTGAGTAATAGGGGAATATGTGCTACTCTCTAAAACAAGCTATTTGCTTATTATCCTTTAGGTTTTAGATTTTGAGTATTTTAACAGTACAATATGCACAGTTAGCTTGAAGAAATCATTTATTAAACATGTCGGCTGTCTTTATCAAGTTTGTATATTGTATATCTATGATAAACCTGAACCACGTTCCAGATATTTCTGAAGCCTTCACATGTATTTAGAGCATGAAACAGGGCCATCTGTTATGTTCAGAAATAGTGTCATGAACGGAAATGACACTTGCTCTTAAAGCCGCAAGCCTCAATGTATTTCCAGTGAATGTCCCTCCATGTTCGTTCCTGTGATATACTGTCACATACTGACATAGACTTAATTACTGTAAACATATTTACATATTTCATTGTCATGTACCTGTAATTTGCAATGACAAAGTTCTATCTATCTATCTATCTATCTATCTATCTATCTATCTATCTATCTATCTATCTATCTATCTATCTATCTATCTATCTATCTATCTATCTATCTATCTATCTATCTATCTATCTATCTAAGTCAGACTGGCCAGGGATGTGATTTTGAATCCTGGAATTCACCCTTAAGCCTCACCTGCTCAGTGTAGTTCTATGTCACTTTTGAACTAGGTCTATTTAACCACTGTTTATGTGTGTAGACAGACCACCATTGCTATATTTTTATACATGTAGATTCAGAAACAGGAAGCACTTAAGGTCATCACAGTCATGAGAAAACAGACAGAGTTTGTCTACATATTTTTTGAAGTGAGATGGAATGTAGCCAAGAACACAGAAAGGAGTGAATACTAACGTATTTTCAACAGGGTCACATGAAGGAGGTGACAGTGTGTTGAACCCTATATATGAAAATATTCTACTGTTGAGACAGCAACAAAAAGCTCACAAAACTAGACTGGCATGAATGACATCAAAATTTATTTATTTATTACTTTGGTATCTTCCTCATTTGTTACCACTCATTGTTTGAATGCCAGTCATTAACCCTAGTAAGAAAACCCCCTAGACTGTCTGGAATATGAAGAAAGCTTAATAATAAAAAGGAACCCAGGCTGCAATGAACATATTTCTATCTCAGTTTAGAGCAATGTGTCCAAGTTTCCAAGAATCTGGTGTATTAGCACAAGGCAGTAGAATTCCAGGACTGGTAACTACTGATCTAGTATAAAACACTGAGCACAAAGCAGAGTAAAGCCATACAGACAGACAGTATAAGCTCTTCACAGACAACAACCCAAGCTCTGGCTCAAACTCAGGTCCACTTGAGCTCCCTGAAGCTGTGAAGCACCAACATTATGCCATTGTGCCATCTATAGTCTATAGTATCTTTTTATTTTATCAGCATAATATTTACCATAGTCCTTGCCTGAAAATGCATTGTTGTGAGTTTTTTCTGGTGTTATCAGTGACAACTCTCTGTGGCCATGAAGTTTATACCACAAATACATCATAGTAGGTAAATGTTGCAAATCTTAAACAAGATTACCAGTAAATACTTTCCAAATCCAAAATACTAACAGTACTGTTGGCTCTTTTGCTGTTATTAAGACAAAAATGCAGACACCGCTGATTGCTGTTAGTTTGTATGTAACAGTAAACAACTACCTGCATCTATTAGTATGTTTTTTTTTTAACTTCTGCTATAAGTAGACCTTCAGAGCGTAGTTTATATGGAATCAGCAATCAGCCGAAATACATGCCATGTAACTTTTTTTATTAGGATGGGACCTAATAAAAAACCACATCATAGACCTGTTCGAAACTGTAACTAATATACAGTTTCCAAAGAAGCAAGTTGTTTTGGATAAAGCATGAAAAGCTTTGTACTGTTTCAGTGGAAACTTTTCTCTGATTATATGATGCATTATTCATTCATTCATTCAACTTCAGTAACCTCTGTCTATTGTGATGTGATTGTGGCTGTAGAAAAAGCAGCAGCAGCAGCAATATTTACATCTTCAGCTATTACCAAAATGGTCTCATGACTCTTGACAAATCAGCTCTGAGGAAGTTGTTTAACCAGCATTTGACATAACCATTTTGAATCACTTCTTGCTTTTTACAACAAAGAGTTAGTAATACTAGTAGAAATACAGAAGGGTGTTCATGCAAAATGTTTAGAATGTACAGGAAGGAAACAGAATGACAGAGACGACAAGACTTTTCATTCTTATTTAACCCCCAATGGACGTCCCCCACAAACTCCCACTGAGCACTGCAGGGAGCGACTCTGATAAAGCGAGACAGAACAGGAACGTTTGTGGGAAATGTTTCAAGACTGAGCAAAGATGTAGCACGCAGCTGCAGAAGACTGGAGCATGTTTGTGTTTTCTTTTGGGCTGAAGAGCTCACAACAGGAATTACAGAAGAGGAAATAGATGTAAAACAGCAAGCTCAGAGGACTGTTCCTGTATGTTTCTCATTATTTGTGGAAGCATTATTGTGCTCACTGGTGCTGTTTATAAGCAGAGTCCACCCACATCGGAGAAAGACATTATTTTTCACTTCCTGCCTGATACATCCTTCCTACAGTGGATCGACCACTGTGACAATCTTAATCTCACTACGAGGCTCTAAAGGTTGGTATAATCTTAATTATCATTAGGAATTCTGGTTTTGTATAGGGGCAATAGTGTGTAGTGATAAGGGGTAAATTGAAGTGATGATACAAAATAAAGCCTTGCATTATTCTGCAAAGCACTAAATAACCTTTGTTATCAAAATGTTAACTATTACAGCCACAGCCTATTACGTAGTGCTTATAAATACAAATTCGAATGAAAAATATTAAGGTGTTTAAAGTATATTTGTATAATATAGTTCTTATGTTCTTTTGAGTTTATATTAGTTTACACACAAAGCTACTGATAATACAGCGACTCATGCAACTATGTTTGAATATAATTTGTTTGTATTTATGCACTGCAAATCTACATTTGAATTTTACCTGAGCTGATACTGATAACATTCAGAGGCTCAGTGATGTTTATTGTTTGAAGCCATACTATTTATACCTAGAAGCCATATTTATACTAAAAGACCTGACATTTCTAACAGAAATTCCAAAATTCAAAAAGACTTAACAACATAAACTAACTAAAATGGCTAAATTGACATAAATTGACTAAAACCTGTCCAAATGATTTTTAGCATCTCTCTTATGTTTCCTCATGACGGACCTGCCTGAGGGAGGTTAGTGACAAAATTCCATGTTAAATGGATTAAGTAGTAATATTGTTAACATAAGTGAACAAACAAGTTCCAAGACCATGCTGTGACTGCAAAATCCTTTCTATTACACACATAAAGCCTTTAAAACTGTGTCCTTAAAGATTTCATTCACAGCATAGTGTTTCACTATTACAGAAAGTGTTTCTGTATTAGTGGATAATTTCTCTTGACAATGTTGTATTGACAAGACTACCTTTAAAAGGTTGCTAGATATGGAGAAACATGAAGCAAATCTCTTAATGACATGAGTGTGCAGTGCAACAGCGCTTACAGGAAAAGCTTTAATGACATTTTTTTTTTCTAAAATGATAAAAAGGAAATGAGTTGTACATGTGGTTGGAGTTGCAGTAACAGGTGACATAAGGTTTGTGGTATTTTTCAGGTATGAACTACAGCAATACCACATTGCCCCCGAGCAGCGGGGTGCTTCCAGGTGGAAATAGCACAAACTACAGCAGTGTATTCACACGTGAAGTGCTCCCGGTGCTCTATGCTCTGATCTGTGCCATTGGACTGATCTTGAATGGCTTAGCAGCATGGATCTTCTTCCGAGTACCCAGCACCTCAGGCCTGGTGATATACCTGAAGAACATGGTGGTGGCTGACCTTCTTATGCTCTTCTCCTTCCCTTGGCGCGTGGCCAATGACCTAAACTTGGGTGGGTGGTTCCTGAGACTGGTGGTTTGCCGCTACACAGCTGTGCTCTTCTACTTAGGCATGTATACAGGCATCATCTTCATGAGCCTCATCAGCCTAGAGCGCTATGTCAAGATTGTGCATGCGACCTCATGCTCAGCTCGGCCTTGCTCTTTATGGATCTCCACTTTCCTGCAGCAGGTAACAGTAGCCAGATGTCTGGTGTTTCTGTCCTGGGCACTGATGCTACTCTGCATGCTCCCTAACACACTGCTGACCAACAAGCCTGCTGCAGAGGGCAGCTCCTGCATGGACTTGAAGAGTGACCTGGGACGCCGCTGGCATGAAATCTCTGTCCATTGTGCTGTGGCCATCTTCTGGGTAACGCTTGTGTTCATGACTTTCTGCTACTCTTCCATAGCCTGCCAGGTGTATCGCTCTTACCAAAGAGTAAAGCGAGGCAGGAGCCAAGCAAATCGCAAGTCTAACCAAAGTATTTTCAGTTTGCTGGCTGTGTTTTTTCTCTGCTTTGTGCCATATCATGTTTGCAGAGTGCCGTACACTTTAAGCCAGAGGTTTAACACCAGTCTTAGCACTCAAACCCAATTCCAGCTCTTCCAGGCCAAAGAGGCCACATTGTTCATGGCTTCATTTAATGTGTGTCTAGACCCTCTGGTATATTTCCTTATGTGTAGAGCATTTCGAGAGTTGTTTCTGCAAAAGCTGTCTACTGCGGAGGCTACTAAAGGGGTACCATCTGTTACCCACAGACTAAGCACCAGCAATTTGTAGAGAAGAAATGAAAACAGAAAGAGGAATTGATGGTTTCTGAGATACCAAGGTGGTTGCAGTGGGTCAGTCACATAGAGCTAGACCAAAAACAAAATGAGCACATGAGCAGTGTTGTGTTCCAGTTTCTGTATCATTTTGCAAAGCCATGGTGTCCAAAAGGAGAAGGCAAAACCAAATAATTTCATCAAGAACAGTCACCAAAAAATCTCTAATATCTTTTTGTTTTATTTCATTGGCATTATCAGACTCAGTACTACAGAAGCTGGTCACATCTGTACAACTTTGTAACCCAATATTTGGGTAAACATGTTTAATATAATTCTCCTTAAAACTATAAGGAAATGTTTAATTAATTAAACTTATTTTTGTCATTTACAGTTGTAAAAACAATATTTATATATTAAAGAATTCAATAAATGCATGTGAATAACATATGAGTACTGTTGAATGACAAGGTGGTGGAGTGATTAGCATTGATGCCTTACTGCAAGGTTCCATCCTGAGCTCAAGTTACTGTTTGTGTAGACTGTCCTCTGTGTTCTCTAGTTTCCTCCCACCCCCTAAAAACATGCCTGTATGTGGATTGGCTAAGGTAAATTGCCCTAGGTATGCTTGAGTGTGTGAATAAGTGTGAATCTTAATTGCCTCAAGGAGTCCAGGTGGTGCTCTGTGATTTTAAAAGGATCTATATAGCAGGGAAGTTATTGCATATCATCATTGTTCAAGCTGACTATTAATTTACAAACTTTCTAAAATATCTAATAGTAACAAACTGGGTTTTAGCAGAACTTGTATATTGGACCCCTTTAGACATTTTATCCCCTGTTTACATGGCTCTTGCTCACTCTCTGATAAACAGAATTCAGGCTAATGGCCTGGATCAGTTCGTGGCTCACATTCTAAGGAAGTATACACTGTGAACACTGTGAGCTTAGTGTGAATGCTGAATACATTTCCATATATGGATTTGTTTTAACTTAATTTCTTAACATGTTTTCTGTCCAGTCAGCATTGTAGTTCAATTTAACTTGGACACAGAAGGTATTTTTGCATAAAGTACTTGAAGACTCCATATCCAGAACCACTGCCTGTACCTCAGGGTTTGGGTCAGGTGGTTCATACAAAACCAGGGTCATGATAGAAATGATCTTATGGGATTCTAGTGTCCCATTTCAGCTGCATAAAACTGTTATGTGTAGACCCAGCTAAGGCATGTGACATAATGCTGTTCTGCACAGTGTAGGAGGACAGACTTCCTGGTGTGGTGGATCATGACATATGATAGACATAGGGAAGATTTGTGAGACAGAACAATTCATTGTTACCTCACAAACACCATATTTTAAACAATGGACACAATCTATATTTGACCCTTTTTTAACTCAGTCATTTGTCTTTTCTACATAGCAAACAAATAAAGACAGTAAGATTAATTGCGAAATACGTTGCAACATGGCAATACAATAACCTTTTCAATATTAATCTTTTTCAGTACTCCAGCTGTTTGGCTCATGGTTTGATTTACTCAATTTCCAGGAGTACATACTTCATACATAGTTCTATGCTTGCATAGCCCCTTACAATAAATAAACAAATAAATGAAAAAATACACTAGTGGGACATGTTAAAGTGCACACTCTGTATGCCTACAGATGGAGATCCTATGGTGGGAGGAAGGCAATTAATGTACACCCTGTGGTTTAAGTAGGCAAAGAAATATTTACAGTAAACAGATTTGAACACATAAGCCTTGTTGTAGACCATTGTGCCAATTTTATATGAAAATAGTCTTCTCACAGCACACTGAGATAAATATAATTATTAGCCCCACCATCATGGAGAATCTGTATTTTATACAAAATTGGCTACAATTGATGGATTGAATACACCGGACTCACTTGCACCAAGACTCAATAGTCAGCTCATGTATAGTGCTTGTATAGTTCATGCTGAACAAAGAGGTAAAACAGATTACTAATGCTTTTTTAAATCTGCTTGTTCTCACCTTCTCTTTGGTCAGAAGATATACACTATATGGCCAATGTTTGTGGTCACCTGACCATCACAACTATATAAGGTGTTTTTCGGCCAAACTGTTGCCATACATTTGGAAACACACACTTGATTAAAACTCCTTTGTATGCTGTAGTGTTAAGATTGCCCCTGCTCTTGTGGCTGAATGAACACATCTTCACAGCCATGCTCCAAATCTACTTAAAAGCCTGTAGAAGCCAATGTATTTGTGCCATCCTTGCATGCAGGTCTTGGTGGGAAAAATCTGACTCACCTAACATTGTGTCAGGCTTGTTGTGATACTGCAGTTAACAGAGATTGTGAATATTGTGAATACTTGTTGAAGTAAAGCTGGCTACCAAACAGAACTTCAGCTGTTTTTGAGCTTCAAGATTAAATTGAGTGTAGTTAAATTTGGAAACAGATTCCACAAGGGGGCAGCACATAGACACATAATATGCAAACCTCACACCTCATATACAGTATCTCTCTGGAGCTCCCAGACATTACTACTGATCTGACAAGCTCTTAATATTGCCTCGTTGTCATCTGACAGTGAGATTGATCAAAACACTTGACATCACAGCCTTCTGTAGAAAATTACAAATGATACACTGACGACCAGAAACAATGACCTACAGCACAAGTTCCCACCCTTAGTGTAGAATACACCCCATTGTGCATATTAGTGTTTACCTGCAAACAGTTCCTCTTCAACTCAAGATGGGCTGTTAATTAGTTGATTATTGTAGTTGGGTAATTAGGTCAGGCGGTATTCCATGATATGGTTCTGAAACCCGTGGATTTACAGGAAACACAAATAATTCTCCTTTGCCTTAAGGGTGATATACAATGTACTTTCTATCCTAGCATAAACATAAACAGAAATGTCTCAGATTAAACCATCTGTCAGTACAACTAAGAAGAATAATGTTTTCAGGAAACCATGCAAAGCACTGGGGGTTGGGGGCAGGTCTACAACTTTATCTGTTATCATCACTTGAGATGGAAGATAACAGTGCATCAGTCAAAACTATTATCACAATCACTTCTGTCTCATAGACAAAGGCATTTTTTGCATTGAAACCAATTTTCCTACCTTGTTTAAGAAGGAAGCACAGAGATAGCAGCACTGCTGTGCTCTTCATGACTGGAGATGAAAATGCAAGGGTAAGTACATTATTAAAACCTTGTAAAATTTAACTTAAAAACCATAATTAACCACAGATGACAGACGAGATCTTAAATTTCAAACATGTTTCAGTTTTGCAGTATGTATCAGGTCTCAGCAACAAATTTAACATACACACAGAAAATAGACAATATGAATAAATGGAATGACAATGACTTTAGTCATAAGTTTGAAAATTATTAATTAATACATTTAATGAAAAAACTCTATATAAAATCTTGTGAAATACAGCAAAATGTCTTTTTAAATGGTTACTTTTGAATTACATGATGTATTATTCATGAAACACATGTACACAGTAAACACTGTAACTCTGATAATAAGTTTATATTTTTTTCATTAAATAATAAAAAGCTATGCCCAAGCATTCTAGTACAAATAGTATAATGTTTTAGTGCTCAAAATATTTATCTGTTGTTTTAAATCTTCCAATCTGAAAAAATGTTTAAAAAAAATGAATTAAATGTTCAAGTTGGCACTGAGAATATATAAAGTATGCATGAGAAAGACAGATCAATAAAAAGGGAAGATGTTGAAAGGAAACCATCAATCTCTTGAAAGTAACATTTCAGTTATGAAACATTTAACATCCTTTTCATTTCCCTAAGAGCGATAAATGTTCGTCTAGCCAACTTGAATTAACTGGAGTCTCTGACTTTCTCCCTCATCCACACATACATGCACACACATGCAAGTAGTACAGACTAGTGACATTACTGTAACCACTGTATACGTTCTGCAGCAGGCTATGCTTCTGGGAAAGTTGCACATTTAAGCTAAAAGTATTTTTAATATCCGCTCAGAACAAAATCATCTTTATTTTGTAAATTTATTTGTTAGCCTGTTTCCTAATTGATTTTTACTAGTCCAATCGGTCTATCACGTTTCTAAACAAATGGAAAATACTTTTATATGATAGTATAAAGTTTAAGCACTACAGCATTGTCTTTGGACAATGTTCATGCAAGTGTGGTGATAGAGAGCAGTTGGTTGTAATATAATCTCTATATCTCCTTTATGCAGTTATAAAATGACAATGACAAGCAGTGCTTTGAATGAGAGCACAGCATCAAACACAACAAATTCAACACTGGACTCCTGTGGCCTGTCAGAGGTGCCAGCCCATCCTTTTTTCATTTTTTCCTACTCAACAGTCTTCCTTGTATGTTTAGCATTGAACACCATCACCATGCGAGTGTATTACTGCACCAGTCTACGATTTCAGTCCAGTGTCACGGTATACCTAAAGAACCTGGCTGCAGCTGACTTCTTCCTCTGCCTTGTTTTGCCTTTGCGCATTGCCAACTATGCTAACAAATCAACAGCCATGCAACTCATCTACTGCAGTTTTGGTGCTTCAGGCTTCTATCTCAACATGTATGCCAGCATTCTCTTCATGGAATATATCGCTGTAAACAGGTACCTAAACATGAAGTCTTGTGCAAAAGACTATGTGTTTCAGAATGCATGTAGATAACAGGTCTTGCTAATTTAACCCACATGTAGTGATAACACCACATTCACTGAAATTCTAATTTACTAGGAGAAATGCTTCTATTGTACAATAAAAAGAACAGAACAGTCAAAGTAATCATTGTTTTTATTTCTTTAGATATTTAAAGATTGCCTATCCATTAAAGACTCATGTACTGCAGACAGCCAATGCTGCACGTTGTATCTCCATTATAACATGGACGTCCTTATCTACAATGGCTTTAATTTACACTGTTGTGTTTCTGAGCACATCCTGGGGAGCTGCTCCAAATCCGCATGCCATCGGCTGTGAATCCTTGCATAGCCATCAGGTCAAAACGGTCTACAAGATCATCCACTGCGTTTCTGCACTCATCTTCGCCTTTGTGCTGGTGTCCCTGATTCTGTTCTATTGGGGCACCATGCGAAGGCTTCAAAATGCCCACCCCCATGTGCAGGCCCAGAGTAGTCACTGTAAATTAAGTAGGTCTAAGCGCAACATGCTAGTGCTTGTGGTGGTGTTCTGTGTGTGCTTTGTGCCCTACCACCTAGTGAGGCTCCCATATGCCTTCGTAAAGCCACTGTTACAGGGATGTGGTATTTCAGCCAAGTCGTTTTACATTATAAAGGAGGTCACAGTTCTGCTTTCAGTGCTCAATGCATGCATGGATCCCCTGATATATTTTATCTTTTGCAAGGGATTCCGTGAACAAATTGGCATCAGAAAATTCAAAGCGTCCAGTAGTCAAACAGTGAGCAAAGTCCAAAGAGATAAAAAGAAACAAAGCAACACAGAGACAGGGGAATCACATGTCACAGTGAGACATGAAAGTATCAATCCCCTGGAGAATATCCACCTGTGTCAGCTAGAACTGCAAATTACGAATTAAACAATGGTATTCAGCAGTGAATACGTGATAGTTCACCAAAAGTATAATAAATATTTACTGCCTGTGAATGATAAATATTTTGAATAATAACTTTTTACGTAACAGCCCGATGTACCATAGACAGCGTATTACAGTCAGGTCCATAAGTAATTTTGACCATGTACACCACCACAGTAGATCTGAATTGAAGCAATCAAGATGTGATCGAAGTGTAGGTAAACAGCTTAATGGTCAGTTGTCAACAGACCGATCAGAGAGATAGCAGAAATCAGCAAAATTTTGTACATTCTTAAAAAGAAAGAATGTACTGGTGAACTCTTTGAAGACCACAGAAAACAACTAAAGCGGTGATAAATTTGGTGATGTTCATGGGTTCTAAACTTCAGATGGTCATTAACTGCAAAGGATTTTCATCCAAGTGTTAAAATTATTCTTGTATTTATGTTAGTTTGTCCATTTAAATTTGAAAATAGAGAGACTATGTAAATATGGCTGTAATTCCTAAACAGTTAATATTTGTGTTAAACCACTTAATTAAAGCGAAAACTTAACATTTCAGTCACATATTGATTGCTTTATTTCAAATATATTGTGGTGTTGTACAGATGCAAAATTACAATATTGTGTCACTGTCCATAAATACTTATGAACTCTGTATATAAACCATGATTGTGACTGTGTTTATGTAGTGTCACATTAAAAATGTAATTTTACAATATATATACACAGCACTGCTTCCTTTCCTGTTTTGAACTTTTTAGAAAATTTATTCATGACATGCATTGTAAAAAAATACCTGCTTACTGAGTCACTTTACTGCAAAAGAAATGAATACTTAAATTAATATAACATTTAAAGTAATAGAGGAACAAGCCAACAAATGCGGTGTTTTACTCAAGCAGCTCTATTGTGATAAGGGGGCAAGTATTGATTGATGTGAAGATACCTTGCTAGATTTGGCAAAGCACAAAACTTCTGTTATCAAACCATTCAACTTTTGTTATCAAAACATTAATCATTAGAGCCACAAAAGATTATGTAGTGTTTATCAATACTAAATAAAATGAAGTATATTAAGGTGTTTAAAGTATATTTATATGATATAGTTATGTTCTTTTGCGTTCATATCGGTTTACACACAAAGCTACTGAAAATACAACGGCTCATGCAACTCTGTTTGAATGTAATTTGTTTGTATTTATGCACTGCATATCTACAGTGGATATAAAAAGTCTACACACTTCTGTTAAAATGCCAGGTTTCTGTGATGCAAAAAAATGAGACTAAGTTAAATAATTTCAGAACTTTTTCCACCTTAATGTGACCTATAACCTGTACAACTCAACTGAAAAACAAACTGAAAACTTTTAGAGGGGTAAAGTAAAAATAAAAAACTAAAACAATGTGGTTGCATAAATATGCACACCCTTAAACTAATACTTTGTTGAAGCACCTTTTAATTTTATTACACTCAGTCTTTTTGGGTATGAGTCTATCAGCATAGCACATCTTGACTTGGCAATATTTGCCCACTCTTCTCCAAATCTGTCAGATTGCAAGGGCATCTCCTGTACACAGCCCTCTTCAGATCACCCCACAGATCGGGTTCAGGTCGCGGCACTGGCTGGGCCATTCCAAAACTTTTAATCTTCTTCTGGTGAAGCCATTCTTTTGTTGATTTGGATGTGTGCTGAAAGATGAAGTTCCTCTTCATCTACAGTTTTCTAGCAGATGGTTTTGTGCCAGCATTGACTGGTATTTGGTACTGTTCCTAATTTCATCCACCTTGACCTAGGCTCCAGTTCCAGTTGAAAAAAAAAACAGTGCCAAAGCATGATGCTGCCACCACCATGCTTCACTTTGGGTATGGAGTTCTTTTGGTGATGTGCAGTGTTGTTTTTACACCAAACATACCTTTTGGGATTATGGCCAAAAACCTTGGTTTTATATTTTTATTTATACCAAGAAGCCATATTTATACTAAAAGAACTGACAAAATTTCTAAAATCCCAAAAGACAATCTGCATTAAGGCCTTCAGAATCAATAGTGCAGGCGCCCGTAGCTTAAAATAAGAAATTCAATGAAACTGTTACCTTAACCAATCAGATTTTGAGTTGGCATCATTGGAGCCATCTAGCAGGCATATGATTATGTCAGCAATTTCCAGTCCTTTGATTGGATAATTGGAGTAGTCAGAGGCAGTGAACCGCACATATACGTTGTTTCTATATTCGCTGCGTCTCATTTCAGATGCTGCGTCCTCCGGAGATCGAATGTCTTTTTTGAGAAAAGTGTAATACTGTAGCCTAATTCTTTTTTACTTTGTTATTTAACGGTTGATTAGTATCTATTTCCGTGGTGTCCAGGGGCGATTCTAGAATTTTTCATTTTTAAGGGGGGCTCAGCCCCCAATGAGGGTATAATAAAATACATAGTAAAAAATAAATAAATAAAATAAAGGTTTGACTAACAGGGTAGGATGGTAAACTTATTTCAGCATTCCACTGTATTGCATAGATGTGTATAACATTTGAGTACTGAACAAGCCAAATACGAGTCTTCCTGATCTCATGCACACACACACACACACACACACACACCTCGCTCTGCCCTGCCGCGGCCTGTGGATTGAAGAACATGCTGAAAGATGGGAAGGTGCCGAAGTCTGCCGCCGTTTTCATATGAAAATTAAAGGGGACTGAGGCGATCACGAATTTGTGTACAGTTTATGGACAATCACAAAATTTTAGGAGGGCTGAGTAGAAAATGGCCTAGCGACGACAATGGTGGCATCATAATGATGGTATAGAGGTGGATTAATTCAGGAAGGACACCAGTGAAGGGCTAGGTGTGAAATGCCCCTAGGTATGATTGAGTGTGTGAATATATGTGAATCGTAATTTCCTCAAGGAGTCCAGGTGGTGCCCTGTGATTTTGAAAGGATCTATATATTGGGGAAGTCAAAATGAAGTCACTGCATATCATCATTGATCAAACTGACTATTCATTTACAAAATTCCTGAAATATCTAATAGTAACAAACTGTGGGTTTAGCAGAACTACACCATGTTACTTATGTAATGCGGTTCCCTGAGAAGGGAACGAGATGCTGCATCATGACTGATGCTATGGGAATGCTTCATTGAGGAAGTTGTGTCTGAAGTTCTGTGTGCACACATGCCAATTTAAAGGCTGGATAGGACATGTGACAAAGGGAATATGTGCCAATAAATGCATATAAGGGCCCCTATGTCACATTACTCCTGCTTCTATTTGTCTAAGGGAAGTGCATCAATTAGCCCTGAAGGACCTGTGTAACATCCCAACGCAAATGCGAACCCTCTCCGGAATACTAATTACTCACGTGACTCACTGGCTGGTTTCCCACGGACATAAATAACCCACGCACGCATTGTTCCCCACGTGACTTACTGAGCGTTTCTGTGTTCGAGTTTGATATAGTATATGATCCTTGCCTATTTTCCACGTCCGATTCTTGCCTTGCCTCTGATATTGATTTCCGTGCATGACCCCGCCTGTTTCTCTGACTACGCGCTTCGTTTTGTGCTTTCGGTTTTGTTTTCTCGCCCCAGTGGTTTTCCGGTTTTTGACTCGCGTTTGTTTTTTGACTACGATTCTGTCTGTGTGTTTATTATTAAAGATCCGCTTATGGATTCGACTCCTACGGCCTCCGGCTCCTCATTACAACCTGGGACTCTGGAGTGGGGTCTAGGTCCAGGTTGTAGAACCTCATAAAGGTGTACGGAAAGGACCAGCCTGCCACAGCACAAATTTCCTGGAGGGGAACACCCCTAGACAAGGCACTGTATGAGGTGATACCCCTAGTAGAGTGAGCTGTAACACCTAGAGGCGAAGCAATACTGCAGGGTGGCCTCAGCTCCTAGCACCTCGCAGAAAACGACAGACCAGAGAGTGCCTACCCAAGGAGGCCCCAAGGACAAGTTTGTGGCTTGCAGAAATGGCGGCCATGTACATTATTAAAGTAGAAGATGTGGGAGATAATTTTGTAAATGAGGATATATGTATGAGGTGTGTGTTTGATGTAGTGTGAAATAAACAGGGGACAGCAGGAGTGAGTTCTCAGGTAAGGTTTATTTGTTAGGTCGTTTGAGCTTGAGAACAATATAAGGTTTAACACGGCATGTTGGTCTGTCACGGGCCTTGCACACAGGCTGCAAGGGCTTTGGAGAACAAATAGTTGTATCAATGATGTCAGTCTGGCAGGCTTTCTCTGCGGTACCAGGCTTTCCAAACTTGGACCAATCAATGGCAGAGACGCACCCTAGATTATTATGGTCAATCTTCGCTCCACTGGTACCTTGAGCAGCAGTGATCTCATCATGAAGTAAACGCAGCGCGTGCTGGATGGCAATGGTGGTACCAGGCAAAATATCTAGAGTACATACGTAGAAGACAGCGGATAAATCAGAAAAGCCGTGAAGTGTAGAGTGTAATAAAAGAAAGGGTGTTGGCCCCTGAAGGACTGAGAACTTACCCATGCTGTCTCCTGAAGAAGAATGAGGTGTTGGCGAGAGTGAGGCCGAAGACAATCCCACTGGTGGGGGCGGAAACGCCCAATTTTTAATATAATGATTTAGGGAAGTTTAATTATAATGGTATTCGAAAAGTTGTAAATTCAAAGATAATGGTGTAAAAAAAGAACCTAAAAGGTCCAAAAAAGAAAGATGGGTGGGATTGTCTAGGCAAAGAACCAGTGACGTGTTGCATTGGGAAGATAAGGGAAATGTATATAAAGGCTGTAGTTGGAGTTCCCCAGGGAGAGGTTGTTGGGACGTTCATGTGTGAGCATCTCAATTCTTGTGTCAGTGCTGATTACAAAATAAAATCTCTTATCTGCATTCATCTAGTCTGCTTGATTGGCTTATTTAGTTTGGTGGCCTTACTAACTGTGAGTCTCCCTCAGACTGAGCAGTCGGGTCAGTGTGGAGCTGGAGTCAGATTTTAGTAGTGAGTACACTAGAATTTTTATTCCACATTGTTTTGGTGACCCCGACGTGATATCAAAGAAAACGAGATTGGCACAGAGAGAACAGCAGAGCCCCAGACTTGGGACCTGAGGTTGCGGCCGCCGCCCACGGACCAGACACGGGATCCAACTAGGACAGAGGTAAGGCAGAAGCCTGTTTAACCGAATTTCTGCATTAGTTGTGTGTGGTCTGGGGAGGCGGAGGCGCTCGGCCCAGGGTCGGATCAGCTCTGCTCCAACCTATTGAGGCAGAGAGGCAGAGTGAGTGTAAGTTAAAACCACATAGAGTGACATGATAAATTGCATGCTTTGTATTGAAAAGACTAGATGATGTCAGATGTATGAATGTGTAAAGGCCTGTATGATCGAAAGTCCTGGTGGGTTCCAGGTGGTATGAGAGAAATTCCTGTGAAAAAGACCTTATTTGGACGCAAACGGAGCATTTAGTAGCAGAATAGTAAGTTCTGTGAACGTGAACACCGTCACTGGAAAAAGAAAAATAAGTGTCAAGTAGCAGGTGATAAAAGAGAAGAGTAAAAATTCCTGGATCCGGGTGGTAGTGAAAGGAAATAAGAGAAGAAAAGAGAAATATAGTGAAAAATCCCGGATCTAGGTGTAAGAGAAATAAGAGATAAAGAGAATATGAAGAGAAAAAGCGCTAAATAGAAAAGTCCTGGATCCAGGCGGTAGGAAAATAAAGAAAAAAACAAAGAATAAGGAGAGAGGCCTGCTGTCTGTCTTTGTCTGTTGTCTGTCCTGATTGTATTGCTTGCAGCGTGTGGGTGTGTTGAGTGCGAGGGGCTGCATGAGTGTGAGTGCATGAGGACAATAAATGGCGATTGGATGTGCGCACTGTAAATAGCACTGTATTAACCTTATGTCTACTAACACTATTACTGTGAGAGTATAGGAAAACCAGTGTGTACATGCATGCACATTGATATGGAATGTGATATATGAAACAGGTGGGGATGGTAGGGCTGAAGTCGAAAAGAAATTGCAACAGAGTGGGAAAATAAGGCAGAAGTCTTTGTGAGAGTAAAGGAATCACCGTGCATGGATGCAATCATACTAAGGTTTGATATATATGTTTTAGAGGTGCACTACGTGAGAAATGAAGGAAAAGTAAGGGTAGTGTGGTGTGGACCAGAATAGCCTTTAGAATAAATCTTATAGTGAAGCGGGCGTCCACATACCGTAAGTGAGGACCTAGTGCCAAGTGTGAGCTAATGTTTCATCTCAATTTGTTGTGCACTCATTGAATTGGATGAATACATGTATCTGTCGCTCGTATAATTGTTCCACCCTCTACTGACGTGAAAGTGTGGTTTGACATCCATGGGGTCCATGTGAAGATGTAGCACACCGAAGGACACTACTGCTCCTGAATGGTGGAAGTATTTGTATCCGCCTACACGGGACGACACCGTGTGAGTGCTTACTTCACCGTTCCGGAGGAACTAAGTGAGGAAATTCCCAATATTATCACAGAAAGAGCAAAAACTCGCAGATTAGAGCTAAGTCTTAGCAGTCCACTACCATTCAAGCGAATTGGCTATAGGTTTCCAAATAGGTTTGAAAGGGAGTTCGCGGAGGCAGCACTAGAGTTGTTGAGGAAGGAAGCTGGGAAACTCCTGGTTAGGGTCAATTTAATGTGGCCTATGACCCCAAGAGGTCCTCAATACACGGAAGTTTGGATTAGCATGTGGAAGTTGGGGCAGGATCGTAGGTTGTGGAAGTGTTTCATTGCAGGAAGTTTAACAGTAGACCCTCAGGTGATGATGAAGAATTAAAAAGAACAAGGGTGTGTGTGTGTGGAAAAAGATTGAGTGCTTTCTGGAGTGGTGGAGAGGTGTGTGTGTGTGCGGGGGCATTGTGCCAAGAAAGAGTGAGTAAGAGCGGAGACCTCTCGCTAGAAGGAGGAATTTCATACAGAACAAGTGAGGGAAAAGAGTTGTACATATGAACAGGCTGAGGAGTTCAGCGGCTAGAGACACGGTTTGTGGACTTGGGACAAAATCAAAAGTGGCTGAAAGCAGGCTTAGCGAGGGATGGATATTGTGCAATCAGAAGGGAATACTCAGGAAAAATCCACCTAAAACTTGGGTCTGCATTCTATTGGGCCACTCAGTGAATTGTAAAAAGTGTGACCCAGATAATACAACATTACCCTTATTGAAGTATTGAACTATTATACTGACACCATATACTGCATGTGCACTACTGTTTTCTTCAGCTGTATGGCCTTTCGCCAAAACTTAGAGATAGAAACAAGGGGAATACGCACACACTTCTGGGATGAGCAAACATATAAAGATAGAGAAGGAGTAGAGCACTGGCAGCCAGAGGATTTGATTAGGGATAAATTGTGGGCCCTGACGAAGTTTGACGGGCTGTATACTTTACAGAGAACTTTCCCTTTTGATGAAAAGGCCTGCTCAGAAGTGAGAGAAATGCTGAGACACTGGAAACCAAGCAAAGATGATGATAAATCCAGAGGAAAGAAGTATAGGCGATTAGAGATCCTGGAATGGTTCATGAGAGAAGGGAAGAAGGTCAGAGAAGTGGAAGAAGCGGTGAAACGAGCGATAAAAAAGGAAGAAGAGCAGAGTGGAGAGGAGAAAGAAATAGAAAGACCACCGCCGATCTACTGTCCACCACCTAACTACAACGAGCCAATGGTGGGCAGGGAACAAGTGGGAGTGTATCCAACCTTAACGGACTGCTATGCTGACTGGACAGGATGGGAAGACGTGGAGATATCAGTAGAAAACCCAATTAAAGGAAAAATTAGAAGGAGCAAAGAAACAGGGGGCAATCACAGTGAAAATGAGGAAGAAGGGGAGGCAGAGGAGATACTGCAAAGAGCAAAGAAAGAGAGTGAAGAGTATTTGTGAAAGGGAAAAGAATTCACACACTCAACACCGGTGGGGGACAGTGCTGAGAGATATATCTCAATGTGTGCGAGTGGGCCTACAGCGCCCCCTACGCTCCTGGGAGAATGGGAAAAAGATGAACCAGTGAGTGAGAAACAAGGTGTATATAATCAATCCCGAACAGAAAAGACAACAGGGCCACCGGAAAAACAACCATGTGCTGAATACTGGCAAGAAGATCCAGAGAGACAGGTTAGAGGAGTACTGTACATAGAGCCAAGGGAAGATGCAATAAAGAGACAGAGGGACACCAGAGAGCAGAAGGTGAGCGATAGTGTTCGTAATTTCGCACAACAGCTGGAAGACTTAGAAGAGCGCTTACAAAATTCAGTTACAGCATTAGAGGAGCAGCTGGAACGGGAGCGCACGCAACCAAGAACCTTAAGGGACAAGAAGTCATTAAAGGCACCGCAGAGATATGGGTTTGATGACGAGGAAGAGGTTCAAATGAATCCCCTGGTGACAAAAGGAAGAGATGTGCAATATGTTCCATGGACATTTATGGATATGGTAGGATTAAGCTCACAGCTACCGGAGATGTGTAATGGAGGACAGAGGTGGATTACAAAGTTTGAAGAAAAGACTGCAGGACATACCTTGTCGATAAGAGATGTGATAGCCATATTAGCCCAAACAATAGGGAAAGCAAAGACAGCTGAAATACTGGATGAAGCTGGACTAAAAGGAGCAATGGATCTACCAGGCTGGGATGCTATAGCACTGGGGACATGGAGAAATAGGTTGTGGAATGAAATAAGGAAAACCTACCCCACGAAAATGGACCCAGGGCAACTGGAACACATGATTCTGAAGGAAGAAGAAAATGTAGTAAAATTCATTCATGATTATCAGAATAAATGGAAGGAAGAGACAGGTGGAACATGGGATGAGACGGACACAAGTAAAGGACTGTTTAAATTAATGCTGAAGAAATGTCTACCAGAACAAGTCCAAACCTCGTTGGATGAGGTGGTCGGTCTAAACTCCATGCCTTGGGATACCTACAAAGCACGTGATACATTATGTGGAACAATACAGAAAGAAACAAAAGGACGAGAAAACAGCCTCAGAGGCCCTACTGACACAGCTATATAAAACACAGCTTGGCGAGTTGACAAGAGCTAGACAGAAAGAAAAGGAGAGAGAAAAAGCAGGAAAAATACAAGCCGCAGTGGTTATCCCAGCAGGCCAAGAACTTGTACAGAATAACCAAATGCTGCCGCAACAAGGACAAACACCACAGCAACCGCAAATGATACCACAACCGCAGGTGGCAGCACCAAACTCACAGCATCCACAAAATAGCCAGGTGTACCCAATGGCCCAACCCATCAATGTCCACATTGGCGGTGCTCAAGGAAGATTTAGAGGACGCCCACTGAGAGGTCGTTGGCAAGGGAGAAGGCAGCCGTGGGAACGATTTGGATCACCACCGCAAGGATATGCGCCACAGAGCCCTGGAGGGCAAATTGGAGTTGAAGCGGCCCTGAGAAGCCAGAGGGGGAGAATATGCAGTATGCCACTACACTGCATCCGCAACAGGAACCAACTGTCATGGTAACACTCAATAATGAGCGTCCTTTTCCATTCATGATCGACACAGGTGCCACATATTCATGCATAGGGCGCGAAGGCTCGAATCTCCCTCTCGCTCGGAAGACCATCAAAACAACAGGCTTCTCAGGGATCTCACAGATCTTACATTTCACAGAGCCTCAGATACTAACATTAGAAGACACCACTATTGTGGCACGGCTTTTGTACTCACCCTCTACACCAGTCAATTTATTGGGGCGAGATCTTTTGTGTAAATTTAAGGCCAGAATTCAGTGCAGTCCTACAGGCCTCTGGGTGACATTCCCAGACAGAACCACAGCAGAACAATATCTCATGGCTGGGACGCAGGCAGACACAGAGTGTAGCACAGTGTATTGGCTACAGAATGACAATCCCACATTATCAGAGTTGCAGGCCAGCTATTTACAGTGGAAGCCATGAATACAGGCTATGCGGCCGGATTACACCGAACCTAAGAGCCCGTTGCACTGTACTATGTGTTTTGACCCTGACAGTACCAATGAAGAATATGCAACACTATGGTCAGACATGTTGGAAGGAAAACTGTTTGACGTGGTGACAACAGACATCTTCGTGGGCCCTCAAGGGGTGGCAGCGGCAGTTCAGCTACCCAATAACTTAAAGAGCTGGTACCAGATTACAAACTCAATACCACACATCACATTGATGGTAGCAGGAGGCTACGAATCGAAAGACCTGGGACCAATGCTTGAAGAAACTAGCCAGGTGCTGGAATGGAAGCCAACCATCAATCAGTACATGCATACCTCACCGGATGGAAAATTTATGCGCATTTCTCAAAAAGGCACAGACACTTTAAGAGCCACACAAACTTTGATAGAAAAGAAAATGTCACCTATCTATCAGTTACCACTTTCAGATGACAAAGACATCTCAACAGATAAACAATCGGATACAGAAACTGAAGAGCTGTTAGCCACAATCCCAAGTGTGCTCTGGACCCAGCACTCAACAGAAGTAGGGCTCATTAAGTCAGCAGGACAGGTTTTGATAAAACTTAAACCTAATGTCAGGTACCCGTATCAGAAACAATATCCACTAACACCACAGGCCCAGGCAGGGATAGGACCCACACTCGAAGGGTTATTGGAGGCAGGAGTCCTAATACCAACCCATAGCCGCTGCAACACTCCAATATTCCCAGTTAGAAAACCCAACTCAGATAAGTGGTGACTTGTGCATGATTTACGTGCTATTAACCATATAGTTGAGGCAGAAGCGCCCATAGTCCCAGATCCACATATGTTACTCTCCAACATCCCAGGCAATAGTAAGTGGTACACGGTCATTGATTTGTGTTCAGCAATTTTCAGTATTCCACTGCATCCAGATTCACAACATTTGTTTGCGTTCACGTATAACGGCCAACAGTACACATACACGAGATTGCCCCAGGGCTATTGTGAAAGCCCATCAATTTTTAATCGAATTGTGGCTAGGGATCTAGCTTCATTGGATATTGAGAGTCTTCTCCTGACATATGTTGATGACATCTTGATTTGTAGCCCAACTAAAGAACAGTGCCAGGCAGACTCCCTAAAAGTATTGAGACTCTTAGCAGAAAACGGACACAAGGTGAGCAAGGAAAAGTTACAGTTCTGCAAACAGGAAGTAGAGTATCTAGGAAGAGTTTTGCATGGCACTAGTCGTAAGCTGTCGCCTACGCATCTAGAGGCGGTACGTAAAGCCCCGAAACCGCAAACGGTTGGACAAATGTTGTCTTTCTTGGGTATGGTTGGTTATAGCAGACAGTGGATAGTAGACTTTGCATTGAAGGTAGCTCCACTCCGTGCGTTGATAAAAGCAGCTGATCAGAAGAAAGCTGCATTGGTTTGGACGACGGAGGCCGTTGCAGCTTTCGAAATGCTAAAAGAGGATCTTTGTACAGCACCAGCGCTAGCGAGTCCTGATTACGGTAAGCCATTCTTCCTGTACGTATCAGAAAAACAAGGCTTCGCTAATGCCGTGTTAACTCAGCAACAGGGGCCAGGCAAGCAGCCTGTTGCTTACTTTAGCTGCAGGTTAGACAACATCGAGAGTGGAATGCCGCCGTGTTATCATGGATTAGCAGCAGCAGCCTTTGCGTATCAAAAGGCGTCAACCATTACAATGGGCCATCCTACTATACTGTACACTACACACGCGTTACACGCCTTGTTAACCAGTCCGACGTTTGTTATAACTCATGCACGGAAGACGGGTTATGACGTAATTCTCTCCTCACCAGAATTGACTATTCAAAGATGCCAGACAGTTAATCCAGCTGATAGAATGATGACCCCATTGGATGGTGAACCGCACGATTGTCAGCAAGTTTCAGCCACATACTCTAAAGCGCGTCAAGACCTTGAAAATCAACCTTTGCCACATTCGGATGTAACCTTTTTTGTTGATGGCTCATGCTTTAGAGGCCCAGACGGGAACTTGGCGGGTTACGCCATAGCAGCGCCCAGTAATGATTTGACTAACTTTGTTACTGTTCAGTCTACAGTTGTTTCTCAACCATGTTCCGCACAGTTGGCTGAGTTAAAAGCACTCGCCGCAGCTTGTAAGCTAGCTGCAGGGAAATCTTGTACTATTTTCACGGATTCTCAGTATGCTTATGGTGTGTGTCATTACTTCGACCCTACATGGGCCCAGAGAGGGTTATTGAGAGCAGATGGCTCTCCTGTGACGCATGGAATGGCCATAACTGATTTGTTGCATGCTATTACTCTGCCAGCTAAACTAGCCATCGTCAAATGTTCAGCGCACAAAACAGATGGTTCTTTTGTTACCAGCGGAAACACTGCAGCAGATGAGACAGCAAAATTAGCAGCTTTAGGACATACCAACATTATGCTTGTGACGGACTCTGAAGGCGATGACTACCCAGAAATGGACTTAACCTCCTTAGCCGCAGCGCAAAATTCGGCCTCGGTGTATGAGATATCTAAATGGATTAAAAGGGGGGTGGTTAAGAATGCACGAACAGGCGTATGGCGTGGTCCTCAGGGACATTCTGTGGCTCCTCTCTCAGTTCTCACATCGTTGATTAATGATGTGCATGGCTTGAGCCATTGCGCAAGGGGGGAAGTGATCAAACGGATTCAAAGAGCATGGTGGTCTCCGTATTTAGCTCAGATGATTGATCACAGGTTAGCACATTGTGAAACATGTGCAGAATACAACAACAGGAAAAGTTTTACTGCCCCAATAGGCCACATACCAGAGCCAGACGGACCATTCAGGCATCTGATCATTGACTTCATGGACATGGCTGAGGTGAAGGAGAAGAAAAGGTATGTTTTGGTGGTGGAGGACAGGTTTAGTAGATGGGTGGAGGCGCACCCAACAGCTAAAGCAGATGCAGATTCAGTGGCTAAATTTTTGTGTCGCGAGGTGATTCCAAGGTTTGGTATTCCTGATAAGATCAGCTCAGACAGTGGTACTCACTTTGTGAACAATGTGATTCGAAGAGTGTTCCAGTATTTAAGAATATGACACAGATTGGGCTGTGTCTATCACCCACAGTCGCAGGGAATGGTGGAAAGGGCCAATGGAACATTAAAAGCGAAGCTGGCAAAAATTTGTGAAGCTGGAAAAATGAATTGGGTGCAAGCTTTGCCATTAGCACTGATGAGCATGAGAATGCAAACTAACCGAATGACGCATCTAACCCCGCATGAAATGCTTACAGGACGACCTATGCCTGTGCCTTATCTACGAGGGCCCTATAAGGGCCCTTCGCTGGAGCAGCTTGAAAGTGAGCTTGGCAACTATGTGAAGCACTTAACTGAAATACACCGAGCTATATTCCAACAGGTGAAAGGTGCTATGGAGGGAAGGACGAGCGAAATTGACGAAGAGCTGAGGACTGTGAAACCAGGAGACTGGGTGTATGTCAAGGTCTTCAAGAGAAGATGGAATGAGCCCAGACGAGTTGGACCACTAAAAGTTGTCCTAGCTACTCCTACAGCCATAAAGGTTGAAGGTAAGACTGCTTGGTTTCATCTAAATCACTGTTGCAGAGCACCAGATCCAGGGGTTGGAGCGAGATGTGAAAGAGTGCAGGAGCAGGATCCGCTGAGAAGGGAATTCGAGACGCGAAGGCATGATCCAGCTGTTCCCGCCTCACAACCCCCTTCCGTACAAGCGCCCCACCCGCAGAGCCAGGAGTATCAACCGTGGGAGAGTCCAGCAGAACAAGAAGAAGACGACCCAAGGGAAGGGCCTTCACAACAAGATGTGGGAGATACAGGACCTGCCTATAGAACTAGAGCCCGTGCGCGGCGAGGACATTGAAAGAGAAGAGAGAGAGAGGGACGATGAGCAAGGAATAAATGAAGAGGAAGGGAACTGTGATCAAATCAACAGAACGGACTGGGGCTTATTGGTACTTGTAATAATAGCACTGCTGTGTATAGGACTATGGACATACACACTTATACGAGTCTTTGGTGATAATGAACAAATGAAGGATGAAACTGGGGGAACACACTATATTGAGCAATCACCAACAACACTGCCCAGAGTATGCAGAGACACTGCACAGTCGATGAGCCTCATGAGTAGACTAGACCAGGAGTTGTGGACAAACAACTTGTTTTACCAATGGCTAAGTTACACAGCACACGAAGCAGGAAACACCTCATGCATAGTGTGCCATGACAGGACATTGCGAGCTCCCAGAGTTTTTCCAACGAGAGGACCAGAGGGTTGTAACAGCACCAAGCACAATTTACGCCACCTATGCCCATTCGTTTGTCTTTTGCATTCTATCTCATGTGCTTATGGCCCAACCAGGTTGAAGAAGTTGAATAGCACCTGTGAGTATGCGGAGGTTGGGACTGAGGGACATCCGCCCATCAGAGTGAGTGAGCGTCAGGGACAGAGATACCCATTCTGTGTATGTTCTAACAGATCACAGGTGTTTGTCGGCAACATTTCTAAAGACTGTGACATGACGGCAGATACAAAAGGATTGAAGATTACCGTGTGGAGACAGTGGAAGAAGGACTATATTGATCTGAACCAGCCTGACCTATCTAATGGGACTAGGCCGCTGGCTGATGTATTCTGGTATTGTGGATATAGTGTTGCTAGGCAGACCCTGCCACCCGGATGGGGAGGATGCTGTGCAACAGTGGTGCTGACAGGAAAACTAACTGTGCAGTTAGAGATTGGTGTGTCAGGTCGACGAATTAAGCGCGACTTGGGACGATTTGACAGGAGCAATGGGGTTTATGTGGATTGGAGAGGGGTTCCGGTGGGAGTCCCTGACGAACATGCTGCCATTGGTCGACCAGGAGCAGGAGCACTGACGTTTTTCTTGCCATGGGCACAGATTGCTAAAAACGTGAGATGGATTAACTACATTTGGTACAATCAACAAAGGTTCATGAACTACACAATACAAGCATTGGATTTGATTCAAGAACAACTACATGCAACATCTACCATGGCCTTACAGAACAGGCTTATCCTGGACACTATGAGAGCCCCGGAAGAAGGAGTGTGCACTATGTTTGGAGATCAATGTTGTACTTACATTCCAATGCACACTGGTCCAGAGGGTAACCTGAGTAAAATATTGAGGCAGATGACGGCCTTAATCTTAGAGATGAGCACGTAGAAAACACATATAAACCGACAAATGATTGGCTGTCATGGTTGTTCTCCTCAAATTGGAGAGCCGTCATACTTAGGATAGGAACAGTTGTAGGTGTGGTTTTGCTGGTACTTGCAGTTCTGTTGTGTTGTGTAGTTCCACTACTGCGTTCCATGATTACACAGATGACGCACACATTGTTTGGCCAATATGTTCAGATGACACATGAGATCGAGTCTCCGTTTAAACCCAGCAATGGCAGTGATGAATTGGACTTAATAAAGATGATTGCATAATGGAGGGGGATTGGAGGCATATATGGAGGTATTTATGGGGTAGGTTGTTGAAAAACGATTTGGGGGAGTGGGAGCCAAATTTAGGATTGCTAGAGTACCCTTTTATAGACAGACGTACATCAGTGAGGGAGATTTACGCAGACAGGATGTATATTACAGAGATACAAACATTTGCATACACTCTGAGACAGACAGCGCAGTTACCTATTGTGGTAGAACATGCACATTATAGTGTAGAGCGGTTACTTAATCTTGCGTACAGAAGGAAGAGAAGGTTCGGAATATGGATAGGCGTACCTCTTAGAAAGAGGGTAGAGGTCATTACAGTCAAGTTAGGAGAAGATGTATTGTGGACCAATGTTCCTAGACGAATGATGGAGCTGCTGAGATCCTTGCCGTTCCAATCATCGGGCGGGGGCTAAGTGATGTGCTAGTAACCTCTCCTTAGTCCCCCAATGGCCCCTCTACGTGGCGCAAAGTCACATGGGCAGAAGAACAACAGGGGACGTCATAAAAAGGACGTGGGTTATGTCGGCGTGTCGTATTATATTGTGTTTCAAGTCACTAATGTTTATGCATGCATCACTATTATCATTTACGTGTGTTTTAAAATGCTACTGATGGAAAAGTGTAATCAGCCTCTTATATGAATCTATCCTTATGCCAAGTGTCAAATGTGCCGGAATCACTGGAGAAGTCTTACAATGACTACTGAATGATTGAATGTTACTCATTTATGCATCTTAATGACAACTGCTGATTTATGGTTAAAGGGAACATAATAATAATAATTCAGGCTTATTGGTCATGTGGGAACGAGTGGTAGACATTACTGAATGTGTTATAAACATAGAGTTAGTTGATACTTAATGTTTGCACACTTGAAGCTCTCTGCAGGTACAGTGGCTGGGTAGGTAAGGTGATGAGATCTCCAGAGTGACTGAGGACGGAGTGACTGAGGTTCCAATTTGGCTCATGGCACAGATCCCAATAATGCCCTACTGAAGAATCAAGAGAGGACAGACCATCAACACAAAAGCCACACCAGAGTCAGAGGTGTTGGGCAAGGGAAAGCTGCTACCCGAAAAAACAGGGGGCAGCCGGTGACCAGAGAAGAAGGCCGGTTAGCCAAAGACGGGTAAGATCTCACTGGGTGGGACAACCTAAGGCAGGCACGGTCGTGCTGCTGGTCACCGGGCGTGGAACGGAAACAACGTGGATTGCGTGTAACCAGGGGAATACCTGGTGGGTAGGGTTTCATACCAGGTAGGTATGAAATTGATTGGTGGATGTGAGAGAATGAGTGAGGTGAGCGATAGCAAGACTGAAAAAAGAACTACATGCAGTGGTACCTGCACAGAGCTTGGAGTACTTATTACATTCCTTAAAGAGTATATAATCCAAATGCAATTGTTTACTAGCACAATGATAGTAGTAAATCACTGAAAACGAATCATACGAGTATGTAATCCTTGTGCTGATTTATGTACGTATATAAGGCATGTATGCATAGCGCCTGAACAAGTTGAGTGTGTTGTGACTTGAGTCACAAAAGGGGGGAATGTGGGAGATAATTTTGTAAATGAGGATATATGTATGAGGTGTGTGTTTGATGTAGTGTGAAATAATCAGGGGACAGCAGGAGTGAGTTCTCAGGTAAGGTTTATTCGTTAGGTCGTTTGAGCTTGAGAACAATATAAGGTTTAACACGGCATGTTGGTCTGTCACGGGCCTTGCATACAGGCTGCAAGGGCTTTGGAGAACAAATAGTTGTATCAATGATGTCAGTCTGGCAGGCTTTCTCTGCGGTACCAGGCTTTCCAAACTTGGACCAATCAATGGCAGAGACGCACCCTAGATTATTATGGTCAATCTTCGCTCCACTGGTACCTTGAGTGGCAGTGATCTCATAATGAAGTAAACGCAGCGCGTGCTGGATGGCAATGGTGGTACCAGGCGAAATATCTAGAGTACATACGTAGAAGACAGCGGATAAATCAGAAAAGCCATGAAGTGTAGAGTGTAATAAAAGAAAGGGTGTTGGCCCCTGAAGGACGCTGTCTCCTGAAGAAGAGTGAGGTGTTGGCAATAGTGAGGCCGAAGACAATCCCACTGGTGGGGGCGGAAACGCCCAATTTTTAATATAATGATTTAGGGAAGTTTAATTATAATGGTATTCGAAAAGTTGTAAATTCAAAGATAATGGTATAAAAAAGAATCTAAAAGGTCCAAAAAAGAAAAATGGGTGGGATTGTCTAGGCAAAGAACCAGTGACGTGTTGCATTGGGAAGATAAGGGAAATGTATATAAAGGCTGTAGTTGGAGTTCCCCGGAGAGAGGTTGTTGGGACGTTCATGTGTGAGCATCTCAATTCTTGTGTCAGCGCTGATTACAAAATAAAATCTCTTATCTGCATTCATCTAGTCTGCTTGATTGGCTTATTTAGTTTTGAGGCCTTACTAACTATGAGTCTCACTTAGACTGAGCTGTCTGGTCGGTGTGGAGCTGGAGTCAGATTTTAGTAGTGAGTACAGTAGAATTTTTATTCCACAAAGAAAAGGCAAGACTGCAAGAACTCCAGCACTGTACCAACCATTAACTGGGTCCTGACCACACTGACCGCACCAGAGGTGAAAAAGCCTCCACTTCAGAGCATACAGCTTTCTAGTGGAAGGAGCTCTAGCATTCAAAAGAGTCTCCACTAGCTCCAATGAGAGGTCTGCCTCTAGGAACTGGTTCCCTTCAGGAGCCAGACCCAGAGCTTCCACATCTTGGGGCGGGGGTGTTAGATTGCCCCCTGCACCTTAGAGAGGAGATCTTTCCTGATAGGAATCTCCCAAGAAGCGCCATCTAGGAGGGAGACAAGGTCTGCAAACCAAACTCAAGTGGGCCAGTGAGGAGCCACTAGAAGATGGTGGACTCGATTGTGGTGCACTCTGGCTTCTGGGAGCAGAGCTACCAGGGCAAAGGTGTACAGATAGCCTTGGCCATGTCTGTACCAGAGCATCCAGGCCCGGAGGGGTTGGGTGAGAAAGGGAATACCACAGCAGACAGTGGGACGACACTTTGGAGGCAAACAGATCCACTTCCACACGGCCAAAAATTTGCCAGATGCTCTCCACCACCTGTGGATGAAGATACCACTCTCCAGGCCTCAGCACCTGCCTTGACAGGAAGTCTGCATCCCAATTTATGTGCCCTGGGATGAAAATCACTCTCAGCAAAAGAAACCTGGTTTCTGCCCAAAGCAGAATCTGCTGCGCCAACCTGAACAGAGGGTGTGAACGTAGACCGCCCTGATGATTGTTACAGGAAACTACTGAAGTGCTGTCTGTATGCACCAACACATGGTGGTAGCCCCTTGAGGAGTATAAGAAAGTGTTTCAATGCTAGAAACATGGCCCTCATCTCCAGGCAATTTATGTGCCATGAGAGATGATGGCCCTTCCAGAGACCCTGGGTGGGGTGGCCATCCAAGACTGCTCCTCAGTCTGAAAGCGAGCTGTCCATCGAAAGAGTCTTGCAATCTTGCAATGACGTGCCCCTAGTGAGGGACCCAAGAAACCAGGATCTTTTCCACATAAGAAGGGTACAAAGCCCATGGTGCGTAAACCCTTATGGCACTGAGGGGATGCCTGCAGGGATGAAAGCACACACCCCTGAGCCAGAGCCGGACCCAAAGGGATAACGTTGGCTGCTGCCACCATGAGGCCGAGCACTCTCTGCGACTCGTCGACAGAGAGGCTTGGTCTAGCCGAATAGCTCTCACATCCTGTGTGCTGGCAGAATGCCTACATGAAAATAGGCGTCTTTGAGGTCTATCGTCACAAACCAATCCTTGGACCTGATTTGCGATGTGTTAGGTTTGAGAGTGAGCATCTTCACAGTTCAGAGCCTGCAGGCCCAAAATTGGATGCAGCCCCCTGTCTTTTTGGGAACGGCAAAATACCAGCTGTAAAAGCCTGAATCTTGATCTGGTAGGAAAACATGTTCTATGGCTCCTTTCCTCAGAAGTGAGAGAAGTTCATCTTGGAGGAATGTGCGTTGGTGTTTGCCACCAGCCCTCGGGTGTCAGGGTTCCTTCTTGGCCCACCTGGCAGAGATGACAGACCTAAGGTCCTGTCTCAGCTTCCGCGAACTCAACCTACGAACCCCATGATCTAAGCCACCGCCTCGACAGATGTGGGACCCGAGCCATGAGGGGCAAAATCTTGGCCGGAAAATACAGTCAAGCGGGACCAGATCTTACGGAGAGGAAACCTCTCGCAATGCACGCAGCCAGCTCCCTCGAGAGCTGCCCGGGCATGCTCTTCTCCCAAACAAACAACGCAAATCGTGGCATGGATGCACACACCTCTTAAAACCTCTTAAAACTCCTCTTCTTGCTCGCCATAATATATCTTTTTCTTTTTCTCTAGTCTAGACAGACAGGACAAACAATTGACACACATACACAAAGCACGTCCTGAAGACAAAGATGCTGGAGTAATGATATGTAGATGCCCTTTATGGAATTATTGGCATGTATTCCCTTTGTCATGTGTCCTATCCAAGCCTTTAAATTGGTGTGTGTGCACACAGAGCTTCAGATACAACTTCCTCAATGAAGCGTTCCCTTGAGTTCACTCGAAAGGGAACTTGGATATAGGACCCCATTAGACATTTTATCCCTTGTATACACAGCTCTTGCTCACTCCCTGAGAAACAGAATTCAGACTAATGTCCTGGATCAGTTCATGGCTCACATTCTAAGGAACTATACACAGTGAACACTTTGAGCTTGGTGTGAATGCTGAATCCATTTATATATGGATTTAATTTCTTAACATTGTTTTCTGTCCAGTCAGCATTGTAGTTCAATTTAATTAGCTACTTGGACACAAAAGGTATTCTTGCAAGACTCCATATCCAGAAACACTGCACTGCCTGTACCTCAGGGTTTGTATCAGGTGGGTCATACAAAACCTGGGTCAGGATAGAAATGATATTATGGGATTTGAAAGTTTCATTTCAACTGCATAAAACTATTATGTGTAGACCCAGCTAAGACATGTGACATAATGCTGTTCTGCACAGTATAGGAGGACAGACATCCTGGTTTGGTGGACCATGACATATGATAGTCATAGGGCATATTTGTGAGACAGACCTCTCCAGAACAATTCTTTGTTACCTCAAAAACACCACATTTAAACAGTGGGCACAATTTACATTTGACCCTTTTTAAACTCAGTCATTTGTCTTTTCTACAAAGTAAACAAATAAAGACAAATAAATAAATATTTGAGAAATACATTACAACATGACAATACAATACGCTTTTCAATATTAAACTTTTTCAGTACTCCAGCTGTTTGGCTCATGGTTTGAGTTACTCAGTTTGCAGGAGTTCATACTTCAGCATAGCCCCTTTAAATAAATAAACAAATAAATAAAAAAAGACACTAGTGGGACATGTTAAAGTGCACACTCTGTATGTCTACAGATGGAGATCCTATGGTGGGAGAAAGGCAATTAATGTACACTTTGTGGTTTAAGTAGGCAAAGAAATATTTAGAGTAAATATCTTGTATACTTTGTATGCTGTATTAAGATTGCCCCTGCTCTTGTGGCTGAATGAACACATCTTCACAGCCATGCTCCAAATCTACTTAAAAGCCTGTAGAAGCCAATGTATTTGTGCCATCCTTGCATGCAGGTCTTGGTGGGGAAAATCTGGCTACCAAACAGAACTTCAGCTGTTTTTGAGCTTCAAAATTATATTGAGTGTAGTTGAATTTGGAAACAGATTCCAGAAGTGGGCAGCACATAGACACATAATATGCAAACCTCACACCTTATATATCTCTCTGGGGCTTCCAGTCATTACTGCTGATCTAACAAGCTCTTAATATTGCCTCGTTGTCATCTGACAGTGAGATTGATCAAAACACTTGACATTACAGCCTTCTGTATAAACCTACAAGCAGAAACAATGACCTACAGCACAAGTTCCCAACCTTAGAGTAGAATACACCCCATTGTGCATATCAGTGTTTACCTGCAAACAGTTCCTCTTAAACTCAAGATGGGCTGTTAATTAGCTGATTATTGTAGTTGGGTAATTAGGTCAGGCGGTATTCCATGATATGGTTCTGAAACCCGTGGATTTACAGGAAACACAAATAATTCTGCTTTGCCTTAAGGGTGATATACAATGTACTTTCTATCCTAGCATAAACATGTACATAAATGTCTCAGATTAAACCATCTGTCATTACAACAATGAAGAATAATGTTTTCAGGAAACCATGCAAAGCACTGGGGGTTGGGGGCAGGTCTACAACTTTATCTGTTATCTTCAGTTGAGATGGAAGATAACAGTGCATCAGTCAAAACTATTATCACAATCACTTCTGTCTCATAGACAAAGGCATTTTTTGCATAGAAACCAACCTACCTTGTTTAAGAAGGAAGCACAGAGATAGCAGCACTGCTGTGCTCTTCATGACTGGAGATGACTGCAAAGGTAAGTACATTATTAAAACCTTGTAAAACTTAATTAACCATAATTAACCACAGATGACAGACGAGATCTTAAATTTCAAACGTTTCAGTTTTGCAGTATGTATCAGGTCTCAGCATCAAATTTAACATACACACAAAATAGACGATATGAATGAATGGAATGACAATGACTTTAGTAAAAAGGTCTTTTTAAATGGTTACTTTTAAATTACATGATGCATGATTCATATATGGAACACATATCACACTGTAACTGATAATAAGTTTATATTTTTTTCATTAAATAATAAAAAGCTGTGCCCAAGCATTCTACTGTATATAATGGGAGGAAAATAAATGCAAATAACTATGCAAACATTGTTTTATATACATACAATACTTCAGTTTATCAAAAAATAAATGAGAGTACAAATACCAGCAAATCTGAAAAACAAATAGTATAATATTTTAATGCTTAAAATATTTATCTGCTTGTTTTAAATCTTCTAATCTGTCACATTTTACTTGTCTGATGGCCAAAGTTAACTGTTTTTAAAAAATTAGTTAAATGTTCAAGTTGGCACGGAGAATGTATAAGGTATGCATGAGACAGATCAATAAAAAGAGAAGATGCTGAAAGGAAACCATCAGTCCCTTGAAAGAAACATTTCAGTTCTGAAACTTTTAACATCCTTTTCAGTTCCCTAAATGTTTGTCTAGCCAACTTAAATTAACTGGTGTATCTGGCTTTCTCCCTCATCCACACATACATGCACACACATGCAAGTATAGCAGCAACGTCACCAAACTAGTCAGAAATCATGCAAGTGAGGTAATAGAGAGCAGTTTGTTCTAATATAATCTCTATATCTCCTTTATGCAGTTATAAAATGACACTGACAGTCACTGCTTTGAATGAGAGCACAGCATCAAACACAACAAATTCAATACTGGACTCCTGTGGCCTGTCAGAGGTGCCAGCCCATCCTTTTTTCATTTTTTCCTACTCAACAGTCTTCCTTGTATGTTTAGCATTGAACACCATCACCATGCGAGTGTATTACTGCACCAGTCTACGATTTCAGTCCAGTGTCACGGTATACCTAAAGAACCTGGCTGCAGCTGACTTCTTCCTCTGCCTTGTTTTGCCTTTGAGCATTGCCAATTATACTAACAAATCTACAACCATGCGACTTATTTACTGCAGTTTTGGTGCTTCAGGCTTCTATCTCAACATGTATGCCAGCATTCTCTTCATGGAATATATCGCTGTAAACAGGTACCTAAACATGAAGTCTTGTGCAAAAGACTATGTGTTTCAGAATGCATGTAGATAACAGGTCTTGGTAATTTAACCCCACATGTAGTGATAACACCATATTCACTGAAATTCTACTTTACTAGGAGAAATGCTTCTATTGTACAATAAAAAGAACAGAACAGTCAAAGTAATCACTGTTTTTATTTCTTTAGGTTTTTAAAGATTGCATATCCGTTAAAGACTCATATGCTGCAGACAGCCCATGCTGCATGCTGTATCTCCATTATAACATGGACTTCCTTATCTACAATGGCTTTAATTTACACTGTTGTGTTTCTGAGCACATCCTGGGGAGCTGCTCCAAATCCGCATGCCATCGGCTGTGAATCCTTGCATAGCCATCAGGTCAACATGGTTTACAAGATCATCCACTGCGTTTTTGCACTCATCTTCGCCTTTGTGCTGGTGTCCCTGATTCTGTTCTATTGGGGCACAGTGCGAAGGCTTCGACATGCCCACACCCCCATGCAGAGCCAAAGGAGCCAGGGTAAACTGGGCAGGTCTAAGCGCAACATGCTAGTGCTTGTGGTGGTGTTCTGTGTGTGCTTTGTGCCCTACCACCTAGTGAGGCTCCCATATGCCTTCCTAAACCCGCTGTTACAAAGATGTGGTATTTCAGCCAAGTTGTTTTACATTATAAAGGAGGTCACAGTTCTGCTTTCAGTGCTCAATGCATGCATGGATCCCCTGATATATTTTGTCTTTTGCAAGGGATTCCGTGAACAAATTGGCATCAGAAAATTCAAAGCGTCCAGCAGTCAAACAGTGAGCAAAGTCCAAAGAGATAAAAAGAAACAAAGCAACACAGAGACAGGGGAATCACATGTCACAGTGAGACGTGAAAGTATCAATCCCCTGGAGAATATCCACCTGTGTCAGCTAGAACTGCAAACTACGACATCATAAATTAAAAATAACAATGGTATTCAGCAGTGAATACAGAGACAGTTCACCAAAAATACAATAAATATTTACTGCCTGTGAATGATAAATATTTTAAATAATTATTTTTTATGTAACAGACTGATAAATCTTAGACAGTGTATTACAGCCAGGTCCATGAGTAATTTTGACCATGTACACCACCACAGTGGATCTGAAATGAAGTAATCAAGATGTGATTGAAGTGTAGGTAAGCAGCTTCTTGAGCAGTAGTGAACAGACCGATCAGAAAGATTTTGTACATTTTTAAAAAGAAAGAATGTACTGGTGAACTCAGAAACATCAAAAGGCTTTAAAGACCTCAGAAAACAACTAAAAATTTATGATTGTAAATAATTATTTCTTTGGTGAAGAAAATCAACTTCACAATATGTTGCTCTCTTAGAGTTAAGTAGAAAACATAAAAAAACTGCCTAGTTCTGAAACAACATTCTTTGGTCAGATGAAACCAAGATTAACATGTACCAGTAAGATGTACAGAAAAGCATATAGAGAAGGAAATGTAGGGCTGTAGTGTAGCACATCATCTGTTAAACATGGTGGAGGCAGTGTTATGGTATGAGAATGTATAGATGTCGGTGGAATTGGGTCATTGGTGTTTACAAATGATGTGACTGCTGTCAGATTCACTCAAATCCTGCAAAACTGATATGCTGGTGCTGAAAGGTAGAGATGAATAATAACCTAAATCACACAGCAAAAGCAACCCAAGAGCTTCTTAAGGCAAAAAATTTAATGTTCTTAAATGGTAGAGTCACTTACCTGACTTCAACACAACTGAGCATTCTTTTCACTTACTGAAGACAAACCTGAAGGCAGAAAAACCCACAAACAAGCAGCAACTAAAGGAGGCTGCAGTACATACCCAGCAAAGCATCTCAAGGGAGAAAACAGCGTTTGGTGATGTTCATGGGTTCTAGACTTCAAATGGTCATTAACTGAAAAATAATCCTTATATTTATGTTAGTTTGTCCATATAGATGAGAGACTATGTAAATATGGCTGTATTTGTGAATTAAAGCTAAAACTTAACACTTCAGTCACATATTGATTGCTGTATTTTAAATATATTGCGGTGGTGTACAGATTACAAATATTGTGTCACTAAACCATGATTGTGATGTTTATGTAGTGTCACAGTTGTCTAATTGTACAATATTCTGTATATACCCAATTAACACTGCTTCCTTTCCTGTTAAGAACCTTTAGAAAATTCATTCATGAATTTGTAATTTGTAATGTAAAAAAATAACTGCTTACTGAGTCTGAGTCACTGAGTCACTTTACTGCAAAGGAAATGAATGATTATATTAATGGAACATTTAGAGTAATCGAGGAAACAAACCAATAAATGCAACTTCCTCAATGGTGATAAGGAGGCAAGTATTGATTGATGTGAAGATACAAAATAACACCTTGCTAGATTCAGCAAAGCACAGACTAACTTTTGTTATCAAACCATTCAACTTAAATAAATAAGTATATAGTATAGTATAATAAGAATATAGTATTTATAAATACTAATTAAAATGAAGAATATTAAGGTGTTTAGAGTATATTTGTATATTATAGTTATGTTCTTTTGGCTTCATATTAGTTTACACACACAGCTACAGAGAATACAATGGTCAACTCTGTTTGTTAATTTGTTTATATTTATGCACTGCATATCTCCATTTGAATTTTTCCTGAGCTGACACTGATAACATTCAGAGCATTTAATGCTTGAAGCCATACTAATTATACCTAGAAGCCATATCTATGATAATAAAATTTCCAAAATTCCAAAAGACTTTACAACAGTGTTCTTCTAACAACATAACCATTGACTAAAACTTGTCTAAATGACGTCAGTAGCTTCCTTCCTGGGGGAGCTTAGTGACAAAATTCCACATTAAATGGATTAACTATGTAAACAAAAGCTCTTGCCCAAAATCCATCAACACATCAAATGTGCAACAAGGGGAAAAATAACTTGGATAAGTCCTACTCAAACATCAAGAAAGGCTACAGATCAACCCCACTGCCCCACATAGTTACAACCCGTGTTTTTTTGTGGGTCTGTTTTCTATGTGCTTTTTGTGCAATCTTTGTGTGCAGGTCCGATTCCTAGCCAGAATTTCAGGCCTGCCCTTGCCTGCCATGATTCTGCCTCCACATCAATGACATTCACCACTGGCACTTATTTAAGGAAGAAGAAGGCAAGCAAGGAGGAGAGTGATTGAAGTGGTGTGGTTGGAGTACTATAGTAGATTGGTTATTAGAGTGATTATTGTGTTGAGTTCTGTTCTGGTTTTGACTTGTGTCTGTTTTCCTCTGACTCTGAGCTTGGTTTTGCCCTTTGCACTTGTTTGCTGTATGTTCACTTTCTGTATATATATTGTTCAATTGTTCATGTGGTGAAACTAGGCTCTGATACATAATAGTGCATGAAGTAAAAAACTTGTAAGTTAACAATAAGGCAGAGCTTGAACAAATGTGATAAACAGCACTGGGTCTAACTTGAAGGTGAATGTTTGGTATCCACAGGGTGTGAGAAACGTTTCCTAACGAGTCAAAACAATTATGAGACAAATAGGAGGGGTAAGAATGTCAGTATAAATACAGTGGATTTTGTATGGGGGGTGCACTTGACCACGTTGGGCCTGACGTTGTGTATTTGAGTGCCATTTTGGTGTTATTTTTGTTAAAGCTCGTCTTGATAAAAAATAAAGCCGGGTGCTTCTTCTCATCCAATTTATCTTTATTTTATTTTTATGGATTACTGAAAATTTTGTAAGTATTTGGAAATAATAGGTAATTGGAGAAGACTTAAAAACCCACCCTTTATGTCCACTCAGAGGGGGACTCTGAGTTCTGACATTAGCTAGCAAAAATTGGCATTATATGCCAATACTATACTATTACTAGTGATACTATTAATACTATTATACTAGTGGCTCAGCAGGTCTTACCTGAACGGGAAGCACTTCTGGGAGGCACCGCACAGCCTACTCAACCTCTCCACTTTCCCGGCACAGCTTAGGCCATGATGGAGAAGAAGGAGGCTGAGGTAAGTCTTGCGCAACCTCAAGCCAGTGCAGTAGATCCGGGTTGCGCTAAAAGAGCTTGACATGGAGATTAAGCAGCAAGAGTTCCAAACACAGCTCTTGAGAGTTCAAGAACGGGAGTTGGATACTGAAGGGATCAGGCCCAATCTGGCATTTCAGTGGTGGAACATTAGTTTCTCGACAGTAATCTTCCCATTTCCCATTGCCACTGAGCGCTCCAGGCCACCGCCTGCTCCGGCCGAGTCCTCTTCGGTAAGTCCACTTGCCTTTAATGTTATGTTAAGTATTTTGCAGTATTCAAGAAAATAGCAACCACATTAAACTGGCCAAAAAGTTTATGGACATTGTTACTACAATGTAAACTGTCTGGTAAGGCACAGGGAGCATTTTCCGGCCTAACTCTAGAACAGAGCTTGAATTACAAAACTGTGAAAGCTATGGTGCTCCGTGCATATGACCAAGTGCCGGATGCATATCGGCAAAACTTTAGGAACACTGCTAAGTCTGCTCATCAGGCTTATGTTGAATTTGAGCATGAAAAAGCCATACTTTTTGATAAATGGTGTTCAGCTAGTGACATGAGAGATTTTGACCTGCTTAAAAAACAAAAATTTACAAATAATTTGCTCACCCCCTTGTCATCCAAGATGTTCATGTCTTTCTTTTTTCAGTCGTAAAGAAATTGTTTTTTGAGGATTTTTCTCCATATAGTGGACTTCTGTGGTCTGTAGTTCCGCCTACGTTACACGTGACCTTTCGATGTGATTAGTACATAGCCTCGTAGACGCGCATAGACAAGTTTTTGTAGTTAAAAAGTAGTTTTCATTTTTCTAAGAAAATGACCGATTGTTTCACTAAATAAGACCCTTCTTCCTTGGCTGGGATCATTTAGAGCCATTTGAAGCTGCATTTAAACTGCATTTTGGAAGTTCAAACTCACAGGCACCATTACAAGTCCACTACATGGAGAAAAATCCTGAAAAGTTTTCCTCAAATAATTTTTTACAACTGAAGGAAGAAAGACATGAACATCTTGGATGACAAGGGGGTGAGTAAATTTTTATTCTGGAAGTGAATTGCTAAATATTGTTGATATTGCTAAAGAAATTTCATGTCATGTCTGCCTGAACAGTTGGTAGTGCATTTAAATGAACAGAAAATTAAAACCCTGTCTAAAGATACTATATTTTCAGACAAGTTTGTATTGACCCATAAGGTTGTGTTTAGTCCTCCTTCATCTCAAAAATATGTGTCTGCACATTCATCTAAGCCTGCAAATAAATGTGGTGTGATTGCTAATCCTTCAGCTGGGTCTCGCAACCTTTTGCTATTGTCATGAGCTGGTTCATGCCATTGCAAACTGTCTAGTGTTAAAGTGGAAGCAAACAGAGCAGCAGATGGAGATTAAAAAGGTTAAAGCAGCAGTTGTTTCACAGATTGCCTCCAAGAGTCACTGCCTAATTGAGCCAGTGTTTAAATCTTTTGTGTCCTCAGGTTATGTGTCCTTAGGTGCTGATCAAGTAAAACAGCCTGTAAGTGTACTGAGAGATACTGGTTTGGCACAGACATTTGTGTTTAAAGTATGCTACCATTTTTTGAAGCCTTCTATGCAGGTAGCAATGTATTAATTCAGTTCAATAGTATTTGGAAATGGAGAATTTCTTAGGGCTGGTTGGTAGCTGTGCCAGTTGTGGGAGTTTCAGTCATTCTAGGAAACGACATAGCTAGAAATACTGAATAACTCTGAATAACTACCTCCTTACCTGAGGTAGTTTTAAAACCTGTAACTTTTATTTCTCAATCTGCTTACCAGCACTCTTCTGTGTTCCCTGTTTGTGTAGATGCACGCCTAACAAAAGAAACTGGGTGATGTAGTTGATCTGTCAGCATCCTTTCTTTCTCAGGAGAAACCTTGTAAAGAGGATAGTAATAACACTGAGGAGTCACAGGAAATAGATGTCCATCCTGGCCCAGAGGTAGATTTGCTGATGTCTCAAGACCAGTTAGTGATAGCTCAGCAATCTAACCCTTCATTAACACAGTGTTTCGAGTCTGTCAATAGTCAATTTGATTTCAAGCAGTGTCAGTTGAAATATTTTGTTAAAGATGGAGTGCTGATGAGGAAATGGTCCCCTCCCAGTACTGATGATCGCTGGTTGGAAACATTGGTGGAGGTTCCTAGTTCACTGAGGAGCCATGTTCTCAACTTGGCTCATGATCAGCCTTTTTCTGGTCATGCAGGGATGTGTAAGACTTATCTTGCATTATTTTTATTGGCCTGGTATTAAGAATGATGTTGTAAGATACTGCAGGACATACATGCCAGTTAGTGGGTGAACCGAATGAGGCTGTTCCACCTGCTCCTCTGAAACCCACTGTAGTCAGCACAGACCCATTTTAATGCATCATAGTGGATTGTGTTGGTCCATTGCTTAAAACCTGTTCTGGTAATTGCTATCTTTTGACTATAATATTTTCTGCCACATAAGCTCTCAGGGCCCTTACCAGGCAAAGCAAGTGTGGACTTCCTGTTCCGCCAACTCATCGGGTGGAGGACCGAAGGCCTGCAAGATGACTGGACAACCGGCCATCCTAGGCACCTTGGGGACATATGCCGCCCTGGGGTGCAGGATAATCTTGGACATGCCAGGGGCAAATTCTAAGCAGGTGGGGGTGACGAATAAAGCCTGCAAATCTCCTACCCTAGCCCGTCTAGGACTACAGAGAGGTCCCAGGAGGGGAGGCGTGATCTGCAGGAAGGCCTCACCCACCTGGCATTGCACAGAAAATGAGAGATCAGAGGGTGCCTATCCAAGGAGGCCCCGAGGACAAGTTCGTGGTTCGCAGCAATGGCGGCCACATACACTTTTAAAGTAGAGTAGGACAGGCCCTGAAAAAGGTGAGACTGCAAGAACCCCAGCACTGTACCAACCAGGTAGTGAACTGGGTCCTGACCATGCTGACCATGCCAGAGGCATACAGGTGTATCCTTGGTCACTCCTCTACCAGAGCATCCAGGCCCAGAAGGGCTGGGTGAGAAAGGGAATGCCACAGCGGTCAGTAGGTTGATTCCTTGGAGGCAAACAGATCCACTTCCACACAGCCGAAAGTCTGCCAGATGCTCTCCACCACCTGTGGATGGAAACACCATTCCCCAGGCCTCAGAACCTGCCTCAACAGGAAGTCTGCAATTTATGTGCCCTGGGATGAAAATCGCTCTCAGCGAAAGAAACCTGGTCTCTGCCCAGAGCAGAATTCAAGACTGCTCCCTAGCCCGAAAACGAGGAGTCCATAGAAAGAGTTTTGCAATGATGACGCATGCTCTCTCTCTCTCTCTGCCTCTTTTCTGTCTTTGTTTATCTGCCGCCGGTTCTACTTCTTTTCCGGTTCCTCTGAGCGCCGCAACACACTGACACTCATCCAAAATGCTCTCATTGCTTATATATATATATATATATATATATATATATATATATATATATATATATATATATATATATACATACACACACAAACATAAAAAAAAAAAAAAAAACTATGCCACAGACTATGGATTTCTGTATTTGCAAATTGTACATTATCGACATATGTTGTAATATTGACTTAGGTGAAAGCCAATAGTACAGTAATGTGCAAATTGAATGCAACTGTAGATAATAATAGCAGCAGCAGTAACATTAGCAAAATGAGAAGGAGCAATTTAGTCCACTAATCTATGAAATAGATGAGACTAGTCTATGTCGTCTGGCTACCTGTTTAAAAGTCTAATGGCTGAAGGAAAGAAGGAGTTCCTTAATCTGGAACCCCTGTACCTCCATCCTGAGGGTAGGAGTGAGAAAGGTCCATGTTGGGGGTGGGTGCAGTATTTAAGGATGGAGACAGCTCTCCTGTAGTCTCTGCAGTGGTATATGGTCTGCAGAGATGACAGTGGAGTCCTGATGATCTTCTCAGCAGTCTTCACCACTATCTGCAAATGTTTGTGGCCCCTCACAGTAGTGCTGCCATAACACAAGATGCAATTGGTCAAGATGCTCTTAACAACATAGCTGTAGAAATTGTTGAGTATCATAGGTGACATGCCAAACTTCCTTAGCCTCCTCAGGAAGTACAGCCACTGTTGTGCTTTCTTAACCAGCTGAGTGGTGTTGAGTGTCCAGGTGAGGTCATTGCTGCTGTGGACTCCCAGGTACAAACTGCTCTCCATCATGGACAATCCATCTCAACCACTCTACAATACATTAGAGTCAGCAAAGCTCATTCTCCAAAAGACGCATTCAGATTCGTTGTCACAGAGAACGTTACAGGAGGTCATTCATACCATTAGCAATAACATTATACCTGTGCATTACCATTATACACTGCACTACTACAACCATTGACACTATTTTCTAGACTCACAAGGTACTTCATATTTATTATCTACTGACAGTTTGCACGTGTGTACAATTGTATACTGCTAAAAAAAAATAAAGGAACACTTTGAAAACACATCAGATCTCAATGGGGAAAATATCATGCTGGATATCTATACTGATATGGGCTGGATAATGTGTTAGGAATGAAAGGACACATCGTTTGAATTCAAAGACACCCCGGCAGGCTAGTCCATTTTGCTGAAATTTCATTGCAGCAACTCAAAATGGTACTCAGTACTATGTATGGCCCCCGCGTGCTTGTATACATGCCTGACAAAGTTTGGGCATGCTCCTCATGAGACAGTGGATGGTGTCCTGGGGTATTTCCTCCCAGATCTGAACCAGGGCAACACTGAGCTCCTGGTCAGTCTGAGGTGTAACCTGGATGGGCCGAAACATAAAGTCTCAGAGGTGTTCTATTGGATTTAGGTCAGGTGAGCATGGGGGCCATTCATGAGGCTGGGCATTGTGGTGGACCAGGAGGAACCCAGGACCCACTGGTGTAGAGTCTGACAATGAGTCCAAGGATTTCATCCCAATACCTAATGGCAGTCAGGGTGCCATTGTCTGGCCTGTAGAGGTCTGTGCGTCCCCCCATGGATATGCCTTCCCAGATCATCAATGACCAACCACCAAACCGGTCACGCTGAATGATGTTACAGGTATCATAACGTTTCCATGGCTTCTCCAGACCCTTTCACACCTGTCACATGTGCTCAGGGTAAACCTGAGCCAGTGGAGGACATGCCAATTCTGCTATTAAATGGCAAATGCCAATCAAGCTCCCAGTGCCAGACAGTTAGCACAGGGCCCACTAGAGGATGTTGGGCCCTCAGGCCACCCTCATGGAGTCTGTTTCTGATTGTTTGGTCAGAGACATTCACACCAGTGGCCTGCTCAAGGTCATTTTGTAGGGCTCTGGCAGTGCTCATCCTGTTCCTCCTTGCACAAAGGAGCAGATACCGGTCCTGCTGATGGGTTAAGGACCTTCTACGGCCCTGTCCAGCTCTTCTACACTAACTGCCTCTCTCCTGGAATCTTCTTAATGCTCTGAGACTGTGCTGGGAGACACAACAAACCTTCTGGCAATGGCACGTATTGATGTGCCATCCTGGGGGAGTTGGACTGTCTGTGCAACCTCTGTAGGGTCCAGGTATTGCCTCATGCTACCAGTAGGGATACTGACCATAGCCAAATGCAAAACTAGTGGAAAACAGTCAGAAAAGATGAGTAGGGAAAAACATGTCAATGGCCTCCACCTGTAAAACCATTCCTGTTTTGGGGGTCATCTCATTGTTGCCCATCTAGTGCATCTGTTGTTAATTTTATTAACACCAAAGCAGCTGAAACTGAATAACAACCACCTCTGCTACTTAACTGACCAGATCAATATCCCAGGATTTTAATTGACTTGATGCTATACTCTAATTAAAAAGTATTCATTTAATTTTTTTGAGCAGTATATTTCAATCCATATAAAATATTTACATACTTATACATCGCTTACAATAACTGATGTATTTATTACTATTGCTGTGACTGTAGTTGTTTTTTTTTGTTTGTTTTTTACACTTATTTCATTTGTTAAAATGGATATACAGTTTGCCCCACATTATATGTGAATTGCACTGTAAGGAAAGCTCTAATTTCACTGTTCTCAGGATAGTGACAATAAAAGAAACTTGAATCTTGAAAAGTTCAACGACCATGCTGTGACTGCAAACATAATCCTTTCTATCACAAACAAAGCTTTTAAAACTGTGTCCATAAAGATTTTGTTCACAGCATAGTGTTTCTCTATTACAGAAAGTGTTTCTCTATTACTGAATAATTTCTCTTGGCAATGTAGAATTAACAAGACTAGCTTAAAAAGATATGGAGAAACATGAAGCAAATTTCTCAATTCCATGATTGTACAGTGCAACAGTGCTTACAGGAAAAGCTTCAATGACACATTTTTTCTGAAATGATAAAAAAGGAAATATGTCATATGTGGTTGCTATTGCGGAAACCTCTAAAAATGTCCAAAGAAGGTGGTTTGCCGCTACACAGCTGTGCTCTTCTACTATGTATACAGGCATCATCTTCATGGTCCTCATCTGCCTTTAGCGTTATGTCAAAATTGTGCATGCAACCTTGTGCTCAGCTTGGCCTTGCCTTGCCAGATGTCTGGTGTTTCTGTCCTGGGCACTGATGCTACTCTGCATGCTCCTTAACACACTGCTGACCAACAAGCCTGCTGCAGAGGGAAGCTCCTGCATGCATTTGAAGATGCACCTGACATGAAGTCTCTGTCCATTGCTTTCAATTTCAATTTCTGCTACTGTTCCACAGCCTGCCAGGTGACCACTCTTACCAAAAGCGAGACAGAAGCCGAGCAAAGTGTAAGTCTAACCAAGATATTTTCAGCTTGCTGGCTGTGTTTTTTCTCTGCTTTGTGTCATATCATGTTTGCAGAGTGCCTTACACTCTGAACCAGAGGTTTAACATCAGTCTTAGCACTCAAACCCAATTCCAGCTCTTCCAGGCCAAAGAGGCCGCATTGTTCATGGCTTCATTGAATGTGTGTCTAGACCTTCTGGTATATTTTCTTATGTGTAGAGCATTTCAAGAGTTGTTTCTGCAAAAGCTGTCTACTGCAGAGGCTACTAATGGGATACCACCTGTTACCCTCAGACTAAGCACCAGAAATTTGTAGAGAAGAAATACTGTAGAAGCAGAAAGAGGAATTGATGGTTGCTGAGACACCAAGGTGGTTAGTGGGTCAGTCACATAGAGCTAGACCAAAAACAAAACGAGCACATGAGCAGTGTTGTGTTCCAGTTTCTGTCTCATTTTGCAAAGGCATGGTGTCCGAAAGGAGAAGGCAAAACCAAATAATTTCATCAAGAAGAAGTCACAACAGTCAATAAAAAATCTCAAATACCTTTTAAAAAAAAATCTGATTGGTATTATCAGACTCAATACTGAAGAACTCATAAAAGCTGGGAAATCTGTAAAACTTTGTAACCCAACATTTGGGTTTACATGATTAATATAGTTATCCTAAAAACTCTAAAGAAATGTTTAATGAATTAAACTTATTTTTGTCATTTTACATTTAAATTTGTAAAAACAATATTTATATATCAAACAATTCTTTAAATACATAATTTACATAATTTGGGTAAGTTTGCATTCTTCATAAGTCCAACCGCCCATTTAATCTTTCAGGGTAATGTAGAGTATTTCTGGGCAGAGTGCTGTTGAATGGGAAGGTGGTGGGGCGAGTAGCGTTGATGCCTTAAAGCAAGGTTTGATCCTGAGCTCAAGTTGCTGTTTGTGTAGACTGTCCTCTGTGTTCTCTAGTTTAGGTGGACTGGCTAAGGTAAACTGCCCCTAGGTATGATTGAGTGTGTGAATAAGTGTGAATTATAATTTCCTCAAGGAGACCAAGTACTGTAGGTGGAGATCCTAGGGTGGGAGGAAGGCAGTTAATGTACACCCTGTGGTTTATGCAAGCAAAATTTAAAATAGACAGATTTGAACACATGAGACTTGTAGACCATTGTGGCAATTTAATATGAAAGTAGTGAGATTATCCCTAATGGTCCTCACAGAGCACACTGAGTGGTTATGGCCACTGAGTGGTTATGGTTAGTGGTTATGGCTCTGGGTTGTTTATTGGAAAATCAGGGTTTAAGCCCCAGCCCTTGAGGCAAGCCCCCTAACCCCCCTCGCTCCAGGGGTGCTGCATCATGGCTAACCCTGTTCTCAGCATCCCTTTCCGAGCTGTTTTTTTAAACCCGACATTACAGATATTACACAAATTTTTTCTGTGCAGTCATGTATATGTGACAAATAAAGGCTACTTAACTTAAGGTCTTGGCCCCACTATCATGGAGAATCTGTATTTTATACAAAATTGGCTACAATCGATGGATTGAATACACTGGACTCACATGGGCCAGGACTCAATAGTCACCTCATGTATAGTGCTGTAAGGCCTTATTCATGCTGAACAATGAGGTAAAACAAATTATTAAATTTTTAAATTCTGCTTGTTCTCAACTTCTCCTTGGTCAGAAGATATACACTATATGGCCAAAGTTTGTTGTCACCTGACCATCACATCCATATGTTGTTTTTATGCCAAACTGTTGTATTAAGTTGGAAATACACTTTATTAAAGTGCCTTTGTATGCTGTAGTATTAGGATTGCCCCTTCTTTTGTGGATGAATGGACACATCTTCACTGTCATGCTCCAAATCTAATGGAAAGCCTGTAGAAGAGGAGGTTATAACAGTGAAAGTGTGGAATAAATCTGGAATGGTATGTTCATATGGTATGTTCATCACATAATACTGTGATGGTCAGGTGTCCACAAGCATTTTAGTGGTCTGGCCCTCCAATACAGGGCTACTTCTTCGGCCAGTACAATTCAGGGGTTCAAGGACTACTACCAGACCCGTATTCCTATTGTATGTAAAAAAATATCACAAGAGCACATTTTTTTTAAAGGTTAAGCAATCAAATAATTATTGTAATATTTTCTTTAGCCTGATCCATCCTCCAGCTTTTCCAGCAAACATTTGAGCCAATGTATTTGTGCCATCCTTGCATGCAGGTCTTTGTGAGGAAAATCTGACTCACCTTAACATTGTGTAAGGCTTGTTGTGATACTGCAGTTAACACAGACTGTGAATATTGTGGATCCTTGGTGAAGTGAAGCTGGCTACCAAACAGGACTTCAGCTGTTTTTGATCTTGCTTCAAGATTAAATGGAGTGTAGTTTAATTTGGAAACAGATTCCACAAGGGGGCAGCACATAGACACATAATACGCAATCCTCACACCTCATATATCTCTCTGGGGCTCCCTGCCTTCATTGCTGATCTGATAAGCTCTTAATATTGCCTCGTTGAGATTGAACGAGGTGAGATTGAACAAAACACTTGTCTTTACAACCTTCTGTATAGAATTACAAAGGATACACTGACAGGTAGAAACAATGACCTACAGCACAAGTTCCCAACCTTAGTGTAGAATACACCCCATTGTGCATATTAGTGTTTACCTTCAAACAGTTCCTCTTCAACTCAAGATGGGCTGTTAATTAGCTGATTATTGTAGTTGGATAATTAGGTCAGGGGATATTACAGGATTAGGTTCTGAAACCTGTGGATTTACAGGAAACACAAATAATTATGCTTTGCATTAAGGGTGTTATACAATGTACTTTCTACACAGCATAAACATAAATGTCTCCTAACCATCTGTCATTACAACTAAGAAGAATAATGTTTTTAGGAAACCATGGAAGGCGCTGGGGATTGGGGGCAGGTCTTTATCAATAGCTGTGACGGAAGATAACAGTGAGTCAGTCAAACCTATTATCACAACCACTTCTGTCTCATAGACAAAGACACTTTTTGCACTGAAACCAATTTTTCTTCCTTGTTTGAGTTTATAGAGGGAAGCATAGAGATAGCATCTCTGCTGTGCTCTTCCTGACTGGAGATGACTGTGCATGGGTGAGTACATTATTAAAACCTCGTAAAACTTCACAAAGGACAGAGGTCTTAAATTTAACATACACACAAAAAATAGACAATATGAATAAATGGAATGACAATGACTTTAGTCATAAATTTGAAAATAATTAATTAATGCATTTAATGAAAAAAAACATTTAATGAAAAATTTTTTAAATGCTTAGTTTTAAATGACATGATGTATGATTCATACATTAAACACATATCACACAGTAACTGTGATAATAAGCTAAGCCCAAGCATTTTAAATAAAGGGAAATGAAATGCAAATAACTATGCAAATATTGTTTTATTTACATATAATACTTACGTTTCAGAATGTATTCTTTGAAATAAATGGGAATACAAATATCAGCAAATCTGCAAAACAAATAGTATAATTTTTTAATGCTCAAAATATTTATCAGCTTGTTTTAAATCTTCCAACCCATCACATTTTACTTGTCTGTTGGCCAAATCGACCTGTTGCTGAAAAAATGCCAATACATGAGAAATACATGGTAAAGTTGGCACTGAGAATTTATAATGTGTGCATGAGAAAGACAGATCAATAAAAAGAGACTGAAAGTAACATTTCAGTTCTGAAACATTTAACATCCTTTTCACTTCCCTAACAGCGATAAATTTTTGTCTAGCCAATTTGAATTAACTGGAGTCTCTGACTTTCTCCCTCATTTACACATACATGCACACACATGCAAGTATAGCCACAAAGTCACTAAAATAGTAACATTATTGATTATTGTAACCACTGTATACATTATGCAGCAGGCTATGCTTCTGGGAAAGTTGCACATTTAAGCTGAAAGTATTTTTAAAATCCACTCAGAACAAAATCATCTTCATTTTGTATTTGTTATTTGTTAGCCTATTTCCTAATTGATTTTTACTAGCCCAATCAGTCTGTTACTTGTTTAATGTTTTGTATAATGTTCATGCAGGTGTGGTGATAGAGAGCAGTTTGTTGTAATATAATCTCTACAACTCCTTTATGCAGTTATAAAATGACAACGACAGCCAGTGCTTTGAATGAGAGCACAGCATCAAACACAACAAATTCAACACTGGACTCCTGTGGCCTGTCAGAGGTGCCAGCCCATCCTTTTTTCATTTTTTCCTACTCAACAGTCTTCCTTGTATGTTTAGCATTGAACACCATCACCATGCGAGTGTATTACTGCACCAGTCTACGATTTCAGTCCAGTGTCACGGTCTACCTAAAGAACCTGGCTGCAGCTGACTTCTTCCTCTGCCTTGTTTTGCCTTTGCGCATTGCCAACTATGCTAACAAATCTACAACCATGCGACTTATTTACTGCAGTTTTGGTGCTTCAGGCTTCTATCTCAACATGTATGCCAGCATTCTCTTCATGGAATATATCGCTGCAAACAGGTACCTAAACATGAAGTCTTGTGCAAAAGACTATGTGTTTCAGAATGCATGTAGATAACAGGTCTTGGTAATTTAACCCACATGTAGTGATAACACCACATTCACTGAAATGTTACTTTACTAGGAGAAATGCTTCTATTGTACAATTAAACAGAACAGAACAGTCAAAGTAATCATTGTTTTTATTTCTTTAGATTTTTAAAGATTGCCTATCCATTAAAGACTCATGTACTGCAGACAGCCCATGCTGCACGCTGTATCTCCATTATAACATGGACTTCCTTATCTACAATGGCTTTAATTTACACTGTTGTGTTTCTGAGCACATCCTGGGGAGCTGCTCCAAATCCGCATGCCATCGGCTGTGAATCCTTGCATAGCCATCAGGTCAGCACGGTCTACAAGATCATCCACTGTGTTTCTGCACTCATCTTCGCCTTTGTGCTGGTGTCCCTGAATATGTTCTATTGGGGCACAGTGAGAAGGCTTCGACATGCCCACACCCCCATGCAGAGCCAAAGGAGCCAGGGTAAACTGGGCAGGTCTAAGCGCAACATGCTAGTGCTTGTGGTGGTGTTCTGTGTGTGCTTTGTTCCCTACCACCTAGTGAGGCTCCCATATGCCTTCCTAAAGCCACTGTTACAGGGATGTGGTATTTCTGCCAAGTCGTTTTACATTATAAAGGAGGTCACAGTTCTGCTTTCAGTACTCAATGCATGCATGGATCCCCTGATATATTTTGTCTTTTGCAAGGGATTTCGTGAACAAATTGGCATCAGAAAATTCAAAGTGTCCAGTAGTCAAACAGTGAGCAAAGTCCAAAGAGATAGCAGGAAACAAAGCAACACAGAGACAGGGGAATCACATGTCACAGTGAGACGTGAAAGTGCCAGTCCACTGGAGAATATCCACCTGTGCCAGCTAGAACTGCAAACTACGACGTCATAAATTAAAACTAACAATGGTATTCAGCAGTGAATACAGAGAAAATTCACCAAAAAAAAAAAAAAAAAAATTTACTGCTTGTGAATGATAAATATTTTGAATAATTATTTTTTATGTAACAGTTCGATGTACCATAGACAGCGTATTACAGTCAGGTCCATAAGTAATTTTGACCATGTACACCACCACAGTGGATCTGAACTGAAGCAATCAAGATGTGATCAAAGTGTAGGTAAGCAGCTTAATGGTCAGTTGTGAACAGATCGGTCAGAGAGATAGCAGAAATCAGCAAAATTTTGTACATTCTTAAAAAGAAAGAATGTACTGGTGAGCTCAGCAACACCAAAACACCTTTGAAGACCACAGAAAAGCGGATGATTGTAAAGATTGTTTCCTTGGTGAAGAAAATCTTCACAATATTTTGGCTCACTTAGAGTTAAGAAGAAAGCATGTAAAAAAAACCCTGCCTAGTTCTGAAATAACATTCTTTGGTCAGATGAAACCAAGATTAACATGTACTAGTAAGATATGCATATAGAGAAGGAACTGTAGGGCTTATGATCTAAATGCAAACCACACCATCTGTCAAACATTGTGAAGGCAGTGCTATGGTATGAGAATAGATGTACAGATGCCAGTGGAATTGGGTAGTATAGTAGTATAGTACTATAGTAGCAGAATCAATTTTAAATTGTACACAGCTATACTTCCTTTTCAGGTTCACTCAAAACTGATATGATGGTGCTTATTAAAGTTGAACCTAAAGGCAGAAAGACCCACAAACAAGCAGGGTTCATGGGTTCTAGACTTCAGAAGGTCATTAATTGCAATGGATTTGCATTTTGCAAAAATAATCCTTATATTTATGTTAGTCTGTCTATATAAATTAGAAAATGGAGGGACTATGTAAATATGGCTGCAGTTAAACAGTTGATATTTGTGTTAAACCACTTGAAGTAAGCTAAAACATAACACTCCAGTCACATACTGATTGCTTTATTTCAAATATATTATGGCGGTGTACAGATACAAAATTACAAATATTGTGTCACTGTCCATAAATACTTATGAACTCTATATATAAACCATGACTGTGATGTTTATATAGTGCCACATTAAAAATGTTATTTTACAATATATATACACAATTAACACTGATTCCTTTACTGTTTAGAACTTTTTAGAAAATTCATTCATGACATGTAATGCAATTTAAAGCTCACTGAGTCACTTTACTGCAAAGGAAATGAATAATTAGATTAATGTAACATTTAGAGTAATAGAGGAACAAGACAATAATTGTGGTGATTTCCCCAGGCAGCTCTGACACAACTTCCTCAATTTCAGTTTAATCACAGCTTCATCTCCTAAGCAGTGTGGGTTTTTTCCAAACAGACTAAGCTTTCAACCTTACTTACATCAAGCACAGAGTGATAAAATGATTTGCTTTTTGTCAGGATGCCTTTTGACATGAGGACTACATGCTGATTTGGTGCACCGAAGCTTTAAGTGACAGATACTTTGTGGTTTTTGTTACCGAGAATTGGAAAGTTCCTGAGACGTCACTGCACCACACAGTTTAGCTGACGCCCCCTTTTGCGTTGTAGAATGTTATTGGTGTTAGGCAGAAGAAACACTAGAGAAAATATACAGGAAGTGGTGTTTAGTAGAGACAACATGCTGCCGGAGGCGAAGAGCGAGTGAACATGAGGTGAGTCTCTTTTTACACAATGTCTTTGTATGTCTGTGTTTTCCTGCTTGAAGTCTTTCAATTATGATGCATGTAATGCTTAAACTTTTTTTTTTTTTTACAAACAAAACATCTCAAGTGTTTATTACCACATGTGGGTTGTGATAAAGTGAGATTTGAAAATAAAAGCGTCTCAAATGAACAGAATCCTACTTGGACTTTTTATCAAGTATGAGCATCTATATTCTATAAGTATTTTTAACTGTGTCTTGTCTTAACAAACTGCTCTTTTGTAATATCTTTATATATATACATATATATATATATATATATATATATATATATATATATATATATATATATATATATATATATATATATATATATATATATATATGTGTGTGTGTGTGTGTGTGTGTGTGTGTGTGTGTGTGTGTGTGTGTGTATATATGTATATATATATATGAGACAGAGAGAGAGAGAGAGAGCGAGAGCGAGAGAGAGAGAGACCTATATATCTGTGAAACAGTCATCAAATGTAACTGTAGATGTAAAGTGATTAAGTGAACTATAAAATTTCCACATCAATACAGAGGTAAAAGTGAAACTGGGGATAACACATGGCACTGTAAAGGAGAATTGTACAGTTTTGTACAGTATTTTTGTCACAGATGACGTTTCTTCATGGTTGCTTTTGTCTATGTGTCTGATTACTCTGGTTGGCTAAATGTTTTTTGTGTCTATTACATATTAACATGTTTGTGAGTAGATACATTACACAATACACTGTACCTTGCTGTTCATAATACTGTTGCTTCTTGTTAACTACATTGACTTAAAACAAAAAACATATATAAGAAGTCTTTGTAAACTTTGTTTACGTCCTACTTCTCCTTTTTTGCATTTACATAATCTTCCTGAGGTTAATAACAATAAATGGCTGCAGGATAAATTTAAATTCTATAAGATTTGACTAGGTATTGTAGCAGACTGTTTCTGAAATAAAACAATGAATTTATGGGGCTAAAAATAAATAAAAATTGTTGTTAAACATTTACTTCTTCTAAATAAAAGAATCTGACAAAAGCCATAAAGATAAATGTTAAAAAGGAAGTTAAACAGGCTAGAAACATTTAGGCTAAAAATCAAGTAACCCCAAACCATATCAGCCAAATGCCTCATACAGCTTAATAACATTTGCCTGTAACATTTGCAAAAATGTTAAATATATGAAATCTTTGTCTCTGCAGCTTCCGTCCTGATTTATCAACAGACAGGATAACATGTTTTCTCTGCAAGACAGTTTTGCACCACTTCCTTCCATTAGTCTGGATCACCTTTGCACAGATTTAGTCGTCTGAGTACTGTCAGGATCCAGCAAGCTTACAACAAAGAAAGACTACAGTCAACACCTTATCAAGGTCTCTTGTAATGACATCAACCCATCCAACACACTGGATAAATTGTGACACACTCTAATTCAACTACACGTCTTTCCAAAAATGGAGCCTACAAAAATGGAGCCTACAACAGATTCCAGTATGAAGGATGAGAGCTGTGTGGTAAATGACAAGATGGTGCCATTTGCCACATTCTACATCATTATCTTCCTGATAGGCATGGCTGGCAGCCTAGTGGCACTCTGGGCATTTATACACAGTAGAAGCGTCAAGAAGTGCATGAATGTCTACCTGATCAACCTTCTGACATCTGACTTCTTGCTGACATTGGCACTGCCAGTGAAGATCGCTGTAGACTTTGGTGTGGAATCCCAGAGACTAACAATTTTCCACTGTCAAGTCAGTTCACCACTCATCTACATCAGCATGTATGCCTCCATCATATTTCTGGCTTTTGTCAGTGTACAACGTTATGTCCAGATTACCCAGAGCTCCAAGCTGTTCCGCCTACAAGAGGTGGGCTTTGCCTTGGTGATGTCAGCTGTAGTCTGGCTTCTGGTGCTCTTCATAAATGTCCCCAACATGGCCATCCCAATCAAGGACAAGATTTCTAACAGCACTTTAATAACATGTAAAGACATTAAGCAGGATGTTGGCAAGCACTGGCATACACTCTCTGTTTTTCTGGGCATGGCAATTTTCATGAATGCCTCTGTGGCTGTGCTTATGTCCAACGGCCTGGTACTTAAACAGTTTTGGGGCAAACGTGGAGGAGACCCTCAGGAGCAGGCCACTGCTCACCATGCCACTGTCAATATCGCCATGGTGACAGTGGCTTATGTTGTCTGCTTTGTGCCATATCATGCAGTTCGAATGCCTTATACATTTACACAAAACGAGATAATTACTGACTGTGGTGTTAAGAAGCACCTATTCTTAGCCAAAGAGTCTACTTTGCTTCTGGCCATCCTAAACCTGTGCTTTGACCCAGTGCTCTACTTTTTTTTCTGCCCCTCATTTAGACACCAGATCACACAGGTTTTTACTAAAAGGAGAAATGTAGACAGAAACCCAGAATGTTTCCCAGATCAAAAGCTACAACTGCAGCCAGTTCATAAACAAGAAGAATAGATGTCAGACAAAATAACAATAATTATTTTTTAAAAAGTGAAACCGGATCCCAAACAGGATGTCAGGGTCTACAAATACTCTTTCAATACACAGATGCCAGATATATACTCAACAAGGGAAATAGTGTATTCTCTCACATAAATTACAAATCTCTACAAAAATTTTTTTTAAAAAGTAAATTAAGTATTTTTTGTCATTTATTTACTTAATTTTAAAACTATAAAAGTTACAATCTAAAGCTTTCTAGAAAGTATTTAAGACTATAAAAAATGAGACAATCTTGTTTTTAGATCGCTTTTAGCTTGTTTATAGCTTTGCACTATAAACACATTTTGTTCAACAAGTCTACATATTAATATTTCTTTTAATATATTACAAAATATAGAGGATTTGCATTTTAATTTGCACAAAAGGAATTAGTTGCTCACATTATGTACAATTAAATAATCCTGAGATTTCATAATATTAAAAGAAACATTATGTAATTCCAGCTTTGCTGATTATTTGTTTTTGGAATAGGTTTGTCAAACACTGCATGCTTTTACCCAGCTATTACCATAACTGTTGGTGAGGTTTAGTCAGTATTCAATATTAAACAGCTCCTCATGAGATCATGTGATAGTGAGTACATATTGACTGTTTTTAAACTGACATTTATTTTTAACAATTACCAAGAAAGTCAGCAGTTTCATTAAAATATGAGCATTGAATAGCACACAGAGGGAAAGCCCTGAAATTACTCAGGGTTCTTCAGACTGGTGTCAGGGACACATATAAATGTTTTCACTTTTACTTTTAAAAACTGCACCTGATTTATAAATCTTGTATATTTATCTTATTGGGATCATTTCTTCTCTTTATTTTGGTATTCAATCATCTAATATTTTCCAGGAAAGTGTTTCACAAAAAAGAAATGTGGGCAACCCAAAAACAGTCAGTAACCTGTCATTCAGAGACCTGTCTATGAATCATGCCTTGACTCATAACTTAGATGGGTGACGAATGTTAACACCTACTGGTTATTTCTCATCACTCCATGTCTAGACCTGTTCAGTTGGTCAAAAAGGCCAGAGGGTTATTTTATCTAAAACACGGGTTTTCCCAATTCATATGATGGAATTATTTTCGTTTTTGAAAAAGATAGCAGGGAATGATAATAATAAAAAAAGACCAGATGATTTGTCCTAAACAAACTGATGCATTCTAATAATTATGTGGTAGTCTGATGTTTTGTTCAGCTCTGATTAATGATGCTATTTTAATAAAAGTCTTTTGCTCTAATAAAGTAATGAAGTTACTGACTAACGCAAAAAATAGTGCTTTTATTTTGACCGTGTTATAATTCTAACGGCACAAAACAGACCTTCAGACCTCAACAACCAGCTGTTACAAGTCCTTGTTTATGTTTATTTTCTTGGAAAATTTTATAAATAAGCTGTGTTGTGTGATATGATCATGAAAGAACACTTCCTGTTTTCAGTTACCTTTACTGAATGCCAGTGGAAACTAAAAAAACCTACATGAAATGGTTGGGGTGGTTTTAAGTTCGAAATGTTGGGTCTTTCGAAACAAAGTTCAAAATTTCAACCTAAAATTGTCTGCCTTCAGTTTAGGTTATTTCCATTTATATTTATGGCATTTAGCAGATGGCCTTATCCATAGCGACATAGAAAAGTGCTTTGAAGTTTCTATAAATGAATACATCTATACTGGTTTACTAGGTCATAGACAAGGATACCATGAGTCTAAAACTCTGTTAAGAAAAACGCAGAAACTTGTCATTGTTCCAATCTGAATATTCATAGAATTCGGATTGTGCATTACTATCTGGAATTTCCAGAAACACATCATGTCATGAAATGTGTTATTCAGTGCAGATTTAAAATCTTCAGGTGGCCTAAATGTATTATTCATTAGGAATGGGCTTTCATAGTCAAAAGCTGCAAGATAACACCATCTTGTGTTGCACAGCCTGAAAACTGTTCTCTGTCTACTTAAAGAAATTGATCATGGATAACAACTCTTTACACATATTAGGAATCTCAGATGAAAATGTGTTTGTCCTGCAGGAAAAAAACCCCCACAAATATATATTTGGTTATGGCAATGAAATGTTAAGTGATTTTAAGTTCTGCAGTCCTGCAAAGAAAGACAAAATGATATGAGACTATTAAAATTGCAGAGGCCCACCCCACTGTCATATTTTATTATCTTATAATGTTCCTGTAAGGCTTTAACAGCTGCTAGACAATAGGTCTACGTCGGGTATGTCTCATTTGTCTTGGTTTAAATGTATAGCCTATAATTTGCTCTGTAAAACCATAAACGTGACATTTATGATTCCCATAGGCCTACAGGAGCGAAATGACTTCTACATGGAGATGCACTGTCTTCATCCAATAACCAATTAGAGTTAAGGTCAGAGCAAACGAGTGCCGAAACTCAACCCGGTAACCTGGAGACGCGGAGAAACCGATCACAGTGTAACTCAACCCCGAGGCGACATTTTACCATCCCACTGTATTTCTAAACAATTATCCAGAGAAAACATGTAGCCTGTTATTTTTTATTTATTTTTAATATAGGGAAGTTATTGTTTGCATTGCTTACTTTAATGCGCAGGGCTCCAGGGATGCCGTGTGTTTAATGTGTGTGTGATTCCGAGCATGATGCCAAGCAGGCAGAAGAAAGTGTTGTTCTCTCTGGCTGGTGTACTGAGCTTTGCCTGTGTGCTGATCGTAGCTTCAGCTATGGGAGGTAGGAACTGGGTGAAGGCGACTGTGTTGTGCAAAACAGGCGCTCAGCTGGTTAATGCCACTGGATCTGAGCTGGACAAATTCATCGGGAGCTTAAACTACGGCCTTTTCCACGGACAGGGGCTGAAACAGTGTGGACTGGGGGGAAGACCTTTCTCCTTCTCGTGTGAGTAACCTAAGCAGTGTCACTATGGCAGGTTTGCATGACACGAAAATCCTAGTCTACAATACACCGATAATAATGAAAATAAAAGTAGCACAGATTATAAAGAATTTTTTTATTCTCTCTCATTCTTAAACCTGGGTACTTTTTTTTTTTATTTTGGGAACTTTTGCCAAGCCCCCAGGATTTTTTTCTTTAACTCGTGGGTATAAGTGGATGGTTAGGCCACTTCTCTAATTGAGGATGATCGCAGTTAATAGGAAAACCATGAAATTCCGCCTTCCCTAAATTCACTTCCACTCAGCGCTGCTTAAACATACCATACTATGTGCACAAAACGCATCCTTATAACCTGTCGGGCATAACTTAAATATATGAATATGAATATATGAAGTCATGCAAATACAAGAGCATTAAATGCAATCGTCTGTGTTAAATACATAACCAACAACAATCTGACGGGTTTAGAAGAGATATACATAGAGGTTGCCACCTTGGTGTCCAGGATTGTCTAGTCTGCATGAAAAAAAGGAGCCCACAATGTAAAAAAAAAAAAATCCTTTTAATGCTCAAGCTATTTAAGTTTATCATTCATCTTTAGTAACTGATTAATCCTTATTCTGGAATGGGAATACATCATGGATGGAATGCCATGGAAGGGATGCCAGCTCACACATAGCAACACACACACTCATTCACACCATTATCCACATGTCAGACCATGTGGTCCTCCTCAAGGAAAATGGAGAAAAAAACATAAACCCACACAGATCAATCCAACAGTTTCTATCAATTGTTTTGGGGATGTCCCATTGTAATCTAGACAAACACGGCTTCCATTTAAAATTGATCAAATGTAACACCATGAATCCATTTCATTTTTGTATCGATTAGTTTGCTTTTAAATGTGCCACTGTCATTAGACTCATTAGGCTGGGTTCATTAATGAGATTGGAACAAGCCCAATTATATATAGCTTTCACATTTCCACTGCCCAGATTCAGTAAATAACATTGCAGGGATTTATTGATTTAATGCTAGTGATTTAGACCTTTGTCAATATTAATGTATTTTTTATTTTTTTTGGAATGTTCAGAACAGGTAGAAATTTAATTTGTAAAACTTAAATACCAAAATGCAGAATTTCTCACATTTATTCAAATACTTAAATATCCAAACAAAGAATTTTTTAGTCTCATAGTTTACCCAAAATATCATTCATAAGGTTCTATCAAATACCCTGAAATAATTGTTAACATGAAACACAAGGTACAATACATTCAAATAGAATACACTTAAATGAAGTAATTATAAATGAACTTAACTTCCATTATATCTCCTGAAAATATTGCCTTTCTTTTCTGACTCTACTACAGAAAATGTGCCTAGGGAAAGGGAAGGGAATATTAAATATTGTTAAAAAAAGAATGTTAAATGTTTCTATTTACATATGGTTATATTTGGATCTGTGAATATATAAATATATGATTTTATGTTGTTCATTTTCTTTATAGTTTTTCCTGACCTGGTGGATGTGATCCCAGCTAGTCTGCATGTGAGTGTCATCATCTTCTGTGCAGTGCTCATCCTCTTCTCATCCTTGTGTTCTGCCTTCTTCATGTACAATGCCTTTGGAAATCCATACGAGACACTGCACGGACCTTTAGGCCTTTACCTGTGGAACCTGATCAGCTGTGAGCCCACACACACACACAAATAAGTTTTGTCATCTGAATGGCTCAATTTATCTGTTATTGTATTATGTCCCTTCTGCCAACTGCAGCCTGCACAAAGACACAAACACACACACACAGATACTTCACTAAAAGGGCTCTTTTGAAATTCATCAATGTGAATCTGAGCCACTATAATCTATTTTTCCATACTCCAAAACATGTTTTGTGTACCTTTTAGAGAGGGTTGGGATTGGCTTGCATAATAAATAAATAAAAGAATGGAAATATGCACACTGTCCAACTGGCCGAACCGTCTCTAGTGTCAGATATCTCAGAGTCATATGCTGATGGACAGTAGCAAGAGTGACCCGTATGACCTGTCAGCTGTTCCCGTTAAGAATTAAGACAGTCTGGACAGCAAATTAGGATGGATATGGTACAGAGTACAAGAATGACATATTACATCTAGTATACTGTATATAATCAAAAGCACAATCAAGATAAGATAAGACAAGATTCGTTAACAAGATTTGTGAAATCCAACTGCAAAATTCCATTAACCACAAATGTTGCCCTTTTGTACAGGTCTGTGCAGCTGTCTCATCCTAATCCTCTATGCATCTGAGGTCAAACTGCATCGCCTATCTGAAAAGATTGCTAACTACAAAGAGAGCACTTTTGTCTACAAGACTTACAGTGAAGCATTCGACTGCTCTTTCTGGCTTATTTTCATAGTTTTCCTTGTGCATGGCCTTAACATCCTTCTGATCCGCCTAGCGGGTATCCAGTTTCCCTTCCAGGAGGCCAAAGAGTCAGATGCCAACACTGGTGCAGCAGATCTCATGTACTGACTAGCTCTATTGTCCAATAACCACCCCCTGGATGTGACATCCTACCACGGCTATTAGCTCTCCTCAGTTAGAGTCTCGCATCTTGCACCATCTGTTGTTCTGATTTGTTTACAGCTGAATAGATGCCACATCTGAGCCTTTTTAGTTGCATCTTATCACTTTCAGAAGAGGAACAAACTTGGAAATGGTCCTGGCTGTGTGTGTGAGACATGAGCCTTATCTCATTGTGGGGAGGCTAGTGGAGGGACCCAGTCTTTCAGCTGGACTCCTGATTAGGCATTCTGTTAACTGCCATCTCAATTAAGGCTCAGTATTTTAAATACCTGTTGAAATGCAAATACCTGTTTGTTTTGTCAGCATGGAAACTATTTATTTTTCCATAGTACATGCATCTTTTAAATTAGTAACATTACACTAAACAATGGATGTTTTATTTGGTGATGCTTTTATTTATATAATGAGTGTATATACCCCTTCTTCGATGTGCCAATGATCCTGAACTTTGAATAGAATTCAATTATAAGAAATTTTTTTTTACTGTAATCCTGTTACAGCAGAGAGACTCATTTCATAATAAAAGAAAGACTTAGTTGTATTCATATGTATATTGGTTACCATGAAGAATGCAAAGGGAGTTGTTAATGTTCATGGTCAATCTGAACTTTAAAAATGTAATTAACCTACTTTACTGTTAATACAAATAGGAATTCCAAACTGTGTGGTATAATAGCAATGATTCAAGCTTTGACAAAACATTGACACAGTGACAGTGCTCTGGTTTTGAGAACACCATCCATAGTTCATGGTCAAAAATAGAGAAGTTTAAATCAAATAAACTTCTGTTACTGTGATTCTACTAAATTCAGTGTCTGTTTTAGTGTTTTATGGAATGCATAATATGTACATAGATAACATTTTCTCTACTTGGTACCAATTTATGTCGAATGTAACTTTCAGTTTTAGTTTGTATTTTATTTAAATTGATTACATTTGTTTACACTTAAACAGAATGTCACTTACTTTGAATTTTATGATCTTTTTATAGAACTTCAATATTTTAAAAAGGAAATAAAATGTAATATTTTAAAAAGCAAACATCTTCCTCCAGTGGCTTTCCCCCAGCTTCAGGTTTATTGAAAATAAAGAAAATGAAAACAGAGAAACGCATACAGAATGCATCATGTGGGAGCTCTTTAGCATCCTCTTTTGGACATTTCTTTTTGTGTCAAATTACTGTACCTCCATCTCTGCTGAAAATCAAACATCTGATTGGTTTTGAAACAGAATCATTACCATTACATGCACCACTGTCCAAATACAGATGTTACATCATTTCTAAACCAATCCACAGATGAGACTGTAATGCTGACAGCATCTGCTCATTATCTGCAATTGAGTTACAGCATTTCAAAAATTGTCTGTTAAATCCAGATGTATCTTATGCATGTAAATGCAATTTGTTTGCAAAAATGCAAAAAGTTTGAAAAATACACTTATTTGAACCATGTATATATTATTCACATCGGTTCACGTCGATAAAAGATTGGATAATGGAAAATCTACACTATTGTGAAGGTCTTGAAACTACTTTAAATAAAGCCCCCACCCACTATCAGAAGAAAGGAGTGTGATGCTGAAGTTGCGTGCACTTCCACTTGCCTCAGTTTATCTGATACTAATCAAAAGGGGGTGGCTTTTTATTGGTTTGAACTTTAGGTTAGGTATGTTCGCAAAAAGTCATTTTAAAAAACTACGTAATCAACCTTTGACTAAGCATGGAGAGAAAAACAAGGTAGGTTTTTAAAACTTTCTTTCTGTACCCACTTAAAAAAAAAAGCATTAACATAAAAGATTCAGAAACAGCTAGTGCATTGAAGAATCACAATTATAATGGAAGATATACAAAATTAAGATTTGTGTAACTTAAACTATATACTATTTCAATATAATTCGATTTAATTTTCAGTTTGAAAAGAAATGTTTATATATTGTACACAATTTAATTTGTTGGTGTTTATATAAAGATGCCATAGAGAAAATATCTATTCAGCTTTCATTCCTATTACATCACCACCAATTGACTCAATTTGATGTGGACATCTAAATTAAATATGTTTTTAGCTTTGCAGAACTATAGTCTAAACATGTGTTTGGAAAGTAGCTAATGTACAACCTTCTTTGCAATGTAAACAGATAAGCAACTGATCCAATGTTAGGGAGAAACGACTTTAGACAGGCTGCAGTATAGTTATTTTATAACCTCTTATACATTTCGCCCAAAAAACGTAATTCAGTTATAAGTGGCTTATTTTGATAAAGAAAATAATAATAATTTTAAACAAGCTAGTCATTAGTCATGTCTCAGGTTTATTTTTGCGTACTGTAAACATTAACTCTTTAAATGCAGAATGAACCGGGAATTCGGGCAACAGGCGATGTTACCACAAGATGGCGCCTTTGAGCTGTGGTACTGTTTCACCGCTCTCACCGCTTTGTTTTACAGTTTTTCTCATTTGCTAAAACACATTTGTCCACTCAGACATCACATTTTCAAAACAGTTAACACACAGGCTGAAACTGAAGCTCACTGACCAAAATGACAAATTTTGTTTGCGAAATGCTCCAATACGTGCAAAACTTTTAACATGTGCAACAAAAGCAAATATTTCCACCAGACACTACAAAAAAAATAATAAACTCAACCAAAGGGAACTTATGGGTGGAGAACATAAAAAAAGAAGAAGTAAATGCAAACATTGACATTATGACAGTCACATAAATGGGATTGAGGAAACATCTGCATCTACAGTTTGTTCTGCTAACAGAGCAATGCCGTAAAGCTGAAATACACAGTGGTATGCAGTAACATTTTGACCTGTTCTCAATCAGAAAAAGCCTGACAGTAGATGCCACAGTGCTCTGACTCAGAATGGGCTGGACCCTTGGTCCAGTCTGTCTTAAGGACAAGCCATGATTGATGAAATGGTCAATAATTGTGGCCCAAATTTCATTGGAAACTTGAGCTCTATTTTGTCCTCTTGCTGCAGCATCTCCACCACACATGCAGACACCTCTTCTTCTGGCCCCTCTTCCACGACCTCTTACTCTCCTTCCATACCTTTCACCTCTTTGATCCATGCTTGCAACTAGCAACACAGAAGTGGCATATTTTATAGATGAAAGAGGGCTGATTGCTGATTGAAGAGTTGTGTGAACAAGTTTACATTGATGCATTAGATATTCATAATTATGCAAGTTCTTTCTATTAGCTGTGAATAGATGTTTTCCTTTTTTTCAACACAGTTAATCCAATCATCCAATCCAATCCAACTGTGGTAACTGTTTTGAAAAAGGGTATAAAAAAATGTGTGGAACAAATGAAAAAGTGTTAAAACATTTGCAAGAGAAGACTTATGCTGTGCTAAGAAGGTTGGTGATGAAGATCAAGTGGATCCCGGTTCATTAAGTGTGCTTTAGCAAATGAGGAAAAACTGTAACATGAACCATGCATATCTCATGAAGGCTATAGCTTCTTCAAAATTATGTTCTAGCCGTAGAAAACACTCTTATGTTATTCAAAAGGTGTTTAGTAGGAACATGCTGTTTCCCGCCAAAAATGAGTCTTTAGAAGTAACAGAAAGCTAATGCTAAGTAACATCTCCAAACTGCCTCTGTGGTGTGGAGAGAGGCAAGGAAAATGTAATTTATATTTGCTCACCTTGTCCAGAAATTTTTTCCAATGCTTTGGACTCAACTCTCCAGTCCCCAAGTAACTGTAACTAGAGAATTAACTAATTTATGAATTGATTCCCAGTCATTTCAACTTGGTGAAACCAAAAGATGACATCACCGGGGGTTTGCATTGTTCTTAGTGATGAGAAGTACGGCTGGTTTCTGTGAGTCAAACCATATCACTCAGTTCATAAAAGCCGACACATGTCTAGTTGCTCTGCTACTCAGGTTTTGCAGAAGTGTCAGGCCTAATTTAACTGCAAATGTAGTTTTTTGAGGAAAAAGTACTTTCTCAGTATCCCGAGTCAGTTGACTGTGATATCTGATTCATTCTGATGCTCTATAACATCTTTAAACTTTACTTTGTTGTGATTTCTGCACTTCCGTCTTACTTTCTACTGTTGTGGAAAGTCTCACATAGACACCCTAAAGATTTCTGTGGACACCATTTATTCAATTGCTCAAGCTCACCTGGTTACGTTTAGACTTGTAAATAAGAACAGCTGTTATAATCATAAAGACAATGCCGCTTATACTGAACATCCTTTTAACACACCTGTTTGCATTAGTTGACTTTACTATAAACATTTGTAGAAGAGTAATGATTTATAATCCCACTATCCCCAACCACACAGTAGGCTTGCTTATTAATGAACTAATTCTACATCTGGATTTCTGTAAAGCTACTTTGTGGTAAATATCTATTAAAATACTATACAAATACAAATTGAATCAAAATGATTCCGGTAGGCCCAATTAACCTCCAATTGTATAAATTATGTATACTACAGTTGTATGTTGTGTTGCCTAGTAAGCAGTCACAGTTGAGTAACAGGTATACTGATGCAGTTTCCTTTAAATCTATCTTCCTCTCGGAGAAAAAAAGCTCAGGCCTCCTTCAGCAACAATGGCCTTACTGAAACATTCATGGAGCTTCCTGTGCTCACAACAGTATAGCAGGTGAAGCTGAATGCATGTGCGGTATGTCTGTCATCTGCAGATGGAGAACAGACTGGAGAAGGCCAGTGACAAGAACACAGACCTGGATGACATTCTGAGTCAGATAGCAGAGCTGGACAAATGGAGGGAAATATTTGACGCTCGGGGGTGAGAAGTCTGTTGTGGCATTTTTTCATAACAAACTGTGCTGGAACTTTCTTACATACACCTACCTAATACCTAATGTGTTCTTTAACCAGTTTATTAAGTAAACTTACCATACAGGTAAAATTTGTATACAATTACTGAATGCTAATTTATCAACTGTCCTCTGTTTCTTCCTTCAATGGATGGGAACATTAGGTGTATTTCTGGGCGGTGGAACAGCACAGGAGTGACACTGACATTCAACAAGTACATTTCTGTTCCTGATCTGCCTGTAACACATATCAGTGTCACTCCTTATGATTAGAATGGGCTTCCATGAACATATCTTATGAGTGGTGGTCAGATTGTGGTGTCTATTCATTAATAGTTGAGGTGGAATTGGAATGAGAAATTGTTTATTGCAATAGATGGACTACAGAAAATAAATGTAAATTACATCTAAACTTTTCCTAATAAAGTGTCACACATTTCATTTTCATGTTTTATCATACAGGTTGGAACTACACAACTGTTCTGAAAGAGTAAGTCTATCATTTTTATTTGTCTTTATTAGAAGTCAGTTAGTGAGATTTTTGCCAGGGTGTCAATGTGTAGTTGAGTTTTGCTTATGTAGGACAACATGATAACCTGAGACCTAAGCTCTCAGGTAACTGTGTTAATGTGTGTGCGCATAAGTAAATGTGTGTGAGTGAGTTCTGCTTTCCCCAACCTGATATCCCCTGTAAAAACCTGGGGCCACTGCAAGAGGTCTAGACGTGACTGCTCTGGCTTGTCAGCTGCTTTTTCCTCTGTTTTCCTCATCCTCGTCAGACCAATTCATGGAACTTTGTGTGAATTTTGGCACAATTGCCAGATGCATGTAGCCTCTGAAATGGAAGATTATAAGCAGCTGTTCCAGAGCATCAACACTCTGCAGCCCTCCAGGCTTGGATACATTGAACTGCTTCAAGAGGAGGTGAAGAGAAACCAGGATGTGAGTGACCTGCTGACGAAACAGGAAATATTTGCTCATTTTATGGAATAGATGCTTTGTTTGTGTCTGGATTTGTTTTTGGATTTTATTCCATTATGCAAGATTTCTGTGGAAGTTATAAACACTCTGAGATGATATGAGAGAGGGCGTCTGTGAGAGATTGCAGGAGCGAGAACAAAACAGAATTCCCTGTGATGGTGTATATCATAGTCCAAATGTCTTTGTACACAGTTGCAGTTATCCAACTTACTTGATCTGTGTTCTCTGTGGACATGTTTTCCTATTCTATTCCCATTCCAACTCTATTTCCTTTTTCCTCTCTGACTCATGTAGAGACCTCTTGAGAGGTTTAAACCTGAGGAAGAACCCGAGGATGTTTCTCGGTCTCCTTCAGCCCATTCATTCCACAGCAACGTCAACTCTCTGATGGTGCCCTACTCCATCCCTCGTGCACTAGCCGTCTCTCCCACTATGGGTGGACATCCAGTTTCACCTGAACTTGCCATGGTAAGTCATAAAAAAATGTCTGTTGCTTAGTAGGCCTGTCTGTGTCAGTGTCTTACAGCAATACACTTTGATTTAGTAATGTACTTCCACAGAGGGAGAGTTTTGCAGTACACTCAGTTACAATGACTATATTAGTTTTGAATTCCAGCTCGACAGCACAGACATTGCCACACTCAACAACACTTTAAAAATTATGCTATGCTTGATGCTGTTATATATGATTGCCTGGCTGATTTTGTTTCTCATACAGAGTCTGAGGAAGATTTTGTTTGGAAACACATTGCACATTTTCAATTATGAGTGGAAGAAATCCTTCTTTAAGTTCCGGGAGCCATATTCGAACCTATCCTATGCTTTGGAGGCAGAAAGAGTGAGTACTTTTATACAATGTCTCTATCAAATGGACATTTAATAAATCACTGTGATCTTGTATTCATGTCTCAAGCCATGGCAATGGGCATGTTCTAACCAGTTGCAACTAAATTGCATAAGCAGTTCCAAAGTGGACACACATATGTCCTTTGTTACTAACGTTTTACGTCCCAGTCTTTTAGGACCCGGTATTTTCTATTTTGTTCCAAGACACTGATTTCAAAATGATCTGTTGAATTATTCCAAGTAAATATTTGGTGCAGCCTCCACTGAAAAGAATAACAGCATCAAGCCCTTTACTTAACATTTGGAATTTTACATCAATTTTTCCAGCTTCATTATAGTTTGAGATTCGTGTCTGTGGATGACCTCTTATATTCAGACTGTAGCCTTTAAATTGGCTTCAAATCTGAAACAAGAGACATTGCAAAACATTGATTTTGCAGGGCAGCAACCAAGATATTGTTTTGGATGTATGGTTGAATCTTTTATCTGGTAGAAAGAGTGTGTGTGATGTAAGTCATTACTCATTCAGTGCTTTCAAATGGTCTTAACTCCCTATTCAATATATGTGTGTGTGTGTAAGCATAGGCAAAAGGTTATATATCTCACTGCGATGGAATGTCAGACTACTTTTATGTTCCTGTAATTAATCACATTACTCAGCTGGTGGTATACATATTGTACATGAAGAAGAATTGCACAAGTAAGTGAAGAAAAGCTCAGTTTTGAGAAGTATGATCTCTTCCCCGATTAAATTAATCAGTCTAACCCCATGTTGCCTGTTACTGAATAACTTATCTAAAGATCAGTGGCATATTTCATCTCAGGGAGTCTAGGGGTGGTTTCTGTTTCTTATTTGTATGGGAATAGGTCAACATGAAGCACATAAAGCAAGATTTTCTTTTATGATTTTGTATGACCAGCAGTTTTGAAATACATTATAACATTATATTGGTCAGGGATCAGTGACAGCTGGAAAAGTTATTCGTGAATAGTTTAAACCACATGTAGTACCATGAACCATGATTTCTGTCTTTGACCAGACTGTTCTGTAAATGGAATTTCTATATTCAAACATTTTCTTTTTTATTATGAATTAGACAAAGTCTCTCAAAAAACTTTAGATATAAAAGAAGAATGCACTTTTCTCAGAATCGGGTTAATACTATACTAGTGCAAACAGTGAATGTAAGCTACAGTTTGTAGTAGCAAATAATAAACTAACTAACAGTGAATGCTATGCTCAGTGGTTCTCAAACTAGTTGGTATGATTTTTCCAAGGTTAGGGCTTCACCCTGAAATGAGTTCTTATTATACTTATTAACTCAGTGCTCTTCAGTGACATCCAAAATGAACTTTGTTATGAAGTTACTTTTTTAGTTAAAACTTCTTTCTGCGAACTGCTGGTCTATTTTCATTTTGGTTAACACTTTCCTATATTATCACAATGCTTCCTATATTATCACAATGCTGTTTAACTACCTGCTGATGGTGGGAATTAGCCTTCACTTCATGTCTACCTAAAGAGAGCAGTGCAGCAGTACAGCCTTTAGTCTGTCCAGCTTACTAACCTACTCATTTTTACACTCAAAGATCAGACTCCAATGATTTTACATTCATGGTAATACCATGGTTAACTCCACCATGCTTGTCATCTAGAAGATATAGCTGTGCCGAGTTTCTGCCATAACTTAGTGTAACTGCGTTGTATTACTAAAGTGTGTTCTGGAAGTTCAATATTTCCTGAGTGCGCTGCTTATATATTGGATTTCATATTAAACAGTGTTATCCCTTATGTCTATTACTGTCTCTAGCTCTTAACATCATAACTGATCAGCACTACAATTACTAAACACAACACAAATATTTCAGTATAAAAACATTTTTTGTTGTGTTTCAGGGTGGACTTTTCCTTTAGTGACTAGCTAAAAACAGTGGAGGGCAAAAAGGTAGTATTGTAGTGTTTAAACTTCTGTGTTGTTTCATTCTCCATTTTATGTAGCACTATGGTCCTAGAGGAATGATGTTTTACTTCACTGTGTACTGCATCAGCTATATGCTCTTGAAATGACAGTAAAAGCTTCTTGACTTGACTTAAAGGCCCCCATGACTATAGTTAAGAACCCCGATATAACTGATATGACAATTTATAGCATACTGAACTCTTTCATTTTGCAGGGAGGAGCCCGCGCAATTCAGATGGCAGTTCAGGCCCATGTTATCAAATACCTGCTTTTCACACAGTCACTGAACTCAGAGCACTGTGGAATAGAGAGGTGAGGAAAGAGTCTGTCCTCAGTTCTGTCGTGTGATCTAAATATACAGCAAAAGAAATTATTAATCATAACTGTCATTTGCCGTGTTTTTCAGGCTGTTGGAGATTGGGGAGAAAGAGCAGGAGAGGGCTTTGGCTGCTGCGTTGGCTGATATTTTATGGACAGCTGGTGAGGAGCGTACTGCCACCGTCTCCTTGGTTACGCCAGATCGCTGCTTCACCCCCCACCTGGACTACAAACTGGACAACTTCACAGAGAGGGTACGGTTTACCATGTGGTGTCCAGTGTCACTTTCTCAAACCACATATGGCATCTGATTCACACACTCTATCCAAACTATACTGTGAGAGATGAAGTAGTTTGTTTGGGTCACTCTTTCTTTTATAGTTGCAGCTTTTCACCTTTAAAGAGAAAGAAGACGTGACAAAATTTATATATGAACATATTCAGTGTGTGAGTATTTAAGGACACATTTTGTACCCGTTTTTGCAAAATGAATTAATGGATATGTTATTTGTTTGCTGTCTATATTATTTACATATAGTGCATATCTATTTTTATTCTGGCAGTTCAATGAGGAAGGAAGCCATGGAGTCATTCTCTTTCTGTACAGCTTGATCTTATCAAGGTCAATTATTAGGTAAGTTAAGAGATGAACAATGAAAAACAGATTATATAACTGGAATGACTTGAAAAAAGCAAAGCAATTTTCAATATTTTAGAATTTATTAATAATTTGTCCTTTACATACGGTATAAAACAGGGTTGAAATCCAAGTAAGCTAAACATACCATTTCCTAGGATCTCTTTACAGTATTATGTAAGAAATGCAGCATGATAGGTTTGCTGTTATAAGGCAATGATCAACAACAGGTTAGAGTGATGTGGCCCAGAGTAACTGTTACTACCCTGAAGATTATGTCCTGAACTGCAAAAATACATTAATAAATTGTAGGTATTGTAATCTTAGTACTAAAGAAAATATTAGAAAAATGTAATCTCTGTCTCTGATCTCTGTCGGTTCATCAAAACAAATGTTCACCATACACGCCATGTGCCCCATGTATGGTTGTCACTATAAAAAAGCTAATGTTCCATCTATACTGTCAGTTGAGCTGTTACAGGAAATTAATCACTTTGTTATAACATCTTATGACCAATCAGGTTTGAAAATTTAACAGTGTTGTGGTGTTAAAGGTTCAGTAAATGAAGGCGTATGTGAAACCATCATAGGAAGTAAGAAAAACTGTGAGATTTTTAAATGGCTTCGAAAGTGTACTTGAGAATCCACCCCCACTAATTTCCCCCCACTGTCCTAGGTTGCAAGAAGACCTGGATTTCAGCACAACTCATCTCTTACAATTTGGCTTAGGCAACTTTGTTTGTCGCCAGGTAAGCAAATTGCATCTCTTGTAAAACAAAGATTGCATCATTTGATATATTTATATGATGTTTATATTGTCATTTTTGAGGAAAACGGTTTAAAGTTGTTGTTTTTTTTGCTTAAACCGGGCATTTTGCCTTCATCCTAATGGCAGAAACTGTTGATGTAGTAAATGTTACTCTGCCATTGAACACCTGCTAATGATGGTTAGTGATTGAAACCTAACTATCTGCATTTGTTAGGCCCTTTTAAACCTGTTGTTGACTGGCCGAGCCAGTCCTAACGTCTTCAATGGAAAATTGTCATGTGATGAGCATGGCAATGCACTGGACCAACCTCTTCATGGAGTTCTGAATCGGAGCAATGTGGGATACCTACACTGGAGCAGAGAGCAATCGGAACATGGCAGTCTGCCTGCTGTAAGTTTATTATACTGAGCTTATTATACTGTAGATAAAGGTTGATCATCAAAAGCCTACCAAACCAGTAATTCTGTACATTTTGCTTTAGGTGGGAAGCATGCTCAAGACGCCCAAACTGCCGGTTTGGATTTGCAACATCAATGGCACCTACAGCGTTTTATTTAGTCCAAACCTTTCTCTGTTGTCTGATTGGAAGATGGAGCACCTCTTCCACCTCTACTTCTACAATGGCCAACCAACCCAAGTCAATACTGCAATGCTCACTATAGGTAATGTTCGACTTGCATAACACTGTCTGACTTAATTCCTTACCTAAGTAAAACCATATTAGTGCACATGGTTTGAAAGGTTAATGCCTCTGAAAAAACTAATAGGTCACTAGAGTGGATTGCAAGTAGATGAGGAGAATAAATTTTTTTTTTAATCCTTTGTTTCAGACACTCATTCCCATCACTGGGAGGCTAAAAGCAGAGATGGTCAAGGAGACCCTGAAAAGAGGTTTCCCTCAGTGGAGATGACCATCAGAACTAAATGGGCGGGAGCGGCAATTAACTGGAATGGGACAGTACCTTTCTTCTGAGAAGGTTTAGCTAGGCATTGACTTTGATTTAGTAGTCTATATTAAATACAATATAAATTTATGTGCTATGACATGCACATTAAAAACATTACCTTTCTTTTATTAACTTTATAATGTCCCCTAATAATGTTTAAATAGTACATGGACTTTAAATTTATGTAGACAGTTTAGAAACATTGCATATCTGGCAGATTTGATTGTTTGATAATAATTTAATTTGAATGTGATTATTTGCTGCAGAATTTGCTAATGTTTTGTTAACCTACCCTTCATAACATGCTCAGGGAGGGAACCTATTTATCATGATCATTTGAAATCATTTCAAGCCAATCAAGCAAGATTTTTTTTATAATATCTAACTATCCAGAAACAGTTCAGATAATGTTGAGGTGCACAAATATTAAATCTTAAGCACAAATATTGATGTTATCAAGATATTATCTCCCCTGTCCCAGACCCAACACATTAATTATAATCTTACTGCACTCTGTCTGCCCTTTAACAATTTAAAAAGCATTTTTAAATTACACTTAAATATAATATAAAAACTGCCACAACACAGAAATAATTTGTTTGCATTTAATGACAAATATATCAGATGAAATCATCAGGCCAAAAGCTTTGGCCAAGCAAATTGGTAATAGATTATAGATAATTCATTTGTTCAAGTTCATTAACTGGGCACCATGCACATATACATTCACACCTATGGTCCATTTGGCATAGGGAATCTGAATTTTTGTGCATTTTGTTGAAGGATACCAAGTGGACAGCCACTTAAACACTGGGAGAACATGCACAGAAACTTTAGAAACCTAAGCTCAGGAAAGAACCAGGGACCTTGGAGCAACGAGGCAACAACTACCCAATGCGTTTCCTGGCAGGACATCAGATTCTGTTCATTAAACAACAAAATGATTAGTTTAAAACCAGGCATATTTAGATGCCCCTTTTGAGCCAACAATGCATGCAAAGCTAGCTTTATTGTCCATAGTGTGCATAGGCCAAACATAATTTAGTGAATCCACCACACCCTGTCACAGGATCATTATGTTTGACAGACGTTTGCAGAGTAGTACACATAGAATGGTTATACACAAATGGTCAGTAAATCTGTATAACTATAGTTTATTGTAATTGTCAGTATTCAAAGGCTAAATTGACATCACAGGATATGCACATTTATTACAGCCTTATAGAGCATTATAGAAAAGACTAGTTTTACAAAAACACAAGATATAATAAACATATTCATAAATACAATATTAACAATATGACTTCTTGAGACAATTTTAATACTTAATGTCTGCTTGGAATAATTTTGTAACTGAATATAGGGGAATCCAATTTTAGATTTCTGTCCATAGTAAGTCTTGGGGGTTTTAGTTTTAAAGATGGAGCTTTAAGACATACTGTTTTTAACTCACACAAAGATCTTACAACAGGGTATACACTCATAAATAACAATCTTTGCCATTATATTCGTTAATTACTGCCACAGGTTCCTTAAATCAACACTGACAAAATTGTTTGTCTTTATTTATGTTGCATGAAAAGCTAGATTAAATGTATATCTCTCTCGCAATTAATCTTCAGGATGTGACAGTCAAAAGTGTGCCAGCTTGCTGCATTGTGTGGCAATCTGTCAATGCTTACTACAGCTGACTTTTAGAGTACACACCAAATTGCATGAGTTTACAAAAGGGATATGTATAGTTACATAACATACTATGAAAACCATAAATATAGTGAACATGGACCTTTATAACAGATTAGATAATATGATTAAAAGCTAAATCTAAGTATAACGATACCTGCAATACATCAGATGTTCACATGAATAAAAAAAAAATCTCTTCAGAATCTTATTTTTAAGAAATCAAGCCAATCCCTTAATTTAGGTGCTTTAAAATATAACTCAAAGCTCTTTAGAAGCTTCAATCACTAAACCACTTAGTAAAATACCAAAATAGTAAAATTATCATTCTCATTTGTATTTTTTTTTGAGTCTCTCATTCATGAGTTACCACCCAAAATCTCTTCTAGGTTTATGTCTTTCATCCAGTCATCATTGCCTGAACCTGACTTAAGCAGAGAATCGATGAAGTCCGAGTCTGCATTGATCCCTGGTACTGTATTATCCCCATCCTGCAGAAAATCAAACGTGAGGCGGCCTGCACGGTTGTTCTGATAGGCACCAGGGCTTTGTGCTGTGCCTCCATATGTGTTCATGCATCCCTGTTGTGTGGGAGAGGATTGGTTTAGTCTGCTGATCCCAGGAAGTGGGGGTATGCGAGGCTGGCTGGCTCTAGGAGCTGATCCTCTAATGCCAGGGTTTAAAGGGATCAGTCCAGAATGGGGCACTACCTGATTTGGTGGGCCAATATGTCTCGGTGGGAAGTGAGCATCAGTTTGTGCACCCTGGGCTGGCACTGTACCTGGAAGTCTCTTTACATCTAGTTGCTTTGCAACATTTTCCCAGCTAATGGCAGCGTCCCTGCTTCCAGTGGTGGTCATGCATCCCAGTCCTTGGCCAAGGGTTGGATCTTGGCTTGCGCTGGTTCTTACATGCTGTGTGGTCGGGAGAATTCCCTGGAACTGTGGCTTGTTTTGATGCATCCCAACTTGCATCTGGCTGTTAGGCTGTTGGTGTAGTTGGCCTGCACAGTTTTGGACTTCTGAATGATCAGATCTATTAGGAAACATTCTGTCTCCAGAGTTGGGTGTCATTTTGACTCCTTGGCCATTGGGTATATGACATGAGATGGACTGGATCTCTCTCTGGTCAGAGTTGTTACTGGTCATTGTGGATGATGTCAGACCTGCACACAGAACAGCATATGATAGAGTTGGAATGAAAATTGTCATATTGAATCTAAATAGAACACTGACATGGAAATGAATGAAACAGAAGATTAATAATGATAACATATATTTGAGGTTTTTCAAAGATTAAGTTGTAAATTAATTAAAACACTGATGTTCATGTAGTGACTATGATGGGGAGAAATCAGTTTCCTTTGTTTAAAGTAGAAGAAAATACTTTAGTGGTTTTAGACCATGGCTTTTTGTGAGTTCCCAGGAATCTTATCATGTTTGGCTGCTAGTGCATTTTTTAATTAATAGAATATTAAACTTAGAAACCTTTTCTATTTATAAACAATAAATTCCAAAAATACATTAAAAAACATCTCACTAAAGTATTAGTTTCAATACCTTCCGATGCAATATATGTATTTAGTCCAACAAATATAACGTTATCAAATAATCAGATGGTTTTGTAATATATATATATATATATATAAAATAGAAAAGAAAATGTGTACCTGGGTAAAGGTTGGGATGCTGTGGTTGTTTGTAGTCAGGTGGAGGTCTTGTTAGATGCCTGTTAAACTGATCCTGTGGGTTGAATTTCTCCTGAAATATAAATGACAGCAAAGAAAAATTCAAATGAACAGAACCCAATAACCAACAATAAATATCTAACATCCCAAACAGTCATCTAAAGTGTGTTGTATGTTTCTGTGAAGAAATTCTGTTCTTAAGAATTACATTTTAAAAGATTTAATTTTTTTCTCTCTTTTTCATCTGCAGCTGAAAAACTATTTTTTTCTTTTGTTGATATTGTGTTCTTCACAGTTTATTACATATGTAAAAGCACAGGAATGCTACAAACTAAAAGAGAACAAGGCAGGTTTTATAACCTTATATCACGTAAAATGGGGGAGTAAACACAGTGTAAATTGTATCTTGTCCACTGTTTAGAGGATGACAGCAGAAAAGAATTGGGATGCATAGTGTATCCATTTTTATCTGTTACTCACAGTTTCACTGGAGTGCTGCTGAGGTTGGCTTAGCTGTCTCTGTCCTTTGCCGTTATTTATCTGCGGAGTGCTAGGTGCAGACGGATGCTGCTGCTGGGTCACCAGACAACCATTTGCCGAGAAACGTGGCCCTGGTGCCAATCCCTGTGAACATAAACATTGTTTAGTCATAGAATGAATTTTTACTACATTTCTTTTGAACAAATCTTCAATTGAATCAGATTAATTTTTAAAAATCAATAATTTGCATTTGATCTGTCTTCTTCTTCTTTCGGCTTTTCCCTTCAGGGCTGGCCACAGTGAATCATCTCTTTCCACCTATCCCTATCTTCTGCATCCTCAACACTTGCACCCACTAGCTTCATATCCTCATTTATTACATCCATATTCCTCCTCTTTGGCCTTCCTCTTTGCCTCCTGCCTCGCAGCTCCATGTCCAATATTCTCCTACTAATATACTCACTCTCCCTCCTCTGAACATGTCCAAACCATCTTAATCTGGCCTTCCTAACTTTGTCCCCCAGACGTCCAACATGAGCTGTCCCTCTGATGTACTCGTTCCTAATCCAGTCAAACCGTGTCACTCCCAAAGAGAACCTCAACATCTTCAACTCTGCTACCTCCAGCTCTGACTCATGTCTCTTCCTCAGTGGCACTGTCTCTAAACCATACAGCATGGCTGGTCTCACCACTGTCTTGTACACCATCCCCTTGATTCTCGTTGATATTTTTCTATCACACAGAACTCCCGACACCTTTCTCCACCCATTCCAACCTGCCTGCACTCACTTCTTTACCTCTTTCCCACAATCTTCATTACTCTGGACTGTTGACCCCAAGTACTTAAATCTTACACCTTCTTCACCTCTTCACCCTGTAATCTTACTGTTCAACTTCCCTTCCTTTCATTCTCACACATGTACTCAGTCTTACTACGACTGACTTTCATTCCTCTTCTCTCTAGCGCAAACCTCCACTTCTCCAGGTTTTTGTCCACCTGCTTCCTGCTCTCACTACAGATCACAATGTCATCATTGTCCAAGGAGACTCCTGTCTGACCTCCTCTGACAACTGGTCCATCATCATAGCAAACAGGAAGGGGCTCAGAGCCGATCCCTGATGCAGTCCCCTCCACTTTGAACTCCTCTGTCTGAACTACAGCACACCTCACCACTGTCCTGCTCCTCTCATACATGTCCTGCACCACTCTGACATACTTCTCTGCTACTCCTGACTTCCTCATACAGTATTACAGCTCTTCTCTTGGCACCCTGTCATACGCTTTCTCCAAGTCTACAAACATACATTTAATCTGTATTAATAATTAATGAATAAATGCTGAATTAGTGGTGATCTAAATTTAGGGAAATATATAGCAATAGTGCAAGTTCTTCATTCCACTTAACCCTTACAATGTATATTGTAGGCTTTATCACATCAGTGCACATATTCTTTGTTGGGAGAAATTTTATAAGGCTTTGTGATTGTATGGTTAGTCCACTAGATGGCATGCTTTATCAATGATTTTGATGCTCTAACTTGTGTGGCGTCGTGTTACATAGGGTACATGGTGTCATCCAATTCCCACAGCTTTTTCTGTTTTTTTTCTCTAATGCCCATTAAAAGGAAAAAAGGACAAACACATGTCATGGCTGACAAATAGACTTGTGCGAACATGTAAGAACTGCTGAAGTGCAGGAATGTTCAGTACATTTCTACATGTGACTGTTGTCTTAAAAATCTTTATTTTTTTTATTTTGAAGAAAAACTTAAGCCAGACAATGTGTGTGGATGATCATAATGAAGTAAGGTGTCAGACTACCACAAGCCACCAGAACAGCTTCATTGTGTCTTGGTATACATCTTAGAAGTCAGTGTTTGTTTTGATGATGGTGGTGGAGATCTCTGCCTAAAATATCACTCTAAAATCTCTCAAAATTGTTAATTTGGGTTGAGATCTGGTCATTATGAAGGCCATAGCATATGATTTACCTCATTTTCATCAGTGATCTCTCATATGTCCTCTGTGTGGAGGTGGAGTCAAAGTGAAAGAGACCACTTTCATCAGGATAGAAATGCCTCTTACAGCAGATCACAGCCACCAGTTTTTCCTTTAATTTGTTACCCATCTGCATCATTTTCAGTAAATATTGTTTCTTGGGAAAAAAAAAAACCTTGGCACATGATCATTTTGTGAAACATGGCCATGCCAATGTGATGAAAATCTGGCTGTATGACAAATAAGTAAATGTGGGTTTTTACTGAAGTGTAACAGTGTGTGATTTGTTGCTGCTTAACAAATGTACATGAATGTAATGTAATGAGTCTTGTGATAATTTCATAGGCCTGGAGAACATAAATTCATAAACATAATACATTTTTGTTTAGACTACATAAGGAGTAGAAAAAAATTGCTTAAAGTGCAAACCATTTGATATGTGCATATTTTTCAGAAAACTGCCCCCTTTTTGCCATTTTGGAAGTCTACGATCTACCAATTTTCCTTGCCCATTACTGATATTGCCCCTGAACCTGCTCTGAATACCAATACTCTTCACCCAATGCAGCTGGATCCGCTATCACCTCTTTCCTCAAACAGATCAGATACACAACCATGATCATTTCCTGCGTATCAAAAAACACAGCATCAGACCAGCAATCTGTTACAAACCCTGTCTTTAAAAATTTCATTATAAAAGCAAGGCATCTGAAGTGAGTTATAATGGGGAAAAACGTAAAAAGTCTGTTTCATGTCTTGGGCAGGTGTTACTGAGCTTGTTTGGGGTGACCATAACATAGCACACAACCCAATTATACTTGTTAAATTAAATAGAGTGTATTTATAATAATTGGAGACATAAGGTGGTCTGGGAATTTAAAAATGTGTCCTGTGATTACATCACGTTTATGATTAAAACTCAGGATTGTTTCAGAGTTCTTTCAGTTTTTCTTGAATCTCTGGTGTCAGGGAACAGTCTGGTTATTCTGTATTATCTATAATATCATATATTATATAATATTGATATACTATCAGATAATAGTTTTAAATTATTTTTAAAATGTAGAATACAAAAACAGTCTAATCACTTCTTAACAAAATTGGAACATTAAATTGTCTGTGATATTAGCCCCTAAAACAACAAGCTGTGAGACTACAAGTTACTATCGCACACATGACTGGTAGTATTTTTCAGCCAGTAAAGTCCTTTCTGCAAGCATTTCCCAGAACAAACCCAGCTCAAGTATGTTATCCCATTCACTCAAACACACACAGTGTACACACTGTCAGTCAGTGTGTTGACATGAAACATTTCTCAGGGTAAAATGGATTCAACAGCAGCGTAGCAAATGGCCATTGCTTTGAGAACTGACGTCTAAATAAGAAGCCATCTCCAAAAACACACACTGGAGGTCCTTTAACAAAAGCATTGAAAAACACCTTGTGTGTTATAAGAGGAATTCCCTGCTTCAACAAGCCATGGATAAGGGGATTTGAAGAAAAGTACACTTTGAACGAGGTCCTATTCAGGGGCAACCCTATCTGCAGTGGTACAGGCTGTGCCTCAGAGGAGCTGAGAAGGAACTTGCTAAGGTCCCATGCTGAGATGGATCAACCCTGGGAAGTCCACTAATTAATTAGAGGGCAAGTGAAGAGCATTGTTTCCCTGCAGTGAGTTCAGATGAACTTCTCCAATGTGATGAAGATTTTTTTTCCACTGAAACATGCACTTGGTATTTTGCAGGTCATTGTTTTTAATAGGACTACATGAAATATCATGTTTTTGACATCTAATACACATCATATTTTAAACAACTGCCTTGCTTTCCATTAGTGATGTAAGCTCAAAGTCATAATTCCCAGATCTAGTCATCTTTTTAGTATAAGAAAGTAAGATGTGAAAGTTCATTCTCTGCATCGTATTACCTCCAATTAGAGGCATGGCGAGAAATCATGACCAGTCTGAACACGAGCCAAACTGCCTTCATGTTACATTCAAATTGCCTTTCAGTGGTCTATGTTGTATGGGTGGGAGGAACTGAGAGTTTCATTAGCGTGGACGGCTCTCTAATCCACTCTTTGTCATCCTGATGTGTCATAAAGCTGTTTTCCATCTCTGCTCCACTCTTTGCTCTTCAGTACATCGTTAAATGAATACCACATGTGGTTGCGGACTCCATAAAGGAGGGCTGTGATTTAGGCTCTCATTCTACCCCGCATTACAAGCAGCTGACAGGGCTCCAGGCCCGAGCCTCGCTGCTCTCTCACAACACTTCCTGCAGTCTGAAGGCAGGAACGCCGTCCCCAGGGAGCAGCTCGGCATCTGGACTTGGCCCCGGATCGCTTTCCCAGGAAACAAGCACTCGCCTTGCAGTGCAGCTCCAACAACCTGGCACCTCCTCCTCTTTTTTCACTGAGATGGGAATCCAGCAGAAATGAAGGGAAAAAATATACCACGATAAAACAGAGAACTGTGAAGACTGCGCTGTAAAGAACATAAAATTCAATGATTGGCTGATCTTCTATGTAAATTTGCTTCATAAAACCTCATTTTTTTTTATTGAAACCAAATGTCAACGTTTTGTGTTTTATGACTCTGGAAACTGAACTCCCATAAATGTCTCAAAGATGTTACAGATCCAGGCCAATATTCAGAGCAAAATTTGCTGAGGGAGGCTTTGTTTTTGTGAGTGAATTAAAAATGGAGAGAATGCTTGATCAGCACTGTTTCACTGACATTCTTTGTGAAAACAGTGCATTTTCTCCTCTTAACGGTAAGTGCCCATTTTGATGATTACAATCATTTACTGTTTTCTGTTTCTTTTTTATACTACTGACAAGTAGATGTAATAATTCTACTTGAATATTAAATTTACAGTAGATTAATTTGAAAGGTTGACATTGTGAATAATTTGCCAAATAATGAAATAACTGACAAGCTCATATATTTCAGGCTATGATCCATTAAAATCTGCCACAGAAGCTCATGCACTGCCAACTGTCTCACATCCAAACCAACCAGCACATAAATTAGTCACTTGTGACTGATTGTGACCAATCAGCATAACACTTCAATCATAAAATATGAGACAGTTGGCATTACAACATTTAATGAAAGCAGGACTATCCGTGTTACAAATAAAAAATCCCTATGTGGAAATTCCCAAGCAGAGAATGAAGCTCTTGCATCTGGACACAAAGATTTCCATTAGATTTCCATCATAGGCTTGAACACGCTTGAAAATATGGATCCCAGTTTTTACGCACTCAAGCTGACGAATGATCAGCAGACTGTGAGAAGAAGAAAATGAAAAACAGAGCCCATATCTTGATCTTTTCACAGGAATTTTGCAAGCTGCTCCTGGTGGGAGGAAGTTCAGCTCTGCTCATGAGGGTTCCAGAGGGACTGTGGCACCATTTCGGGACCTTTATTTCCATGGCATTACTAATTCAGTTGACTGTGGGAAGACTCTGAGCACTCCCATTTTTCTCCCCTGTTCAAGCAGAAGCTGTGCCTTTGTTTCCCGTTCAGCAGTGTGTTTAACCCCATCAGCAGCATTTTCTTCAGTGAAAGGAATGACAGTTTCATATAGAGTGGAAATGTCCAGGACTTTCTTATCTTCCAAGAACAAATATATATATAAATATATATATAAATATAAATAAATATATATATATATATATATATGTATATATATATATATATATATATATATATATATATATAAATTATATATATATATAATTATAAATATATATAAATTATTAACCTTAATTAACCGTGCAAATATATGGGTATAGCTCATGTATGCATATATGTTACATAATGAGCTCTCAACATATGAGTAAACTCAGGAAATGTATGTTTTACAGCTATTTCGATCAGAAAACAAAACTAAATAAATTAATGTGGACACTAGTGAAAAAGAGTGTTCTAAAGCCCTTCTCTATTAGATGTATAAAATGTTAGCTATTGCACATTTACTTTTCATTATTTGTGGTCTCTTCTGAAGAAATATTTCCACATCTGGTTGTGGAACTTCACTTTAAAATTCCTTTTGAAACCCTGTTTCTTTTGTTCATTAGTTTTAATACTTGGTCATAAACCCACTGGTGCATTTATAGTAGCTGCATTTCATATATTTGTTTTGCAATGATTTTCCTATCACTGAATTGACATTAAATTGTAAAATAAACATACACAAAGCTTACTCAGGCCTCAGCTGCAGAATAATAGACTTTCAAACCCAAACTCGTTGACTCCTGTATGAATGTCACTCGATGGAATACACTTAAAAATATTTGATGGTGACATTTGGATAGTTATCTTGTTCATACTATCTACAAGACTTTTTAATCGCCTAATGAATGTTACTGAAATTAGACTGAACTGCAAATAGGAGTCTAGTAATAAGACATTAGTGACCAACAATAATGATAATCCTCCTCTGGAGCTAAATGCTGCTTCAAAGACATGGTAATCTGCTGAGTAAGAGTCTAGAAAAATGAAGTCATGGAGCAGCATCCAAATCAACAAAGAGTTAGTGAGGCTTGGAACGATTGGTGATATTGCAGAGAGATTCCAAATATTGCGTTTGATATTTGACTTCGGAGCAGAGCAACACAACATTTCACTGATGCAACTTAGCCTCTCTATCTGTGCTTGCCAAATAGATCAAGCCACTTGTGAAAAATGAACGAGGGATTAAATTGAAATAAAGGAAACAATATGTTCCTCATCAGGGCTACTTCACAATACAATAATTTCTCTTAGCTTGTTAGGTTTGCCCTGACTTCAGTTTCACAAGCATTCCTGACCTTCGTAATGGGTAATTAATTTTTAAAAATGCTAAATACATGCAAATGTTAGTGACTAGCAGCTACAGCCATCTTGTAACCAGCTCCTGGTATTCATTCAGTGTAATGAAGTAATGTGTACATAGTAATGTTACATACATGTAATGTATGTCTGGCCACGCCACCCTTCTTTTCCTTCCTCAGCATTGCTGCAATCTACACCCCTCCAATGCATTGGGCAATACTATTATCAGTTTGCAACAGTGAGGAGGTGCAATAGGGCACATAAAATATCTTGCAAGCCTTAATTTGTTGCACACTAGAGGAAACCCATGCAGACAGAATCAAGGATTTCATCAACTAAGATTAATTTAATTTGCATAATTTGTATTGCATGGCTAAATTTTGAAATGTAATAAAATCCTGACCTAGGATTAGAATCTCCACCCTAATAGATATGTTGAGTATCTACAGTGTTTATTGCTTCCTGAGTGAAAAAATAAACCTTATATAAACCTTTTTTGTGATATGCATATGGCTAAAATATCTCAAATATAAATGTGAGTTCTGAGTAATGTAGCAACAAGATCAAAGTTAATGCACATTTTATGCACATTTTTAATTGAAATTAATTCCTGATTATTGTAAACAAGGTCCAAAGTTTGCTGCAACTGGAATAACAGATAAAGTATGATTGAGGCTGGGTTCTGAGGACCGTCTTGTGTGGTTCATGTTATCGTTTCACACAGAGCGAGGCAGGGGATGCTGTTTGTACAAAACTGAAAAAGGGGATGTTCTAAATCTCCCCAATCATAACAAATCAGTGGTTCAACCACGGGCACCAGGCTAAGCAGATTACTGTCATTTTCCACAACTTGTCCCTCACAGCTAACAAACTCCAATTAGCAAATCCCGCTGTGCACATCTATGCCTTGGCGCTGAGCAACTGTGACAGGCGGAGAAATTAGAAGTCTTGCATGTTAATCCATCACAGTCGAGCGAGCCAGGACCCTCGTCAAATCGCTTTGAGGGGATATGCATATTCAAGACGCCCTGTAACTGCTCAGACACAAGAAACTGTGATTTATTGCGACAAGAGCAACAAACTAACAGAAAACTGAAGCTACACACAGCTACATGAAGTAAAGAGAAGAAGCTGGTAGAGTGCAGGGTGAGCTTCATGGTCAATGCAAGAGAAAAATGATTCTGCTCTCTTCCGTAAGTGCTACACATGAAGTGACTAGAGCAGATGGACCAGCAGCACTTAGAATCAGGAGAAAAACTAATATGGATTTTGGGATTAATATGTTATGCCCTGGACAATATGCTGGCATTACTTCAAATGAAATTAATACTGTTATACAATCCACAGTTAATGTTAATGTCCCTCCCATGAGACAATACAAAAATAGGCAGTCCAGTCTGAGACAGCTTAAACACAAGTCTCAACAAGTCTGATTCTCCTGATGATGTATTAAAATAATATGCTTGTCAACTCCCAAATTAGTCTAACAATCATTACACAAATAAAAATACATTTTCTGTTTCTGCTGTTTTGAATTTATTATTAGTGCTTAAAACATCAGCAGAATTTAGCTGTTAAGGTGAAAGTCCTACTTAGGATTTCTGAGAAGGTTTGTCAGTCATGTTTTAAATAAATTGTCTTACCTGTCTTTGTTGGTTCATTTTATAATTGATTCCAGGACCATGCTGGTTAAGAGGAGGCCTCAGGGGCTTTGGTTGTAGGCATGATGATTGCATAGACAACTGGAATTGCGTGTTTTGACCTCCTGTAGACTGCTGCTGTGGAGTCTGTTTGCTCTGCGACCCAGCCATATGAGGGATTTGTTGGCTTGTGGTTGAAGCTGATGCTTTAGGGGTGAAATGCAGCATTGGTTTATTGCTGTGAGCTTTCATGTCGGTGGGATTTGATGGGTTGTAACCACTGGGCTTAAAGAGGCAGTTGGGCATGCCTTTGCCTTGACCAGGTCCCTGAGAGCTAACTCTTGGTTGGCTTAGCAAACCAGTGCTGGACATTGTTTCCTGACAAAAGGAACTGGGGTGGCCACTCATGGTGGAGGACCAGTTTCTCACTCCTCCAGCTTGGTTTTGTTGGTGGTGGAGGAGAGTGTTGGGCTGCTGTTTGGGCTGCTGGTTTGCTGCCATTTGCTTTAGCTGCTCAGCATGTGACATCTCAGGCCAGGCAGGTAGTCCTCTTGAAGATGAACCCGAGGTCTGTGGTACATGATTGTGGGTCATTTGCCCAGGCCCAATGGGGGAAGTTGATAAAGTAGTGTTGGCCATTGAGAAGGAAGGTCCGGCAGATGCTGGCCTGAGCTGCGGAGAACTTCCTGGTGCTTGACCAAAATCAGGTGAGTACTCTGTTTTGATTGGTTTATCTAAATGATGGCAGGGATTGGCTGCACCGGCAGAGTTGGGTCGACCGAGATCCAAACCAAAGTCATCATCTTGTTTCAGCATTTTCTCCAGCTCCAGGTCATTGAGAGGTGGTACTGACTTGGTGAGCTCATCAAAGAGATCCTGGAGTTCAGGGTCAATCTGTCCTCCACCCTCATCTTTAAAGTCAAACACCATCATTGCAGGATCTGCTGATGACTGGCTGCAGGTCTGAATATCCGTCGGTTCTTTCTTCATATCTCTGAGAGTCATGTTGAAAATATCGCTGCCTACACCTTGGCCCATCATGAAGGGATCTTTCCGTCGAGGAACCTGGCCCAGAGCTATAGACCCGGCTAAACTTGGAGGCTGCCCTGCGTCCACAGAGCAAGCACCAGGACGAAGAGAGCCTGTCTCCATACGAAGACGCTTGAAGTCTGGCACAGGGCCCACAGAGAAGTGGCCATTTTGATTAGCGGTGTATCCAGACGGCTGCCCCTCAATCTTTCTTCTAAGGGACCCCTGGAGCTGCAAGGTCAGAAAATTAATTGTTAATTGGGAATTCTATTGAACAGAGCAATGCATCTGTTGCAAAAAAAATGTTTAAACATTTAGATTAAAGGAATGATTAGCAATTAAAATTAAATAGTGAAGCACATGAGAATTCTTCAGAAGCCTGTGGTCTCTTTTTCTACACTTTCTGCAGCTGGATGTGCACATATTGTAACAAGACCTTTTCTATCTAATTAATGAACTCTTATCGAGGCCCTCTTTAATGTTGAAAACCAATTAAAATGTTGATGATATTTCTAAATATTAGAATGAAAAAAGGTGTCTCAGGAACAAATTATCTTTATGTAAATTGACCCAATTTTGTAATCTACTGTGAGCCTTTCTGCCTTGGCTATTTTGGATAAAGCAAAAGCTGAGAATTGTTCATTTTCTCCTTTATGATTACATTGAATATTTCCCTCCAAGCCCAGGAAAATGGATAGCTGCTACAAAGTTAGATTAAAAAGAGAAATAGTACCCTGGCACATTGGCTGGGAGATGAAGCATGTGTTAATCTACCTGTCTGTTGTTTTTTTTTACAAGGAGGCTGTGCTCACAGGTATAATTTACTGGCAAAAAATATGCTGGAACAAATAAGGTTTAACAACAACAAAAAATCTGATCTGAAACCCCTGCATTAACTGAGCAGTTAAATTTAGCCATCAGATATACAGAGCAGCTAGACAAAGAAAGCCTTTATCTGTTTGGCTCATTTGCATGAATTATATTTCCCACTGTTGGCTCACTGTAAAGATAGCAGCATTCTCCTTTGTGTGCAAGACTGTTCTCTTTGTCTCACATGTCTTCATTTATGTAAATGAGACCAGAACAATGACTCATAAGTCCCTTTTAAGTCGCTGTAAGGAAGCATTTGAACTGTAGTTGAGTACATAGTTGAGCACAGTAGCTTCTGGTGCAATCATTTCTCCAGGAATAAAAAAAACAAAACAACCAGTGTTATGAAAATTCAAAATCATACAAATACAGTCTGACATTATCAGCCTGGGAGAGAAAACGTGTTAGGAATAACATTAATATTAGTGCAGAGATGGGGTAAGTGTGAAGCAATTCTGACTGTAGTAGCAAATGAGAGGGGTTTTTTTTTTTCATCTGGTGGAAATATTACACATTGTCAGGGTGATAAAGTGATTCATGCCTTCAGGGTTGGGAGTGAACACTTCTCTCTCTTGCTGTCTCGCATTTGCACTCTTGCTTACTGAGTTTGCTTACCTATGCTGTTTCACTATGAATGAGATCAGTTCCTAACCACCCTCATACTGTCTGACTCATCATGTCAAAGATGACTAATGCTCTGTTTTTAATGAATTTTCTTGAACAGGTATAAAATCAAGCACGAAATACAGACTTTTAGTAAATGTAAACTTAATAGGAACAACACTTAAACTCCTGTAAAGTAAATGTGTTTACAAAGACCCATTTATAGATCCCAAAACATGATTTAAATTACAGAACTAGAGACTTGTGCTTCACATTTCACATCTTCTGAGGAAAAACAAAGACACAAATTCTTAAAAAACATGTTGTGTTTGGTTTCTGAATTCATGGGAAACACCCTAATAGCTAACTGAACTAAACACAGTACCACTGTCTGTCCTTCTAAAGTATCAGTGATGGTGTGGTCTATTCAGATGGAAAAATGACAGACACAGATAATGCTTTATCAGTGGTACTCCACTGGTGTGCTAGCCACATATAAAATAATTCCAGTGGGTTCATTTTGGCGGAGAGGTCGCGGAGAAACAGTGGCCTCTATTCGTGGGAAATCCTCCTGACGGGTCTAGAAATGATCTGAAAATAGATTTTCTGATTAAAGTTTAATGAGCTAAGAAGCACAGGATCTTCCTCAAAGTGACTCCTGATGAAGAGAGTAGTAGTGCATATGTCCTGTAATTCTAAATCTCTATTTAGGATTTATTTAGAAGTGAATATTTACTACATATATATTTAATTAAATAGTTATACATTATATTTACATTTTTTTATATATATACCTGAGGATTAACAGCCTTGCTCAAGGGCCCAGAAGGCATCTTTGTGATCCTGGGATTTCAATTCTTTTGAGCACTAGGCCAACACTTTAACCACTGAGCTACCACTCTCCAAGAGCTAATGGCATGGTACTCTGGTTTCCTCCCACCTCCAAAAACATGCCAGTGGACTGGCTACGCTAAACTGCTCCTAGGTGTAAATGTGTGTCTGATGTCCCATGATGGATTGGCAACTTTGTGCCCAGTGGTAAAGGGACATGCTCCCAATCCACCACAACTCTGAGAAGGATAAAGTAGTTACTGACGATGGATGAACGATGTATAATTTCAACTAAATAGAGTATAGGCCTGAAGCTAAGTGTCTCAAAATATTTACAGATTTAAAGACCCAACATAAAGTATAGGTAAGGTGTTGGGCCACAACAAATCATCTGGACAGCTACAATACACTTTGACATAGATGCTGCATGTCTCTGCAACTGTACTGATGAACAACAGATGGTGTAGAGCTCTATCTACCAGGTCAGTAAAAAATGTATGGAGTAACTGTGCTTTAACTTTGTTTCCTATGTGGCTCAAAAGTAAAATTAAGGCTGAAGATCAAGGCCTTATATATTCTTAGCACTTGGTATAATGAGTAGAATGACTCTATAATCTTCATCATGAGGTATTGATATGCATGACGCTGTAATATCCAATTAAATCATTTCCTCTCATTCGAATCAGAAGTTGCTCAGCACAGTGACAGAGTGATATTTAATTTCATTTATAGATCTTAGATATTGTTTTTAGAAAACTTATATATTACATATATTACTTCTCTGGGATTCTATGCATAATGATTTTTCCAGTGTCAAGATTTGCATTTGTTTGTTAAAATAATGAAATTAATTGTATGTGTTTAGTTAATATTTGAGTGAAGTACCTTATTTATATTGAAGACGGACAACTAAATTATGCACACCCACAAAACATCTTGCATCTCAACAGAAATAAAGCCTTATTGTTCCAGTGTATAACATGAGTAGTTAATGATTTGTTGAACGTGAGAGATGTAAAGCCCTTTTGATTACTCTCTAGACATCAAAGGTTCCATCTTCATCAGAAAATGTAATGACCTGTGCGGATCTACTTCAGACGAGGAGAAGCCAAAAGGCATGTGCCATGTTCGTTCATGTAAGTGCAGGCACATGCATGCTACAGTAGGTGCAAAAGTATTGGGAGAAACAGAATTGAAAAAGGAGGGTGTGGTGATTTATTATAGGCTTTTTTCATCCAGTTCCATTGCTTGTCTCATAGATTTAAAAAGCTTTCCTAAGCACAATAACTAAGCTTGAGAAGTGCCAAGTAGACTGAGGTGCCAGCATCCCTCCTTGAAATAATGCTTTACTCTGTGAAAGCACAGCAAATTGGGGAAGACAGACTATTCACCAGAAATTAGTAGTTTAATCAAGTGCTTGCAGCGCAGGCAACAGAAATAGTCCATCTGTGTCTTAACAGCAGTTGTGAAAAAGCTACGTAAGGAATAAAACACAACAGGGTTTGTTATATGGGAACCCTGAAGTTCACTATTTTCTTGTAACAGTACATACTGAAGTATTGTATAACTCTAATACCACAGAAATTGGCCAATGAATGTACCTTTTCGTGTATTGATAAAGGTTGTGTTTAAATAAAATTAAACAAGACACATTGTACCTTTTAACCATTTCTAATGAGTTTAATGCCTCTCTCTTTATGTTCATAAGACAAAAAATGCAGTTTGTTACAGAGAAATGGGAAAGTGTTAAGTCTTCTGTCCTGAAGGCATTCTACACTAAGCTTAATAATATTACAGATTATATGTTTTTGTTAAATAAAACTTTTTTATCTGTTACTTTATTAGTCTTTGTTTATATGAAGCATCCGCCATATAACTCCTTGTAAAAGAGGGAACATTATCGACAACGTTAACAAGCACATTAATATAAACCTGTGATTTTCCTTGCAGCTGGCAAACCTGTTAGAGCTGCTGTTATAAAAGATTAAGCACATTCTGAATAATCAAATACAAAATGAAACAGTGCTGTGGAATAATGATCATTAAGATTATTATACCCCCATTTCCCCTTCATTATACACATCAGGTATTGGTAGTTAGGATTCATTACAGACTTGTTATCCCATGACATACAGTGGAGACCACCAGTCAAAATGTTTCTAAGTTGCATCACTTTCTAATACATTTTAATAAAACAATTTTTTAGTGCAAATTATATTACTTAGTGAAAAGTAGAATCTTTACATGAACGTCAGAGTTTCTTAGTATTTGGTATGTTCCCTTTTTGCTTTAATGACAGAGTGCACTCAAGCTGGCATGGACTCCACAAATTTGTGCAAAACCTTACGATCCATTTTAGATCGAATCCATTAGAGTGTCATTTCCCCACCCACACTTCAATAGAATAGATTAGACATGAGGTAAATAGCCTTTTGTACAAAGCAGTTAACATGATCAATATCACAGATTTGACTACATTTTCATCAGGGACCTAGAAATAGTGTAGAATCTTGAATATTATATATTCAAGATCTCGAACATTCACTTTATTTGTTTTGAATAGTTCTAAATTTCTAATCATTCAGTTTATTTACAATTCTAAATAAAAAAGCCCAGACTTTCAATGTGGTGTATGAATTTTTTGACTCTGCATGTGTGTGCATAATACTGGCATAATCATCAAGATCTGAAATACTAAATCCCTTCCCCCTTTTTAATAGACCCCCCCCTTTTAAACCTCGCTCTTTAACGTTCACTGTCTAATTGCAGAATTACCACGACACATTCTGAAGTTCACACAGGTATCTCGCAACATAGTTTGCATCTATTGAGAAAGAACCCTAAATCTCTTAAGCCACAAAATGTTTTCTGCCATTATCTACAAAACACTGAATCATGGAATTTCTCCTAGCACACACTTGGCACATCTTGAAGTCTCTACTTGGACATACGAGGCATTATTCTTTCCCAAGACATTCCCACTTGGGGCCCCTCTGTACTCAATACAAACTCACAATAACAACATGTGATAATCCATCATAATATTTCTAATATTAACTTGTGCACAAGTGTACATTATATCAACCTCAGCCCACAGATCACTGGGTGAAACACTGACACTATCTGGATGTCTTTATTTGCCTTTAATTGTGCACATGTGTACATACTGTATGTGTATGTGTGCAGTATGCACTATATGTCTGATACTGCATGTGTGCAGGTATACATGTGTGTAATGGATTCCTGCTCCATAGACTCCATTCAGAAATGCTCCTGTTGTAATGTTGTAATCCGCTCCTGAGAGAATCGGAAGATTTCCTCTCTTAATCCACGCTCAAAGAAAAAAACATGTCCAAAATAAAGAAATAAGTACCACTATTGTGTTCCTAAGGAGACATAATATTTGCACGGTTGCAGGGGTTGCTGAGTGCCGTGAGGTGGAATTTCAAACGGATAGGAGTGAAAACCAAGAGCTTTTAGCCTCTAGACTCATAGACCTCACATCCACTCTCTGCTTTCTCCATGAGAACTAATTACATTCAGTCTCTGAATGGAGAGAGAGAGAGAGAGAGAAAGTGTGTGTGTGTGTGTGTGTATGTGTGTGTGCATGTGCGTGTGTGAGGGAAAGAGAGAAGGAGAGAAAGAGAGAGAGTGAAAGCACTTATCATACTCAGATAAACAGGATAAAACACATTATGCTGATGGCTTTTGTCCCCACACATGCTGATACAGTAAACATTGCTCTTTTTTTTCTTTACTCACTTCCTTTCACTGAAATACAGAGCCACATGGGTCCATATTTATCAGCATACAGCACATACACATCACCTACTGTAAAAACATTACTGTGCATAGAATCATTTAATTTAAACATTGCATTAAATATTCAAAGGCTTAAATGTTTAAAAAGCATATATCTGAAGTAGAGAGAGATGCACAAATAAATAAATGTGGTGTAAGAAATTGCTTTGTATCTCCAGGATGTGTTATATTCAGACAGAGATCACAAAAATAATGTCTGTCCATAGACTGTCAAACTGTCTGCAGCTTTGTAGAGAGACTCGGTACACTCCAGCTGTATTTACCACTCAGGAACATTGTGTGCCTGTATGAGAGTAGGTTATAAACTAACACAAAGCACAGTGCTTTATTGTTGACAACAGCTGACACAACAAAACAGAAAAGTGCCCCGGGAAAGAAAGAAAACGTTTTACTTTTTTTTCTATTTTTAAACTATGAAATAATAAATGCACATAACATAAATGGCTAGCTAATTCTAGCTTGTGACTTTAGTCATGCTGTTGTACTGTAACCAGGCCGCCATGTTAGCACTAGCTATGCTAGCTACAAAACTAGCAAAACTAACACTTAGGTGTCAGTAAGGTGTTGAGTGTTGTTTGCTTGTATTTATACCACAGTATGGTCAAATTCTCAATTCTGATAGGTCATAAAGTGCTGATTAAGAGTCTATAAAACCGTGGCTCTGATTATAGTTCCAGCTGGGAAGAGCAGGGATAAGTGAAAAGCACATAGAGGGACTCATATGTGTAGCGGACTCTCCATATAAACAGATTAAATGGCATCTAATTGTTGATACGGAGACATCCTCTGTGAGGAAATTTTTATTTATCAGTTTTTTGTCAGTCAGTGTTTTGTAACAGTCAAGTTCTAGTTTCAAGTTTACTGGCATTCTCCGTAACATGAGAAGATATACTTTGTGAACCAGAATAAAAGCAGCTTCTCAAGGTACAAAAGTTCACAACTGCTATAATGTAAGTGACAACAGGAACTAAGTTGTTTCGCAGATGTTTCAAACATTCAATGTAGCTATATATAAATGAGAAGTACAACATATACAAAATTGTAATTGTTTTCAAGTTGCACTGGTATAAGTAGAATAAAAATACTTCTGTACTTGTTGTAGCTGTCCTCTGCTCTGCTGCACCACACGACCTTGCTGCTGATTATTTTTCTGTAACAGCACACCTCACCTCACCCACGCTTTATTTCTTATGCACATTCCTAGAGCACCATTATTGGTGTAGATTTTTCATTCAGCCTACTAGCTGCATCCATAAAGTGTACGCACTACCGCAAGTTCTTGATTTGGAATCATGTGTGTAACTGCTTGATTAAAACTCTGATCTGTTTGGCAAGATTGATATAAGTTGGTAGCCTAAATCTGGTGGGAATCATTTACGGCCACTTTAAGATGACACTGACATTAGATTTATAGTGACTAAAAAAATTACGCCCTGTCACTGTGACCTCCAGCTAACTATCAGAGGAACAAAAGTCAGGAAATTGGTCCAACCCTGATAAAAAAAAGTGCAGGAGAGTAAGTGGGCAGATCTGACTGCATTCCTCTGGCTCTGGGTGTCTCAATCTGCCTTCATCTGACCCCCAGGACCATTTTACTCTATGTCACACAGGTCCAGTGGGAACACTTTTGCTTTCATTATTTTCATTTCACGCTCGTTTGCCCAAGTAAGTCCCTGGGGGTTAAAAGCTCAGTTTCTCAAGGGTTTAATATGACCAGAAATATTTTGCAGAAAAAAAAGAATTACAGATGACATCACAGAGTCAATAATTAGTCATTTATTAGTCATTTATTAGTCAAGCAATTAGTCAAGCAATTAGTCAAGCAAAATGTAAGGATTGCTGTAACAATATGATGTACTGTAATTTAAAGGTTTTCATGTAACATATTGTTAGGGGGTATTTAGGCTGTTACTTTCCAAGTAACCCATCATTTGGACTGTGTATCTCTATTTACTAGATTATTAATTTGATATATACATATCTCATGATAATGCATAACAGGTCATGGCTTACATACAATACATACATATGTAGCCATAAGTATTTCTCCATATACAGGGGGCAATTTATACTTTCTCGGATGATTGTCATTGTGATTAAGTGGTTGAAAGTCATTTTTGTCATGATCCTTTAGCTTACTAGCTATTCATGCAGAATAACCAGCAGAACTCTGTGTAGGAGGCTGGAAATGAAACCCAACCAGGTCTGTAATGCAGTCCATTTGTTTAGCGATTGTCTGTCAGAAAAAGAAATAATGTATAGGAGCTCCAGGTAGAGTGTTGTAGCCAGCTGCAAGTAAGAAAGTATTTATTCACACTGTGCTGTTACCAAGACTTGAATAACCTGGTTTCCATGCTGCTTAAGTGCATGCAGGAAAGAAAACAACTGATTATGCATTTCATTATTTTACTGCACCTACACAATCAACCTACACAGACTCAAATCTAGGACATCAGTATAATTGGAAATATTAGTGACATAAAAAATCTAAGCGTGCTGCGATATGTAGTGCAGGTGTGTCAGTATTGTGTGTGTGTTTGGTTTTGCAGGAATTTCCTGTACATGATGCACTTTTTAGTCTGCATGTGTACATGTGCATAAAAGCTATGTCCCCTTTTTAATAAAAGCGATAGCGAGATTCAAGGCAGGAGCACAACCACTATGATCCTCATCAGCTCTTTTTCTCTTTCCTTTTTCTGTTTTCTTGCTTAGAAGCAGCTCCACGGGGGGGCAGAAAGAACAAGATGATGGGAGGAACGGAATAAAAAGATCGGCAACGTATAAAAACCAGAATAGAGTGCAGAAGAGAAGCTACGAAGCACACAGCTCCATCATGGGAGCCCTGAGGGGAATATGAGAGTGAGAAAGAGAAAGCAAGAGGATTCGAGAAGCTCTTTGAAGATCCCAAGCATCCATTATGTGTAGTGTGGGATGTACATTATTACAGTGTAACTTCCTGCACCTCACTGCCACTCTCAGCAGAGAGATGAGGCTACACTTCACAATACCGAGCCTGTCTCTTACCGGACACTGTGTGCTAAGGCCTCAGAGTCTGAAAAACAGCTTAGCTGAACCTATTCACTGAGCTGGAAGCAAACAAGACCAGTGTGTGTGCTCTAAAGAATGTGGTCGCTTCAGGGAATGGTGTACAATGTCGGTTTTCAGTCAAAATCCAAAGATAATTTAGCATTTTACTTTTATTCTGCTTTTTCCCTGGTATGTAAACCCTTAAAGCTCCCAGGTGGGATCAGACTCACATCAGCTACATCAACTAAATCAGTTTTTTTATTACTTTCAGTGGTGCTACTGACTCATGGTAGTCTCCAGATAATATGCTTTAAAATAAATAAGTAAATAATTAGCCAGGAGTTTAAGGGATAGCGCATGCCTTAATGGAAAAATACATGATTTTTAAACGTTCTTAGATGACCAAAGCATAGATTTTATAGTGTAGAGTGTTTTATAGTGTATAGTGAGTAAAATTAGCTGCTACAATGAAGTCCCATTTTTTTAAATTTATTATAAAGACTACCGAAAATAAAATAAAAAAATTTGACCATTTGACTAATAAATGCTGAAATTACAAATCTGGATCAGTTACTGATTTTTTTTTTTATTTTTATTTTTTTTACAAATTTAAGTTAGCTGACAATTTACGGCAACAGGACATTGAGGTATTTCCAAGCTGTATGTCATAGATAATTACTAAATTATAGCCACCTAATTAATAAGTTATAGCCATTTAAGTAGTCTCTTGTGTTTTGTTACTATTCTATGTTGATTATTTACAATAGTTTATAATGACCACTTAAAAAAAATCCATAACCGGGTATGTGGAAAAAGAGGAAAAAGTTGTGAACTAAATTGTTTCTTTGGAATATTTGACATAATTGTCTATTATATTAATGTGGAACGTGAGCTTATGTACACATGTCCTGGCTTTCAAACATGTACACAAAATGAGTGTATTACTCCAATGTAGCAAGGGTCTGATTGAATTATTAGTAATTAAGAAGATTATTATAAAATGCAACACACTGTCAACTTAAATTCTGTATATTAATGGCGTGGCTTGTCAAATCAACCAATCAGATCAATCATCTCAAGAGCAAGGACAAACAAGGTAACATTTCCTCCTGCTGACAGAAAGCTAAACAAAGGCCATACCTTATAACCTCACTGAAGAGTCTATCCTTAGCATTACACAAAGTGTCAACAACTGATGTGAACCTGTGCACAGACTGACCCAGGCTTGTCTAGGACACCTACGATCGCAGACACACGCACAAACACATCATGAAGGAGTCCATCAGCTTAAACCTGACAAGCTGTCACACTGCATGTCCATCCCTGCATTTCTCTTCCAGCCTCTGAATAAATGACACTGCTGTCATCCTTAATCCAAATGTCACTCTCTACCAGAAAGACAGTGGATATGAAATCTGCCCACGGCTCATCTGACAACACAGCGCAAACGCTGCAGCGGCTCACAGATACTACTGGAGAAATACAGTATGTTCAAAGCACTTACTGCTTAGCTGAGTCGGAATTTTGACATAAAAGCTGCACAGATATAAATGTTACCATTTCTATAATGTGATTATTAAACAATTGCTTACCTACCTTTATTTTTCATTTTTCTATACCCTACATTATGATTAGGATATTTTTATTTAAATCTTTCATTAGGCCCCTCAGAATAAATTGTTAAAAAATGTTTTGTTTGAAAAAAAAAATCTATTTTATATTTTAGTTGCATGTTCAATCCACCAATAAATATTTGGATCCCATATTTGTTTTGTTTGTATTAACTAAATGATCATTATAGCTTTATGTTGGAAAAGGCTTGTGTCATTTAAATGCATTTCACTCTTTTTGACTGAAGTTTAATCTTCTATTTTAAACATAAATAATGTATGTGTATTATGAGTACTATAACTTTAACAAGATTCATGGAATTCAATTTATGGAATTATTCCTTTGTGAAGATGACTTAAAGGTAGGGGATTTTTAAATAATGATTCAAATAAACCTCCGCTTGCATCCGAACCTATGTGGTTTCATTTGTTTTTATGAGATTATGAAAGCGTAGTGTAGTGCTGTAGCGTAAAAAGTTTCTTGTGTGTTAGAAATACTGTTGACATTTTTTCAGTAGAAATAAAACCCAAACCCAACTCCAATCCCTTCCAGCCTCCCTTTGATTCGACATGACCCACCATCCATGAAGGTACAGGGAAGACGTGCCTCAAAACTCTGTGCTCAATAAAAACCAACCTCTTCATCAAGCACTTAAATGAGCGCCAAGTTATTCATTCATTTTTCTCTTTCTGTAATTCTCTCTAACTTGATAGTACTCTTAGACCCTGATCTTTTTGTACTAGCATGAGAATACGTTTCTGTTTATAAGAATAGGTCACTCTAGATAAAGGCATATGCAAAAAGCTGTAAATGGAAATGTTTTGTGCATTGATGCAAATCCTTTCAAGAGAAAATTACGGTGCACTCAAGAATAATTTTCTCTCCAACGTAATTAAGAATTAACAGTCTCTTATTTCTCAGTCACTTACTCTGAGATGTATTGATACAATCACAATTACAGCTCTGTCTCATCACAGCAGTTAGAGTTTTCAAAGAGCAAAGACATTGGCATGGAAAAACTGCAATAATTTGCTCCACTGACCTCTAAATGCTCAATATTTTGGCAAGCCAGTAGACAGTACATTCAAAAACAAAAGCCCCTTAGTATCTCTTGTACAATGTCTGCTACAAAAGCACAGTGTTCTCTGGGTTTAGTGGTAGTTTCTGCACTCGTGTTTTGTGCCGGAGTTTCGTTTCATTGTTGTCTGCATTTTCTGCTAGCTCACTTGGTCCAGCTCTCTCTGTGTATTTATCTCTCCATGTCTTCATTGTTTCAATTCTCTACCTCACCCTGCAATGTGTACAAAGATTAGCTGAAAAGTAAGGATAGCAAAAGAAGCAGAATTTTAAAAAAAAAAAGAACAAGAATAAAAAGAAGAAGGAGGTGAAAGACCTCCCACTGTTACATAGGATCTGCCTTCTTCTCTGCACACGTTCCTGATCAGACACAAACTTGCAGAGTGCTGATCTGGTTTTATTAGAGTTATTTTCCTAAAGACGTCTCATCAGCGTTGAGAGCAGGACCTAATCCCTTCCTCTTTATCTCAATCAGACCACATGCTGCTCTGGCAAGTGTGTGAAAATGAAATCAAATATGGGCTTGCTAAAGCTGAGAGCTAATGTGAGACTGAGTGACTCTGGATAGTAGGTGAGTGTGTATATGAGTTTTTAGTTGCAACAGCAGATTCCATCTGCATGTGTGTGTGTATGTGTGTGTTTGTATGGGGCGTAATGCAAATCATATTTTTTACAGCATGCTGACAACAAAGAGTGTAGATGATTAGTGAATTAAACCAGCACTCTTTCCATGTGAGAAACCAGCAGGGGTCTGTGCGCTCAGAGGGGAAGAAACTCACAGCAATGAGAACTTACTATTTACCAATCACTGATACCAAGGATGATTACTTCTTCTGGTTATAACCACAAAGAAAACAGAATTCTACCCAAGCCCTAATCATTTATTACTAGTTTTGTACTAGAATTGGTTTAAAAATCATGTTAGAGTAATACAGATTTATTATTTGATAAAGGTTTTAACGTGCAAGAGAAAAAAAGTCTGCCTAGCCCATAATAAGGAGTGACAAACAGGAAATGAATATCTTCCAGTGAACAGTTCCTTTCTCCTGTATGTCCATACAAGATCATTTCCAGTCCTATGTGAAAGGTTCTTTTCCCAGCAGACGTCAGAAGCCCAGTGCCTCCCCACCACCCATCTCCCTGCCACGGGAAACAGCTCACAAGCAGGGAAGCTGCCTTCCTGTTTTCAAAGAGTCTCCTATGGCATGCCGAGCTGTTTCCTGCTCTCTCTCTCTCTCTCTCTCTCTCTCTCTCTCTCTCTCACCAACATCTGGCTCTCATCCAACAGTGCAGCTGTGCTGTATTGTCAAAATGAATCATGGCACTAGCTAAATGAATATGAATGTGAATATATATATATATATATATATATATATATATATATATATATATATATATATATATATATACCCCATAGAAACTGCAAACAATCACTTCTAACATCAGCATGGTATTTAGGATTGATCTAATAGCACCCACCAGAAGCAAATTTCTACCTACCCAACTTGGCTATACATTGAATTTGTTTCTGTATTATTCTGTTTATATTCATTTTCAGTAACACCGTTGTCCTCAGGTCAGGCTTGGTGGGAGCTTATCCTAGGAATACTGGGAAGAAGGTGGGAACTGGGTCCTGAATGAGATGCCAGTCTATCTCAGTGATTCTACATATGTAGTTAGAGTGTAATTAATGACTTCTGTGTCTGTATTACTGCCCCAAATATCCAGATCTGTACCTGGATTCAAGATTAGTTAAGTGTAGCCTAAAAAGAAATGACTTTTTTTATGTATTTGTCTGTAAATTTCAGCTCAGACATTTCCTCAACTTTAGATATATCACTCAAGTTTATAATTCATCTTAATAATAGATGTGTGTAGGACAGTTTTGGTTCCCACTCATGCAGCATTTGTTTTGCTTTTTTTCCTGATCATGGCATTTTCCAAAGAATATTATTGCTTCTATTTCCAAAAAATATAAATAGACTAGTAGGCTAATTCAAAGGCAGTTACTAAAGTTGATGTAAATGTATCACACAGTGCTGCACGTTCAAGTTCATAACCCATGTCTTTCTTTGTCATATCTGAGAGCTAAGGGTCATATCTGACTGCCTGCTCATGCCTGCATGCCAGTAAAATCCTCCTGGTTTTGACATTTTTGTTGTGTCCTGCAAGACCCCAGTCCAAATGCACACCTCCAGATACTTTGTGAAAGTGTGCGGCAAGAAAAGTAAACAATTAACTTGTTCATATCAGAATTTGTATCAGTTTAGAAAATGTTATCTGTTCATTCTGAATAATGTATTAGTATTTAGTTACATCCTCAAAATCTAGTGCATATTGTCCAAATTTTAGTGAGTGTTGTTTACTTTGTTAGAGCCATCTCAGCTGTCTCAGTCAAGACTGCAAACTATTATGCTAAAATCAAATAATGAGCATTATATGGCATTATAAGAGAAAATAGCAAACTTTGGAATCTAAGATTATTTAAACTGTCCTTCTTGATTGTGTCAATATTTAGTATGCATAGATTTTATGTAATTTTGTAATGCAGACCATGAAATGAAAGTTTCAGAAATACAGCCCTTATAACTGTATAGAATATGTAAATGTGTGTTAATGGGGTTTTTTTTTGCTCCCTTTGTCTATAATTAAATGATTGCTGTATTCCTCCATATGGAAATCTGCATGTGGTAAGTCTCCCATGGGAATAGCAGCCATCTTGTTTATGTATTCAGAGCTCCCGAAACTGGTTTTGCTGAAAGAAAAAGCATAACAGTTGCCAAAGGGCAATTTTCAGTCATAAGAAATCAAACATTTTTCCCAACATAGTTAAAGTGCTTTAGTTATTTTTTTATTTTTTAATAATACTTAAGTCTAGTCTCGGCTTTTCTTCCCACCACAACTGACAACATCCAGTTGAATGACTTCAGTATTGGGTGTAATAGTTTTTACTATAAGATATATAGAATGGGCTTGAATAGGATGCTGGTTTAACAAAGGAGCACATTATGAGAAGATTTCACAACGAGGGAAAAAAGAGAGCGAGCAGCAGAAATTGAACCCCAGTAGACTCCCACGCACTTCTTACATTCCGAGTAAGGCCTGCAGTTCAATATTGGCAGCGGCATGCAGACACCACAGCAGAGGTCCCACTGAATCCAGCCAACAACATGGGAAAAGAGGAGGTATACACACAAAACAGTTTCTTCTTCCATCATGCATCAATCCGCTCATCTATATAGGCTAAGCAACTGCAAACATATTGTATTTGGATGGATTCAGTGGCTCACTTCCCATTGTTATGGCTTGTGTTTATTTTTCTTCGACACTCCAACATGGTTAGTATTAATCCTACAACAGGCAACCCCAGAGGGGAGACAAATACAATGAAATATTTAACTGCATGGAGCCTCCTGATCATGGCAGTTAGTAAAAATAAATAAATAAAAAAACGCTTAATAAATTTACAAGAGTGGCAAAAAACAGCATGGAGTGTTGTATTAGATTTCTCAACTCCAGTAGTCCTGTTCAATTACAATCTGTTAGCAGTGTTTGGTAGTTTTATACAGCTGTGTTTACACTGTGCCAAGGGAAGCTCTGACAGTGGCACTGAGAGTTCAAGGTTGCAACAGTTTCAGCAGAGCTTATGTGTAAGTGTGTATGTGTGTGTATGTGTGTGTGCATGTGTGCGTGGGCTTCATGTGAACCAGATAAAGTAAAAGCATGTGATCCTGCTGAGGATTCAGTAAAAAAAAATCTTCCCACTTTCCCCACTGTATTTCCAGAAAAACTGAAACACCACCAAGGAATACGGACGGTAGCTAATGCAGGCCTGAGCACACATTTGTGAGACCCAGATGATTGTTCTGTACATATTGGGACAAACTGATCCATAAATGGTTCTCTTACTCTTGTTCAGTTAGCAAACAAAAGTTTCCCATTAGCTTTCAGTTATGTTGCTGGTTTTGGTAGAGCTAGTAAAGTTAATAAAGGCCATTCTTTAGACAATAAGAGGTTAAGAGAATAGAAGAATCTAAAAAAGGATCAACATGAGAGCCAGGGCTTCTCAAACTGTTTGTACTCAATGTCCCCTTTAACTGTAAAATACATTTTACTCAGATATTAAGCTTATATTTTAACAGTACACATTAGGTTCATATTGGCAGTACTTATAAACTTATAGATTAAGTGACCACTCAATTGTACTAATAACTACAATAACACTATATATATATATATATATAAATATATATATAAAATTAAAATTAAAATAACATTTAAAATTATAAAATTATAAAAACTAAATTTTCTTATTAGTTATAATAACAATAATAATTATAGTAATAATAATAATAATAATAATAATAATTAAAAATAATAAAAAATAATGAGAGGAGGAACAAGAAATAATAACAATAAGCTGTGATTTCCAGCAATGTAGAAAAGTGAAAAAAAAAAAAACAAAATTAAAAAAACAATCACAGACCCCCAGCTATGCTTCCATATGACCCACTTTAAGAAGCGCTGCTGTAAGCAACCTTTTCTTCAGCCATGATAAAGGCATACTGCACAGATTCGATACCAGCTGAGACTTTCTGATTGTTTTATGACCATGTCAGATACAGGAGCATCTTTAGCATTTTATTATTAATCGCTATTCCTCAACAAAGTATCCTAGTCCAGAGCTTTAAGGTAATGTTTTCTGTCCTTTTATTCTTTGAATAAGGTATAATAATCTACAAAAGATAAATTTCAGATTAAATTGATTTGTTTATAATCTAATTGGGTTTATATGTAGACTTTAACATAACTAATTAATGCAAGGAGTATATGTACTATTAGATGATTATATGTATTGTTTGTGTTTGAGGAAACAGACTTATACGTGTTGCCCTTTACTAAAAAGGGCAAACATAATTGTAATTTCAAAGCTGAAAAAAATAATTACAGCTATTTTAGCTAACCTCATGCTAATGGTGGTTTAGATTTACAAATACACACATATATAAATAATAAATAGGCAAAACATTGTTTTTCCAATACCAAGAGAATATACAGTATGTAGAGGCTGCAGTGTCTCAGTGGTTTTGGCTCTGGGCCATAACCTTCATCTCCTCAGCGCAATTGTACAGTGGGTTGCTTTGGATAAATAAAAATATAAATCTAAAAATGAGTAAATATGAACATAAACATTTAAAGAAAGACAGAGTTACTGGGAAGGAGCAGATTCAGTATTACTTATGTCCTGTACTTCTTTTGTTTATAATACATGATATTTAAAGTGATGCATTAACATGATTATTCAGTGATCTTTTGCTTTTGATGCCTGCGGAGTACATAATAAGCCAAATATAAAAATACATGTCACATGATTTTAAGTGTATATGGAAGCATGTGCTGTATATACAGTATAGTGAATGAGTTTAGACAAATCGAGGCAATGTTTGAATCTGCAAACAAGAAGAATGCTGTTATCTTCAAATCACGATTCCCTTATTCACTATCCAGACCTGTAATGCTGAAAGGAATGTGGCTGTATGAAGCATGCGTTCAGAAACTAAATATAATAACAAAACCACCAGTCAGGATATAAACAAGCTTATGGGCATCTAGCCAGCACACTAGAATTACAATGAGTTTATGTCAAAGCTGATGACAGCCAATGTGTCAATGTAAACTTGGTGAATTGTATTATAAAATAACTTACCAGTAATCTGTTTGCTTATGGTTTCAAACATTTAGCTGGCTACACTGTATGGGGGTACACAATCACTTTCACTCGCTCATCACTTTCTACACACAAACTAATTTTAGAATTAGTTTAGTGAGTCCTGAATGACATTTCTGGATGGCAATGTAGTAATGAAAAAGTCAGTGAGTGTAATGTCACAATTTTGTTTGAACCTTTTCTTTTAATGTGGAGGTAATTAGCATGCTTTTTAGCACAATGTTCCTGAGGGGATTGTTGTCACATTTACAATGATGTGATTGTCACACCTATCAAACAGGAATCTTCTCCTCTTTACATGTATAATGTGTCTATTATTCTGTACATACAGTACATGTGTGTCTACATCTGTATATTTAATTATATGCATACACTTATGTGTTATTTTTCATAGGGTAGCGATATTCTATATGGTGGAAGGCTATGCAATGTACTGATAGACACAGTATGTGTATGTAATGCTGCATTATGTTTAATTAGTATGTGAAATAAATAAATACACAAAGCATAGGTTATACAAAGGTGCATGAATGTTATATATAACTTTTTTCACCAGCTACATTATTTATGAACTTGGTTTGCATAAAAGATTTATCCACTAACTTCATTTGGATTTAATCATTTCTGAATTCTATTAATGTTGTCTATTTTTTCACTCAGGATATATCTTAATGTCATTATGTTCTTATTTTTAAACGTTTAATAGAAGGTATAACGATTGTGCAACCAAAACCATGATGGGGTTCAATTTCTGCATAATGCCCCATGGTTATATACAAATAACATTTAAAATACGTGTATATATTATATATGAAATGTCAGGAATAATAGGAATTAATAATAGCAATAATGAATATTAATAATGTTCATTTCTTGTTTAAGAATTGTTAGGTTTGTATAAAAGCATTTTCATACCGTTGTACTGAATATCAGCAGAGTATCACAGCCATACAGATATTCACTACAACTGCACTCTTCCTCATGTGATATTGCTTAATTATTCAAGAGATATGACAGCCAGACTGAAAAGTGTGGCAACCGACCCAGTGTTCCCTTACACACACAAATACTGTTAAACAAAACAGTAAAGAAAATGTTAGCTTCAAGACATGCAGATAACCTGTACAAGAAAAACCTTGTGATATTACCTTGGGATTAAGTCAAAATAAGATACATGGTTAGATAATAAGAAAGAAGACGGCTGTCCTTATACTGCCTTACAAATGTGTCACACATTATATCAGGCACCGTGCCAGTGCAGACCAAAAAACGTCACAAGGGTGATTTATGATAACTATACTGTATCCTGAATCTAGATAATTATGATAAAAATAGATCACAAATTATTCTCTACAGAACACAGGATGTCCTCTGGCCCTCTATAAATAGCATCCTACAGTTATACCTAAAACATGTTCATTATATTGAAATATTTGCATTATACATTTCAAAAGTGTGTCTAAATATAAACCCAAATCAGTTATTAAATTGAATCCATGTTAGAATACTTGAGTGTACATTTCAGAGACAAAAAAAATACTTACAGCAAGTTCAAAGGAAGATTCACACAGACACTAAACATGAATCAAGTGCAATAGTTTGAATGCTGATTTGTGCCCGAGTTTGACCACACTGCTTCAGCATTACCAAGCTTAAAACAAATATTTGCAAAGAAACATGTGGGAGATATAATTAGCTTCAACATCATGAAGTATTGATATATAAAAGCTGAGGTAAATCTTTCTATCATGGTTTTACTGTGTGTGTGTGTGTGTGTGTGTGTTTGTGTGTGTGTGTGTGTGTGTGTGTGTGTGTGGAGGAACATTTAACTGTTTTGTGAAAATATTTGATCATGCCCCTTCCTTGCCACGGAAGAGTGTGTAGTTAGGATATGGCACAATCCTCTCTTTGTTGCCGGATGTAGAGAAAAAAAACATCCAATAAATTCTAAAATAAGAACAGGAAGGAAACAGGGGGTGGGGTGGCAGCAATGAGCAGAGGGGGAGAACGGGAGTGGGAGTGAGGAAGGAATGTTCCTATTTCACTTGTTTTTCACACACACACACACACACACCCACATACACGCACATATACATGCACACACAAATACATGCACACACATACACACACTGTCCATTAGAACAGTTACGAGAGGAATGCAGCATCACAGTTTAAACACGGGCATGTACCGTAGCATGTTTAATGATTACGTTAGATTTGAGCTTGCTGAGAGGAATATAGAGTCAGTAAAACTCTCAGCGAGCTGCCTGCAGGCTACTCGCCCCAGCACTGCCATCCGTTACAGGTCTGACAGCTACCAGACAGAACAGGTTCTTCTTTTTGATGAGTCAACAAGTCAAACTGACACTGGAGCTTGAGCTAGGGGATGCAGGATAAACACACTTGTTTATCACAGAACACACTAAGTACTCTTCTCTCTATAGCATGCTGCTCTGCTGAAACTGATGCGCAGTGTACATAAAGAAACATCGCGTGCTGATCTGAATAAAAACACAGGATAGATGCTCTGCTGCAGAGCCACAGGATGTGGTGGAATTATATCAGTGCATGAACGGCACGTCAGAATTATACAACGACTTGTACTCTCAGAAAGTTTCTAACATTTTATTGTTTGCATTTTTTTTATTAAAATGTATACATTGGATAGTTAAAGTTATTTAACTAAATGTTCTTTAAGCTTCTTAAAAAGGTCCTTTGTGGGATCACTTTAGATGAGGACAAACCAGAGGGAAAGCTGATAAAGACATACATTTAAAATTTTATTTCACTAAAAATTCTACACTCTTGGCTTCTGAGTGTTGAAACAGAGAAGCACTTGAAAGCACAAGCGCTTCGTTCAGATTTTCAGGTGAGCAAAATTGTCTGTGTTCTCTGGGTGAGAGGGGTGGCATGCTCATGCTGACCTGTCAATCACAACAACACCAGCCAATAGTAGCTGTCTGCAAGCTCATCTATGTCAAAGAAGGTGGAAGGCGGAAAGCGATTTCCTCTCAGATTAATAAAGCGAGTTATCTATCTTCCTCCAAATGTGTTAAAGCAGCCTTGTTTCACAGCATGATCAGCAGTTTGCAGTTTGCAGGCTTCATGTGTCTGGGAGGAAGCACGTGTTAGCGTGTTACGCTCTTCGGTTGGCAACTGTCACATGATAAGAAGAGCTAGGTAGTGGGTGGGAATTAGCCAGGACTAAATTAAGGAGCAAATAGGGGAAAAATCAAAGATTAGAAGAAAGGAATTTTAAGGCTTCTTTGATTAGTTAAGGTTTCTTATCTTTCAAGGGCTTCTACTTGAAATGTTCTCTGTGAGGAAAACACTGCTCTTCACCCAGGCAGAAAAATGAATAACGTTCACTTATTCTAAATTTAACCTCTTTTTCTGAAAGTGTACATTTTTAGAAAAAAAAAAATTGTTTAAGGCTTATTTGGATAGATAAGGTTTCTTATTTTCCTAGGTTTTACTTTGAACCTAAGTCAGTAAAAGTTTACCAAGAGGGAAAACTAAATAATCCATATACATATGTTCAAAATGTTAAGGTTAGGTTCTACATAAAGCCTTTAAGGGTCTACCCAACCTAACAAACCATATGGGTTCTGCTTGGTTCTACATACACTAAAAGGTAAACCCTCTACTGTAGGGTTATATAAATCGGTTATGGATTTTTGCCAGAAGGAAAAATTAAAGACCTGAAATGGCTGCCCTAATACCTTTCCCTTACATTCTCATTACAGAGAAATTTGACAATTGTACATATGGAATAGATGAAATAAAAAATAGAATGTATAAAATTCTGAGCAAATCTATAGTGAAAGACAATATGGAGATGATAATTCTTTATAATAATGAAGAATAGAGAATGATGGAGTCTGAGTGGCTGGATCCTTAGCTGATCTCTAGTGAGGGCACAGGATAGGAGAAAGAGGGGAGAGAGAGAGAGAAAGAGAGAGAGAGAGAGAGAGAGAGAGGGTAGAAGGAAAGAGTGGGAGAGAAGGAGAGAACAGCAGAGGGTCTGTGTGTTTGAAAGGGAGGCTGAGGGCAGCAGGCGCCAGAGCTCAGGCTTGCCAGGAGCTGACACTGTCACCTCACAACACAAACATGCAGCATTCCAGCTGTGAGTCTTCACCCATCTCCTTTGCCTCTCCTTCCTCTGCCTTCACCATCCGCCCCCACCTTCAGCTCTGCTTTATCTTAACAGAATTCTTTACTCCATAATCCCCACATGATCAGCAACGATTAGGATCTAGTTAGACAGTTAGACACATTTGAATACTGCAAGCTGCCTCTGGAAACATTTACAGGTTTTTTTTTCGAGTGAAGAATTCCTTCAAATTCCTCCATCTTACTAGTGCTTGTTCATTTTTTTTCCCCCAGCACCTCCTGACTTGCCCAGCTCCCTGAACAAGACCACTTGTGTTCACACGCTTGTAAAAAAAAAAGAAAAAAAAGTGTATCCTTCACTTTGAAATAGTAAGACGTTCACACTGGCTCAGTGACAGCAGTGGTCAGATGATTAACGCTGATTAATAGGGTTTCAGGAAATAGGTTGTGCAATATGAATGACTCTCTACATGGTCCTGTTTAATCAGGTCAGTGCAAAACAGATGTAGCAGGGTTACAACAGATACTAAGAAGAATTTCAATCATTTATCCTGTTTTACAGCTTTAAATATAGCAGCCCTGTCCATTCTGTAGACGTAGGCTTCATATAAATTTGCCTGTAAATCCATTTGCATTGTTTTTTTTTAAAGTGCTCCTTCATGTAGATTTAATGTGAGGTCGTTTAAGGCTGTAGAAATGCAATGCACTGATTACACAATCACTCAAAGCAATGTGTTCTGGCACTGTGATCCAGGCTGTGGCATTAAATTACATCCTTTATTAAAAACCTTGCAAATGTAGATCTATGAAAATAATAAAATGTCAGAGACTTGCAGGATCTACAGTGCTTCGTGTTATTGACATTATTTCTTTGAATATGGTGAATCCTTATCATGTAAATGTATAAGCTAGACTTGAAGTCTTCAGTGGCTGTCTTCAGCAGTTTACTGTGATGGTTAGAAAAATCTCTGAAATAGTTCTCTGGCAACAAAACAAGATGTTCACACTTGAGCTAAATACAGGTTTGAGTCTCCATTTTAGTGCTTAATACCAAGTTGTCGACTGATTCAGAAAGAAATGCTATGGATTTGATGGATTTCATGGTTGATTTTCAAGGTGCTCCTTCTCCAGGCAATCTATAATTTTCTCTCCTCCTGCAGTATTTCCAACAATTGTGAACAGAACCTGGAATTATGTGAAAATACATGTACAAATTATATATTTGTATTAACAATTGACTTCTATACCAGCAGTACAAAGATTACATAAAACTGAACTGTCACAGGACCGCTAACACGTTCAAGTCCCACTGCATTAGGCAGTTCTGGCATGGATAAATTACTAGCCCGGTACAAGCAGATTTTATGTCCGTGATATTCACTTTTTTATTTATAGTTGCCCAGGAGACAAGCAGGTTCAACAACCCTGAAAAGAAGAAAAACTACTCGTATATTGACTATCGCAATATGCCCTTCACTGTAACCTCGACAATGTAACTACAGAGCATACTTCCGAATCCCACTGCCTGCTGCACTACACACATTAGCTGAGGTGTGATCTGGTTGATGGTAAAACATTTTTTGTCTAACAAAGCTTGCGATCACCTTGTGATTAAACAAGAGAGAAAATAAAGAGCCAGGTTCAAATATTATATTTTATGTGCACTGCAAGTATCTCAGCTCTTTGCCAACAATGTAGTCACAAACACAATGTTACACATATGTCTTAATGCACTTAATTAGCTAATTAGTTTGCAATATATTATTACATTAGCTACCATTTCTTAGCGTAGTCACATAGGGTTCCAGGAGGCCAAAGGATGGGACTATGTAGCACACTGCTGCCTTAATTTGCTAAGTGCTAACTAATGAATGAATTTAACATTTGTACACCTTATTATTTATATTATTCAGTCATCCTTAAGCATATTATTCAGTATGTATGGAGTTCGTGTTACTGTGAAAAGTTTCACATGTTCTTGGTGTTGGTTGTTCTTTCACATGGTTCTTTCACATGGGCTTCTACTGAGTTATCTGGTTTCCTTCCATTGTTCAAAAGCATACAGGTCAGTGGTTTGGTGACAGTAAACTGCCCCTAGGAGTGGGTGAGTGTGTGAATAAACTGGTGTACCATCAGTGGTGAATTCTCCTTTCTTTGGCCGAGGGTTCCCAGACAAGGCTCTGTCCAGGTTACTGGATATGAACAAATTACCTTTTGATAATGACACACAAATAAGGTCAAGAGAATTTCCCAGTTGAACTCAACAAATGTTAAACTGTCTGGTTTGACTGATTAAACAATCATAAGAAATAAAGACATATGAGTCTGCATTCAAAGACATAGTGATGTAAATGTTAAGCTAAGAACTCAAAAAAAAAGCCATAAAGTGTAAAAATAAAAACTGCCTTCAGTTTGTGTTATCCTATTTCACAGCACACTGAAGCACACAGACCTGACAGCTTTGACAGAATATTCAGATAGACAGCCATGTGTGTCATGGCAGAGATGACCTTGATGTAGCCCTTTCGTCTACAACCAAGTTTCAGCTTCTTGAAGCCATGAAACAAATAAAAAAAGCAATATGCAAAAACATGTTCTCTGCTCAAAAACACAGGAGCCACAATCCTTTCACCATACTTGGCCTAATTTTGAAATTGATTTGGTAAACAAAGTAGACTTGTGTGCATCTCACAGAGCTTAACCCCTCCACTCAGAGAGGCATGAAATCTGCTAAAAATGCAAGAATATTCTTAGAAACCAATCCCATCAAACAAAAACCGAGAAACTACTCTAAACAGCAAGACAGACTACTAAACCCAAAATTACAAAATATGTGCATATAAAACACTCACATTAAAAGTCTAATGTAAAAAAATATATTTCCTTTACTAGTTCAGAATCTTAATTTCATTTAGTCATAGTAATAAATTACTAGATTGTTATGTTATCTCTATTTACGGATTCTGTAGCCTGTGTGCATCTAGCACGGAAAATAATTCCATTTCCCTTTACTAAGAAAAGAACAGAGAACAGTTTACTCGAATCTCACTCCCTTAATAAAGTCTAAGGCCAGATTGGGAAGTCAATAAATGTTTAATATATGACTACTATATTTTTAATATAAGAATACAGTTTCACACTACACAGAATTGTGTGGAATCTGCACATCATCAGAGAGAAAAAATCCATGACAAAACGGCACATAGCTTCGATTATGAGCAGGTTTTATGTGAATGGGATTTCTTTTTTCAGATAGGAATTTTTCTTTCCTGATCTAACATTCATTGAAGAACAATTAAAAACCAACTGGTCTTCAATAAAAGTTCTACCTAGGAACAATAATGAGTTGTAACTAGCTGAACTGTTCATTAGAGTTGACACCAGTCTGGATATCAAGCACACACGGTGTACATATACACGCTTCCAGGCAGACAAACAAACACAGGTCACAATTAAGTAGCAGAACTGCAAGCTGGAGTCAAATAGCACACACAGACTATAGAATAACCTCAAATGTTCATGAAGAAATAGAAGGATAGACTGCCTGTGTAAATAACAGTATCTTTAGTATATTTACTTGAATGATTAGCCAGAAAGTGCTTATTTTCTACAACAGCAGTCTAACAGCAATTTTGGCTGCAAGACAAATCGCAGGTTTATATTAATTCCTCGTTCTAATATTACTGTTTATAATAATAACAGGTAATTCACAGGGATTTCCACATAGTCTAAGAGTAATAACAAACAAATGCAAAAATAATAAATTAAAAAGGGTTAACAAAGAATAAATAGTTTTTTGGTGTTTATTTAACATTTATGGAAGGAGTCTCCAGTGTCAGTGCTCAGTCAGAGGTAAAGCTAAAGCTATTACTAATTCTTTTGTTATTTCTTGGTAATAAGATGTAAGTTATGTCTTATTAACTTCAAACCAAGATGTATTTACTGTCTCTAATGATATGTGTTATCATGTGCTTTGCATAAATAGAAATACAAATAGCTAAAAAAAAAAAAAGACAATGTGTTGTACATATATTAAAAAGAAATTGCAGTAATTGCTCAACTGCGGTGGCATAACTGTTACTTTCTAAAGCTATTCTGCTTTGTGTCATGCCATCACACCACCTTCAGTATGTGTCTTTGGCAACATACCCCACTTAGTTTTATTCCGTACATATTATATTATACTATAATTTATCTGTATAATAGTTTTATCTTTGCTTCTGATCAAACAGTTTACTTCTAAACTAAAAGTATGCTTTAAGATTTTTAAAAAAATCACAGCCGAAATATATGTAGTGTTCTCCATCCGATGAAGGCTACCAGTGTGAGTTTGATGGTGCACTCTCTCCCTCACAAACTTTAATTAATAATTTGTTCTCACTTGTATGAGTCATGTTTATATTTTCGTCAGGGTGATGATTGAACAGTGCGCACAGGGGAAATCACAGCTTATTGACAGCGTGCTGAAGTATCAGGCAGAACTCTTTACACCATTAAACAAAAAGACAAACTCATAAAATTAGGAGAGTCGAGAGAGTATTAGTAGAGATAAAACTTGATATAATTACTAATAGGGGAGTAAAAACATTTTGCTGTTGATTGATGGACACTGAGTATAAAACATGTAGGATATGGACAGTATATTTTACATTACAGTATATTTTTAACGGAACTTTTACCCTTCCACAGTCAATATGGAAATGCACGTTTCTCTCATTTTTGCTTAATTTGTTGTTTTATTTCTGACACTATTATCAGTACTGGTACTGCACAACATTTACAGTTTTCCACATTTCTTTACCACATTATATGGTCAAACTCAGTACTGGCATTATCCAGATTATAGCATTATGAAATTGACCTCAATGACATTTCCCAGGTGGTTCAGTCTGAAGACGCCGAATAACATTTTAAGTTGACTACAGGTAAAACACTATAAATTGTTCACTTCAGACACTGAATGTACTGTCCCCCAGGACCAAAAAATAGCTTTTGCTCATTTGAGTTGCTTAATTGTTAATAACGACTAATTCTTGAGTCTGTGTGAACTAAAAAAAGGAAAATCAGCACAACACAAATGGCTTTGACCCTAGAGGACTAGGCAAGGGATAGTGTAAAGGAGTGAGAGAGGGAGGCAAACAGAGGAGAGGGAATGAGAGAAAAAGAGAGTGCTTGTGCTCCTTTTCAAGGCTCTGTGAGGCTGAGAGCGGGGAGCCTGGGAACGGCAAGCCGGTTTGGCCGCCCTGCAAGAAATATCCTGTGTTGTAATGTAAACAGTGCTGAACTCTGATCTAGCCAGAAAGCCCCCGATCTGACCCGGCATTCCCGCCCAGAAGCCCGCTACTGACATTAGGAGCTCATTTTCTCATTTCCTTGGAAAGGATCATGACCCTTTCTAAAAGGTGGGGTGTGTGTGTGAATCCCTCAAATTATCTCCTTCTCCAATATGGCCTCTGTGCCAAATCTATTACTGTTCAACACGTGCAACATGACTGTGAAATCACCAGAGCATTTTAAAATGCAAGTTCAGGGCCTTAAACTTTCTCACATTATAGATTTATACTGACTAATTGGTGAAACAAAATGAAAAATTCACACCATAGTAAAAATACGCAACTTGACCCTAAGTTTTTAACACTTCACAAAGTCTGCTTATTATCATATCATATTTACTTTCCTAACTATTTGATTAAGCATAGTGTCATTGTGGTATTTGTTCCTTTTTCAAGTCAATGGAAAAATGTTATTTTAATATGTAAATTCTATTTGACCGTATACATTTTTTCAAATTCTTATAGGAACTTGTTCTGTTTAGTACCTATTATTTCAGTTACCTGATTATTGCTGTTACCTGCTATATACTGGTGAAATACCAATAAGGTCAAGTGTTACATGACGGTCTCACTAATTCACCTTGCTGTCGCATTAACATCTACAAAGCCTGAGCCACAGGAATTTATGGATGAAACCAGTGGAAAACTCCAACTGTCAAAAATAATAGCTGTGATAATGTGGAATGCCAGCTTTGGCCCAGTCACTATTTTAAAAGGTTTTTCACTAAACATTTTTCACTAAACAATTTTTAACTGGATTATTTTACCCACCTCTGCTAGTTACAGGAACAAAGTATAGGAGGAACCACAGGTAAATTTTTTTGTTTATATTAATTGAGTCAGAAACACTGATAAGTAAGAAACATTGTTTTCCCCCTGAACACGCTCATCGCTGCTAAGAGGCATGTGTGAATGCATATACACCTGAACACGCAGGTTCCCACAGGAGTCAGATTTCTGGTAAGTCCAACAAAGCACACTGCTTGTGGAAGGACATGGTGAGCCAGTCGCTCTTTTCCCTCTTCAGCACAAACCTGACAGACTCAAGGTACTTTCTGAGCTAAAGAAATGACATCAAGCATGAAAAAGGATAGCTTTTAGGAAGATATGACTCACATGTATACAGTACAGCCCAGACCTGAGACAAGCGTGGCTATGTTCAGCTGCTAATTCAGTGCACTGCAATCTTCGGGGCCAGTGAATTTCAAGTGTTTCCAAATTCATTGCATAGTCTGAGCAGAGTGAGTTATGATCCCCAAAGCTTTAGTATAGTACAGCTCTATTCAGCATATTAAAAACATTACTTATTCTCTCCTGCACACAAATACGCTGGGTTGCCAGTTTATCTGATTCTTCACATGCAATAAAATAGCAACTTAGTGTCTCTTCCCTTTATTTCTCCCCCTTACTTTAATTTGTTTTGCTTTCCACTTAGATCCCTTTGAAAAATCTTAGTCATAAAATCAGTTAAAACTGGTCACATTTAAAGACCTAAAGGATACCATAATGTTTTGATCGGAACAGGTCGGGATCAGTCGATTTATAACAGAGAAATGTTCTATTTTAAATGCTAGCTAACAAAACTGTCAGCTTAACTAGCTAGCTGACATTCTGAGGTGAAATGATAACCTACACTTTGAGAGTGTAAATGATAGCAGACATTTCTCGCACAAGCATTAGGAGAATAAGAGTGTTATCACTAACTGTCAGCTGCTGAATGTCTCTGTGTCAGTGGCTAATATACTATATAAGTTTCACATGTTCAGAGAAGATGAGAACATGTATGCAGCATGTAAAGCAGGTATTGCCTAAAATGCATGATACATTATTTACAAAACATCCTCTATACGATTGCCATTTCTTTGTACACACACAGACGTCTCTCCCATCTTTGGCTCCCAGTATGACAACAGTGTCATGTGTGATGTGTTTATGTGTGTGATGCGTTTCCCGTTCAAGTTCATCACAACCTTGCAACAGATTCCCAATCCAGCCATGAGATTGATTGAAATACATGCTTCTTATATAATTCTTAATGACTATCTGAAAAATATATACCATAAAAAAGTAAAACAAATTGGAAGACATTTTTCAAAAAAAAAAGAAAAAAGGTGTGTGTGTCTCCTGGGGGTTCTCCTATATATGGAGACTTTTGGTACACCCTGCAGAATATCCTTTGTGTGGGTAAAACAAAAAGGTCAATACTCATCATTTTTAAATATAATATAATATAATATAATATAATATAATATAATATAATATAATATAATATAATATAATATAATATAATATTATATTATATATTATTATATTATATTATATAATATATAATATAATAACATGTAACATGTTTAGAAGTTTATTAGAAAATCTTATACCTTTACTTAGAGATTTATAGATTAAAGGTTTATAAGAAATATTAAACTACGAAATTTCTCTGTTTGTGCTTAAAGATTATAGCTATAATCATAATAATATGATAAAAATCAGCCCAAATGTTACATGGAGTTAGCAAAATCTCTGTTTAAAAGTGCACAGACATGCTAGCTAGCTAAATGCTCATCCCCAGTTTAGTGTAGCTTAGCGTTTTTTAGCTTAGCATTTTTTTTCTCAGTACAAGTAAAATGCAACAACAAACAGGCTTTTTTATCTGCTTATATTACACTTTAGCACAGTGAGGTTTTGTGTTGAAAAGTATTATCTTGTGTCATCCATGTACTGCCACATAACAAGCCATAGCTTGTGTTAGCACAGCATGAGATGTTGCTTGAAAAACAACTGGAAGCTGGAGATAAGACATAAATAATATACTAGCAGGCTCCAGTGATTTCAGATGAAAATATCTGTTCTGCAACAGTTAAGGATTGTTCATAAGAATCTGTTTCATGATTTTGTTTTCAGGGAATATTCTGTAATTGTTAAGATCAGGCTTTAACACATCCACACAGACTGTCTACCACAGTCCAACACATCTTTCCCACATGTTAAAGCCATCATCAAATCTATCATATCTGTAATGCTGTACACTATAATCCTGTAAATACAAAGACAAGCCGTCTGAAATCACAATATTAAAGTATCAAGCACAGAAAACATTCGCAAAAATCAAAATGTCAGTATGAAGCCTTGATAGGCCAAAGAACCACTTCTGCATTCTCAGTGGGTTGGATGAAATGTAACTTTGCCACAGTTTAAATCCTTGGACCTGAATCATAGCTAGCAGATGTCTATGGGATAAATCTAAGCCCTCAACACACGGCTGGTATTTGAATTTAGCCACATGCAGTTGGATGAAGCAAATGACATCGCTCTAGCCATACGACAGCCAGCCTGTGCTTCTCACTGATCACCTCCCTTAGAGTGTGTGGGCTGGAAGAAATTCCTCTTGTATTTTTTTTTTCTAAACCCCGTTTCCTCACTAATTCTGCTCAGAACAAATAAGGTAAGGATTTTGTAGAGATGGCCAGAATTAGACTTGGTCTTAAAAATCAGATTGAGTAAAACTGTCATGACCTGTAGCTATTATTTTGTGCAAAGTAAACCAGGAGATGTATATGCTGAACAGTTCAGCGGTCTTCAAAGCCTCAGTCCTCTCACAGGCTGTGAATAAAACATGAGAAGTACACAGGGGGAGCCTCACAAAGATGCCGCTAGGAGAGCTAGCACAGATGAGCCGGAATGTCTTTGATTTCAGCAGCGCGAACAATTCCACTGGAGTTTTACACCAAATTCTACTCATTCACGTTCTCTTTCCATAGCTAGGTTATTGTGACCATTTTCAGTGTTCTGGTTCTAACGTAAACCTTTTCATAGCTCGCTTTGTACTTTCCTCTTTATGAAGAGACTTTGAATCAGTAGTTCTAAGAGAGCACATAGACCGGAAAAATTTGAAGCAGAAAATGTGCAACTGACATGCTTCACTGAGATGTGGAAAAATAGATACAAGATGGAATACATAACGATGTACTATAGAGTACTGAAGGAATACATTCCTTTAATTTAAGACTACTGTTCCTCATCTGGATAAAAGACATGAGAGCATTCGTGTTATCCACTGTGAGACGCTCACCTTGATACTGGATTTAGAGTAGTCTCTGAGGATTCATGTAACAGAAGAGTGTATCCAGGGTCAGGCACAGCTCCAGCTTTTTTCTCCTACAGCTCTCAAGCCAAGAACGCCACCAAATACTTAGGCATTTCCTCTTTCCTCATATTATTTTCATGCCTGCCATTTTAATGTTAATCATAGCTAATCATATTAACACACTAAACATTCCATAGTAGAACATCATATTTTACAGGAACATTACTTGTTTGCAAGGTTCAACCTACTCTGCTGAGAGTTCTACACTGTAGCACAGATGTGTGGGAAATGTTGAACATGTGGATAATCAAAGGGGTCGCTGAACACAGCTAATGCGTCTCCTGATCTCTGTACAATCTGGCTTCAGATGAGCAAACACAACTAGTTGCAACTGGTCTCTCTTTCCGTGAGAGTGTGCTCCACATGGCCCTCCCACTGTTCCCAGATCTGTCACTACCTTGAAATTAGGAAATAACAAAAAGCGTCCCGATGCCCAGGGCACTTAATCACTGGGCAGCCTCCCAACAGCCGAGTTTTCAAGGCTTGTTTGACTTTGAGTAAACACAACCAGGAAATATATTCACTGACACTAAACATTTATGCACGGGAGCTGTACTTCAAACAGTTTTACAGGAAAAGCTTCATTCTCTTTATTCAAAGCTTCATTTTGAAGAAGGTGCCTTCATTTAAAAGGGATACGTTAAAACCCATGATTAGTTTACAGTAACTGTGGATGGAATGGAAATCATTTTCAGAGCCAAGGAGTTTGTGTTTACTGATTTGTAACCTCTTGAGCTTGTCACTGTATGAACTGCTGAGAATTATACAGGATTAACAATCTCAGGAGAACAAAACATGTAAAGTCCTTCAACAAGCAGAAATGTTTAATTGATTTAGCAATTTTAATAGGCGTCAAACGGTGAAAGTAATGAAGAAGGCATGGGGACAGAGAACAAAAGCCCAGTGCTGTCCTATTGACCTAGGGGCTTCCTCAAGCTCAATTCTTCTTTAATGAATCAGCATTCTTATCATTAACCCAGCATGCTTTACTGACATACATGAGCCACTTTCCTGTCACATTCTAGCCATACATAAAAAGCATTAGTGGAGTAGTGGAGTATACTTTTCACATTAGTCTCCGAATTAGGCTTAATATCCTTCTCACTGTGTAAGTTGTAGGTTAACATGATAAAGTCACTTTCAGCTAAATATCTAAAATCTAAACACAGAAGAACAGGTATAGTCTTTACAATGGCAAAGATAACACACACACACACAAACACACACACACATTCTTTTCCTTATGATGTAATTAATGCTATATTTTCGAAGTGTTTGCCTCGTGGGGATCAACCAAACACCCCCACCAAGTCAAAACTGTCTGACATTCCAATCCTTGTGGGGACACTTGGTCCCCACAAAGATATGGCCACACATACACACACACACATACACACACACACACACACACTTCACGTGGTGCCATTGTGCGTCATAGCGCGCGCTCTGGGTTCGATATTTAGTGTAAAAGCATGTTGGACTCTTTCTTTCAGATGCTTACCGCTATGCGTGTTGCCAGTCTCGGTTCTCCCTCCCCTGTCTCTCGGTTTTTCTGCTCTCCGTTAGCCCTGGCTCCGTCCGGCCCGTGCGCCGCGCCTCCTCTCGCGCTCCTCTCCTTGCCTCTCCGGTTCGTAGCGCCCTGCTGAACAATACTGAGTAGCTGCAGGGTTGCCTCGCGCTCCCGGTCCGAGATCTCAGCCTGACCGCGCGCGTAGCGGTTCTCACACGCAGAGTGATGGCGGCGGCACAGCTCGATCCGTGCGCGCAGCCGCTCCACTATAGCGCTGTGCACAGACACCGGGCTCACTGAGGCCATGGAGCCCGAACCCACAGAACCCAAGACGGTGGGGAAACCCGGAGCCGTGGCCTGCGCCGGAGCCGCTTCTCCCATTCCACACCGTTCCGTGCTCGTTTACCGCAGAAGTTTCAGCCTCCTTTTGCGCAGAACGCAGAGCATCTTAAAGCAAATTACTCATAGGCAAAGCTCTTCATCGCCAGGCGTGAGGCTCTCTTAATCACGACACTTTTATTAAATCACAATCCATGTGCAATAAGTCTCCTGTCGATATGTGAGTTTCAAAGTTATCACTTTCTCTCACGATATTTACGACAGTTGCAAATCCAACGCAAGGTGTAACTCCTACCAGGCTAAAGCAGTTCTCTTTCGCAGTAGGTTAAAGTCGATAAACCTCGAACACAGCCCACAGACGGATCTGTGTGTACGGTGATCCTCCTACCGCGAAATAATAAGCGTAATTAGAGCCTACTATAATCCACAAAGCCAGAAACTTCCGGAGTGAAGGAGATATCTCACTGCTGTCCCGTCATTCTCTTTCCAATGCGTCTAACGCGCTGCTCCTTGCGCCTCCTCCCGTTTCCTAAACAAATGCTGCAGAAACGCGGGAGCGGACTCCACTCCTCCTCCTCCTCCTCCTCCTCCTGTTCCTCTCTTCTACCCGGCCGCTGGCGTTTATTCGGCTGCTCTGACACACTGAATAAATCTAAAGCTCTGTCTGAGAAAAAGTAAGGTCAGTGTGCGCCCTCTAGCAGCGCTGCTGGAGAATTGCAGCCTCACCAGAAGATTTGGGGCAAATATTGTAAGCACGTGGATTGATGAAAGCATTTAAAGTACACTTTAGGTATGCACTTTAGGTATTGCAAAAAAATGTTGTTTTTTAGTACCGTGGACATTAGTAAAGCTGGATATTTAAGCTTCATTCTCTGTAGGCCTGTCTTCACATACACTTATTGTAGTGATCAAACTTCCTGACTTGTTCATCCTTAGAAAGTAGAGTTGTAACTGTTTTAAAACAGATATGTATATATATATATATATATAAAAAAAAAAAAAAAAAAATATATATATATATATATATATATATATATATATATATATATATATATATACATATATATATATATATTAAGAATGCATTTTGTAATTCCTTGAGACAAAGGGAAAAGTTGGAGACAAATGTATGGTCACTGTATATATTGAGGGCAGCACGGTGGCCTCACAGCAAGAAGGGGTTCGAATCCTGGGTTTGAACAGGCAGGGGCCTTTCTGTGTGGAGTTTGCATGTTCTCCCCGTGCCTGCATGGGTTTACTCCGGGTACTCCGGTTTCCTCCCACAGTCCAAAAACATGTACATTAGGTTGATTGGTAATTCTAAATTGTCAGTGTGTGTGGTTGTTTGTCTATATGTGGACTGGTGACCTGTCCAGGGTGTACCCCTGCCTTTTGCCCAAAGTGCGCTGGGATAGGCTCCAGCAGACCCCTGTGACCCTAATTAGGAATAAAGCGGGTATAGACAATGGATGGATCTATATATTGAAACTGTGTAGTCGTGTTTAGAAATCTGCAGTCCAAGCTGGCTACTATGTTAGCCTTGACACACTGACCTTATCTGCTTTTGTATGTGAGCTTATTTGGGGTCTGACAAAATCATTAAATGATTAATGAACAGGTTAATTAATTAGCTAATTAAATAAATCCTATGTACTTTTTATTTATTATATTACATTTATTATTACATTATTGCTTATGTAAAAAAAAAAACAATAGATATGTAAAAAATTAAAATGGATCATTTATTTAACATGTTAATATGGGCAATGTCTCAGTGCAACCAGCACCTCCTGCAGACAATAAAAAGTAGCACAATGAAAACAGCCCTGACCCATAGAGGCATGGACTCCACTAGATCTCTGAAGGTGTGCTGTGGTTTCTGGCACAAAAAATGGTAGCAGCAGATTCTTTAAGTCCTGTAAGTTGTGAGGTGGGGTCTCCATTGATTGGACTTGTTTGTCCAGCACATCCCACAGATGCTCGATTGGGGAATTTGAAGGCCAAGTCAACACCTCAAACTTCTTGTTGTGCTCATCAAACCATTCCTGAACCATTTTTGCTTTGTGGGACCGCACATTATCCTGCTGAAAGAGGCCACAGCCATCAGGGAACACCGTTTCCATGAAAGGGTGTACATGGTCTGCAACAATGCCTAGGTAGGTGGTGCATGTCAAAGTAACATCCACATGGATGGCAAGACCCAAGGTTTCCCAGCAGAACATTGCCCAAAGCATGAAAATGCCTCATCCAGCTTGTCTTCTTCCCATATTTCATCCTGGTGCCATGTGTTTCCCAGGTAAGTGACACACACGCACCCGGCCATCCACGTGATGTAAAAGAAAATGTGATTCATGAGACCAGGCCACCTTCTTCCATTGCTCTGTGGTCCAGTTCTGATGCTCACGTGCCCATTGTTGGCATTTTCAGCGGTGCACAGGGGTCAACATGGGAACCCTGACTGGTCTGTGGTTATACAGCCCCATACGCAACAAACTGTGATTCACTGTGTATTCTGACACCTTTATATAAGAACCAGCATTAACAGCAATTTGAGCAACAGTAGCTCGTCTGTTGGATCGGACTACACAGGCCAGCCTTCGCTCCCCACATGCATCAGTGAGTCTTGGCCGCCCATGACCCTGTCGCCGGTTCCTTCCTTGGACCACTTTTGATAGATACTGACCACTGCAGACCGAGAACACCCCACAAGAGCTGCAGTTCTGGAGATGCTCTGATCCAATCATCTAGCCATCACAATTTGACCCTTGTTAAACTCACTCAAATCCTTACTCTTGCTCATTTTAACTGCTTCTAACACATCAACTTTGAGGACGAAATGCCTAATATATCCCACCCACTAACAGGTGCCATGATGAGGAGATAATCAGTAATCAGTGTTATTCACTTCACCTGTCAGTGCTCATAATGTCATGGCTGATTTTATATAGATAGATAGATAGATAGATAGATAGATAGATAGATAGATAGATAGATAGATAGATAGATAGATAGATAGATAGATAGATAGATAGATAGATAGATAGATAGATAGATAGATAGATAGATAGTTTCTTGTTTTTCTGTTTCCTTTTCTTTTCTTTCAGTTGGTTTTGCTTTCTTTCTTTCTTTCTTTCTTTCTTTCTTTCTTTCTTTCTTTCTTTCTTTCTTTCTTTCTTTCTTTCTTTCTTTCTTTCTTTCGTGTTTTTGCTCTCATGATTTTGTTATCCTGTCTTTGTGTCGTGATTCATGTCAGACGATATTAGTACAATCAATGTCATTGTTCTAATATAATAGCCAGTGGCTACTGTAGCATGTGATTTAAGCCGACACTGTGTAACTCAGCACCTTAGCTACAGCATCAAAATGCACTTGTTTACTACAGCATCCCTGTTGTTCTTTGCTGATGGTATATTCCACTGATCTGAGTTTCAAGATTTGATTCAATTAGTAATACAATCACTCCATTTGAAATCAATAGTCAATTAAAATGCATAAGTAAAACCTGGTTGTTGTTGTTTTTTAGCTCTATTTCTGAACACTGTGGCTTGAAATAAACACCAGATGAATGCAGCTGAATAACAGCTTCATCAGCACTTAGTGGCAAAAATGAACAAAGAGAGATAGATGTGGAAACATGTTGACATAATGAAGGCCTGAGTCAGAAGACAGGGAGCTGTTTATTAGGACAGACTGAGTCATGGCTGTGGCTGCCAGAAGGGGTCAGTAGGGCTTAGGGATGAGATTTAGTCAGATCAGAGACAGCAGACACAGGGAGTGGCCCACACTAAACGCAATACACACACAAAGATGAGGCGAAGGTGCTGACACTGAGCTGTGAGCCTATTTACTCAATTATTAGTGTAAGAAAAATAGTTTTCAAGATCATATAGAAATAGGACAAAGTATACCAGATCTTCATATGGGCAAAAGCCAGATAAATATGGCAGTTTAGTGGTAATACATATTATATATACATATAATTACATTAAAGGCCATGACACTAAACCATTCTAGGTCCCTTTACCTATGTTACATGTTTCATTTCATTTCATTGTCTGCACCGCTTATCTGATCTATACTCGGGTCACAGGGAGGAGTCCCACAGGTCACAGGTCACATCTCAGGAGTCATCGGGTATCAAGGCAGGATACACCCTGGATGGAGTGCCAACCCATCGCAGGGCACACACACATTCACACACTACGGGCAATTTAGAGACTCCAATCAGCCTAGAAGCATATCTTTGGACTGTGGGAGGAAACCCATCAACCACAGGGAGAACATGCACACAGTGAGCAGGAGCAAGACTCGAACTCAGGACGCTGGAGGTGTGAGGTGAATGTGCTAATGACTAAGCCACTGTGCCACCTACGTTACATGTTTGAAAAGTAATATGTTGTCTGAATCAATGATTAAAGCATCATGTAAATATTTCATATCCATAATTTGTCAGTCTTGAAATTTACAGGAAAAACAAGCTGTTGGTTATTATTATTATTATTATTATTATTATTATTATTATTATTATAATGATTATTATTATTATCATCATTATTAAATGTAAATGTTATTATACCATCACTTTTTCATACATTTTTCCACTCATTTAAATCTTTTTTTTCCTTTTAATTCAGATTCACATGTAGCCCAGCTAACATCATCTGCAATTAACAGAGATCATCATATTTACCTTCACAAGACAATATCTGAAAGCTTATGTTTGCACTGCAGTTTATTTTGGTCGACATTCTGAGGATATATTATCATGGAATAACAATGTTATTTTTTTTTCTGTATCCCAAAAGTACCACATTAGACCATTTTACTGGCTTTACTTGGCATATTGCTTCACAAAGATCAAGATGCGTAGCATAAATTAATGTTAGTAGAGCCACAAACTGTCATTCTTACAAGTTTTTCTTCCTGTGAACACACACATAATAAATTAATAAATTAATTCACAAGCAAATTGTATATAAAGGCTTTACAGTAATAGTAGAAATAAAACAAAGTGTACATTATTCAAGAAACTCAGTAAAAAGAAAAGATGGACAATTTTTTTTTCTATCGTGCTCAGAGAGCAAGTCATCCATCACACTACAGCATACACACACACACACACATACACACAACACAACAAAGATATTCAGTTCACTTACACATGCTCTCCCAGGACAGCACATTAAACATTTCACTTTTAGCACAGACAAAGGCATGGGGATTAACTGATTTCAGTCTCGCAGCCTTTCAGCAGAATCACAGAATGCTGAAATGCAATGCCAGTGCACCATTACCCCAGAAAATACATCTCTAAAGCTTTCCAATATCAGTGATACAAAAAGGTAGCCCCATAATCCGTGCTGACTAAACGCTCTAATCTCAAATCAAAGTAAAAAGGAGGACCTGGATTAAAGAGCACTGAATGGAGTATTTATTTAATAATAAATAAGAAATAGCTTTGATGGAAAGCAAAGATTATTTCTATCTAATTCGATTTCCAATAGGACTGGCATAGTTCTTTTAAATTGGCATAAACATCTCATCTTAATGTCTTGTGACATCTTAAAATGGCATGTAAATTTATCATTTGTGAGACCTTGCACTTTTAGAAAAACAAAATTGCCTGGAAGAGTAGCTCTTGAACATTCTGTATAGAACTCTAATACAGTGTGTTAATATGCAAAGCCCTTGCTAAAAACAAAAAACAAAAACAACAAAAAACAAGTAGCTTACAACAGAAGTTCACAAGCAGAACCACTCAGGAAACCTTCTATCTGAAAGATTTTTTTTTTCCTGATAATCTGAAGTGAACTCTACACATTATGTGATTGTAATCATTTCCTTCATCACCTGCGAAATCTAAAAGCTTTTTATTGACAGTGGTTTTAAATAGAAACTGCATGTAAAGGTTTTTTTTTTTTTTTTCTTACACAGAAAGTTAAAGCGTTTAACAGTAAAAGAGAAATGATTCATTGGAACTGCTTTCTGCTCTTTAAAAATGTAACACTCTTCATTACTGCAGTGAATTCCAATTCATCATTTACAAGACACAGTACAGCTGTAACTAATTCACCTGGTTCAGTTTAAAATACTTGTCTGTTTAACGTTTCACAGTAATGTAACACTTACGCACAGTCGTGACCTCATATTAATCTGGAGTTCACCGAGTTTACATGAAGCTGCACCAAAGTGATTGACTGGAATGACAAGTAGGTCAGTAATGCTTTAGTGTTGGTCCACTGCTGCCATCGTGCAGACGAGAAATACCAGAGATGTATTCTATGATTCTATGCAAATAAAAACACTTCTTTAATAATTGTGTGTGTGTGTGTGTGTGTGTGTGTTTGTGTGTATTTTAAACCTCTGAAGAATACACAGGCTAGTGTGGCACTTCTGCTGGCACACATTTGCACCGTGTAATAAATATGGCCATGAATCCAGGAGGAAAATATACACATCTAAAGCCATTATGACCTTGAGAACCACTTCAATATTTACTGTATCTTTTCTATATCTTCTCTGATACATAATTGAAAACCAAAGAATAATTTTGTCCACTTGCAACACGGACAAGCGAGTTCAATTTATTGCTAAGTCTCTACAGAGAGAATGCGCGATGTGTTTTCATCGTTTTCCTGACCGAACATGCACAGCTAAGCTAAATCTGCATGGGTAGATCTCTCAATGCACATCTCAGCTACATAGGTTGAATATAGTTTCATAAATTGAAAAGCTTGTTCTTTACACCACACACCAGTAAGTTTTGCCATTTTTTTTTTCTGCTGAGTCTCATGTTTGCTCAGCCACTGATGTTAATGTTAATCAGGCTTCTGTTTTCCCAGAATCGATAGACTGCAGTTCAGTTTGACTGGAAAGCCGTTACCGTAAGCTCACTCGACTCTGAAAAGAACACGGTTATTTAAATTTCATGCAGTGCTCATTTGTTAGTATTGATAACACTGCACTAGAGATAACTTTCCACCAATCAATGATATCTGTGGCCTGTACTGCACTCCCAAATAAAGAGGCAACTGCATGCAACTCATGCTGCAACTGCACAGTCTGAGGTGCAGACTTTGGTATTTTCTTTCAAATATGAGCCATCGGCTTACAAGGTTACAGAGAGAGATTAGTGGTATTGATAAATGTGTGCATCCTCAATAATCAGTAAGACATCTCGAATGTGTTTCAATATTCACAGATCTACATGCAGCCTGTGTCTTGTAAATTGTTTTTCCCACAAACCTGTGATGGTTTCTACAAATCTATGTTGTTGAAGTAGTGAATGCATGCTTTTCTTTTCATGGATCTTTTTCATTCTCCAATATAAAATTAGTTTTAAGGTATTTTAGTGACTGTCCTCAAATGTCAGATGTTTGTTTGCAGGTTTCTTATAATTACATCAGAGTGAAGAGTATTAACCTACAATATACAGTATATGCTTTGAAAAGATCACTTGATATATAATCAGTTTGTCAGGGGGATGTAACCGAGCATGTGAACCTTATTTGCAATGAACAGATAATGCAGCGTGTTTCATTTTGTTTCTTATTTTTGGGTGGGCAAGAGTGAGCAGTCAGGTATGATGCTTGCTGAATTAGTAACTGCCTGGTCAAGGTTGCAGTAGTTTAATTAGACTAGTTTGCTTATATTTTGGGAAAATGTATATAAAAAATTCCTTCACACCTCTCTAGTTGATGACAACTATGAACTCTAGTTACATAGCAGAGGTTAAGGAACTATTACAGCCAGTATTCAAAGGCTATTCTAACAGTTATAGCAATTATACCTCTGGGTTTGCCCTGATTCGTCTGAGGCATTTGTACACAAGGGAAATATTTTAATCAAACAATTTATAAGACACAAGGCATTCTTTTTCAGCACATTTTTTGATGTATCATATACCGATGATCATGATACAGCAATTTATAAAAAATAATGTGGTTAATCTTTGTCCATAGTTATCAGGCAAGGCAGTTCCTTGATGATTAATGGCTATTTTTTTCCCCTCATAAGACCAAGGGTGTGTTATGGCTTTGGGTTCCATGTTATAGCATCGCTTAAAATCCGGCTGAATCTGGTATTTTGTTGAAGGAAGAAATGTCATGGCACATGAGTCTGGTGGAAAATGAAGTGATAAGGAGGCCCACGTGCATTGTGTTTTTCATCTTGCTGTCAGAATAATTATGTTAGCGCACTGTCAGGATTTAATGCCTTTGGCCGGCTCACTGGACTGCCGGTTGTCCGTCCACTCCTGCATGGTGTTCTGAAGGGCCTGCGTCTTCTCCTTGTCCACCTGGACATAGTCAACCTTTTCATCTGATGTTGCGGAAGACGTGGAAGGCTGTGGGGAAAGATTAAGGATGAAAAAAGCTAAGTAACCAAGAAGTAGAACATGTCAACAACCATATTTGGTTCTTCAAACTATTTCATGGCTGTTGGTGGTTCGCAGTAAAGTGACATGAGTAATGACATAAGAAAATCTAAAACTGGATCACCTATTAAGATAATAATGCATGATAGGATGATAAGTGTGTTGCAGACATCCTCCTAGGGGATGTTTGACAATTTTCTTGTCTTTCTAATTCATTTTCTGTAGTCCGTTACAGAATGTGTAGTCACATTTTTCCTTCCTGAATTTTTCCACACATTGTTGGGATGCTTTGGGAAGCCAACCATAGGACAATCCGAGAAGAAAAGACTGGGATGAAGGTTCATCTTTATAAAGGACAATGTTCCTGAGCATACTTACAAAACTACACTAGATTCTAAGAACCTGAATATCTTAGAATGATCCGAACAAAACTATAGACTTCAATTAGTCTGAGAATATGTGTCATCTGTGGAGAAATTGCTGTTCACCAATCATCTCCATCCTCTGACAGAGTATGAGTAATTTTGCTTTGAACACTGGGGAGAACTATCAGAATCAAAAGTGCAAAGCAGACAGTGACATATAAGGAGACTTGTATCTGGAACTGAAGCCAGCGGTGGCTCTACAGAGTACTGATGCAAGGTTGTAAATACTTATGCAACGGAAACAAATCTCTGCTTCTTATAGCGTGTATAATTCACTTTTGTGTCACAATAGAAAACCATCCTGCACCTTCAAATATTTCAATTGTAAAAAAAACTCTAGCACTGTCTAAAGTTCAATTTGAGAGATTGAGTGAGAGATGCCTGCTCTCTCACTCTCCTGTCAATTACAGTGACACTAGCCAAACATGGGCATGTGTGCGTCATATATGTAACACACAGTGTTTTCCTCTGCACTGTGACACTGACACAACATGAGCAGTAGTTTAAAACGACATAGTTGTGGCTGGTTTTATGTGTCTGAGAGGAAGCACGTGTCAGCCTTCACCCAACCCGGAAGCTGTCAGATGGTAGCAGAGAGCTGGGTTTGTGGGTGTAAATATTGGAGAAAATGAGGGTCGAAACATAAAAAACATGACACGCAAGAATAAAAACAGTAATACATCTAAAGTGCATCAAAACAAGTACATAACAGTTATAATAAGTAATATAATTGTGCTTGCAAATTCAACTTGAATGTGTTTTATGGTGAAAAGTTACACGTTACCTTTCTGTGTGGACCAGGGGATCCAGACTGGAAATCCAGAGCCAAGTAGTCGACGTTACCACCTTTCCTAGAGGCAGGGCTGCTGGTACCACTCACCACTGGCGAGGTAGATGCTGGGTTTTGCTACAGATGCACACAATAATAATTTAGGACTCAGACATAAAGCCTTGATGATGCTACAGCAATAATATTTAAGAACTAGATAAATAATAAGGCACAGTATATGAAACTTTTATAAATAACCTTACAAACAAATCGACAGCACTAAAACGTATCTGGTTAAACATATGAGCCCTTTAGCAATGTTAGCTGAAACATGTTGTTTTGTAAACTACAACAAAGACAGGCAACTTGACTGAAAATAGTAATCACTGCCACATTTGTCCACATTTTTTCTCATCTAAGAGGTGTTTCCTCTGACCACAGATTTTATTTGGAGACATAAAGTCTATTGAAGAAGCACAGCAAAAAACTGGTTGAGGAGATGCTGTCAAAAAGTTACGATTAGATAGTGAGATATGAATGTGAAGCACTGTAAGCCTTCAAAACTTTTTAATTAGAAATCTTTCTAGGAATTTCCAAAGGTGGGTAAAACCACTGTGTTATATTTGAAGAGAATGATAGTTATTGAAAAGTAACGGTAGTATGTCAGTAAAAGCCACACATTAAAGCCTGGAAAACTATATCAAAGACCTATTCCTCTTCAGCCAGAGGATGCTGCAATTCATTGTGCTGCTCTCAGCCGTGCCAATTAAATGTGCCCACTAATTTTCACAATTCTGATTAAGATGCACTGGTGGGCTTTGGTGTGACCTACCACAAGCATCTGTCTACCGCAAGCATCACTTAGACAAGTGTGTAATTTTGAAAACTGTTCTATATTTAAAATAGCTGTCATCAAAGTGCCAGATAACATGACAAAAACTGTTTCTTTCTTTAAACGTACTTATCAGTTTAATAATGAAAAGTAAGGGTCCAAATGGGGAATAAAATGGTGCTGTTTATGGTCTAGTTTCACAATACATAAAGCCCTGAAGAACAGTCATACTAAAGATAAAACAATTTTAATCCACTGGATGGAGTTAAACACACCATTGCCACATAATTTTCCTCACTGTCTGCAGAATCAGTGCTGGTGATGCTCTGAGTGGAGATGGGTCGACAGTGCTGGGAGGAGATGGAGTTCAAAACAGGCCTGGAATTAAACAGAAAATGCATGTTTTGTGGAGTGTTTCTAATTTTTCTTTTCAACTGACATCCATTCAGCAAAGATGCAGATTTTTATAGATTCCCTGCTGATCTTTAATTACATCCATATGGCTCTAAAATAAAGACCCCTCGATACAAAATGCACATTAAACATGAGATACACCCACAAAATCCTGCCAGTAGTAATAAAATGAAATTCTGAGCTCTGTCATCTCACATATGTTAACAGCTAATCACAAAAAAATTCCAGAGCTAGGAAATATGGCTAAAAATAGCTTACACAGGTCTGCTCCAAGACAAGGTCACAGGGCTCTTAAAAGGAAGCTCATCAATGATGCCATTGTTCCTCAGGTCCAGAGGTGATGGCTTTACTACAAATAACAATTAATTAACAAGCATTAAAATAATTAGTGAATATAAAGTACTGAATATGCACCATTAAATGTTAAGGCGATTTGGGTGCCAAATATTTATATACTTAAATATTTATTTTAATTTAACTGAATATTTTTAATATTTAAAGTAATAACTCTTGGCCACCAGTGAGCTGAAATGATCAAAACACATCCCTTACCTTTTCTGTTGGGCTTAAGGTTGCGGTTGATTGGTGGAGGTGTGACGTCACTCACACGGCCTGGTCGGTAGCACATTGATGCTGTACTGCCTTTCCTGGCTGGAAGAGTGGCGGAGAATCCTGGAAAGTCAAAGTGGTGTGGACCAGGACTCATGGGAATGTAGTTGTTCTTGGGGCTGTCAGCCAGGGCAGCATTGAGAGGGGAGGTGGAGGAGCCAGGGTTCATAGGCACGTAGTTGTCTTCAGAATTTCCACTGTCTGAGCGGGTAAGTGGAGTTTTTTCTCTCTGTCAAAAGACGTGAGAACTAAACTCTAACTAGGTTCACACTGCAGGATATTCACTGCTTTGTGCAGTTTAATGCTATATACAGTAAAGAAGAGATGATGTATGTTTAAGAGTTTTTTACCATGTAGGAACTGAAGCCATCATTGACAGATTCTACTGATTGACCAGAGTTATTGAAATAGTGTGGACGCTGATTGCTGGTCTCAAACGAGGATCCTGCAGAGAAGATAAACACAAAAACCCTTTTCAGAAACATCTTCCAGTAATAAAGTTTGCTGGAACATTCCTGACAGAGACTCCTGGGCTGTGTTAAAAAAGGCAGTCATTCCTGTCATCCATTTCAAAACAATGAGCAATGATTTTCTCAGAGTGGTCAACACATGAAACTACTTCATCATACACTCCATTGCTTTCCGATTATCCTTTCTGGGAACATGGCTGCCAAACACAGGTGCATGAACAGACTGTTATTGAGCCAGCAGGGTCAAAAGGTTACTTCCTGTTACTCCAGACATGTTGGCCTGGCCTGACTGAGCACAGAGCCACCACAGAGGCCTAGAACAGAGCCTGCTCGTCTGTTTTTTTCTCTGCTTATCAGGCCGGAACGAGCCACTCTGGGATTGCATGCATGGTTTGAATTTCATTATCCTCCCTGCAGATCAGAGCGGCACAAGCCAGATTGCCTCTGTTTCAAATCAGATGTGAGCAGTGAATGGAGAATGAGAGAGAGATGAAGATACAGGAAGGAAGAATGGAAAGGAACCAGTTTATAACTAAACAAGGCAGCAGTAGAAGCCTGAGATTATCAGCTGAAATATATGATTCTGAAAGAAAGAAGTTGGAAAAATCTAGAAGGAATGTAAGTAAAACGATTTCTGTGATGAGTGTCATTGAAATGAAAAATCCTTTCATATTATCTCTGTTATTATTATTATTATTATTTTTTTTTTTTTTTACACCACAATCATATTGACTTAAAGCATCTGTGTGACTTCCAAGTTCCACTTACAAAACTCATAATAAAATAATAAAAATTATTTATAAATTGAAACTCAAGAACTGTCCTTCTGGCGTGAATTTATTTCTGTAAAATATATTTTGTGTTATTTGTAAATAAAAACAAATTGCGTGGGAAACAAAAGGCTAGTATATAATTCAGTTGATCTTAATTTTTATGTGACTTATTACATTTTACTAGAAAAATAATGTTTTCAAGATACAATACAAACTCTGAATACCAATCATAGATAGATTGTGGAAATACAACATTTATTACTTTTAGTTTTTTATTACTTTCATGTAAACAAATGTAAATCTTAGACAATTTGATTTAGTGTATAATATATAATTAGAAATTCATTAATAAATCCAATACCTCTGTGAAGCTTGATGTTCTCCACAGCTGGAAGAGTGTTCCTCCTTGGGATGACAGACACATTAGCCATGTCTCCATTCTGTCCGAGGGACTGAGGGCTTCCCCAGCGTGTTTCTGAGTTCAGGCTGGGTTTTGGTGGTCTGGGGGGTGGGGGGCCACCCGTTGAATCTGCACTGTTGGGTGTCAGAGCGTTGTGGTTCCTATCGAATGTGCGAGGTATCTGATAGATAGAGCCGGGTGTGCCAGGCAGATCGTAGTTGTCAGGAGGGCGGTGGTCGTTGAGTTGCACAGTGGCGAGGGCATTACTGGGTGTCTTATAGGTGTAAATTTCATCAGATTCCAGGTCAGAAGGCTCTTCGGCACTGTGGGCTCGGGGCAGCACATAGCAGGGTGAATCTGCACGTACCCCAAGCTGTTGGTGTTTGTTGGATTTGGGGAGGCTGTAGGAGCCATGCAGCTGAGAACCCGTCCCGTTCAGACACTGTGAAACTCCATGAGCAAGACGCTGCATTGCTGAGTCACTGCCCAACAACAGACTGCCACGCTGCGCCTGCGAGAAACTGGCACTCCTGGTGGAGAAATGCAGTGTTTTTTTTTTTAATATATATAATATATAATATGTATAATAATGTATAATATATATACAATATATTATAGGTGATGTCTGTTTTTTGGGTAGATGCTTTAAACTTATTTGCTTTATTTATTTATGTTCATATCATTAATTATTAATAAAAATGTATATACAGAGGAACAGCCAACAAATGAATTCATATCACTTTTTGATATTTTGGAATTTTTCTTTTTCTTTCTTTCTTTTTTTCTACCTTTGAACCACATACAAAAGGCACAAACAATAGTCAGTTTTTAGAATTTTCTTCCTATTTCCTTATACAGTACATACATTAATATATAAATAAACATTATAGCAATATAAAGCCTTAGATGCTTTGTTCTACGATTTGCTGCAAAATCAAGATATCAGAGCCTTTAAGATATCTAGTCTGCTCCAGCAATGGGTATGTTGGAGTGGAGTGCATAAGACATTGTGTTTAAAAAAAAAATCTATATACAGGACTGCCATAAATGCTATATTACGTGGCTGCACCCGAAAGGCAACAGCATTCAGTGTTTCCCACTCTCAGGCATGATGGATGATGCTATTAGAGTCTATAATAACACAGTCTCACATTCAGCTGAGTCATTTTATTGAAAAGGCAGTCTGATATATAGTGGGTCTATGGGAAGAGCGCTTAAACTTGCATCCATATTAAAAAATGGACTTTTTTTTGTGTCGCTTCATATAAACAAGTGGTACTCTTAAGACAGTGAGACATTAAACATCTTTAGGGTTCGAGAAAGATCACTAATTGTCACATGCTGCCTTCAGTTTACTTACTAAATCCAGCTACATCACTAAATCCCTAAGACTATGATAATGAACCTACTGGACAAACAGTAAATCAGATACACTTAGCCATGAAGATGATTATGGATCATGAGCACTTTAATCTCTGGCTTGTGGATGATGTGACATGGGAACTAAACTATAGTGGTTGACATTAAGTGTCTGCACCCACTGAAAAGTTTAGAGTGTTTGTGTGGGACTGTGATTTCTGCATCTTATCTGACCAGGGAATCAGGGAATAGCCCAAAAATATTTGAATGTAATGTAATTTAAATAAAAATCAAAAATATTCCTCAAAAATACTTAGAACTTGAGAAAGTACAAATCTAAACTTTGCAGAAGAACCATTCACACCACTTTTGCAACTATCTAAAAACTGCTCCAAAAAAAAAAAAAAATATGAAAACATTTTTGGTCATGCTGCCATTGAATTAGATATGTCTTCTACAAAAATCTGGGGCTGTTCATGAACAGTTATATTCATACTGAGACTCCATTCAATTAATCATGTGAGATCCTGGGCCAATATAGGAGTGTGACAGCAACAGCGATACTTATGTAATCACAACAGCTTAATATTATGGGCTGTCTTATGCAGATTCAGGACATAATCCCATTTAACCTAATGATATTAGAAATTGTTGGTAAACACATTTGCAGGAGACATTTTGCATTTAAGCTGCTATAGAAATGCTCAGTGCTTTCCTAAACTCTGAATATCCTATTAAGCACTTTAATGCCTTAATGCGTTTACAGAGCCTGTAAACTAATGGCTAATCAGGGAGATTTGTTAGGCTGCTTCTCAACACAACAGCTAATACTGTTAATGTTATCCTGCTGAAAGTTAGATACTGAAGTTGGTTAATGTAACAGAAGCAATAATAATTATAAAACAGGGTGTGACCTGGCCAGACAAAAAATGGTATTTATGACTGATAACAAAGAAACAGGCAGTGTTTTGAGAAATCTCTGCATCCAGGCTAAGCATCTCTCTCTAAAGTGTTAATCCTGATAGAAAAGCCTGTGCACTAAACATATTTCAATCCATTCAATAATTGTGCTGATAAATCAGCAGAATACAATATTTCCAGTCTTATTTTATGTCCTTGTGTTTCCATTACCAATTTATATAGTATTTGATTTTTTTTTTTTTAAAGTCACACTTGCTATTAATTCAGGTTCCTATTCAGAGTTAAAGGTAAGCTTCACTAACATGTTTACACATAACAGAATAAAAACTAATGGTAGCTAAAGATGGATGACAATGGTTCCTCTGGAAAGTCAAGCAAAAATCTAACAGTATTGTTGTTTGGACCGTGAACTCTGACCGAATGTTTCAAAAACCATAGGAAGTCTAAGGATGGTGTGCAGAGGTCATGACTCTTACCGGGTGCTCTCGCTCTTCCGGCTCATGCACTGGTGAAGAAGGAGGTAGTCCTGGGGGGCGCTGTTGGACAGGGGGGCATGGGAGTGGCGTATTGGCATGTCAAAGGTGAACAGCATTGGTTGGCTAGAGTGTGATGGCACAGTCGTCTTGCGTTCACCTGAGGAGCCAGAGAACAGAGTACTGCTGAGGTCACCAGCCATGGAGCGATGCATGTGGGTAGTGGATGGCCTGTCATCTGTAGTAATTGAAAAATAAATAATGGAAGATTTAGACATTGTGCATAAAATCAATTCAGACATCACACAACTTTCAGTTTCACTGGATTTGATTAGTAAGTTAAAACAAAAACAAAACCAACATTAAATCACAAACATCATGAGGTCACAGGAAACAGGATGTCCTGAAAACTAAACAAAGGATTTTATTTAAAATTGCCCGCCAAAATGGATTTATTGATTTCTTTTTGCATGTCTGTATATAGAAAACACCAGCCAGCTTCTCATTCCCGCCATAATCAATGAAGTCAATAGTCGTGGAAAATTAAATTAAGAACGTTAAGCCGTAACATCCATTTTGGTGGTTTGGATTGAATAGTTTTCAGTGTGTACTCCAAACTCAATCGTTGCAGAAAGCCAATGTTGGAGGAAAAGGGACAAAAGAAGGAATTTTTAGGTTTCTCTGTCTCCAGCCAAAGGTAATTTTTGATAGCATGCTTTCCCTGCTACATTAACAACACACACAAAATTGTACAGCCTCTATAATCTATACCGTGTCTGTTCTTCTCTTTTAACACAGAACTGTGTGAACAACATGGCCTTTGCATTGGGCTGTTTCTTAATGACATCTGATTTTTGCAGCATGGGTCTGCTGAGTGGAGGCAAATCTCAGGCCTTGCAACTCAAAATAGACCAGGCGGGAAGCCAAAAAAACAGAAAGTGCATATGACCCTTTCTTCCCACCACCCATCATCCTCCTCACGCACAACAAGCTGGGCAGAAAAAGTGAGAGAGTGCCAAAGAGTGGGCGGAAAAGTAAGTTTATTACGCCTCTTGAGAAGATCTGCACTTTCCACATGCTGTAGTGGGAGGCAGAATGATACCCACCACCACATATCCAGACCTCATCAGTTTCTGTTCTTCAACTTATGGGGTCATGTGATGCATTTGCTTACTATTTGCAGCTATTATATAAAATACTCAAGAAAAGAAAGAGTTTTTCCTGCTAAACTTGAGGAATCAGCATGACAGTTATTTAGTACATAGACCTCGGGGTGAATGCTGTCATACCCCTGACTCGGACACAGACAAAGGGAGAGGGAAATAGAGACAAAGGAAGACAAAGAATTTCCTCACTTTGCCCCACCACTGGACAACTGGAAAAAGGCTATGACCAGGCCACAGTGTCAGTGGGCTCATACTGGTCTTCAATTAGTCCATTGTTTTATGAGGCTCCACTACCACTCTTATGGCTAGTTTAGCAAGCACTCTTCCAGTGGCCTCTGAGACCTCTGTAAATGCTTCTCCATAGGCTCTGGTCCTCTTACAGGCATGATATGTATTGATTTATTGGGAGATGCTCACCCCCCACCCAAGACAAAATATACACTTCACATTTGTTACAGAGCTTGTTGGAATCAGGTTACATGATGGAGAAAATACCTTCAGGCAGTGCACTGGCAGTTGAACTCTATAGTACTATATAGGTTTGACCATGTTGACTCAAAATGGAAATTTACATTATACAGTAGTTACGAGACAACACAGCCCAGGGAGTAGGCCTGATGGCTTATCACTGATGCTAATGGGATTGATCAATACATTTGCTACAGTAAAGTGCCTAAAAAGGTTTGATTGATGGTACTATGGAAAAGTGTTTAGGGTATAGGTTTTCCAAAAATGTACCATATTCAAATAACCTAATATCTTTCTTTCATTTCTTTCAGTTGATTTTATCAAATCATTTAATATTTCCTTAAGAAACTTTTGACTGATGTACCTTCATCCTTGTTTACTGAATGGTGTTTCCATCAAAAATATTAGGATTATATAAAAAGATCTTTGTGGTGAAAAATAATTATTCACTTTATTACAGAAACAATAAATAGGAAACTAAAATATTTCTTAAACATCATTTTTATTTTTAAGCATGCACAATCACCATTTTAGAAAATAAAACCCTTCTATGTCATTATACCCAAATGCACAAAGCTTTTTAATTTCTGTACACGTGTAAGTGATGTGTCAAAGCACTGCGGCTATGTTCCTATAAAGGCCAGTGATACCTTACCTACTGGCAAAGCTGCCACAATCTAACAATATCAGGAGTCCAAAATTAGCAGGGCTGGAATAAGGAGAAAGTGAGGAGAAAGGCAGTCTTTTATCAAAACCTCATTTCCGCTCTACACTGAAAAAGTCATCCAAGGACAGGCGATAATATGATTTATATCTTATACAGAAATAGAAATATGGAATGACCCAGTGATAAAATCTGATTTTAGTATATTAAAAAAAAAAAGAAATTTACAGATACTACAGATTTTTTCTGTAGTATCTATTTAATAGCTTGCTCTGATGGTCAATCTTCTAAACCATATTCACGCTCATATCAGACCAAATTATATCAAAACAGAGAAAAACTACATTCACTTTTTTTTTTAAACCTTTTTCAGTTTTAATGGCTGGCTGATGAAAAGTCATTTCCTCAACAGTTTCTGCAAAAATGGATGGTGTTTATTGGAGAAGAACTTCACCCTGTCTCTACTAAAAGACTCTGGACAGACTGCTTTTGTCTCTTCGGTCCAATTCTCCAGCACAACACCCAGCACAATGATAATGGTGCATCCAAAATGGTACGCCAAGAGGCATTTACATTCCTCGAGTTGGGACACTCTATTTGTCCTAATGAGGCTGACGTCAATAGATAACATCTCTGGCCACTTCAGAGACTACTGTGGAGGCTGGTAAGAGGATGACAATAGTGGTGGTGTTATGGAAAACTTGTGGCCTAATAATATACCTCAATAACAAAAACTGGTGACATTTAAACTGGGAACAAGTGAACAACATCCAAATTAAAGAGACAGATTTGTGTCTGAAAAGCTAGTGAGCTGAGATGGTCAGGGAGACTTGGTCTGAATATAAAGCAATTATCAGAGTGACACAGCAAGATGAGAGCCTTGTCCCAAGAGTCTTCTCCAACCCCCTCCACCACTGCCTGCATCATGAGTGCTGCTCGCAACCACACAGCAACTTCAATTAGCCTCAAGAGCTTGGACTGATCAATCTGTGAAAAAGTCCTGCTTATCCAGGACCAGTGAATCAGTCTGTTTTTAATTTAATTTTTTTATATATATATTTCAAATCATGAAGGAAAGCCGGAAGGAAAATCGTGTTCCTCCTCTATGTCTAGGTTTGCAGGGAGAAAATCCAAGGACTACTGCAAAGCAGTAAACAGATGATCATCCATAATCAGGGAGGAGTGAAGGAGGGGAAAAGAAATGAGAGTGAAAGAGTTCATTGCGGAGGATTGGAGGATTGCATTTCATTCTCTCAGTGGAAAAAGTGAGAGTAATACCTGGAACAGAGCACATCAGCTCCTACGGCCAAGGGTGTGGAAGACAGCAATGTATAAACTGATAGTATATTACAGAGAGGCTGAGAGAAATTGCGGAAACATCAATGTAATACTTCTGATAAGAATAATGATACTGTTCCGCAATTAGTACTACCGAATCTGATTAGGTTTGACAAATAATTCAACTGGAAAAGTACTAATGTGTCTAACAATGCAAAAGAGGAGGAAGAGGATATACATTTAAACATAGTATATTATGCATTTAAACGTTAGGTTTGCCAAATAATACCATTAGTATTTTGCTCACTAACATACACAGTGGATGTTTGGTAGTTTCAATGATTGGAAGTTTTTAGTTCCGATCTCAGAGTTGTTCATATAAATGCTATAACTGTTTTGGACAAAAACAACTGCCAAATAAGGATTCGGCATAATAAGGATAAGTTGGTTTAGATAAACATCTTCTGAATGAGTAAATTACATATTTCTCATAAAATGTAAGGACTAGAACAGAGTTTATCAGTGTTTGATGAGCCAGAATCAGCATTTACAAACTAGTGGAACCAAAATGGATGCCCTTGATGATCTCAAGGCATGCTCTCAAAAACACAGCCTAATGGCTCGATGTTTTAGACACCATGAGCTGTACTATAGAAACAGAGAGCATTAGTGCACACATTTACACTCCCACTTGAGTAGTAGTAAGTAGTAAGTGGATTGTATTACTTGCTATTTATTTGCTGGTGTAGCGCCTACCATACAAAGCTAACCATGAGATATCTCCTTTCAGGTTAATACCATGCTATCAATATATGCTGCTGTTTTATACTGAAAGGGACTTCATGTAAACACTTAAGCAGCTGTTTCCATTGCAATCGTAAAGCGAGCATGAAATTTCAACAGATTTTTCATTTATCTTTTTCCTCGAGGATATAAATTCTTGGTGCGATGCTTTTGGACAGATTTTATTTTGCTGTTTATTCACCAGCCAGAAAAACATTATTGATGAATGAGGCATTTAGAGACATTCAGCCTTGAGGAAAAGGCAAGTACAGCAATATGCTAATGCAAAAAAATGAAATTACATAAAAATCGTTGTAGAAAATTAAAATGGCTTGCAAACAAAAGGCAGGAATTTGACACAGCTGGCTTTAATGTTACAATATTCCAAAAAACCTCAATTAGCAGCATTACCTGTGTTGTATTAGGAGATAATCCAGCCCTAACTAGACTGTGGAAGGCAACACTGAGGACTGCTGTTGTTTCTGTTGGGACTGGGTAAAAATCTTCATCTCAGTCTCGCCTTTCTGCACTGTAATTAACTCTCATTGGTTCAGGACACAAACTAATAGCCATACACTCCACATGATGATGCGTAAAAATAGAAAATTCCCTCCTGCCTTCTTGAAGTATCAGTTTCCAGTATCACTTTCAGTGATGCTCTGATATAAAATCAGTGTAGCCATGAGCTATTGAGCAGAATTTTTATGGCAGATGCTGGAGGGCTCATATCTCTGTATTGGCTTTAAAATCAGAGTAATAAAACTTTGCTGTTATCACACAGCCTAAAAAGTTTAATATAATTATTGGTCACATTGTGTTACTAGAGCCCAATAAATTCCTGGCTGAATACTATTCTCTGAGATCCTCTAATGACAGGACTGCCATCAAATAAAATGACTGCAAACCTAATCAATCATAAGTATGATCTAGACTCATGTAGAAAACAGGGTCACAAAGTCAACTTGAGTTAATAAGGATTTTTTCCAATTAAAAATTTCATCCAATTTGCAAGTTTACTTTATGGTTCACCATTGCCACCACCATATTTGATAGCTGCCCCGCAAGTCTTTCATAATCCTACAGCATGGTGTCCTCCAAGCAGTCACACTTTAAGATTTTTATTTTGACTCTACCAGAACTTTATTATTGGCTGATTTTGGTCACAGCCTCAATAAATCAACCATTATGTGTTCTAAAAGCGTACATCTCAACACACACCCAACAATCTTCAGGTAAATTGTTCTGTCAGTCGTTCCTTTAAACGCAAACATGCTAACTTGAAATAGGACAGTGAAGAGAAACATACTGATGAGCCTTTTCTAGATCTGGGAACTAGCCTAAATTTCCTTTATGATTGATTCACTGAATTCTAAGGTCACTTTTAAATTTTGGGGGAAAAAAACAAGACAGATTTACAGAAGCACAAAAGAACAGTCTCAACATGAAGTTCACATCTGAACACTGGAAGATAGACTAAATGCTTTGGTAAGTAGCACTCATGGGAGATGTTATTGTAGGATTACAGCAGTTTCAGTACTCTGCATCCAGGGCAGATCCATGTTAATCAATAAGGGGGAAAAAAATATTTCATGTCATTTTTGTTGTAAATGTGAATACATGGCCTAATATATGCTACATGTTCTATTTTTGAATAAATTATTCCATTAGAAAATGAGCATGTGCTTTCTAATGAAGATGGGGTTTTGCTGTTCTTAAATTACTTGTTTAATAAATCAACCACCTACATTTTATCATGTTTCCAGAAAAGATACTATGATATGGGAAAGGCAACACTTCCCTGGCCTATGAAGCAGGGTGTGTGCTGCAGTGCTGATGAGTGCCGGTATTCTGGGATGTGGAGGAGCAGCAGTTTGAGGCAGACAGCTGAGTAGCATCAGCAATCTGACCCCACAGCACCATGGCGTCTCGCTATTTCAACAAAAATCGATGGACATGAAGGGCACTTTGTGTGCGTGTGTGCGTGTTTTCGAGCGGGTTTGCCGGAGGGGAGGGGGTCTGTTTAGGCTGCCCTTGCATAACCTTGGTGAATGTCCCATGAGAAGCTTACACTCACTCTCCCCTTCCCTGTGCAGTCTAACCTTGCCCGGCTAGTCAGACAGATCAGAGTATCGATACCAGCTTGCTGCTGCTCGCATATACCATCCCCCAGAGCACTTCTATTACATGCACATTCACCCAAACACACACACTCACACACCCATTCCCTGAAGATAAAGTCTACATAAGAAAAAAAAAAAATCACATAATTTAAGAATAAATAATTTAAAATAAGCAGGACTATGCTCCACTTGTATAAAGATATATACGGTGAAGGCTTAGACTGAAAGGATTATAAACACTTTCCACAATGAATTCACGCTCAAGTGTAAAGATAAGGCTCAAGTCAGACTTTCGCAACATTTGCTGTGAATCATTGTTTTGACTACACTGGCATAGTTGTGCTCTCCATGTGAACTGTCTGGGTCCATAAAAATAAGAACAAAATAGTCTGTTTAGCTTCGTCATCCTGGGAATCCCCCACATCTGTGTAAGTAGATCCAAAAGTGTGCAGATTTTTTAGGTATTACGTTGCTGGAGCTGCAAAACCCCTGATAACAACAAGCCCAGCTGATACACACTAGGTACTGAGAAACTTCTTGTTTGTCCTGAAAACAGATGTCTGGCTACACATATGATCTAGACAACAGAACATCCTTGTTTATTCAGATTGACATATTTGTAGACAAAACTAGCCTTAAAAGACAGAACACTGTAAGCATAACACTCAAGTTCGGAGTAGAAGAAAATGCCTATTGGTAAACAAGTAGGCTGAAAGTGAATCATAGCCAGAAATGAAAGGCTCTGGATTTTAGCAAGGAGAGCATCTTTAGTGTACATATGGGTCATCTGTCTCTTTTTTAGGTGAAATTCTCACTAAAATCTCATCTTGTGATCTTACATGAATTACAATAACACACATCTCCAACACTGCCAACAAATACACAGCTCTTGGAATTGCACTGCCAAGAACTGTATTTTTATCCACTACTAAGAACTGTCTTATATTTAAACAATCGGATACTAAAGAAAAACTTACTATACATAACATAGATACCATAGATACTAAAGACCTACTGTATGTCTTTTCTTTAAGAGGAAGATTCTCATTTGGTCATTACTTAAAAAAAAAAAAAAAAAGAAAGGTTATTTTGCCTAAATAGATAGCTCTCCTGATCACATGACAGTTACCACAAGGGAGGGTGAAGGCTAGTATGTACCTCCTCTGAGACAAATGAAGCCAGACCCTGCATCTTTTCAAACTATTCTCATGCTACATGACAGTACAATGTACTACACAAGCCTACTGACTGGCCACCACCGGTTAACATTGTTCTAACTGACAGCTAACTTTGCTCTTTTGGACTTGCAGCATGTTACCAAAGCTTGCTTAGGGTTTAGGAAGAAAATTGGACTGTTCAATTAGATAGCAAACGAGCAAACTTAGATAATGCTAGGAGTATACTGGGAAAATCATAGCTTACTCCACACACTTTCTTCAGCTGCGATGCCTTTCACAGCAGAAACTCAGAATAAGAATAAGAGCCCTGAAATCCCGTAGCAGTCCACACCTCCACAGTTTCTTCCCCCAGGCTACAATCTGTCTAAATAAAAACTTTTTCCACATCCCTTCCCCTCTGACAGGCAGCACAAATCACTTTAATACACCATTAAAATTAAACTGCAATTGCGTGAACACCTGCAGTAAGTGCACAATAACACTTACTATTGTTGTAGTAATAATTATATTACATCTCTACATTCTGCTGCATCAAAAATAATTCCTTGTACAACCTGGCAAATAAAAACATTTATTTTGATGCTAATAGCCAGTACATGTTAAAAATAACATTAATCTTGTAGTTTTCTAAAGGAATTTCATTAATATTTCTAATGTACTTTTATTGCAGAATTTTACTTGAAGTAACTCGTGAAACATCAGCATTTTTATTTTATTATAGTAATGTTTTACTATATGATGAATGATGTCAACAGTTATCTGTTTGTCACATATGTAAGTATACATCAATGAATGAAACTGAAACTCGCTTTTTCTTTAGCTGTGCAACAATAAATCATCACTTAGATACATGTTAATTATGTATTTTCTTGTAGAAAAGATATTTGTCAAAGCCCCATCAATGTGCTGATGACATAAAATCAGTACATGATACTTTTAAAGCCTACTGTAGAGCACTCAGTCACTCAGAGGTGAGCTGGTCTGTCCTATTTCTCAAAGAGTGTAGAGCAGTTGACAACTTGATACTAGCTGGGGGGAATTTAAGAGGTCAGCAATGGCATTTGGCCGAGAAAAAAGCGAGAGAGAGAGAGAGATCTGCTCTGATCTATATTGCAATCCTGGTGTGCATGTGTGTTTTATTCTCTGGAGGAGGCCATAGCTCTAGCTCGTACAAGAACTCTCAGATCAGAGGAGCAGCATCTTGTGAAGAGAGGTCATTTAGAAGAGTTTAAAGTTGCAGCAGGGGCGGCATGTGTGTGTTAGAATGAGTGCAGAGGGGTAGTGTGGATATAAGTGTGTTTGTGTGTGTGTGTGTGTGTGTGTGTAGGGGGGAGAGATGGTCTGTTAACGGTTTCTTCAAACCATGTCATGAAATGTACAGTCAAGCAAAAACAAATCATTTAAAAAACTATATACCTGTAAAAGCTGAAAAATATAAATAAATGACAGTACATACAGTATTTTGGCTGTGAGATTAAACCTAATATGATTAAACAAGATGAAATTCACTGACTGTGTTTTCCACTGCATATTTTTCCAGCATCACTAGTGTAAATATTAAGAGAAAGAGAAGATAAGAGAAGATATTACAAATTACTTTTCTAATCCTGCCTGCCTTAATATTTTCAAACGGACATAATTAGTTAATTAGTCACATTAGTCAAGAATTGCAACAAGTAGCATAAACACAGTGATCGAGTTTTGACTGAATTTGATCACAAGCACTATGCAGTGTCATGTTTGCCCCATATTCATCAACATGACCTTTCTTTGTAAATGCAACAACAGTCCTCTCCCATGACTTTGTACTATTACGAACTTTATTATACAATCCTAATTAGTGTATATTCTAATTATCCACCCACTCAAATAATTGCATCTTAACTATCTTGAACCAATGTGTTACGTCAATTTATAAGAAGGGGTTTAACCGACCACTGCACAATGCCGAGCTAAAATGACTTCACCAAACTGACGAAAGGTGAAAGACAACACCGCTGCACCTGTGATGCTTAAAACACACATCACACCTGGCTCCTGTGGCTTTACAGTGGCTTGTCAGAATGATTCACAGCCATAATATACGTCTCATGTTCTGGCTTCTGACGATCTACTTTGTGCAGCAGCTCTCCCTTTAGGCAAAGACATGAAAATGACAGTAAGGAGATTTGAATACAAATTTTGTGCTTCGATTAAAATGCGCTGTTAAAAACAGTTAAGAAATGCATCTACACTTCACTTGAGGGTCTGCGCATGATTTATGTGTGATCACATTACAAGTTCTCATTATAATGCTTTTGAAATATTGTTAGAAATACGTGCCAGTATTCACATTAAATAGAAACCAAATAATAAATAACTAACATTTTTAATAACTAATTATCTAAAACCATTAGATAATATAGCATTTTTAAAGGTGTGTGTAGAAAAATGTGGATTTATCATAAACATGAAACATGCTCATGCTCTCACTCGCTTGAACGTTACTGATACACGTTTTTTTTGTATATCTTCTGCCAAAATAAATAATTTCACCACAAGTAGAAACACTGTTATTGTAAAAACAATATATTGTATGATTTTAATGTTCACTTTGTGAGCCTCTGTATACTGTGAAATATTTTACAGACCCATGGTAGGTTTCAGGTAAGCTCCACCTGTTTCATCACAGTATCATCTTGTAAATGCTGAACAGCTTTGTGTCAGGCGTTGCACTTGCAAAGGAAAAGTTAATTAAATGTACGAAAAGTGACAATGATAAACTTGTTTGGGCCATCAAGAGAGACAGTTAAAAATGCTTCATGCTGTAACATGCCCATCCCTGAAATGAAATGTAATTACAGCAGGGCTATTGTTTTTTTTTAATTATGATTATTATAATTACAGTAAATATGTTTCTCCCTCATCTGACATATACTACCAGTCAAAAGTTTGGACACACCTTTTAATTCAATGTTTTTTGTTTAGGGATTTATTTTCTACATTCTAGAACAATACTGGAGATTTCAAAACTATGAAATAACACACATGGACTTAAGTAATCCAAATGTAATGACAAAAAACGACAGTCAGTTGTTATTTTAAGACACGAAGGTCAGGTGTTCTGGAATAGTTCTTGCGAGAACAGTATTGTCAAGTGCATTTGCAAAACCCATCAAGCACCATGATGAAACTGGCTCACATGAAGACCATCCCAGTAAAGCAAGACCAAAACTTACCTCTGCTGCAGAGGAGAAGTTCATTTAGTTACCAGCCTCAGAAATCACCAATTAACAGCACCTCAGATTAGAGCCGTTATGAAGGCTTTACAGAGCATCAGTAGCAGACATAGCTCAATATCAACTGTTCAGACGAGATTATTGTGTATTTCGGGCCGTCTTCAGCATTGTTTTACAATGTAGAAAGAAATAAACATCAGGAAAGACCATGGAATTAGAAGATGTGTCCAAACTTTTGACCGGTAGTGTATGTAAAGTAGGATACAGGACTAATACGTATGCATCCTTTTATTGTACAGTCATTCATCATAGAGTTAAGTTTTCTCAAACTTAATTTGAGAAAAAAAAACATATTTAAAGGGTTTTCAACCAATCAGCTCACGTGACTAGAACTAACTGCTGCATGAATCATTAATATTCTGGAAAGAAAAAACCTTAATGCAAGACCAGAAGGAAACAGAGGGTCTTAAAACAGAAATAATCATCTAACAAAATCAGAGTGGAAAACAATACCACTTAAATGTGATGGGTTGTGTTTCTTATATACTGTGTTTCATGCTGTATTTAATGCCACACCAGAAAAATCTCCAAACACTATAACACGAAAACCACTCATGATGTCCATTAAGTTACATAGTGGTTGTTACACATCTGAGAGATCAGACTAAAACATGTAAGGGTCACAATACACCAACATAAAGTTCCCTTTATGGCTCCCAGAGGCAGAATTAAATACTCCCATATACACACTGCTTTTGTACTGGCCATGATGCAGAGCAATCACTACCTTTCTTTAACAAAACAAAAAGAGAGAAGAAAAAAAAATCAATAAACCTTTCAGACGCTGCATCCATTTGGCAGGGTTGATCCAGCCCAACTTTCTCAAATAACAAGGATGAGACGCATTGGGGGGAAAAGATAGCAACAAATCATCATATCATGTTGCCTTCCAATGTATGCTATCAGACTTTTTCATCAATTCTGAGAGATCATTAGCATAAGTGTCTGGCAAGGGAATTGCCCCTGCATAAATTTCTACTGATATTTTAATACAACAACCTGTTTAAATGAAGAACAGTAAAATATGTACAAAGCTTTATTGTTAAAAGATGAAAAGAATCCAAAGAATTTCTGGCCAATTTGTCGATATTGTCTCACTAACAATTCAATATATCAGCTGTAGGTACTTTAATAATTCCATTAGTGTTTGTTGTATACACTAGAAAACTAGTAAGAACTGCTCTTTGAATGTTTTTCTGTACATTACACAGAGCATTTCCTATTCAGAGTAGCATCTCAAGCTAAGAATCCTTAACTGTCCAAAGAACCCTAGAGAACCTGATGGATTGGATGCTAAAATTATTTATTTATTTTTGCACGGTTATTATATGGCTGGCTGTTTTGTCGTTGCCTTGTTAGAAAAACCTGAGCTACAATAAATATACTCATAATCTATTGTGTATTGTGAAAATTTCTCATATCACCCATACACAAAAGCAGAACACCTTAACAAATGTTAAGAGTTACTTTAATTGTTGTACCAATATCAATATAGTAGTGTCTCACAAGACCAGGTACTTGGTTTCTGTACTGGTGTACCATTCAGGGTGTATACCTGCCTTGTGTCCATTGTTCTTGAGATTGTTCATGACCAGTAACTGATGGAGTAATAAATACAAGCAGAATACAATAATTCATTTGCGAAAAATATTGAAATAAAGCTGCAGTTTGATGCAATTGCACATATGACCGAAACAGAAAGACAGGATGCTGAGACATGACTAGATAAGATGTCATTGTAATGACTAAAAAAAAAATTCCTGCTTTGTCCTAGCCTGTGCACATTTCATTCCAGACCTTATGATACATGAAAGAGAAATGGTCTAGTCATAACCAAAGCGATGATGTAATAGTCTGAGTGTATTATGCTCTGTACAAGTCATAATTCCTCCTTCTATTTTGCATAGCACTGAGTTACCTTCTTCATGTTTGTTACTGAGTTACCTTCTTCATGTCAAGTTAGTTGTCCATGCAATACGATTCTTTACTCATCCTGTCTAATTCTGAGAGGCAACGTTGACAACACCATGATCAGTATTGTCCAAAAATAAAGTTCGGCTGATTTACAGAAGCAATTTCATTTGTTAAGCATTATTTTTTGGACAGTGAAAAATGATCTCAATAGTCATTTGGTATGCGAGCAGGTGGATGACAAACAGCCTTGACAAAGGACATAGCAAAGGATGAAAGAAAAAAAAGGATGCATTCATTCCACATAGATGAGCTCACAGATGTCAATTATTGCTCACTGTCGCTCTGATTGACAAAGGGAGAGACGAACATCATCCCTCACACCCTGGGAACACGGGCAATTTTGGCAATCAATGTCATCAATGATGTCTTGCAATCTCCCAGTACATGAGGTGAATCATTTCTGTGGTGTCACTCAGGAGGCACAAAAATTCTCTTTAAACTGCAGGCTGCATTATTTAGCCGGTTTGCTAAGCTACTGATGAATATATTTAGATTCTGTGAAATATCGGTGTGGCGTATCTCAGACACTTTGGAAATGCTCTCTCCTTGACATACTATTTCAACTGGAAGTACATTGACATACAGAATCAAATCCATCATTGCTTCTTTAATTACATCTTCAGTGTTGTGAAGATTTGGATGTCAGCTCACATGAATGATTACCGTTACTTGTTAGCTATACCTCCCCCCTACTTTCTGTGCAATAATAGTGAAATAAACTGTAGACACCAACATGTTTTGGTTGATTGACTATGCTTGGTGTGAATGGAAAATTGTGTAAATTTGAATATTCCTTTAAGCCATAGCAGATTGTTTCAGAAATTGGTGATAATGGTACTTTTTATTAGACCCTCGAATCGACCCCGTAAACCTAATATTGTTCACAGACAAGGTTTACTCACCGTGGTTGTCTTCAGACTGATTGAATCCGCATAGCTGGCAGATGGAACGAACCCAGCGGTTCATCTCGTCTTCCGTCTCTGCCACTAGGTAGAAGGTTCGTTCGGCTGTTTTGATATCAAATACAAAACTGTCCTGGAACTCTTTACGCTTGAAAGTGAGTCCTGCGTCGACCTGCTCACAGCAGTGTAGATCAATGATGCGTATGGGCTTTTTGGCATGGTCATTTTTGTAGTACTCCAGAACATCTGGGTCTCCACTCATGCGCCCACTGCGTAGGATAAACCAGCGCTTCTTCCAGGCCTGAGGAATATCAAAACAACAGATCAGTGAGTAAAGAGTAAAGTCATAGCGCCACCTTGCTAGAATCTTCCATGTACAATCTAAAAGTACTTAACCTTATTTAATAAACAAACAAAAACATCCCACACTTCTCTTTTCTTTTTTTTTCTCTTTAGAGTCTCTGAGATTTGCAGTGCTCAGAAATACAACAAATTTAGAAATCCAGCCAGAATGTATTATTTCATTCATCCATCCTCAGTAACAGCTTTAGTTCATGCTTCAGTAAATCACATTAGATGGATTATGGACACAGACTATCCCTGTATCACTGGCTGTCGGGATGGAAATACACACAGGATGTGATGCCAGTGCATCACAAAGATAATTATATTAGATATTTCATTTATTAAATATTTTACAACAATAAATCATTAAAAACTAATAGATTTTAACCATCATTTTGGGATACATAATCACATTGAATAATATTATATAAAACATGCTGCAGAAAGCATCAGAGTCTGAAATTTTACTTTTTAAAAATGTACTTTTATAAAGAAAAGAATATTAAAGTTTTAAATGATGTGAAAGTGAACCATAAACAGAGTTGTTCAGTTAGTGTACAGATCTTACTGATAGAAACCTAGATTAGGTTCTAAGGAAAGTGTTTAAGTGTGTCTATGTTTGTGTGGCTTATCTGAGACAGGTGTTACTCCCCCATATTGTTTCCTGTTCATATACAGCTGAGGAGGAGCTACACACACTACAAATATACACACACAGATGCACATATGCAAACACACACACACACACACACACACACAACTACCATGACAACTGCGTCTCTGGCAAACACACCTGCAAGGCTATAGTTTGACATACAACCAATGAGATCGTGTTTACAATAATAATGTTTGAGATAATGAATATAGTAGTGGAGGATCCAGTGTAAATAAACAAACGAACAAACATATAGCCCTAACCATGTACAGTAACGTACAGTTGAATACCTGGAAAAATATTTCTAACAAACCAACATGGTACACACATATCAGTTACGCTTCAGTTAAAAAAAAAGAGACCATTTTTAGAGCCTTTGGACAAACACATCTTCCAATAAGACTGCTCTATTAAACAGTGACTATTAAAAAAAGCCATTAAATATTTGACTAAAATATTTGAATGTTTGAAATGCTTGATGTTGGAAGTCACATCTTACAGAGGCTCAGAGAAAGGAATGTTTTGTGCAGAGGAGGGAGGGAGAGACAGCTAGATGATGGAGAGACGCTGCCTGGCCCACAGCCAGCAATCCACTTCCGTCCAGCCTCTTTCTCTCTCCACAACACTCCTGCTGACACAGGATCCTGCAGGCCCCAGGCTCCATCAACACACACACACACACACACAGAGAGAGAGAGAGTGAGAGAGAAATAGAGAGAGAGAGACACCACCACCTCCGGCACCAAAGCAGGGAACCAAGGACACTCTTTCCACTAAAACACCCAGCCCCCCACCCCCTCTCTTCCCTTTCCTCCGTTCAGTCCCACTGTCCAGCAGGAAGCGGAAACACGGATCCCACTGCACATCCTGTGTTTTCTCAAGCCTGCTGTTGACCTCCATTTAAAACGCTGTTCTCACACCCTTCTCCTAGCCCTACCATCACAGTATGCCTGTTTTTCAATGAGTCCCAGCAACAAGGATGGAATAGCTGAGGAATAACAAGAACAAGTGCTGAGATCTACTGATATTTCTATCCAGATTCTGTTATATTAACAAATCCTGATCTGATCGCTTCCCTTAGAGGAGGCTACGTTACAGACCCAACCATCTTCTATTATGTGTGGGATGCTGGTCAATTCAAATAACCACACATCCTGTAGACATTCACACACTTCTTTACACCTAGGGCAATTTAGAGAAGTCAATCAGCTTACCAGCATGTTTTGGGTGGTTTGAGGAAACCAGAGAAGATGTTGGAATCCCACATACACACAGGGTGAACATGTGAAACTCCACACAGACGGTAACCCGAGCTCGGGTTCGTAACATAAATTAACACAGTCTGCAGAGCAGTGCGGAGAATATTCAGTGTGAACAATTTTACCAGACTGTGCTTTACTGTGAGAAAAAAACAAAACTTCTTAAAGGGAGCTAAAACAATCATATTCACCCCCGAACCCCTCTGACACATTTTCTTAACAAAACAATCCATTATGTACGTTCTCAAATTTTAAACAGCCTTACTGCTGGTTTAAATATAGCTGTCTCTACTGATTATAAACATTTTGAGGATAAACTGTAGCAGCATTTGCCATTAAGACAGACCAGACCACTAAGTAACAGCATCTGTGTTTTCCTGCAGCAGTCTGCTGGGTTGTTTCTCATTTCATTTTCTGGCCAAATGATAATGAATTAGCGGCATACTGGAAGGTGCACACGTAGTCGGTAGAGCACCAGTTTATCACGGTGGAATGCGGACAAAATCCTGCCACAGCTCCCTATAACACAGCAGCAGAACTGCCAGCTAAACTGCTCTCAGTAATTAAAGAGCAGGTGAAGCCTAAAGGCAGAACTGTTTGGAAGCCAGGAATAATTAATAATGTGCACATTCTAATACATTATAATTTCTAGATCATTATCTATTTTTGTCTCATTTGCAAGCACTTGAAACAAACACACTCTACATGATCTAATAAGAAATAGATTATTAATCAGCAATGTTATTTAAAAAAGAAAAAGAAAATGAGTGAGTCGAAGCATTCTGTTGAGAGATTTTTATCAAGGAGTCTCCAGTGTCCAGTGTCAGCCCTTGGTATCAGTCAGTAGGTTTCCGCCACATGAAAGTCTTCAGGAGAGAGGCACATCAAGAGAGAGACAGCTGGTGAGGGAATGACTGTTTATAAATGTGTAACATATGCAATATCAGGATCGTGTTTTGCACCACATCACTAAATGTAACTCAGAACTATTAAAAGGAATGACATGACATTAACTGACATTTTTTGGATGACAGTAACTATTGTGGTATAAGATAAATAAAACCCCTTTTTCACATGCGGTATTGGCATATATGCTGTCATCTTACACATACACAGCACATCACCCAGTTGTCATTTTCCTGTAATAACGCACTCCATTTTGTTGCTTATATGTTATGCATAGAAGGTTAAGTAGCCTTGTAAACTGCATAGTCAATTACATCACATTATTAACTGTTTAACAGGATACACTTTAAAAAATCCATTGTGTTAAACTTGTGACCAATTATAGTGGACTAAATCAAAATGTATAGCATGACATTATTTGACTAACAATTAAAACAGACTTTATGTTTGCATTGTTATTTAAGCACTTCTGTAGTAAATCCTTGTTTGTGTTTTTTGGTGTGGCTGCTGTGGTAATGCTGGAAACCCCACCTCGGAAAGCGTCTCCTGCTACATCCACTCCCCCTCTAAACTGCCACACTGTGTACACTACAAACAGACAATTCTGTCCTTTTCTGGCGTACATACACACACACACACACACACACAGCTTTAGACCACAAACACACAACTGGTCCCGATTTGATCTATATCTTCATCACCCAAGAAAATGAAACACAGTCACAGAAAGAGGTAGGGGCAGGAAGAGTGTATAGAGGCAATCTTTTCACTGTTCTGTCTCTCATTGCAATAATATGTGGTGCTCTCACCTACAGAACATGACTTAATGAGAGTTGAATCATTGCCCAGTTCAGCAGAGAAGGTCACCATGACCTAGAATAACTTGTTCCTGCTGTACTGAATCTAAGCAAAAACACTCAGCATATTTTCTAAGAATAATTCAAAGCCATTGGCTCATAGAACTGGATTTGAAGACCCAGTTTTACCACCCAATTCACCATGGGAAAAATTTGAGATAAAAAAAAAAAAAACTAAGCTCCAAAAGTGTGCTTTTATTCCCCTCTCTTAAAGTTCTCATGAGCTCTGAATCAACAAATTGGACAAAAAACAAGTTAATCCTCCTCCTCATTCCAGGTCCATCTATCAAATTTGACCTGCCAGAGAGAAGATTGAAGTCTGAAAAGAAGCTTTAAGTACTTCTCCCATTCCCTCCAAATTGTCCTTGGCTAAGTTTGCCGCCCACGGGAACTGAGAAACCCGATGAGAGGATGCAGCGTCTCTCAGTGTCACTCAGCGTCTGTCAAGGTAACAATCACTGACTAATGAACTAATTCCAGCTATAATCACGCTTACAAATTCATAACACGCATAATGAACTTGTATGTTTTTTAATTTATAGGCCATTTCTGTGTCTTTGACTCTAAATGTGTTCAACATTCGACAAGAGGAGCACTTCCTGTGCATCACAAGTATAAGTAATAATCCCAGTTGTCATTTTTAAATTCTTTCTCTAAACATGATCCATTTGAAAGTCCCTTCTACAGCAAAAAAAAATCTCACTTCTACAGCAAAAAAGTTCCATAATCCTTAAAGAGACAGAACATGCAGGATGACTATGCTGAATCCTAGCTTTAAAGCAATACTTGAATAACAGACAAACTATCAGCTGAAGCCAACCTTGGACCATGAAACCAGTTAAGAAAAACTGCCAGTGCGAGTTGTTCTTTTGGACTCATTTCATTTAATTAATTAATGACAGAAATGAACAACAAAATCACATAATTTTTCAGGCAATATGCCATGGACTACATTTTAGGAAGCAATGTTGCACAGATGGTAGGAAAGATTTAGTTGTCAGCTACAGCATATTAATATATATATATATATATATATATATATATATATATATATATATAAATTCATTTTTTATTCTCAGTGGTACAGATGCTCAGGATATTTAAGGATATCTACTTGAATTTGCTCTAGTTTTAGAGCAACACTACTACTGGGCATTCATGGTGAGCTTAGTAGTTTAGCATTTACTGTGAGTTTAGCAAAGCCATATAATATATATATATTGTTATGGCAATACAGAATAAGAATTGTGACTGATGGGTTCAGTGTATGAGGTTTAGCCTGACAATGTTATCATAATTTCAAAATTGACTGTCAGTAGCAGCCATAGTATTCAAGAATTTCTTTCTCAACCCTTCTGCTTTGTGCCATTTCTTAGATAAGCTTTTCATACAAATAAAGTTGGACTGCCTTTGACCAGAAATAGAATACCATAATGCTAACTGATCTCCAACTTAGCTTTCATATGAATAACAAAGTTCAAGCCAATTTATTCCCATAGTGCTTAGAACAACAACAAAAAAAACACATAGCAGCAAAGTCAGTTTTGTTCATTAAAGAGAACGCCAGAAAGTGGTTATATTTGTCGAAATGTTGTATTCCAAGGTTAAATCTAGCTAAGAAATGGACTATAAAAATGGGTGACTGCAACATCTACAGTATTTATAGAACAAAATCATATGAAGACAAAGGAAAATGTTTTACAGGAGTCAGTTTCTTAAAATAGATGTAAAACTTCTCCTTTATCTGGTCAAAGGCTTTTTACTCTTATGTCCTATTTCTAGAAGTCACGATATTGGAAGAGATACAAACAAAAGGAGAACCTCTTTCAAGCCTAAAAAGGAGAACTGAATACAGAGCAGCTTGACTGCAAACCCAAACATGGCACCGAACATTACTGTACAGAATATAATTGTTGTACACGTCTTCATAAAGATGGTTTCCTTTTAGCGTCTGTATGTACAGGCTTTTTTGTCAGTCTACATGTATTCATTGAGATCAAGTTCTTTATATGTAGCCTAAACATTCACACACTGTTAAAAGAATCTTCATTTATTTGAACGTTTCATGTAATCTAAACCTAACGGATGTGCATGGGAGAAGTGGTAATTAGTGTGAATGTTACCATAACTACAAGAGGCTTGTGGGTCCTGGCAGAACGCAACAAGTTGCTAACGTTACTTCAGCATGTTTGACAAGTTTTTGATCACTGCGTGTCTGTGTTTGCCAAGTTTCAGAAACACTACTGCAAATTTAGAGACCAGACAAAACTCTATAATTAAACAATAATATGATGATGATCATCATTGTCAGCATCATAAATCCAATTTATACAGCACTTAGTTAAAGTGGCGCTTTACATTCCTCAACAATAATTGCAAACATGTAAAATAGATCCCGGCTTAGACAGACACTAGGGTTTCTATTCATTCGTGGAGTAGAGAAGCTAAAATAATAATAAAAACGTTCACCTTTCACCTTCATTTGGCATGAATTAGACCGTGGCAGTTATAACTTCTGAGAGAACCGCAGCATTGTAAAGGGGGAAAAGAAGATAGGCATCAGCCAGCATGTTTTTGCACGCATATTGAGCAAACAAGCTAACCAAACAGGCCCTGTGCGTGTCTTACAGCCGTGACTTCACAGAGCTCGGGTGTGTGTAACCACTCTCGAGAGGAGGAACTTGATTCAGGCTGTACTTACTGCCTACCTGATACAAACAAAAACACACACACGCACACACACTCTCTCTCTCTCACACACACACACACACACACACACACACACACAGCTGAGCAAACACAATTGCAAGCCAACATTAAGCCGAGTGTCCAGACCCCTCCTATTTGTCTACCTGTCCTATTATAATGCCTGGATGTTGGTTAGGCCTCACTGTGCTGTCTGGGTGCTTTGAACGTACTTGGATTTGCCTCATTAGTCTAGAGACACATTACTGACCAACCTGAACATCTCATGTAGTACTGGTTTTGAACATCAAACGTGCAACTGACGAAAAAAAGTCCTTTTTAGAATGTAAAGTTCATCCAAAAAAGAAAATATTATGAATTTTGAATTGTGAATTTCTGATGGAGCTCTTTTTTTTTTATTTATGACAGACCTAAATATTAAAAAAGAAGAATTGTATTTCAGAGAAAGAAACATTTGTATTGTTACACAGGCAAGTACAGTGATTTTTTTATTTATTTTTATTTTATTTAATAACTGGAGTGTGTCTAGTGAGAAGGTATGTGGCTGTCTAGTGAGAAGGTATGTGGCTGTCTAGTGAGAAGGTATGTAGGTTATGTGCTTTTGCTATTTGTTTAAATTGTAATTGGTGTGCAGTGTCATTAAGGATTAGTCTGGAGGATATTCAGCAAACAGGTTATTTTTCTGGATTTCTCTTTAAGACAACAACTACAACTACAAAAAAAAAACCCCACATAGGGCCACCCTCATCAACGTATCAAGGCTATCTATATTACTGCTAACACATCACTGTACAGCAAGACACAATCATTTTTCCTCTGTATTGCACAAACTGAGACGCTATCTCATATCTGACTGGCTCGGCTGTAGAAAATGCATTCTACTTCGTAACAAACTATACAACTAATACTATATAGCATATTGTGCATTCACACATGACAGCGGTTAAAGGGATTTGTGCCTTGTATTTTGGGTGCTTGGATAGCAGATATAATATTCAAATATTATTCGAACGGTGCCTTGGAAATGTTTGAATAATCATTCAACACAAAATGCCCCTAGCTAATTCAGCTTTAAACACTCTGTTAGGCTAAATTGGAAGAAAAAAAAATAACAATGAAATTGTTATTTCAGTTCTCTGCTTGTTCGCGAAGTTTCAGCCATGCACCAATGTTGACTTCTGACTACAATTTTAAAGGGGGAAAAAAAACCCCATAACATTAAGTTTTGCCTCAACATTAAGATCAATGAAACAAAAAGCTAATAAAGATTGACAGGCAACCGTTCGTTTTCTATGTAAGTGTGCGACTTAGAGCGCCACACAGATTTTCTCAAATGTATGCAAAGTAGGTATGGTGTTACAAAGCGACAAATCCAAACAATGGCTCCAGGGAATTTCTCGGACCAACTGAAAACCTCTACTCTCTCAGCTCCTACCTGTATTTAATCTGCGCTCAACTGCATTTCACGCTCAGAAATAGAACAAAAAACCACAATCTCATGTTTTTTATGGGTTTAACTACAGTGGAAAATCCATTTAAATAAAGGTAACACATCCATGTGTACACATTTTACAGTATAGTGTACAATTTTTGGCTTCTACCGTGTAATATCAGAAAAAAACAGCCAGACAGCACACACCCATAGGCAACAATGCTAGCCATCAACACCCACACCCACAAGAGAGAAAATACAAGGTGCACAAGCGACTTGCCACCTGGTGAGTAAACGTACTCACTGAATAGGTTAATGCCTGTTGTGTCATCAGTGACCAGGTCAAGCCTTTATTCACCCAATCATTACTGTTTAATAGAGACTTTTCCCTTTCGCTTTGTTGGTTCCAGAGTGACCTTTAGAAGTAACAGACACAATGTTTAGCCATAAAAAAAAAAACGGCTATGTCAATGGCACTCTTACTACCAATGTTACTAGTATAGACTAAGGCCAAGCCAAAAAAAAAAAAAGAAAAGAAAAGAGGAAGGCAGATTACAATAAGGCTCCATGAAATTCTTCCAGGCAGCTCTTCTTGTGTGTTTTGTTTCAATACACCATTATCATGGTAGTAAATGAGGTGCGTGTGCCTCCACCAGCCCCAGGACAGGCTATCAGTCATCATGCAACAATAAGCTACCAAATAGCAACTTAGCCTGCTACTTAATTAGCCTGGCAACATGCCAGAGATTACGCCTGAATGGTGGCTGAACTATTATCTAATCACACAATACATACTATTATCATTTGTAAACATGGAAAGAGACAGCACATGAGATATTTGGCTGTGTGAAATACTCATTTCATCTCAACCTGTCCCTTAATCCTTTGCTGACCCTCTCTTTCCCTAATGTGTCCCCAACTAATGTCATATAATGACAGCAATATGAAGGGACCTTAATATAAAGAATGATCCCATATACCAACAATCTGTTACTGATAATTGCCAAATAATCAGCATTAGATGTCACTTAAGTGGAATATTGAAACTTATTGAGCAAAACAAAACTCTGGCACAAATGATGTGTAAAATAAATAACCTTAAGACACACAAAATTCTTAATAAATGCAAAAATAAATAAATTAAAGAATTAGTGACATCAAGCACTATAAAAGTCATTTCTGGAGTAAAATATTGTTCCTTAGCAGTATTTTGCTGATTTCATCAGGAGGTTAAAATAAACTGTGTACGTTGTGAGTGTGTACAGGCTAAAGATGGCAAAAAGTTTATATATAGTCCAGACTGATATAGTTTATGTATGGATGAGCAGATGGCCATTAATAGATGTGCTTTATGTCTCACACACACACACACACACACCATACTATCCTGCAGGCTACACTTAACCTTAAATGTTATCTCAATTCTTTTAGTTTCTTCAAATAAAACATCTTCAAGTTTTATGTCAAAACAAAAAACATCAAAAACACATTTCCACAAAAGTTACTCCATTTGATCAAAAATCCTCATGTATTCCCATCGTCACAGTATCCCACACAAATACACAACCATTTCCAATGAATTAACACCCCTTGCAGCATTACCACTCCAGCAAATAGTGGGCCAACAAATTAGCTTCATCCATTCTTTTTACAGCTCTCATGTGTAATCTTGCTTTTTCCTTGAAGAGATCCAGAGCCTCTGGTTGGTAATGGCAGCGTTCCATCCCACATAGCCCAGGAAATAAACAGGAGGAGAGATTAAACAGAGCGGTGGAGGGAACAGAGCTGGAGAGGTTCTGCAGGGCGGATGCAGTAGAGTCCCTCTGCAACTCGCATTAGACTGCTCGGCTTTCCCAATAGTCAAAACAGAGCTACGAGAAGACCAGCAGCTGTGTCATGTTTGACATGATGGTAAAGAGCTAACCACCCACAGCACACTCATTTACACACACACTCTCACACACAGGATTAGACATGTTCTCCCATGCTGGACTGGCTTCACATGACGAGGGTGTCATAGTGATGCCCAGCTATCAGCCTGATGCTTGTATGACGTATGCAATTCCAGTGAACATGAAGTAACTTTACCCTGGAGTTTGTTGTATGAAATTGCAGGGCCCAGTTTAAGATAAGCAAAGACAGCAAATGGAGACTGAAGAGAGAGTGAGAGAGAGAGATAAAGAGAGAGAGAGATAAAGAAAGAGAGAGAGAGGACACATGCGAAATGCCAATCCTGTTCCTGTTTACTGAAAGTTTGTGCAATCAGACCTATTTTGTAAGCAGCCACTTCTAGGCAGAAAGAAAAGTGCGTCTCTGAATGCATGCTAGCCTTCATTCAAAAAAGCTGCTCGAGCTAGTGCTATGAGTGACAGCAAGGCATTCTGGTTAATCAGAACTCTTTGTGCTGCTTCCTATGTTCCCTGCCATCTGTGCTGCAACGGGTTTTTGTGCCACCGACACACTGAAATCAATGTGGCACTGGGAGTGAATGTCACTAATTCTGACTTTAACCGTGCTATCAATCTGACAGAGAGCTAAACAGTTTTTGAGCACATCTCCGTTCTATGTTCATTTTACACTTTCTGCTTTCAATAGATACGATACGGAATACATTAAAGGAGTTTATTTCTTGACTCTGATTGGTCAGAAAGTGTTGGTTCTTTTATTTTATGCCAGCAGCTCTGATGGTACAACCAGCTACAAGACAAATGACAGCTTTATATTAATATCCTCAGTCTAATATGTTGTTATTTCTATACTAAAGACTTTGAAGCTTTCTTTATTTAACATTAATTTAGGCATTTCAGGAAGGAGTGTATCAGCATATCTACCAATACTAGCATATCCAATATCAGCACTATCTACCAGTCAAATGTAAATCTGTTCAAATTTGCCACCAGGTAAAAGAAAGAGGTGCGCTTTCCAGTTTCTTGGTTAATTGAATTTTTGTCACTTCAAGAGTAACTTCAAGATGTACTTAAGCAATATCTCACACATAAGAGTAGACATGTAATACTGACTATCAACAGTAAGTGTAATTACAAAGGCTTAAGACAACATTTGAATTGTTTGCAACATGCTGCAATATAAGATGAATAAAACACACTGGGCATGCTGTTATAGAGCCACCAGCATCTTTTCAAACTGTTGTTTATTTTGAATCGCAGGGCAGCAGAACATGCGCCGAGAAAAGTGCTATCTGCCCTCTTCTGCATACATGAGCTCACAGAAACCCATGATTGGCTAGTGTCTCTGTGGTTGACACGAGAGGAAGAGTATACATCCCTCCCACCAAGAAAGCGTGAACAATTTTGCTCCTGTGGTTCCAGGAATCATTGGGATTCTCCAGATGATAGAGTAAGTGTTGCACAATTCCAGAGCCAATTCTCTTAATCCCAAAAAAGCTTTATTATATTGACTGGATGTATGCTTTTAGTTATTTTGATAATGAAAACGATATCCTATGACAGATATGTATGCTAAAGATAGCATCATAGCATTCCATAAAATTTAGAAACACGTTCTGTAAGCAGTTTTTACTGAATGACAAATAGCTGGAGTTCTAAACGAAAGGCTGACTTAGGAAATTCGATGACGCTTCTGCTTTGACGTAGGCATTAGAAAAGAGAAGTATTTGTACATAACAGATTAGGCAAGGCTACAAATTTAAAGCCTTTACAAGCAATTGTTCTCTCGCAGTGCTACGTCACTAAAGTATAATGGAAAAATAGTAGCTTGGTGGTTAAGGCATTCAGAGACTGATCAGAACATCATGAGTTCAGTTTCAAGTCCTGTCAAGCTGCACCTGTTGGGATTTTGAGGAAGCCTCATCTGATCAATTCTACCATGTTCTCACAATTTAACAAAATATAAGTTGTTCTGAATAAAATTGTCAACCAAATGAGCAAATGTAAATACACATGTTGCCAAGGTTGAAACCCCTGAACACTAGTGCACTGGAGTTGGATCCTGATTGGTTGGAAGATCCATTTAATTTGCTTGTTTGAGTGCCACATACCTGAATATTTCATCTGAACATATATTCAACTGTAATCTATTAATAATTTAATAATTTAAGTTTTTAATAACTTAATAATTTAAGCTCCAATGCTTCACCAAGCATTACAAAAGTGATCTTGTTTAAAAAAAAAAAAAACCATTGTAACCTACACATGTGGACAAAATTGTTTGGTACCCTTCCATTAAAGAAAGAGAAACCCACAATGGTCACTGAAATAACTTGAAACTGAGAAAAGTAATAATAAATAAAAATGTACTGAAATTTGACTAATGAAAATCAGACACTGCTTTTGAATTGAATTGTGGTTCAACAGACGCATTTAGTCCACGTGTGTATAATAAAGCATCGGATTGTAGTGAAATTCTTGTAAAAGATTTTCAAGATTTCTCTGTGAATGTCATTATTGGGATGCTACTCGTGATATTAAATATACAAATGTGCACGTAAACAAAAGATAAATGACAAACACAGGAAAAGACACAATCTATGTGCACGTTTCAGATATACAACATATTAACAATGTTGAGCCTGTCCAAGCTCAATATCTATCCCGAGATTGTTCACACCCTATAATGTATATTTAGTTGTGTCAGTAAATATCCTCATACCATTAGTATAAATGACATGTTAAATGCTTGTTAACACTAGTTATGTATGTAACTCTGGTGCAATGAACAATGAATAACCACCAGGAATCCCCATCATTAGAAAATGAGTGTAGACTCAGTGAGTAGGTGCAAATAACCAGTTAATGCTCCATCAGTCTTTGAATGACTGCATGAGTAGTCTCAGCATGTGCACCTATGTCTACATGTTAAAACATTACAAGAGCAGCGAAACAGAACTAGTACTATAGTGTATTTGATAATTTTACAAAACTAGACCTTGTTACCTTCAACCATTTGACTCATTTAAGACCAAAATGCCAAAAAACATTGTCAGCAAACCCATATGACAATTTAGTGAATGGGTAAATTTACAAATTTTCTTAGATCAATGCTGAAGATTTTATTTTAGTTAGAATGGTTAAAAGGAACCACCTTAAGCCTTATGTAATCTAATAAACAAAACTACTTGCTCTTTTTATTGCAAGGTAATCTGCAATCATCTTGTACTTCTTTGTACTTCTTGCAAAGTGTTTTGATGGTGAACTCTGTAAAGTTTGACCTTATTTATATAATAAGCTTGTGCAAAGTAAGGTTCAAGCCTATATAATATGGTAATGGTATAAAACATTTGTAGGTAGGTAGGAGAGAGAGAGAGAGAGATGGATATTTATGATCAACATCTTTATTTTGTTGATTTAGTCTGTTTTGCTCCATTCCTGAGAGACTGGTTATGATAAGTATACTCCAAATGCATTCCATTCCGAGATTGTTCACACCCTTTTAAAGCTCTCACTGAGCTGAAGTCATTTGCTTGGGAAGGCTATATTTCACACCAGCCTGTGACAACTGCCTGCAGGAAGACAGGGCTTTGTGTTGGACATGAGGATCGACAAATGATGGAGCTACACGAACATCTCTCCCTCTCATCATGCACGAGCCGCATGGAGCACTTTTAATCAAGACCCTCCTGCTTAACAATCTGTCCACCATGTGACCCCAGTCATATGTCACTCAGACACACATATGTGCTCTCTCTCTCTCTCTCTCTCTCTCTCTCACACACACACACACACACATCTGGGCCTGCAGTACCATGGTGCAAGATGACATCACCTGCAATAAAGTCGTCAGCTGTCAAAACAAGCAAAAAGGTCCTGTGCTCATCATTAACATCATCGATACCTGCTCATGCGCAGTTCAAATTCAAAAGCATTTACTGGATATTTTGACATCGTTTCACACTCGGTTTTCCTAGAAGTGTTTTCCAGACAAACAATTCCACAGAAGCAATGATTGCATGGCTAGAGAAAAAAAAATACCTACATAATTCCTACATGACTACTTCCAAGTAACTCTGTACTCCTCACCCTCCTACTATGACTCTGAAAAATTTCCATGGAAGCATGGGCTCAGATCCTAAGAATCTTAAGCTCCTAGCTTGATATCAGCAATTTGTTTAAAGATTTGAATATCATCTAAAAAAGATTAATACAAACAAAAAAAATTATTAATTAAAGCTATTGGGAAGGAAGAATGGGTTGGGGCAGTTAGAGGATATCCCCTTAAACATCTTCCACTGATAGATTCTGACAGACTGTGCAAAGAGTTAAGGGCACCTGAAGTCATGACCCAATTTAAATGAGTGTCATGAGCTTAGCATAGTGAAACATGTAACAAACAACAGTGTGCTCTGAATAATTAAATTTATTTGGGCCATTTATAGCGGCACAACCCATTTTTATTACCAGTCTGGCACAAGTTTGTGACTTGAAATTACAGAAATTCCTAGGATGCTTATTACAGCTCAGTGAGACCAAGATTAGTCAGCATAATCTGGAAGTAGAAGAGTGAAAGCTTGCCTATGTGATGAATTAATGCCACACATTTGTTAATGAGTTACTATGAATACATACATTTTTCAGATACGTTTTTTTTTTGCTTTAGATGCTGTAAAGATTATCAAGGCATCAACCTGACCCAAATCTACAAAACCTGAATATACTGACTGATGCACTATATGAATATATACACACATACATTTTTAAAAACGTAGCTTTTACACCTCCATTTTAACAAAAATCCTGTTTTCAAAAACATCTGACATGGATCTGAAATCTCTATACACGAAAACACAAAATCAATTTAAAAAGTCTCAAACCTGCTGAGTGATGATAAATTATAAACTGCCACCAAACACCTTGACAATATCATTAACAGCATGCAAATTGAGCAGTAGAGCACACGAAATGTGGAAAAAACAAAAAACCAACACAACGATTCCAACGTGCGGACTGACAGTAAGGTGAAAAAACTACAGGCTGCGTATAAATTGTGTTTGTATAGAATGTTTACAGCTAGGTCTTTTCCAACATCTCTTTTCAGATATGACATACAGAGCCTTCATGTACAGAACATAACTACATTTTTCTCCAAACAATGTAAAAAATTCTCATCCTTTTAAAAAGGTTGCATTTTCAGTAAGCCACAACATAGACAAGAGGTCACAAATATCTGTGTTGACAGGGCCTGAATATCCTAAATGCAAGTTTCCATCCTCTTAATGGAGGTATATTTGCTGAGGTGAGTCCAAAAAGACCAGACCTACCAGCTCTGTTCCTCTGTTCCAAAGCAATCATAAACAGGAACTAATGAAAAAGGCTCTACATGAATGAATTAGAAAGGTATAAATAAAAGCACACAAAAAGATTTTGCTTGTTACCCTCCATCCTGAGAGCTGAGGCACAGTGTTTCCTGTAGGTGCCATCCAGAGGAAGTCTGGAGCCTGCTACCGCTGCAGTTTAGCTTTCAGCAGCCGCACAAACAGGTACGACCCCAGGGCGCGCTGAAGGACAGGCTACACGCTATATAAAGATCAAACATGTCTACGGTCACATCCTGACTCAAGAGCGGTCAGGGAAACTGGGTCAAGTTAGAGACCCAATTTGAGGAAGTTTATTTCCTTATAGCCTAATAAATTAATTCCAATTGCATTTTCACATCATTTTTTGACACATCATGTGGTCGGCTATTTATAGCTCTAGAACATGTCAACAAACTGGAGCGTAGATAACTGGATTTATCTTCAGAAGAGATGTTCTGAATCTACATTTTCTGTTTTATCATCTGGTACCTTCAGATACAGCACTGTGTCTGTGTTATGTCTCAGGAACTGCAGCAGATCCTTAGCTTGTCTGATGAATCTGAACAAGGAAAACATCTGTGAGGCGCAATGTTGTCTGTCAAAGCAGGAACTGGGAGGTGTTCAGTCTTAACCAGCAGGGGTAAGAACTTCCCAGAGACCCTCTCCAAAACATGAGTGCTGGGTCTGGGAAAACTTGTTGACCTCCGTCCAGACCCAGAGACACACGTTCTGGATAAGAAAATACCTGCAGTGAAAAAACTCTCACAATCCAAGATATTCATGACTACATAGAGGCATGCGCACACGTGCAGTTCTCGGTCTCTCTTACCGTTGGAGAACATGAAGGCGTGAAGATGTTTTGCACTCACTTTAGTTTGATAGGATCAGTCTGGAATCCTGGGACGGATTATGCAAACAGAGGTGTTTGTGAAGTGATGTCAGTGAAAACAGCCAGGAGTGAGGGTGGCACCAACTAACACTACTGCTGCAGGCTACTCACACACTCTCACTGCCTGTTACTACACAAAACACGCTGGCGATTTATCGTAAATGCTGAAATGTGTTCTAAAATAATATGCTCAGCTCAGTTCAGATCAGCCCAGCTGTGCTCCAAACACACCTTTATAATCCATTCAGTACTGTTTTGCTGATCGGTCTAGTTAGCTTCCATTGTCCTGTGCATTTATTACAGAATTAACAGCTTGCACTTTTTTATATAATCCTGAATTCCATGCTACTCTATTGTGTAACTCGTTTTTAAGCTCTTTCATCACTTTGGTTAATATTTTTGCTACATTACCCAATCCCATTCATCTACCTGCTGATAGAGCCAGTGGGATTCATTTCTTGCTTCAACCTAAAGCGAGAGAGAGATGCAGCAGGGCTTTAGTCTTTTAGCCTGTCCAGTTCCCTCATGTCCTCATCTGTATACTCTGCTCAAACAGGTCAGTTTCCAGATCTTTAACTTTCATGTAAATATTGCCATCAGTGCCATCTCAAAGCTCTAGCTGATTCAGGTCTCTGTCTTTTCATTACACAGCTGCACTGTATTCTGGAAGCCAGTATTTACTGTCTCCACTATACTAGAATGCATTTAAGAGCAAAATCTTGAGCCTTACCCCAGCACTAAATCTAACTCTGTGACACAAGAGAGGCACACCATCACTAACTTTCCATAACAATAAAAAATGACAGTGCCTGAACTACTAAGCACATCATAAATATTTCAAAACCAATCATATTCTACTCATCTATGTTTTTTTTTTTTTTTTATAGCTTTTGTAAAATAAGGGAAAACTAATTTCACACTGGACAGGGCTGGGTGGTAAAGTGACAATGGTTGTAGGAAGAGGAAATGGAGAGCTGTTGTGGGAAATGCCAGAACTGTCCCTCCACTTCCGATCTCTCGTTTTATTAGAGGCATTGTGGTAGGTGGCGCTGCCTGTGGCGTGGCGGCAGAGAAAACAATTTTAAGCGCCAGACACAGGGAACAGCTGTGTTCATTATCTACATGCCATGTTTTATCACTGAGATGTTTTGCAGTTATGCATGCTGGATGATGATTAATAATGTAACAAGCCTGCTTGGCAGCAGCATGAAATGACTGGACTGGATTTGTTTTGCTGCTTTCTGGAATTGTGAGATTAGATCTAATATTGGCTTGTGTAATGTTCTCACTGATTCATGAATGTTATTTTGAAAGATGTGTCTGAACTTTAATCAAGCACTTTACAGGGGTTTAATATAAGACGTTATGAAATAGGATTTTGAATAAAACTGAATAACTGATACATTAATAATGTAACAAATAAGTAGAATGATCATAATAGACTTAATTTACTTGGATCCGGATTTGTTGTGATTTGTTGATGACTCCATAAGCTAATAAATGTGACTCAAGCTTTATTAAATGTGAGACTAAATCTGAAATGATTTTTTCAAGTTTTAAGCTCCAAATGTTCTCCTTAAATTCAACAACCCAATCTACAGAGGTTTTAGCAACAGCCTCTATTACATGATCTGTCTTAAAAGCACCTGGACACAGACCTCATGAGAAGCAGTGATGAGCAATACCACAGGATTACTCACCTATTTTCAGGTTTCCACCCATCACTGAGGTTAGAATGAGTCTAACATGAGGCAATCTGTTAAATACTCAACACTGTCCCTTCCCTTTCTCTATACCTCTTTAAAATCTCAGAGAAGCACAAGAACACCACTAACACATAATCTACTTTCTTTTACCTATAGAGTATGATATGGTTTCCACAGGGAATTGAATTAGACAGTTATTGTTAGACTTTAATTGAACTCTTACAATATTTTCCAGCGAGTGATAGGCAGACCACCAATGAACAGACCCTCATAAACAATTCTACTGAAGCTGACCATCAAGGTAATGAGTAACATGCTAACTTTATGCTAAGATTTTGAGTGAAAATACTTGTTAATGATTCACATTACAACCACATGCGGTTATATTCTACTCAGTAGTTCTATGCATGTTGCTGTAGGAGAACATTTTTATTTAATAAAAAAAAAAAAACATATTTCCACTTTTCCACTCATGATTTTAACTGCAAGTTTAATAAGTAAAATTAGGTTTAAAATTAACCACAAACTAGCAGGACCATTATGTAAATGGGCTCTTGCTGATTTGTTTCATTTTTATTACTTTTGCACATATTACTTGCTCATTGTATTCTCATTTTGGACAAGCAGCCGTGTTAATCAAGACAACAGACACCTCTATTTTATAATTGTTGCCACAGGGCCCTAACTGACAGAATTGTTTGTGCTGCGTATTTGCATATGATTTGCAACACACAACTGAGGTTCAGGTGAACCTTCTGGCCTACAAAGAGGACGTCTGAGGTGTCACACAAACACTTTATTGTCGGAACACTGAGGTCCACAGCTGCTTAAAATATCTCGGTACATTAGGATGGCAGCGATGTCAGATGACAGCAATCTTGTCTGCTAAATGGAATTTTGAGATTGGACAATTAGTTCTCTTGATGCAGCCAACTGACAGCGCACTATTCTTGTCTTGTCGTTTGCTAAGTGGATGGCCATTTTCATGGTTTTTCAAATGTCTTGCTTCACCACTGCTTGCTGTTTTAAGACTGTTTAAAAAAAAAAGAAATCAATAAATGCTGGCATTTAGTTATATGGCGTTACACTACGCATTTCCTCTCGATTGCAGCTGCCCTGTTTGTTTTGACATCAGCAGTTCCTGTGTTGCTGCACACAAGACACAATCTTACATGGAAAGGAGGAAATGACCTAGTACATCTTCATAAGATGTCAAGAAATGGATGTCGGAGATGAAAATAAAACAAGGACTGAAGAAAATGAGGAAGAGGAAAAAGAAATGACATCATGACAAAGTCAGATAGGAGAATGGTGTGATTTTTTTTTAAAGGCAATCCTGTAGATAAACAATGGACAGCTGTATTTAGAAGAGCTGGAGCTTCTGCTTTTTTGTTTTTTTTTTAGCCATTATCTGCTCTGACAACATGGAAGCCATTAGTCCCTAGTGTCCAGACACCAAGAATGGGATGCGAGGCAGCGGACTGCTTCTTCTAATACAAAACAACAAATGACTCATGTGAAGCCTTACTGTAACGTTATCAGATGAGAGGCAGACTGCTTTCTCAACAGGAACAGTTGTATGGACAGCTGTCCCAAACAGAATTAGTAGACAGACGGTGGCTCCACGGTATCTTTAATGCCTATTGTGCACACAGTTTGGTTAAGTGTTCCAATCAAATACAGATAACATCCTGATTACTACCCAGTCTGTTACAACCAGAATGCGCATCTAGTGGTTGTTGTATATTCATAAAGGGGAAAGCATCTGTTTTATTTTTGTTTATTTTCCCCCTGGAGTCAGAGGGAACCGGGAAGATGATTCTGGCAGCCAGTAGGGCGCACCTGCTAGCACTGGGAACCAACTATACACATCCACTGGGTATAAAGCATCATAATAAAGCCGCTTAAAAACTTAATATGCCTTAATATACCATAACCATGTCAACGTAGCAGAAGTTGAAAATACGAAGGATCTTCGTTACAGTCTTGAACTAAGCAAAGTTTAGAGAGAGAGAGAGAGAGAGAGAGAGAGAGAACATCATCATAATCGTACTTACGTATCTTCGAAGTTTTTTCTCCGGTGGAGATTTTCTCAGCCAGCCCTGGCAGATGATTTCTCCGCCGCTCATTTTTTTTTTCTTTCTCTCTCACTCTCTCTGTCTGTCTGTCTCCCAAACAAGCCTGACCACAACAGCAGTCACTCAGACACACACACTCGTGTGATCAGATGATGATGCAGGTCCATTTAGGGAGAATGCAGAAGAGCGCGCACACCGACGCACTCCGCCGGCCCATTGAGTGACGCGAGAGCGCGCGCAGTTTGTCCAGAGAGCTCGGAGACGCGCGCTGTCCGACACCAAACACAGGAGGGGGAAAAAAAACAAAACAAACCAGTTGTGATCCCTCTGAATGAGGAGGAGTAACAGTCAGGCTCCTAGTCTGGTGTAGGAAGTAGTCTCGCGCTGTGTGGTTACGGTGCGTCTTTATCGTCCACACCACGCCCGCTCACAACACAACGGAGTGTCTGTGGGTGTAACAACACTCAGCCTCCAGGTCCTGACTACACACAGACGCCTTGCTGTGAAATCACTCCTCGAGACACTTCATTATTGTTTTCTGGCGAATCACAGTCACAAAGAGGCGTGGCCGAAAGAAAAAACGAGGCGGGGATTCAAAGTAGGATTTTGTAAACGGTACTGGGGAAGGGGGCGGGGCTTTCTACTGACAGTCATGCGCGTGGAGCTATGGCAACCAAAACCAAGAACTCACTGTATTTATTTCCAAGTAACTTTTACTAACAACAGTAAAGTCTTGCGAAAGGCTCTGTCCAAGGTCATACCCCCCCCCATAGTTTTACTGGGAGTAACTGTACAAAGTGTGTGTGTGTGTGTGTTTACTTGGTTCTTTCTTTAGAAAAGAAAAAAAAAATCTGGTAAAAAAATCTAACACCAGTTGACAAAACACAAGCTGAGATCCTCACAATGATAGACTATCTTTACCACCCACTAACATTACTAACAATCACATCTGCATCATACACAAACTGATATTACAGGAAATAACACAATTTCGGTCTAATCAGCTAATGAGGACGCTGAAAAACAACTCATCTGCCAGCAGAGATGGTCTACTAGTTTGACCAGCTCAGCATGTGTTTTGGCAGCTAGTATCCACGAGACCAAGCTGAATTGTTCAGCAGGTTGGAAACCTCTCGAGCACTGTTGCAAAAATATTTATTCATGGGTTACTATGAAATTGAACATTAAAAAAAACAAACAAACAAAAAAAAGCAATTTCAAAATGAATAACAATGCCAGAGAAATAGCACTATTAAAAGAATCTGAGGCTGTAATTTATAACACACACAAAAAAAACTTTTAATAATAAAAAAATGAAAAATACTGGACAGTAGGTATATAGGTGTATATAGCTGTAGCTTTGCAATCTACACTCAGCATAAAGTAAAGGGACCACCACAAGACAGCCAATCTGGACCATTCGAAGCATACCACTGAAAGTGAACAGTGGTTGCATGTGTGCATTTGGCACTAGTATGAATGTTTCAGGTGGAGTTGAAAAATACCAAAGAGTGAGAGAGACAAAATAAGGCTGGGGTTAAACAAAGGGATTGCTGTACCTACAAAACGTGCCTATATGGTAGGTTTACCTTTCAAAAAAATGTCCAAAGGGTATTTATTAGTAATTAATAAACAAACCAGTCTGTACAAATCAACACTGTTCATTAGAAAACGCTGCCATCTAGTGGTGAGCAAATGTAAATAAACCATATTCATAAGTTCATAATTGCGTGGAAGTGTGAAAAGCCAACACACATTGATTTTAATCTGTATTTTTCCCTACAATGTATGCTACTGTTGTTTAGTTTGGTGTTTACTATGTTAATAAGCAAGTCTAACTGATATCTGATCACAGAGTAAACCATACACTGCAAATGAATTTTGTCTTGTTTTATACTCTTCCCAATGATAAAAATGTTATCCCCTCTTATGAATCCATTACAAAAAGACGGCACTAAAATGACATGGAAAGAATCGATGTTTTAAAATGTAACTACACTAAATATTTTCAAAACTAAACAGAAAATGTATGAGCTTGACTACAAATTCAAATGAACCATCAGAAAGCCTTTTAGCTACAGCACTTACAAATCATTGAGGCTCAAGCTTGGCAAAGCGAGATGATCTGTACACATTTGCAAGTGTTTTGCATGTCAATTGCACACTGCTGAATTACGAAAGAGGCTCTGGGATCAAGATCTTAACTCGCTTGCTCACTTTCCCATGTTTTCTACTTTCTATTTTTCATAACAGAATGAATTTTACAGCAGAAGGTTTTTACGGTATGGAGAATGCATTTTGCCAAGGAGTTCTCATTAAAATAAATCACCACAATTCTTAATGTAAACTGGAATAAATTACTGTCTCTTGCCATCTGTTTCTGTGCATTGAAGAGTGATTCTCCCTGTGAAAACATATGAAACAATACCACGTCCTTTCTATCAGTTTATTATAATTCTATACCAGGCTGCTTCACAGAATACAGGAGCGTGAAAACCTTGCAAAAGGAATAGTGTCCTTGATGTTGTCGATTCCTAAAACACACTGCAGGTATCTCTCGAAGCCCATCCCAAATCCGCCATGAGGCACTGAACCAAACTCTCTCAGCTGAAGATACCTGTAAAAAGGAGGACGCAGAGGGAGGGGATTTACCTTTTATTCAGCTGGGAACCACTGAGCTCTGAACAGGATTTGAAAAAAATATGACCCTACCATGCATATGTCTCATCCAATCCAACCCTAAAGAAACAAGATTACAGATTCAAGATTACACATAGTAACTAATTCGCACATAGATAAGAATATTGCAAACAGTAATGAGCTAGAAGAGATTAGTCAGCATGATATAATCGAAATACAGTCAACTCCAGAGTTACTGACACCCTTCAAAAGAATGGGTAAAAAATCATTGTGTGAAAAAATTATATAAAATATTACAGTAAAATTATCTCCTCGAATGACTTACCTTTACTCTAACAAAGCTCACAGATAATAACTCCCATAAGGAGTTATTATCTAATTAAGAAAATAGAATTGTATCTCTCTCAAAAATAAATGTTTCAAAATTAGTTCCAAACCTAAATTGCATTTTAAATTAATGCAAATATCAATCTTGGAACTATTCCAGTTTATTTCCAAGAAGAGACAATGAAATATCCAAAAATATGCAAAAAAAAAAAAAAAGTTGAATAAACAAACAATGATAGAGTTGATAATGTTCCAACATCCAGATCACAGTGCACATGATGTGTCATGATGCATCATAATTTCAAAAGCAGGGTATCACAGGACATTTACACAACTTCAGAAAATCCAATCTTTATATGTTTAGGATCAATATATACCCAACTGCAAGTGTTGTATCAGTTCACATTTAAGGCACCAATGATTCTGAAATTGTTCAGAGGCACATCGAGTTAAACGCCTAAGCATTATGAAAAAGGTTCACTTACTTTGCTAACCGATCCCTTAGCAGCTCCGGTCTTTCCTCTCTGAGAGAGCCACCACACAGCTCCCCCACACCGGGCACCAAGAGATCGACTGCAGCTGCCTGGCAAAAACAAAATCATCAACAATACAATAAACGGAAAAAAGTGATGTCAAACAAAATAAAGAGGACCACCTACTGAAAAGTAAAACAAAATCTGTTCTCTGAGTCGGCACATAGCCTCCATTTCCACTGTAACACAATCATATCGTTTGAAGGATGAAGGACATTTTTCAAAAATATATTTATTTATTTAAGTTTGTGATGTCTTACAATATAAATGCAATATAGAGTCAGCTCCAGAATAATTGGCACCCTTGGTAAAGATGGGCTGGAGAAACAAATGCTATGTAAAAATACCTTGTGGTTAATCAGCTCAAGCTTACAATAAAGACATGGCAGAGATCTAGCATCTAATTAAAGTACATTTATTATCTTTATCAAGAATAAACATTTTCAACAAAACCGCATAGCACAATTATTTGTAGCCGAAGAAGTTAAGATACAAAATGTAACTGAAGCAAGTTCTCCTGAGGCTTTGAAAGCAGTCACAATCAAAAATACAAAAAAAATTGAACAAATAAAGGCTTATGATCTGAGATTTACAGATGATGGTAGCACCAAGTCTATAAATCTACAATAAGAGCCCACCTCCATGTCAACAAATCATTGGGAAGGTGCCAGAAGAAAGCCTTTTCTTTCATGTGTGCAGGGAGTTTGTTAGACACGCAAGAATCTTGAGTGAACCATTTTCGTTGTTAAGATAAGACAAAGATTTGCTTAAACTACAAGATTGTTCTACAGAATATACTTATAGTATAGTGGAGGTGAATGGGAAAATGCACAAGGAGAACCCTGGAGATAATATAATAATCAATAATACCATGTTTTTTAGAAAAATATAATTCATAAGATTTTTAATTTCCTACAATAAATTTACTTTGATTAAAGTTTCTCTCGATTTTTATTTTGAGAGTAAATTAATTAAACACAAAAACTGTATTTTATAGACTTTTTCCCCTACACATCATTAATAAGGGTGCCAATAATTCTGGAGCTGGCGTTTTGGTTCACTACAGCCAATCCTGCCATACAGTGAATGCCAAGAATGAGATTCACTTCAGTCCAGTCAGTGAAACTACGCCAGATACAAATACTGTGTAACTCATGACAGCTGGAACAGAAACTTGTCTGACAGTGTTATGATCAGTTTCAGGTCTTAAAACAATTTTCTTTTGGATCTGTCAAAATGAACTCCCTGTCATGCGTTCTATGACTTAAAAAAAAAACTCCTGTGAAAACATGTCTGAGATTTTAATCAGTGTCTCCTTATGCTCTACTTAAGTTGGCCAACATGAACACACAAGCTCTGAGGTTATTCTTACTGTGTGCTGAGGCTGGTCTTGATTGTCTCTGGCGTAGAAAGGTTTTAGCTCATATGGATAATCCGTCACGAAGACTGGGACATTCCCACAATGCTGCACGATGTACTTCTCATGCTCTGTTTGAAGATCACAACCCCACTGTTGGTGAGTTGAGAGAAAGCGAAAAACAATTATGCACTACATGACATCAGGAATATTGGGAAAATGTAAGCGAAGGTTTTATGAGATGGTGTAAATTTACTTGCCTCTGGCTTGAAGGTAAATTGCTCTGAGCTACGGTTTAGAATGTCAATCGCCTCTGTATAGGAAATTCTACAAAACACAGTAAAAATCTACAATGAAGATGAATTATTATTCATGAATAATAATGCTGTAATCATTTTTGTGAATTGATTTGAGTTTTAATGTCATATATGGCACATACTATTAAACAGAAATACACCGATCAGGATTAACATTATGAGCAGTGAGAGGTGAAGTGAGTAACACTGATTATCTCCTCATCATGGCACCTGTTAGTGGGTGGGATATATTAGGCAGCAAGTGAAGATTTTGTCCTCAAAGTTGATGTGTTAAAAGCAGTAAAAATGGGAAAGTGTAAGGATTTGAGCGAGTTTGACAAGGGCTAAATTGTGATGGCTAGACCACTGGATCAGAACATCTCCAAAACTGTGGCTCTTTTGGTGTTCTTGGTCTACAGTGGTCAGTATCTATCAAAAGTATCCTTTAAGTCCTGCAAGTCCTTTAAGTATCCTTTAAGTCCTGTAAGTTGTGAGGTGGGGCCCATGGATGTCCCACCTTGCAAGTTACAGGACTTAAAGGATCTGCTGCTAACATCTTGGTGCCAGATACCACAGCACACCTTCAGGAATCTAGTGGAGTCCTTGCCTTGACGGGTCAGAGTTGTTTTGGCAGCAAAATGGGGACCAACACAATATTAGGCAGGTGGTCATAATGTTATGCCTGATCAGTGTACATCTGTCCAAAATTTAATCAAACTTTGAACCTTGCTCCGGGGCACAAGGCAGGGTACACCCTAGACGAGATGCCAGTCTATCACAGGCACAATCGCACACACACCCATTCACACACTACAAACAACTTACAGATGTCAATCAGCCTGTAACGCATGTCTGGAACCGGATTAAACCCCTGAGGCACAGGGAGAACATGCAAACTTCACATAAACGACAGATGTAGGAATCCAACCCCCAACTCAGGAGGTGTGAAGCAAATGTGTGAACCAAACAACTGTGCTCAGTTACATCTACAGTTAAAGGAGCGCTGAAAGTCAGCACCCTCACCTTCCACGTCCTTGCTCAGAAGCCTATGTGATGATGCACACATTTCCACATGAATTTTAATGTTTTATTTTCTTTTTAAATAAATCCTGATAGGGATTGCATGGGAAAATGGCAAACACATTTTTATACATAAGCAATGTTTATACATTAGGCCCCTGGTGACCCGGAATAGAAAAGATGTACAATGCTATACTACTGTATATGTTACCACACCAAAATAAGCATCTAAAGCTGTTACTTCTGCTTTCGGAACCAATGAATAATCTATGTATGTATTTGCACAATTAAGTGCTTCCTTCCTGCTTTATGTAGCAAAGTATAAATGTATTTACAGTTTGGTGACTGGAATTTAGTTGAATTTTAGAAAGCTACTACAAACAAATACTGCTTCAATACAGAGCGAAACAAACTTCATTTGTTTGGTCAGAGTGTAAACATTAGCTCATATGACCATAAATAAAGTCATACATGAATAGAAAAGAACATACGTACACATTAAAGTTTCGTTTCATCATGATGTCCACTTGTTCCTGAAAACAAGACAAAGGTTTTTGGCATCTGAATACCATGGTGGCTTTGATGAGTTATATATGAAAACGCATTAAGTAGGGAGTTTTAAAGTTCTACCATATGTCCTGGTGAGATATATTTGTGAAATAATTCCACATCCTCTGCACAGTGAGAGAGCAGATTCTCTGTAGTTGTCTTGAACAAACCCTCCATAACCTGAGAAAAAGACATAATATTAAAACACACAACAAATACACTGTACAGGATCGTGTGTTTAAACTTGAATCATAAACCATCATTCTGCATTTGCAGGAAAGTCACAAAATGTCATGAAAACAACCACTTAGACTCCCCTGCTTAGAAACCCTGCTAAATAAGATGCCAAGTAGTTTTCAGTGGGCGTTAGATGTGTAGCCATGTGTAATGGTATAGTTTATTCAGTAGGTCAGTAAGACTCAGTAACTGACCTTCATGAGGTCCTTCAGTGACTCCGTGAAGGCGATTTCTGCCTCCACCATGTAAAACTCAGCCAAGTGTCTCCTGGTCTGGGAATTTTCTGCTCGAAATGTTGGGCCAAATGTGTAAACGGCAGGAAAAGCCCTACAGAAGGCAACAGTAAATTGAACAAAAACAAGGAAGACTTGATTTTGTATCTTGCAATTCCTGATATTAAAAAAAAAAAAACTTTGTGTATTTATACTGAGTCTAAACTAAGGGTGAAAAACTAACATTTTTTAGCATAAGACCCACAAACAAAGAGTCACAATCAAACTGTAGACCTACATATACTGTTGAATCTCGGCATACGAATTTAATTTGTTCTGGAGCCATGTTCTTAATGCAAAAATTCATATTGGAATTCATATTATCATAGGAAATAATGTAAATGCAGATAATCCGTTCCAGAAACCCAAAAATATTACCAATATTACTAACTTCCAAGGATCAAGGGTCCTCACAGGAAGTCATGCCACCAAGCTTAGGTATCGTGGGTTAATTCGTAAATTCAGAAATCCATAAGGAAGGGCATTTGTATGACGAGATTCCACTGTACATATTTGCATATATATTATATATATATATATATATATATATATATATATATATATATATATGAGAGAGAGAGAGAGAGAGAGAAATTAGAAGTATATACAAGTAATAACATTGGGTATGTGGCTGTGTTCAGATTCGACCAGTTCAAGTGACTCCATGTACAATCAATTATATTATAAAAGAGGATGAGTGAAACAAAGATTTCACAAAAAAGGAAAGTTTAAGGTTAACAGTTCTTACCCTGCCATCACTTCCAGATGCAGCTGTCCTGAGACAGTTAGGTATGCAGGCACAGAGAAAAAATGAGGATTTTCCTTATCCAGATTCCATTCATTTCCTGCAGGCTTTCAGGAGAGAAATATTCACCAATGAATATAGCAAAGCTGAAGTTATAGCTTAAATAAAGAACAGATATATCTGCCAGTAAAATGGGCTGTATTTTGTTCTCATTGCAACCTTAGGCATTTAAGGCAGCCCTTCACATTTTGAATCGTTTCGTGAAGGAAATTGGACCATTCATCAAGAAGGACAGGTTCATTGTTGTGTTGGACAGATGGGGAAAAAGAAAAAGCCATCCAGGGCCTTAATTCATATAGAAGCTGAGAGCTGATCAAGGATCAGATTTCTCTGCTATTTACCAAGACCTTCAGATGATCTTCAGACAGCCAGATCAGACCATCCTGCTTTCTTCTGATCAAATGCCAAGATTCTTATGGCATCAGTTTAAAGTCAGTGGTTGTAGGCATTAAAGCATTGGGAAGAGAAAAAATATGGTGTTTCAGGCTTGCTGTAAGGTGAAAAAAATAAAAGACATCGACTTGATTGCCACCAATACATTGTTATTTTCTAACATTGTGAATTTCTGCAACTATCTTTGTTTTTGATACTTTTTGCTGCCTCTTTTTAATGCTGCAGTGTAAAGAAAAATGTTAAAATCTTGTTGCCAGTTACTGTACACTCATACTATACAAGCGACTAAACAGACTAAAGAATTATTCAACTCAAAGAGGAGTTTGTTCCACACAGCTTACTATCCCACTGAGCTCCCAGTTAGTTGTTATTATTGCTGCAATTTTACACAAAGTGGTAGCTCAGTGGTTATGGCGTTGGACTACTGATTGGAAGGTTGTGAGTTTGAATCCCAGGACCACCGAGTTGCCACTACTGGGCCTTGAGCTTGGCCCTTGGCCCTCAGTTAGTCAGTTGTATAAATGTAAGCTGCTCTGGATAAGCGTGTCTAGTAAATAATAATTAACAGTTGATGCCCATCACTGTAATGTCAACCCCTTAAAAAGAAAAGGTGAAAAAAGCAGGACAAACGAAGAGGGAGTAATAATAGCAGGTTTAGTTTAGTTAAGGGTGTCCAAAGTATGGCAAGACAGTTTTCTGGTTTGAATCCTAGGTTCTCTCATTAAATCAGATCTACTGATCTTTTTCCTGTTGAAAATGCTAATTTTCTTTATTATAAAGGCTACTCATTTCAGCAAGCTGAGTCAGCTGCTGTAATGACTGAATGATGGAAAATTGGTGGTCCTGGGATTCAAACTCACAAACTTCCGATCAGTAGTACAAAGCCTTAACCACTGAGCTAGCACTTCAACCAAGTACCTGTAAAAGCTTATTGTCTAACTACTTTCATGATTTGTTGTGACACTGTTGATAACTCATACTACTCATAGAAACTAAACTTATCCACTCATTTGTTTTTTTTTCTGCTTGCATAAGGCAGGACACATCAACAGGTCTAATTAGTTAAATTTTGGTGTAGACACTAAAGTGGAAGTACTAATATAAATGATGATAAATAAAGTAAAAAAACGAACAAACAAACAAACAAAAAACACCAAACATCAACTAGCAACAAATGCATTATGAGACTTACTTCCACCTGAAAGAGTTCTCCTGCTCCTTCACAGTCATTTGACGTAATCACCGGTGTGTGAATTTGCACATAGTTGTTATCCTGCAATGATTTGCAATTATCAGACCCTTTCAGTATAAAAAGTTAAAATCCCTGTGTTAGTGAAGAGACAAAGGAAACCTTACCCTGAAGTAAGAGTGGATGGCAGCAGTTGCCTGGCTACGTATTCTGAGCAATGAACTGAAGGCATTTGTTCGGCATCTCAGGTGAGGAAACTGTCTAATGTACTCCAGGGAATGGTGGCCCTTGATCTTAAGTGGAAAGTCCTGAAAATTGAAAAGATGTATTATTTATTGCGCTGCCTTGCCAGTACAATAACCAAAGTTATTGCAAAATCTAAAAAGAGAAACTTATTTTTTACCACAGGATTACATTCCCCAACCACTTCAACACGATTTGCTTGTAATTCCACACTTTGTTTTTTGCTTGGACTCTTTTCCAAACTTCCAGTAACATCGACAGCACAGCCAAAAGTAAGGTCTCTTAATGGGGGAAAGAAACGTATAAACAGAGCATCAATGAAGTGTTCCTTATGTGTAAAAGTAATTAAACAATCCAAGCAACACTAAAAAAATATTTCACAAGCTATTGAGGTAGAAACATCACCTGGTGTTGAGGTCTGAGCTGGCTACTACTTGCAGAGGTTGCAAAGAACTTCCATCATTCACATGCAGAAAGAGACTGTGCTTTTGCGATCGGACAGAGCGTACCCAACCCTGAGGAATCACATTATCCATTGCAGGTTATTATCAAAATAACGACCAAATTATCAATAATCAAGATTCTCAAAGTGGGGTCCAGGGATCCACAGGGGTCTGGAACACTTTTTTTGTTTGTCTTTGGTTTGTAAAAGTGGTGCAAGTCACCACTCACCATTATTGAAGTTAGTAACACATATTAATACTTGAATCAAATGCATTTAATCCAAACTTAAATCTATAAATAATGATACTTGGTCCAAAATCCTAGGAAAAAAGCTTGCTGATCGTCATTCTGAAGTAGTATCTTTAGTTTAAACACTATTGTAGACATTTGTCCAAATAGTAAACCTCATATTTGAACAGCTGGATTCTAATCATCAAATGCAATGAGGGGTTCATGAAAGGTATTTTACAGTTAAAGGGGTTTGACCCTAATCAGCCCTAATCAAGATGATCAACACATCATGCAGATTCAGACCATACCTGTATTCTGATGGTTGATCCTGTCTCTGGGCTGTTGAGAGCATCACGTACCCTGACTCTCTTTGCTGAGCTGCAATAAAGCCGTTTACTTAAAAGGACATAAGCACAGAGCCGTGATGTGACCAGTGATCTCCCCAATAACGTTACTGTAACTGCCATCACAGCAGCAGAGGAGCGCATGGGCGGAGTTTGCGGCTCTTCTTCAGACTTTAAACGAGTCTTGTCTTGTTATTCACGTCATTTAATAAGTGCACGAGTAACATTTAGGGGTGTAAATAAAATCATTGTCTTCATAACAGTACGATAAACAGAACTCAAATCTGTACACGCAAAATGTTATGACATTCACGCTGCTCTAAACACGCTTCCTGATATTTAATCGACTTCCTGGTCAGGCTCCATCCTATTGGTTGAATGCAGCCACGTGGGATAGAATAGCCAATGACAGCGTGATAGAGCTGCTGGGAAATGTATTTGTAAGTGTACATGCAGGTTCTTTTGCAGGTCAAATACCATGGAGATGCTATAATTATGATGTAAACTTTTGTTTATTTGTTTCCTTGTTTTTGTTTATTTCCTTCATTCTCAGCTGTAAATAACAGAAACGGCAAACATTAAGTAAAATTATGATTTGCTTAAAAATTTAAATATCTATCTACAGTTTATGTTCAATATACACTGATCAGGCATAACATTATGAGCAGTGACAGGTGAAGTGAATAACACTGATTATCTCCTCATCATGGCACCTGTTACTGGGTGGGATATATTAGGCAGCAAGTGAATATTTTGTCCTCAAAGTTGATGTGTTAGAAGCAGGAAAAATGGGCAAGCGTAAGGATTTGAGCGAGTTTGACAAGGGGCCAAATTGTGATGGCTAGATGACTGGATCAGAGCATCTCCAAAACTGCAGCTCTTGTGGGGTGTTCCCGGTCTGCAGTGGTCAGTATCTAGCAAAAGTGGTACAAGGAAGGAACAGTGGTGAACCGGTGAAAGGGTCATGGGCCAAGACTTACTGTTGCACATGGGGAGCAAAGGCTGGACTGTGTGGTCTGATCCAACAGACGAGCTACTGTTGCTCAAATTGCTGAAGAAGTTTATGCTGGTTCTGATAGAAAGGTGTCAGAATACACAGTGCATCACAGTTTGTTGCATATGGGGCTGCATAGCTGCAGATCAGTCAGGGTGCCCAGGTGGTCATAATGTTATGCCTGGTCAATGTATATAACGCCTTTCTAACATTTCTAAAAGAAATTTTTATGTAATAAAAATAAGTGTAATAAAAAAGAACTGTACACACACACACACATACATCAGTTTAATACAGTAGGAACACCTGTACCATTGCTCTTTCATGGAATAATGCAGTCAATCATAATCATAATCAGGCAGCAGCACAGCACAATTAATGTTCAGTTTGGAAGAAATTTCAGTGACTTTGACTGTGCCATGTCATGTCACAAGTCATTACACAGAATGGCAAAAGAATAGAAAAACCATTGAGCAGTTGTGTGGGTGGAAACACCTGGTTGTTGAGAGGTCATATTTTTCCCAAATATTTAACTGTCTAGTTTCAGTGCCCACTGTCATCAAACATTTAAACTTATATCATATATCAGATGTCCTTATGCAGAGCGACTTACAGAGCTGTCAGCTCTGGTCATTCTCCTCTGGCCTCTGTTGTCAAAGAGGTGTTTCTGCCCACAAAACTGTCTTCACTAAAGCTTTTGTTTGTTTGTTTGTTTATTTAGCTGCACCATTCTATGTAAACATATCTATAGATTGTCGTGTGCTAAAACCCCAGGACATCAGTAATTTCTGAAACAGCTTATCGGCACACAAACAACCATGCCACAGTCACCAAGGTCACAGTTTCCCTATTATGATGTTTAATGTGAACATTAACTGAGGTTCTTGACCTGTATCTACATAATCGTATGAATTTCACTGCAGTTTCATGATCAGATGATTAGAAACTAGCATGTACGTGCAGGTGTTCCTATTAAAGTAAATTTTGACGGTAAAGGATGGTTATTTTGGCCCTAACAAAAGGTTAAGTAAGGAATAAAATGCAGACTTAGGGTGTGCTGTTGTAAGAAAATAATCAACAGGGTGTTAGGGAGTTGCTTAATTTATTTTCCAATAAAAGCATGTCATGAAGTGTAGCGATTGATGACAATCAAAAGCCAATTATTCCAATTTTTTTTTTTAATAAACAATACATTGTACTTTTAACATTTATGAGATAAATTAGTTTCTGTTATCACTTAGTCAGTCCTTCTCCAGAGTGACCATTCCACATACAAAGAAAGCTTCGTTAAAAACACTTTTTAAAATGTGTTTATCATTAGCTTAAGATTATGTAGGTTATCTGTCATATGATAAGCCCTTGTGAGAGAGTTGCTAAATTTGCTAAAGTTGTAAATAGTAGAATCAGTGCAGTAATAAATAAAACTTGTGATTGGACTTACAGCCTTGCACTAATTTCAGAGCTGTTGTTATAGAATAATCCTCTGACTGACTAATCATATTTGAAAGTTCAACAGCATTGTGATATAAAGCACCATTAAAGGTTATTCGGGCAACAAGTGCATTCTCTAAAAACCTTTTCTGGCAATTTCCCCAGCACACCAGTCTTGCTTTTTAGCCTTGTGGCCATTTAACTTGCTGATATTTGTTCAAGCCGAACAGCATTACTAGAGTCAGCAGAAAGCTCCGGCTGTGTTTAAAACATCATTATCAGATGAAGGGTAAATTGGATGAATGCAGCATTAGTGTGTGTTTGTGACATTCAAACACTCTGCTTTCTAGTGAAGCAGATCATTTTGGCTATGATCAGGTTGAAGCCCTATATGAACAGAATAAGCATCCCTATGACTCTTTATCGCTGCATATCTGCCACCTGAAATCCACATTAAACTCATGTTTATGAAACACACTGTGGCACAGAAACAGACTCTTTGTAAAACAGAGCCTTTAGGGCCACAGGGTGGCGCAGTAGCTCCACATCATCTACATCCTTTTCCACACTGCATCAACTAGCGACAGATCCATTTAATGACTTATTTATCAACTCAGCATCTTTTACCAATGTTTTATTAATGTATGTACAGTGTCTCCACAGGCCTGATCTTACCACTTTCAATGCCAGTGCTGTTCCTTCAGCTATCTCGCTTTGTTTCATTAGCAGATCACTGACATACCGCATCACGATTATTTATTGGTAATGGACCATGACATGATGGCAAGACCGTCTGGAATTTTTCAACAGCATGTATATAACCTAGACACGGCTCATGGTCCATTTTTTCTCTTTACAGCAGTCTAGAATAATGTTCTGTCTTATAATGAATGAATGTTAGTGAAGCATGGTGTCAAGCGGTTCTGATATGCTTTCAGTTTTTATTAATTACCAGCAATGTTTGATGGTTTGAGTGAGAAATGACTTACTATTGACCAAGTTTACTTCAAGTTTATAATGAATTTTTAGCAGATGCAGGAATATTATTTATGTTTATTGCACTATTATGTAACATCTAATCTTCTGTTTCTAAACAGATATATGCTGTGCAAATCACTGCTTTATTAAAAAGTCCCAAACAATGTTTTCAGAAGATTAGGTACTACAAATAATAATAATGATGACGATAATGACGAATTATTATTATTATTATTATTATTATTATTATTATTATTATTATTATTATTATTATTATTATCCACTCATATCAGAGCATATCAGAAGCACTTGACACCATGCTTCACTAACATTCATTCATTATAAAACAGAACATTATTTTAGACTGCTGTGAAACATGGACCATGAGCCGTGTCTAGGTTATATACATGCTGTTGAAAAATTCCAGACATTCTTGCCGTCATGTCATGGATCATTACCAATAAATAATCCTGATGCAGTATGTCAGTAATCTGCTAATGAAACAAAGCGAGATAGCTGAAAGAACAGCACTGGCATTGAAAGTGGTAAGATCAAGCGACACTGTACATACATTAGTAAAACACTGGTAAATAGTTTATACATTATTATTAGTAGTAGTAGTAGTATTATGTACCTTATGCATGCAAGTTAATATTTATGTCAGATGACCATATTTGCCACAGACAGTAATAAAGACTTGCTGCTGTCCAGCTCTTGGCACTGTATGAATACCTTTGGTCTGGCAGAAGCTTTGGTTGTCCGAATTTGCTTTTGTATTTTTGCCTCAAGTCAATAGGTGATTAGCCAACACCAACAAGGATCTTGTTTTAAAAGACGTAGGCTTCCAAACCCTTTCTCTAAGGGCAGGATGGCCCTCACCTTCTGCCTGTCCAGTGATACACACTGTATTGACTCTTTATTCATAGGGACTATCATCAATCCCTCTGCGGTCTCAGGAGAAGCATTGATTTTGGCCAGCACGCTTCGTTTAGCTCTGATGAGGCCAATAAAGTGGTGTAATTTCAGGAGATGAAGTCTGTGGAGCTTAAACCCAAGTCTAAAACCAGGCGACTCGGAATGAACCGCTCCATGCGGAATCTGACTTCAGGGTATCTTCCTTATAAAGCCCTTTTAATAAGTTCCAGGCCTCCTGCTATGTACAGAATGAATGAGTGGCTTTATGGCGAGGGAATGATGACTTTTCTTCTGTTTCTATTTTAAGCAAAGGTAATTTAATGCATACTGAAATGTATGGTGTCTAAGTGAGGCAGAACCTGAGAACATCCAGTGCTCTGCACATTTTTTTTTGCCTTAACACAGTACTGACTCACATGAAAAAAATCACACCTTTCAGCTTTTGATCTGTCAGACCAAGCTCTTGTGTGCTGTCATAGCGCTTGAGTATGCAGATGAAAACAGCTTTTATCACTGTGAAATGTAAAGGGCATTACCATGATGCAATGATGAATGAAGGATACATGATATGAACACATCACTTAAGATAGCTTATTGAATATTTTTTCATTATAATGTCAAGGGCTAACTGTAAATACTGCTTTAAGCGACTAATAAATCTGCTCACAATGGAGAGAGCTCATACATGCTCTCTCTCTCTCTCTCTCTTTCTCTCTCTCTCTCTCTCTTTCTCTCTCACTCTCTCTCTCTCTCTCTCTCTCTTTCCAGCAAAATGTCCCCAAGCGGTCAAAACTGTCATACTGTATATTTCTATCCTTTTTACTCCTCATAACATTATAAAAATGTCCTCTCTCTCTCTCTCTCTCTCTCTCTCTCTCTCACACACACACACACACACACACACACAGAAGTATCAGAGTATCTTGCAAAGCTTTAATAAAATGTAATTTATTCCACTTTTTTTATGCCAGGAGAATGAAAATGTAAAAATCTGTGTGTTAAAGTATGAAAGGATCTCATGAAGCACTATATAATCAGGAGATAGCAACAGAAACTATTAAATGATATAGCTTATTAAGCAATATTGCACGGGCGTGAGTGCTGTTGTAGTGAATATCAGCACAGCTGTAATTGGGCTGTAGGCATGAGTGCTGTAGGTAATCACATCTGTGCTGATATTCACTACAACAGCATGATTGCTAGATGAGTGCGATATTGCATTCATACCAAAGTTTCTGAAGATGGAGAGAGTGTACACACTGCCATGTAGTGCATAGACTCATTGACAGCTCGTCAGCTAGCTTGCTGTTGATTGGGCCCACATTAATTTTATACTATATATTCCAGGTAAAGGTGCATTTCTTCTGATAAATACTTCATATATTTTGAAAATATATATATTCATGAAAAATGTATTCTTTGCCATGTATGCTGATAATGTTGCTAACTATACTGTAGCAACGCTTTCATTGTAACAAACTATAGCTAGAATTAGAGTTTCTATGGCAACACAGACAAGCAGGATGATATAAATGGTGAAATGTCCCAGTGCTGGGTTAATAAATATCAGCATTCTTGGAACACTCCGTATCCAATCAAATCAGCAGACTTAAACTGTTGAATAATTATTTAACATAATCTAGCTAATGGTTCAGGGTCATATTTTTAAGATGTATTTCAAACCACATTTAGGTATTTAGGGGGTCATGGTCATGCCTTGGTGGTTAACACATTCACCTCACACCAGCAGGAGTTCAATTCCTGCCTCTGCCATGTTTGTTGAGTTTGCATGTTCTCCATGTGCCTTCGGGGTTTCCTCCAGGTACTTGAGATTCCTAACGCAGTCCAAAGATGCCATGTGTATTGGCATCTCTGAATTGTTTATGGTGTGTGTATTGTCTGGCATCCTGTCCAGGGTGTACCCTGCATTGTGCCCCTGAGTCTCTTGGGATAGGCTCCAGGTTCCCTGTGAAGCAGTGTAGAAAATGGATGGAAATATATTTATATTTTTAACTCCAGATCCATGTTCTATTATAAACTTGCATCAGCCAATAAACAGCAAGTTAAACTAACAAGCTATCCTGCCCTGTTAGCAAATGGCTAATATCATAAAGGATTTTTTGTTGTTGTTGTTTTTAATTTGGTGTTAATCGTTATTATGATGCTGTACTTGACTGCATATCTTCTTATGGTGTCTAAGAACCACAATGTGTAAAGACTTTCAAGTAAAAGACAACTACATCCACCCACTTTTAAAATAATTGCTGTGTAGAAGACATCTACTGAGAGACTGGAATAAACATTTCACATTTGAATCACGAGCAGTGAGGAAAGACGAAGAACTGGGGAAAGGTATCAGGATTTGTTCTCACTATTGATCTTATGGAATTGTCATTGCTTAAAGATTCATGAGCTTAGCTACACAAATCCTTCAGGAGCCAGCCAATATCTTTGCAGCAGTACTTAAGAACCCACATATCAATTCCAGCCTTTGTTTGTGGAAGACTGAATTCTCCGATGAGAGAAAGCAGGACTTCAGCCCACTGATTACACTTTCTTCCTTCTGAGATGTTCCTTACTTTATCCTAAAAGGTTTCCAATATCACAGAAAGCAACCCTTCTCTCTCTCTCTCTCTCTCTCTCTCTCTCTCTCTCTCTCTCGCTCTCTCTCTCTCTTGTGCAGTGACACTGCCTGGAAAGTTTGATTGTTTTTTTTATACTTGAGACAAGAGATTAATGCATAATAAGAGTCATACACCATAGCAAATGATCATTCACAGCATTTTGACAGACACCCTTATCCAGAGCTACTTACAGTTAGCTCATTTTTTATACAATTGAAAGTTAAGGGCCTTACTCAGGAGTGGCAGCTTGATGGTCCTCAGATTCAAACTCACAACCTTCCAATCAGTAGTACAAACACCTTAACCACTGAGCTTCCACTTCCCTAACAGTGTTCACTTGCATACCAGTAGTAACTCTCTTGACAGCTTATGTCACACACTAATAATTGTAGTTAGCATGGATTTGGTAACATGTTTGATGATGTACTTTAGGACAACTGTTATGAGACATGACAAAAGTGTTACATCTTCTACGATGTGTCACATGACACAAAGAAGAAAAAGTGTGATGTTGAAGTTTAGTGTTTAAGGTTGGAAGGTTGGAAGCTCAAATCCAAGGTCCACTAAGCTGCCACCGCTGGGCCCCTGAACAAGGTCCTTAACCCTCAATTGCTCAGTTGCATAAAAAAATGATATAGAATGTAAGTCATTCTGGATAAAGGAATTTGCCGAATGCCAGAAATGTAAATAAAAGTATGAGTTCCTGCATGACATGTAAGCGCTAAGTCATTAAAAAGGGCTTATCATTACTTCTGAGTTATAAGCAGTGAATTTAGAACATAACAAACAAGCCACTGTATTATTTTCTGATGCTGGCATGCACTGATTAGAGTTATCTATTAGATTATACAGTACTGTGGCTACTTATTAATGCACTTTTGTGCATTTTGCTTCCTAAAATAGCAAGTCATGTACTTTAGCTAACATTTTTAGTCGTCCCACACAGCTCATTAGGCTAACTTTATATAATTGTTGCTACAGTTATGTGTCAGATTGGATTATCTCGCTCAGTGCTTGATGCTTTTAATTTAAAAAAAAAAAATCCACATGCTGTCGCTTATAATTTCTTTCTGTTTGAATTCACATCATTCCCTTTTTAAAGTCATTAGTGGCATTTAAACAGTAATACTCATTGTCCTGGCTACACTCCAACATAGTTATGAGGAGCACTGAGCACACATTCCAATATTGACAGCTTTCAAGTATTGCAGCATGTGTCTTAAAACATATGCTAATTAAAGAAAACTAATTAGCATGTGAATTAAGTTCTAATGGAATCACATATAGCAGTTGTAGGACAATTATTTGTAAAGGTAGCATGTCACTGGACATAAACTGTCATGAAAACTCAAAAGATTTTTATTACGTAAGTAAAATGTAATAATTCCTGAGTGTGGGTTACTGTTTTAATGTATTCCTTGTGTCCATTTTTTTTCTGGTTTCTCAGAATTCCTCCCACTCCAGTGGGTGGAGTGGCTACTATAAAATTATACCTCAGTGTGAATGTATGTGTATTGGTGTCATGTGATGGACTTACATCCCAACCAGTGTGTATTCCTGCCTTACACACAGTCTTCTTGGGATAGACTGAGGAACCATGATCAGGACAAAGTTATATGAAAATGAATGGTTTAATGTTTACAACATAGTTATGGATGCTGAGTTCAAGTTTGTGTTGCCAGATCAGATGATATGGAGCAGTACATGTTTGATCCTGAGCTCAGGTACTCTCTGTGTTTCACGTCTTCTCTGTGTGTCCATGTGGTTTTCTCCACAGTCCTACACTATACAGTTCTGCACTATGGTTACAAAAACTGTGTTGTAGGTAGGTTAATTACTCACAACTGTGTGTGTGTCTGGATTAGTTTAACCTTATGGGCACACTTGGCTGATGCCTATGAGGAAAGGTATTAAGGTAAATAGTAAAGATACAAAAATGTCCCAATAAATTAATGTCCACGAGGTGTAGCTGTACAATATTTTTACTATTTGGTAATGGCAGTGTAACAAACTGTATAACAACACATACTACTTTCAACCGAATTAATACCCCTGAGGTGTGAAAACGGATGAGAATCCCAAAATATTAAAACATAGCAATCACTTTCTCTTTCCACAGATGGAATACGAGTACAATAGTGAGTACTGATGAGCTGTGTGTTTTCCCAAGCATGGTCACGTCGAGGCATAGTACAGTTATTGTGCCAACAGTATGCCCACAAACTACTGCAGCCTTCCAGTTAAACCTTGATTAACATACATGAGATTGGTCCCTTGGCAGTGAGAAGCTTGGCTGTGAAGGTGATAATGAGACAGCCTGCAGCCTCTAGATAAACAAAAGCATGGTTGGTCCAAAAACAGCTGAGGAGAATTTATTATAAGTGAAACCCATCATGATTCAGTCTTTTGGAAAATGGGCAGTAAGTAGATAAGATGGGGATAGATGGTATAGTGAGCACTGTAACAATGCGCTAGAAAACCGTGACAGGTTCTAGGTGTATGGTGGCGGTAGATGGATACAGGATAAACCCAAATGGCTTCGGTTTACATTGCACAGAGGCTAATTCATCTCAGAGAGATATTTAACAGCTGCTCTCTCAGCAGACATTTCCACACAAATACATGAGTAATTACCTCTGTTTATGGAGACAAGACCCACTACTCACTAATTAGCATTACTATAAATTACAGTGCTTAGGACCTCCACAAGGGCTTATTTTGAGAACTATACTCTATACACATGTGTTAAGCAAAGCCTAAATATAATGAAACTGTAACCAGGGCTTGTTAACAGCTTTCCACACGCCTCCTTTCGTTTCTATTATGTGAAACAATGGTTATACAGCCATTGTTTTTTTGGGTTTTTTTACGAATAGGAATTTGACAGAGATGCTTTAGAAGACCTGTGTGGCATGAAATATATGCAGAATAATTGTTTTCAACTATTGCTGTGCTACTATATAAAAAAAAACTTTACAAAAGCGCTCTTATCATTATTATTACCTAAATTAAATAATCTATTCACAAACATAGCTGTGATTATAATAACCCTTGTTTGTGAGTGTCTTTGTTTGGAAAGCCTTCATCGGACCTGTCAGCTGTTTTCATGTGGATTGGGGTATAATTACTGTTTCGTTCAGCACATTCTCTGCCTTTTGTAACCGTCAGTGTACATACCACAACCATACACACTCAAATAACAGTCAGCCTTTCCTGAGATCAAACCCACGTACAAGCCAACATATTTTTATGACCCTACTCCCTCTTAGACCTATTCAAAAGAGGTGTCTTTATATCTAAGCATTAGCAGTGGATCAAACAAACAAAGCATAAACTGCACAAGAGGAATTCAGTCAGGGACATCCAGCTAGAGAGGAGAATGATTCAGTCTTCATGATTCAGCAGGGTTCACCTCAGTTCAACTCTTCTTCATCTGACTTAGTACAGTATATGACAAGTAAGGAATAAAGCAAGTGCTGTTCTAGGAAAATAATCAGTAATGGGGTGTGTGATGAAGCCTGATACAATGCGGTTACTGTACCACCCCAATGTTGATTGCTTTCCTTTAACAGCAATGAACTTATTCCTCTCCTAACACAAGCATTTGTCAACAGTTACAATTTTTCATTCATTAATGAACAATACATCATACATTTAACCACTAAAGCTACATTTAATGTTGTGGAATGCCTTTGTAACTTACACTACAGCAGCTATAAACAGTTCTGTCACCAGACTAAAAAAAAAAAAATAAGAAACAGCTATATCTTGGTACAGAGGAAACAGAACACACAAAATCAATTCCCTTTCCTGTGGCAGAAAATGTATTGTTACAAAGCGCTGCCTCTGGAAACTCCTTCCAAAATAATTATAACGTTTCTTTATATAAAATGAATCAGCACCTTCTGACTATTCACTTTCAGGAAATTCTAAATGACCAAATGGACACACACTCCACAGCCAGAGAGATTGTTCTAGATTTTCTGTTGGCCTTTTGATTAAGCTCTTTTTCGTTGTTGTTTTCTTTGTGTAAGAATTTCAGTTGTAATTTAGAGGGAATGATATACCGCACATATGCAAAATATACTTTATATTCAAGGTCATTTTGTCATTTCTGGAATGATTCTATTCCATTCAGACACGTGTGAAAAAGTGCTCTCATGTGCTGCCATAATGGAATAAAAATAGTACCTCAGATTTCCTCATGCATTCTCATCCTCATAAAATCTGAAATTAACGAAGCCTGATAGTGGGCAACTCCTTCTGAACCGAACATGAAAATGCTATCTGCATTTACAGTGCTGTGATAAAATTGCACTGATGTGCTGAACTTTAAAAATATCCTGCTATTGTGTTTAAGCACTGCAGTCAATAGGACACACTGCCTTTTAAAATGAAAACATTGCTGCATTTCCCAAATACAGTCCTCGAGCTTTGATATAAAGTTCTTTTGATCTTAAACCATGGGATCATTCATGAAAACTGTCAGGAGTTAAGAAAAAATAAAAATAATAATAATTTAATGGCAATATTAATTCTTACAAAAGATATTTCTTTTATGAAGAAGCACTGTGCCAGCTGCTAAGTAGCCTGTGCTTATAAAATGCATGGGTTTTGTGTTTACTCCTGGCATGTCTGGACAAATTTGACCTTTTAGTGGTTGCTCAAAGACCCCTAGGACCTTTTACCACAATGCATCATGCATGGAGACACACTGGTATTTCTGGGCCTGGTATATTTCTTGTATAAGTATATTTCTAGTCTGGAAATTTCTGTTCAAACTAATTCATGTGCATTCACGGTCGTCTCCATGCGCACCAATCCATTCATGCCAATCCATTTCTTAAGAAGATTTTCAATTCATAACAAATGGTTGGTTTTCTGGCATCAGTTCTGTTTGCTGTATTTATGTTATTGAGACAGCAGTAGCACAATTAGATTGCTGACTTGAGCCATGCACCAATGGCTTTCAACTGCAGGTGAGAAATGGCTTTCATAACAGCAAATGAGCTAAATGGAAGCTGCATTCTGACTCCTGACCCAAACAGTGAATAGCTTGATTAAGGTTATTTACACTATTGCCATATCTCAGAAATTACAGTCAAATCAAAAATGACAAAATGGCCAAACAAGCCAAGGAGTACAATCATATACACAGGGCTACTGCTATTCTATATACACTAAGATGCACCTTTATTTGAAAGGTTGACCTAAATGCTTAGCCTGTGTAAATGACACACAGAGTACGTGTTATTTAAAAACATCCCACCAACTAATTTTCACTTCCATAAAGTTATACAATTTTTTTTTATCAGATCCATTTTTTCTTTTCTGCTAAGCATAAGTAAACTCTTTAAATACCAAGGTAACCTTTATAAGAATGCAAACAAACAAGGGTCAAAGCACATGATGGTAAGCATATTTCAAAGTACTGAAATAACTGTTAATTGTGAAAATATCTGACATCTATATCTATATATACCTATAATATCTGCTTCTTGATGCTGTTTAAGATGCATTATATGTGGAAATATTGTAATGTTTAAGACTTTGGCTTCCAAATCGATTAAACACCATGTTTCATGCAATGACGTGCAGAAATGACCAGTAGAAAATATATTAGGGTAGTGTTACATGTTAGGGTAATCTCGGTTATACTGAACATGACAAAGTTTATAGACGGAGGAAAGGAGTGAAAAGGTGGCACTCACAAACTCATTCATGGCTTGGGGTGTAATATATTAGAGATGGATGCAAGTACAGGCATTTCTTTTTTAACAATGGTTTACCAAGAAACATAACCTAACTGAGGTCAAGACAAGAAGGACAAATGAAGTATTAGACAGACAGCAACAGACAGGCAAGCAAAAGTTGCTAAGCAACTAAGAGAGAAAAAAAGATAAGGAAGACAGGTAATGAGTAGGACAAACAAAGAAGCACAAAAATAAAGGGGAGGGTGCCCTCTGATGGCTTGGCAGTGAACTGTATATAGTGGACATGATGAGGGTAATTTAGTGTAGCTAATCTACAATGTTCCACATCCACAATTCACAAAAACCCACAGAGACGGGAGAATGGGAAGAACATGCAAATCAGCACATAAACAGTACCTCGAGCTCTGAAGCTAAACCAAGGAGCCTGTGTTTCCCTAGGCTTTGTAAAATTGCTTGTTAAATCATGATGAAATAACCTTTTTACTTTTCTATTGATAAACTTAATCAATTAACTATAACATACAATCTTCTCAATTTAAAGTTAAATATAAAATGTAAAAATAAAAAAATATAGAGTGTTTCATGTCAGAAACAGATCTTAAAAATACCCCTTTTAAAGAAAATTGATATCTCTAATGGTCCTTTGTTATGTATAAATGACATTCTCTGGGCCAAAAGTCAAGAGTTATATGTTAAAAACACCTTCCAAATCGATTTTATGTCTGTTGTGGAGCTATAAAAAACATGAGTTTTATAGATGTTGTTTATAATGTGAGACACGGAAGGTTAGGTAACACTGGCCAGTGGTTTATTCTAAGAAGGTTTAAAAAAAACAACAACAACAAAAAAAAAACACATGAATTGTGTTTATTATTTAAAAAGATCAGCCTATTATAATGTACTTTGATTGTGTAGAGGATGCAGGTGTAAAGCTTACTGATGAGTTTTACCACCTGCTCCATTGTGTTGCACACCAGCAGCACTGTAAATTACCTCATTGAATCTGTGATCATTAATGTGTGGCTTGACTCCAGGAACTGGTGTATTTTTGGGATCTTTGCAGCAACCAGTTAAACAGGCAGAGAAGAAAAGGTACCATTAAAGAACAGCGAGGTGCAGCAAGGAGACTTTGTCCTGAAGCACAGTATCTTGGTGCAATGGGAACTGCAGAGGAAGTTGGTACTATGGCAACTGAGTGGTTGGGTCTGCATGACATAGAAGACTAAAGAGCTGAGTTGGGCAGAGAACCTGCATGAATCAGCTAGAGAGACAGTAAATATGTTTACACAGAACTGTGTGGATCAGCAAAATGTAGAGCGACTGAATGTTAAATTGCTGCACAAAGAAAGAAAATGGGAATTCAGAAAAATGTATATAAAAGCTGGTGATGGGAAGGACTCAGGGATTGTTCCATTAGGTATGTCAGACTAGAGGAACATTCTTCATACTGGATGTTTTTTATAAAAAGGATAAGAATTTTGTTGGGATGAAGAATTATAGTAAGTAGGCTGAGTTGGATATTGCACATACAGACAGTCTGAGTAGATGATCTCATTCATTCATTCATTCATTCATTCATTCATTCATTCATTCATTCATTCATTCATTCACAGTAAATCCAGTTCTTAATCTACCATACCAGGTCAATACAAAACCTAATAAAATGAGTATCAAATGATCATCACTAAGCTAATAAGATTGCATCATTGTTTTGAACCCACAGTGGTATAACCTTTTAGATGGATTATCAAAGTATGAAGGGGTTTTTAATGGATTTGTAGGGAAGTTTGTAGTTACAGCAAAATTGGTCATTAACATTGCTCACAACAATGTGAGAAAACAAAGGAATTCAGCCCTTGATTTAAGCCAATAAATGTCTATATGTGGCCCTGTGATGGACTGGCGACCTGTCCATGGTGTACCCCTGCCTTTCGTCCTATGTGCGCTGGGATAGGCTCCAGCAGACCCCCGTGACCCTAATTAGGAATAAGCAGGTATAGACAATGGATGGATGGATGGATATATGTGCATAAATTAAAAAGAATAAAAAAGACAAAGTAATATTATTTAACATGTTCAACAGACTTAAAAAAAATTCTAATCAAAATTATTTTTATTGATTGCTTAAAAAAAGTTTTCTTCTAAACTTTGAGGCAAAAGAACTAATGTCCTCCACCTACCTGAAGACACTTATCAGATGTTGCTCTGCACCATGTTCCCTCTGAATGTCTTGCATCCACCGTCCTTGAAGGTACAACAAAAGCATGCATCAACACTTCTCCGTCCTTTCACACAGGTGGTGGAATGAACTTTCCCTGGCTTTCTAAACTGCTGAGTCACTCTCTTCATCAAGCACTTAGTTGGACACTAATAAAAAAAAAATATTAGTGTTCCTATACAAGTAGTAGTAACTCTTCACTGACAAGGTTTTAGCCTAACAGTATTTATGTATTTTTATTTAATGTAATATTAATATTCTATATCCTTTGTCACTGATTTTTCTTTAGCAATACTGGACACATCTTCAAAGTTTGGTCTCAGCAGCACAGATGAAGAATAAGAAGAAAGTTTCCATTGTGAGGGTTAAAATAATACTGGTGATTCTGTGGCAGTTGTTCTACTCTACATCTATGTAAGTCGTTCTGTTTTGGTGAAAAGCCCATTAGCACAGCTGTGTGTCGTTTCAACCGACATTTATGTGCATTCCATTAATCTGAATGGCTAATAAAAAAGCAACTGGCAATACAGTTGAGCAATGCAGCCTACAAACATGCCTGCCACAAACTACTACAACCACCAACCATGAATTCTGTCATGTTTCATTCACAGCATTCGGCAGACACCCAAGCAACTTACGTTTATTTAATTTTTTTACACAGCTAAGCAATTGTAGGTTAAAGGCCTTGCTCAAGGACCCAGTAGTGGCAGTTTGTTAGACCTGGGATTTGAACTCCCAATCGTCTGATCAATAGTCCAACACCTTAAGCAATGAGCTACCACTTCCCCTGTTCATAAACACCATCGTGCTGATCACCTGCACTGCTGTTCATTCACCATCAATGGATCACTGCTAACTCAATTCGAACTATATGCAGTGTGTCTTTACTAGGTGATAATCTAATTTTTGCATATTGTGGAATTGCTATTCTGGTTTTGATCCCTGTCTTGTTAATGTTGTTTGCTGATTGCCTGACCATTGCCTGTTACCTGTTTTTGCTCATAGTATTGGTCTTATTGCAAGCCTTTTATTAAAGGCTTTGAATATGTGTGCTTTGTCTGTCCCTGCTGTCTGAGAAAAGCTTAAAATAAACTTATTGCAATTGAGTATTTTGAAGGTCAAAATGAAAAATAAAAAGTATGTTATTTTCTCCTTTTCTCTTATAAATTTCCTTGAAGATGAGTAGTCAGTTTCAATATTACTTGAACAAAGAACAAGTCTCGTAAAATAGTGCTCGTGTAAAAAAATGAACCAGAACTACTCAAGTATTTTTCACTGCTAATATCAACATAATACTTGAGTGATTATTGTATGTTCTGACGGGTTAGACCGAAATCTCTTGGCTATATTTGGATTTAATCACAGTGAAGTTTTGTAGTTCATTTGTGGATTTGTGTCCTATAGAGAAACAGGCTTACAAGGACATGGGGAGGTAAAGCTTACATAAATATATTAGTCTTATATGAGCTGATCTATTTTTACCCCAGCCAGTGGTATGGGTATAAATGTGTCACATGTGGGTGGCAGTATAGGTATTGTCCTGTCTTCCCCACTGTGTCAAGCCTTTTGGGATCAGATATCCCCCTGGGGGTAGTTTCTGTAATAAAAGCATTAGCTGTGCTGTCAATAAGAATGAATGTATAAAGGCAGTCTGACTGGTGAATGTTGGACTGTGTCTGCTCTTCCCACTAATCGCCATGTTGACATTTCTCTGGGCTCTTCCATTGTTTGCACCTGTCAAAAAAAATGGAGCCAGGCATCGCAACACAGCTGAGACCCTCTCCCTGCGACAGTGCGTCTGCCGAGATCACCTCAATCTCATGGAAATTAGCATTCTCGCCTTCAAGAGCATCTGAATTTTAAAGAAGCCTTATCCGCCACTTTCTGCCAGCATTCGGTTGTTGATTTGTGATGAATAGCCAGCAGGAGAGTAAACAGCGCAGTACAGGTGCTTCTAAAGCTTATCAGCGTCACTGAATAAAATTTATTTCCAGAAGTATTCTGTGAACAGGCGGGTATGCAGGCAGGTTAAATAACAGTTTCGACACAGACAAAATGATTGAGTGTTTAATAAGTATCACACGGTAGAAGTAGAAGCATCACACTTTTTTTTTAATTCATTGGTCTTTGCCATTTTTCAAAGCCTAGCATAAGTAATGTATGTGTTTATGTTGCATATTGAGTCTTTGTATAATGAAGTTAACAAGACCTGAATTTAGCACACTCATTTGACCCTACGAAACATCTCTCTCTCTCTCTCTCTCTCTCTCTCTCTCTCTCTCTCTCTCTCTCTATACATTCGTTAGATGGGACTGACATAAAAACAAAAGATGCATTTTTATGTCCTGTCATGTACATTTCCTTTGTTATACTCAGTGCATTTAGGGAACTGAATGCATTTAAGAAATGAGAAATCTGGCTTGTCACAGCAAATGTGGCCACACATCATACACAAAGTAATGTTTTGGAAAACAAAGACACATTTACGAGTCCCATCAGAGCATCATTGCTATTGTCTGAACACAAGCTGTTGTTCGCACTGGTTTTGTATTGATTCATTGTGAATTCACAGCCTCCAAATGTCAGTGCAAGACTGGGAGGACAGACCAGGTGTCTGATTATGAGTCATTTCTATGTTTATGGACTTAGAAAACATTGCCAGCACCCCATGTGAATGAATGACTGTATAAAACATTAGACTCAGCAGGCGTACAGCGCTTGCTGATTTTAACAGCATTCACTTTTGTCAGTGTTTCCACCATGTAACTCTAAAAACTCAGAATGCTTGTCAGAAGACTAAAAGGCAGGCTGAAGGTTTTGCATAAGCTCAGGGGGAGACTGGGTTTTGTTTCCTTCACTTAAGTTCTGACTTCTAATCATGAGGTTTGGTAGCAGTTTTGAAAAGATTTAGATTTAAAGATAACTGAACTGTAAACATTGAAATATTTATTGTTATTACTGAGTATGGACACTGAAGAAATTGTTTAATTCTCATGATTAGATCACTACTTTTATTCCTTATATACACTCACCATCCACTTATTAGGACCTGGACATATTATTATAATAATTAATTTATTATGCAGTTATCTGATCAGCCAATGTGGCAGCAGTGCCATGCAAAATCATGCAGATTCAGGTCAAGAGCTTCAGTTAATGTTCACATCAGAATGAAGAAAAATGTGACCTCTGTGACGGTGATCGTGGCAAGGTTGGTGCCAGATGGATTGGTTTGAGTATTTCATAAATTGCTGATGTCCTGTAATTTTCACCCACAACAGTCGTTGGAGTTTAGAGAGCTGTAGAAGGGCATGACCAGCCGTCCCTCAGGTACACTGTCATGCAGTTTTATAAGGTATGTTTTTTCTTGTTTAACGGAGAACATTGAGAACTTGCTACAGTTTATCCGGAGACGTTGGCGGTGTCACTTGCTTTTGCAGGTAAACCTGTCAGCCTGCCCTATAGTTTTATCTTGAAAATGGTTACATAATGTGTTAGTAATATGTTCTTTCTGTAATGTTTATTATGACGGCTGACGCACAGCTTCAATCCCGAGCTGCCATTTCTACTGATACAGGAATGCTGAGAACAAACATTAAAAATAAATGATATTTTAAAGGCTGTCGAATACTTTTGTACAGTACTAATGGATGATAATTTAAAGGGAAAAAACAGTGTCTCTGCTATGCTCTAGAGGCATTTATTTATTTTTGTTATTGTTATTTTCTCATGGTTTGGGCCCATTTATTCTCACAGCAGATCAATACAACATTTTTCCTGATCAACTTCAATTTTATGATGAAATATTTCGTATCTGATGGGAGTGGTTTTTTCATCCTTCTTCAGGATGAGTGTTAAAGTGATATAAATTATATGCCGTGGCCTTGTGAAGTAGCCAGATCTCAACCCATTTGAACCCAGTTGGTTGGTTCCAACACCAACAAAACTGAAGGAATATCTTTTTTAAAGATGCAGAATCTGTGTCAAAGTGCACTGATGCCATTTTGGTGGTTCACAATAGCATGGCACATTACTCACCCATGTTATGTTGCTTTTTCATTTTGTTTGTCAGTCACCTGTAAAATATATTAAATATGTTAAGTATAGATGTATGGAATGGTATTGTATATATGTGAGCTGTGGCTATGATTAAAATGCAGCGAATTAGAAGTGAAGTAAAAAAAAAAATGCATATGCATCAATAGAACCATTCTAACTACAGCAAATACATACAGACTCAAAATAGCAGTAATTGTATTCAGTGCTTATGCTTGTTGTGCATCACTGAATTGCTTACTCTTAAGATATTTTTTATGACCTTATATATAATAAAGATGTTTAAAGTAACTGTATCGTTTTAATTCTATAAAAATAAAGTTTATATACATTATCATTTGTGTCTTATTTGTATCTTAATCATTTCAACTGGCAGTAATAGTTTTACTGACAATAGGCCATTGTTTTCTGAATGACCAAAATTGTATGAGCTGCCAACAGTGGAGCAGAATCTATTTAATTACAGGAATTAGTTTGCAGTTATTCATTTGCCAAAAAAAACATGAAATGAAATATGGTAGGTTAACAATCTCTGTACACCGTGTTGTTTATAATTTTTTGGAGTTGGCTTTAAAATGAGACAGAATAGAAACAGGTCACTTGGAACACCTGCCCGCTATTAGCTGCATTAGTGCAACAGGAGGACGACTTCCCTTTGACACACACACACACACACACGCATACATTCACTTACATTTACACACAGTTTGGAGCTTACCTTTTGCAGGTGTGCACACTAGAAAATCTTCAGTAGTGCTGATGAGCGGTGGCTATGAGATGAAATACCATATTTATACTGATTTAACTGGATGCCTCCTGCCGAGAAACCTTCACACAAGTACACTCATTTACATTAATATCCGTAAATTTGAAATGATCTCTATTATAACTGGCCTGAACTGGTATGCACACTCTGCTGTTATTGTGTTCATTTTTTATTTATTTATTTATTTAAAGAAAAGGAGCGCTAGTCTCACCAAACTAATTTAGGAAGATAAAAATAAACACTCGTTTTTGAGGTTGCAGGCTGAAGTGAAATGGAATGCTAAGGAATACTTGAGATAACGGTTCAAGCTGAAATTACACTGAAAATTGCATCAACTACCTTGTATATAATGACGGTTATTTTCCCTTGTACATAGTATGCAATGGCAACAATATAGGAAATGCTATGCACAGTCAAATCTTGACAATTTCTGCTATGTATGGTTTTGTAAACCAAAGATCTTACTGAATATATTTATATTTCTTTTGTATCTGTCACATCCACAAGTCATATTTTAAATTCTTACTGAAGATATAGGAAGAAATATTTGTGCTCCAACCTAATTTAGAAGTAGATGTCTTTTCTTTCATCCTGTATAGATGTTGTGTAGATATTCATAAAAAAGGCCTAGTGTCCATGTTTTTGTATGTACCAGTTGGAGATATTTTAAATCGCTGATTTAAGAGTACAGTAATACAAAAATCAGAATAAAACATCTACAGTGTACTTATAGCTAACTAAGCTAGTTAAGAATGAACGTTGTCAGACCACTATTTGTTAAACTGACCTCTTACCCAAAGTGATCGTTGCAGACATGCAGCCAAAGCAAGTATAGAAAGATATCTATGCAATTTGGGTGAAATATATTTATGTCTTCTTCAAGTAGAATAAATTAGCAGAAATATTTGGGTAACGATTTTTCTTGCGTACTCGGTAAGTACGAAACATGACAAAATAGTGACATTAAATAAATGTAAACACAAAATATTCTTTATTTTTTCCCCGCTTTACCTAAAGACTACACAGATTCACTGCTGTAGCTCTAAAAGGTATCTACATTGGCATTTTATTTACAGCTCATTTCTCGTCCTCTTATTTACAGATCCAAAGAGAAGCGTTAGAAACACAGTGTTGAGAACAAACAAAGAAACAAAAGAAAAACAAAATAAACAAAATAAAAAATTAAATTAGTTCAAAACTTTAGAAAGTAATTACAGCCTCACAACTCAGGTCTGAGTGAAGTCACCACAATGCATTTTTTTTCTTCATTCAAACATTGTTTTTTTTCTTTTTTTTAATACAGCGAAGAATTATGGCTGTATCCAACATCCAACTGACATCCAAATAAAAAAATATGCTTGACAGTATGATACAGGTCGCAATCACTGATACTCATCATCTCCACACCCCGTCCCCAGTTACACAAACTGTAATAACAGATTCAGCTACTGTACGCTTACACGAGAGGTGTGCGTGACACCATGACACCATGTCCAACACATTAACACCATTTTGTTCCATCTTAGACACGTTTTTTTTTTTTAAACCAGAGAGAGAGAGAGAGAGAGAGAGAGAGAGAGAGAGGCTACACTGGATGTTCTTTGAAGTTCAGTAGGTAGTCAAGCTATAGGACACACAAAAAGCAAGAAGTTATATCCACATGACGGGTTGCCAGATTGGCATGCATTTCAACCCCTCTGCTTGTAGACAGGAACTACACGCCTGTAGGCTGTAATGCATCTCAGGCAGCTGGGGGACTTAGTGGAGTCTTGTCTTTCATATCCAGGGCACTTAAGACTCTGACCCTCAGGCATCCCACTGGGGTTTAACTTTGTCCTTAGCCCAGTGTCCAGTGTTAGCACTCCACAGCTCAACACGTTCAAGGAAGGGAAAGCCTGAGGAACGTCTGAGGGCATGTTCTAGTGTTCTATGTGCTGTATACTAGAGACATGAATGCTATATACATACATACAAGCATTCATATCTCTTGCACAGACAGAGCACATGAGCATCGTTGGTTTAAAAAAGCACATTACTGAAATAAATACTGTTATCCTTAAAGGAATGGTTAAGCATGTTAGAATCTTATTTGCTTCAACAAGAAAAACCAAACAAATTAATTTAATGGATTGACATTCCCAAACATAAGATATATATATATACACATATATTCCATGTGTTGGAACACTAGGCATTGTTCAAGTACAACAATTTGCAATTAAAAGGGACAACAGTTCACATTTTGGTAATGTATTCACATTAGATATACTGTTCTTTTTTCATACAGTATTTTAGTAAAATATTCATTTTCATACAGAACTTTTATTATATTTTCCATCGTCGATGATATATATTTTTAAAACCATCTTTAAAGACCACTGGGAACTATTTGCTTTTTTTGCCACTTTTCCCCTTTTTTTTGGATAAATCTCATTCAATAAGAAGTTTCACATTACGAGTTCAGACTGTGAGCATGCCCTCAATGATTTCCCTTTCTTTTTCTTTTTTTTTTTTAAACCATTGGTCAGATTCAAATATTTAAGAAACACTAGGCAGTCAAGCAGTCTTGAAATGGCACAGGACACCAATTCAAGAGTCAATGTAGGTAAGAGAAGGGGGATCAGGAGCCTGAACAACAGACAGTGAAGTCCTTGTTTAAGTGTGGCAGGCTTTCAAGTATAAAAAGAAGTGATTTAAAAAAAGGCTCTCCTTGGCTGTGGGGTGAGAAAAGGCAGGGTGGAGTGAAGCTGAATGCCAATCTGCTCACTTGCCAGTGATCGAAATGCATTACCAGCCATCTTCCGTCTCCCTTTGAGCTGATCTGTAGAAAAGGACTCAGAACTAAATAACCAATGTTGCCATATGTCATTCCTCTAGCAGCCTCATTTGGCAGCCAAAAACTGTTATGCAATTCCAAAAAAAAAAAAAGGAAAGAAAAGCACTCGAATGTCAATGCAGTACAACTGCCTGCAGGCTTGAGTAAGGCAGTCTAAAAAAAACCCCAAACAAACAAAAAATAAACAAAATAAGATTAAAAAAAGATTTAACAAAGTGGTCACACGAGCAACATGTCTTTGGCAAGAAGTCCTGGACGCTGAGCCTGAACGGGGCTTCCCTTTTGTTCATGTCACCTGCGGCCCATTTCGCTCTGGCGCAGAAAGTGAATGTTGCTGATGCTGTCAGCCAGCTCGGGGAACTGGTCCACAGGCACCACGTAGTAGCCGTCATAGCCTTGCACACGTCCTGAGCTGAACAGCTGCTGCCGCTCAGTGTCCGTCCAGACGCGTGAACCGTCCTCTCCCTGGCGCAGTCGGTGCCGCTCGCGATGCCAGGCGGCTGCCACAACTCTCTGGCGAGTCATCTCCAGCACCCGAGCCCTTTCTTCTTCCAGACTGCTGCCATAGCGCACATTCAGGCTCAGTGCACCGTGCTGCAGCTGAATGTCGGTAATACGCCGAGCTCGGCCACTGAGCACGGTGTTCACCTGCTGCACTGTCACATTAGTTCCTGTCTCTAACATTCGCCGTCCCACTGTCATACCCAGCAGCGCCAAATCACCCTCTGCTGAAGACGCTTTCACAAAATAGTGCACGTCCATGCCATCGATCGTAAAGTGAAGATCTTGAAGGTAGACGCCTTGATCCAGAACAGCAGCTAGCCGCCTGCCATCCTCACTGGCCAGGCTGATGATGTCGGCACTCACTTGACCCTCTCGGATGGCTAGCTTTACGCCCTTGCCGAAGATTGAAGGCCCTGAGGCGAAGAATGTGCTGAAAGGGGATTGTGGGCAACCAGCCCCACTTGCTCTGTAGATCTGGTCGAAACGCTCCAACTTGACAAAGGACTTGAGTTGTCTCTGGACCTCACACTGCACTCCGAGAACAGACTACACACAGAGACACAAAAGCAGACATTTTAAGATAAATCGACTCAGAAAACAGCAGAGTGGGATACAGATGAAGGTGGTATCAATGTGGTATCAACAAGATGTTATCAACGGTTAGTAAGTGGAGTGGGTTGAATTATGTCACTCTTAAAATGCATTTATTACACAGCTGAACTCAAGTGGTTTTGGACACAGATGGTAACTCACCATCCCAACTTCAAATTATGTACTGATTTATTTTTGACTACTTTGCAGGACTGATGTGGATATCTCAGTATTCATTCGAAGCAGTGACAGAGAAGAGAAGTGAATATCATCTGAAACAATTTTACCCTCCATGGACCAATATCCATGTGTGCATTCATCCAGAATCACTTTACATTACATTTGCCTGGTGCTTTTATCCAAAGCAATTTAGAAGTGAGACAGGATACAATTGAGCAGTTGAGGTTAAGGGTCTTGCTAAAAAAAAGAACCAACAGTGGCAGCTCAGAGGTGATGGAGTCTGAGCATTGTTCCTTCTGATCAGTCACCTAGTTGCCCTATACCTTAACCACTAAGTTGCTCAATACCTTCACCACTATGGCTCCCAATCATGTGTTCCATCTATCAGTCCATCCATCCATCCATCCTAAGTATATTCATTGAATTGGTTTCACCTTACATCATTTTTATTACTCCTCACATGACTATACCTCATGTGATTCTGACTGAAATGCAAATCATCTTGCACTTCTCTCACCTCCACTGAATCCCTGCTTAAATAAGTTGTCTTATCAACACATGTTGTAGCCCTTCGCTCTATGACACAGGTAGTAATCTGTATTTGTTAACTCTGCCTTGCGTTTGACAAAGACTATACAAATGAAACACATATTAATATTTAACCCAGACTAGACGTGTCTGGTATGCACACAAAAATATCTGCGTTTGGTTTCATCCCCTGTCTGCCCTGTAGCAGCAGGCTTGATTGCACCACCTGTCTCTCAGGAGTAACTAACTCCCAGGAGTAAGTGATGGCTGGCGCAGGGTGGGTGATCTCAGCAGGAAGCTGTCTTTTTTCTCCCTATGCTCAGCTACTCATCTCTCTCACAGTCCAGTTCTCAGTCTGCTTCATTACCACTTCAAAACACCTTTCATTTTCCTGTTCTGACTATGCAGTATAAGCCGTTTTGGATTGTGGCTAGGTTTATGAACATATGCACTGATTTTTTTTTATTTTTTTTATTTTTTTAACACTTGTCACTGGTGACAAAATTCTTCAGCAAGAACTACTTGGTTCTGCTATAAAATATGTCTGTTTCCAGTCTACTTCAGTGATTTCATTAAAGCAAAACCATAAAATTCCATTTCAGAGGCAAATATTAATGTGTGTAAAGTGTGTCCTCTGGGCCTGACTGATGACAGTCTCTACACTTATGTAACTTGACAGAAGATCTTTACCCAGATGAAACTAATTTGAACAACATGGAGAGTGGGATGAGGTTGGCGAGGGCTGGATGTTAGCTATGAGTAACTCCTGCTGGGAGGAGAGACAAGGAAAAGCCTTTTTCTATACTCATATGTCATGCTATACCTCCTCCTACACACCTAATCTGTTTCACTCTCTGGCAAAAATGGGTGTGAGAGCAAGGCTAAGTTGGATGGGTTCAGGTATCTTTGGCAGGACACACTGTCTGAAAAACATTTCACACCTCACCACCCCAATTTGTACAACGCCAACTCTTTGACCTTAGTCACAGACACGGACGTGGGTGGGTGGGGGGCGCTTGTGGGGGTGGGGGGTGGTTGACAGTGCCTGTCCTGTGGTCTAGCACCATGGTGTCTCAGCTCTAAAAGGGTTGCATCATTCAAGTAGCGTATGGTGGTCAGAGTGCCTGCAGGACCATCGGACCAGGGCACTGATCAAAGTCAAAAGCTAATGGTGGATGCCACCAGGACTATCAGGCCACATACTCCTGTCATTTTTCAATCCTGCAGCACTTCATGGCATGTGGGCTGTGTGTAAGTAGCACTGAAAGGATGATAGATTAAAAGTGTCCACTCACTTCTCTGCCGTTTTATGAAAATTTCCAGCATGCGACATCCATCACGATCAGTTTAAGAGGCAGTCAAACTCATGCTTTGAAGCGACGACAATTTAATTACTAGAGGCTGGCTTTAAGAGGAAATGCCAATACAGTAAAAATCAAGCCGTATGCACTATTTCTGCACTACTCCACAGCTATTGCATTCATGTCAAGGTGCGAATTGAGGCTGGCTAGACTGAGCAGATATACTTCAAAAGTAGTTATACTTCAAAAGCAAGGCAAGAAAGTTTATGTGGCCAGAGTATGACATCAATTATTCAACAGGCATTCTTCACCTTCTACTAAAGACCTGGACGATCCTGTTGGTGTGAGTAATCATAAGATCAATATACAATAAAAGAAGTGCTAGAGGATTTTTTTCTTCCCAAGAATAATCTCAAACCACTAATTGCTCTCAATTGATTTGAAGTTTTAGGAGCCTGATCTTAGTCATCCCACTACTCTGCTTCTTCTTACTCTCTTTTTCTAGTACATGTGAATCCTCACAGGTGCAAAACAAGGTGAAGAAACCTTCTAGCAGTACTTAAGTAATCTTGATAAAATGCTTATTCATATGTGCAATAATGGAAACCAATTATTGCACCACTACAGCATTTTTTGTAAACAACTACCCTGGTTCATGCTTTTTCTTTATGAGACTTTAAGTATTTCGAGGCTACTGTAAAAGCATACCACCTTGCTAAAGGAAATGGAGGAGCTATTGTCACATGTGTAATGAGTGGCTCTTTCCTCCTTCCCCTCTATCTCTGTGAATACTTTCAATGAAATATGGGCATTATGGAGCAAACAGCCTACTTTAAACCCTCATAGGAGCAGCACTACTTTTGCAGAGGCCATTAGTGTTTTTTTTTTAATGCAGCTTCTTTAAAAGCTCATAAATGACCCCATAATTATATTTCCAAAAAGCAATCTGGTCAGCAATTAGAATCATTTACTTCCTCCCAATAAAAAAGAAAAGAAAATAATGTCTGTAAGTGGGGTTGGGCTGAATTATGAGTAATAAAGTAGCTACACCTATACTAATGAGTCAGGAATTAATCTATTCTTGAGTAACAATGATGCACTTTGGAACAAACCATAAACATCATATACCATATATATATATATATATATAAAAAACACATATTATACAAGTATTGTGTATTACTTCTGTAGAATTTATGCTGGTACATCTTTTGAAGGAATCTTGAATAAGCCACAGGAGGGGAGCTCCTTCGAGAGAGGAAGACTGCTAGCTAGGTAGAGCTGCCCTATGTGGGCTGAAACTAGACCCAGAGGAGACCGATGCTGTATCGTTGCCATATCCTGGAGTGACAAACTCTGCCCTGACTGTTTATAGAGGAACAGGATGAGAAAGATCTTACAAGTCTCGAAAATTGCATTGCTTTCAACTTTTAAAGTCTTATCATGTGGTCAAGCTAGCGATAATTAAAGTGCACATAGAAATTAGTCTAGCCAGCAGGGTTTTCTGTCATTGAATGCTTTCATGACAAGCTCAGAACATTTCATCAAATAACAGCTAGAACTTATAACATGCAGGCAAATCAAGACTGTGTGTGTGTGTGTGAGATTATACTGTAATGACTATTTTCCAAAAGGGATTTCATTAAGTTGGATTTAAAGCACTCAGAGCAAATGAAAAAGAAAAATGGCTTCTGGAATCTGTGTGGGCTCCAAAATATCCTGTACATATGGTGGCCTGTATGCGTAAAACAGATGAACAAACCAAAAATACCACATCAATTCAAATGGCTTGACAAAACCAAAATCAGAAAGGCAAATTCATAAACGCATCAACCTTAACTCAAATTGGAAAGAGCTGGTCACATGCTTGCTTTTGATTAGACATGCCATGTGACCATCCCAAGAAAAAAAACGAATTGCACTGCTCCGATTTATTATCTAATTAGTCTACTGAAAATAATCTAATGAAATGTTGGCTTATTATAGTGAGTATATTAATAACCCGGCTTCCTTTTCAGCGTTCACATGTTCATTTTAATGCTGTTCGAAGTTGACAGCATATCTAGCATAACATCGTATAAATGCCCTTGAAAAAAATAAATGTGAAAAAAAAAAATGATCAATAGGTTCATTTCAGCTCATATTTCCTATTATTCAAAAAAAATCCTCCAGCTTTCTGTTTTCCACAGTCTCGGAACCTAATGCATGCGATGTTATAAGGACCTTCCCTTTCTGTTGAGAGATAATGTTGATGTGTTATGTTTTGCTGCAGTGCTTTTGGTTTGTTAATGTGTTTTGCACTTAGGTAAAGGCATCAAAGCACTGAAAAAGATATACTGTACAAAATATAAAACAATATCTCTGATGGTCCCAAAGAACATTTGTTATACTTCTAAACCTGTTTTTGTATATATTGTGTGCTTTCCTTTGAGTGTGTGTGAGATCCATGTCAACCTAGTCAGGCTGACTGCCTCAAATGGATCCATCGCTTCACATTTAAAATCTCATATCTCAGACATCTGAAACCTCGGAAGCCTCATACCTTCAAATGTCTGTCTATTATGGTGCATCCATTTGCAATTCAGACTACACTGATGACTTGTGGCCTGTTCAAATGGTTGACTGACTGAACAGAAACCCTTATCATCTGAAAGAACTAGTGATTTGTATACTTCTACATCTCAAACTCAACAAGCCAAGCAGACATTTCCATTACCATGGCCCTTTTTTTTTATTATTATTATGATTTAGACTTCCCTGAAAGCCTGTGTTGTATCAAGGGAACAGGGTGTCTTTGGGTGTTAAGAGAAACACAGCCGTCAATACACACCTAATGTTTGCCACTCTCAGTAACCTGACCCACACAACAAACAGCTTCTAAATTATTCAGGTGACTTTAAGAAGACACAGGGGTTTGATAGGTCTAAGAATCAGACCATGCAAAGTGGAATGTGGAAAGTGAAAGACGAAAGAAAAGGAAGATAAAAGATGTGTAAAGCTGAGCTGAAATCATTGGCCAATGGTGGAGGAAATGTGCAATGAATTTCCCTAATGGCAGTACTATTACAAGCACTCTTTATTTTGACCCTGTTCCCTCAGATTGAGCACACTAGACACTGATTTGAACCAATTGCTCTGGGCACCATCAGGAGGCTGCAAACTAAAGGGTCAGGTTACCATGAATACAGGTTGAAGTTTAATGTCTGTCATACTATCCTTCTCAAGCTTCTCAATACAGCACCCTCTGCCAAATAATTCTGAGCCCTGAAATATCTTCTGGAGAAAGCAACAAAAAACAACAGCAAGCCACCTTGTCAGAACCATGGCCTGACAACATGAATATATATATATACTGAAATACGACACCAATTTATAGCGACATGGTTACTGGGGTTAAGGTTAGATTTTGGATTAGTTGGCAAAAACTATATATAGGTAGGTGTATACGTACATACAGCATATACATTACATCTGTATAATCCTTTGTCCAAAAATATCTCACAGATACGTGTGTGTGTGTGTGTGTATAAGACTGTGAGTGCATACACTTGTATTTAATATTGCTGTTATAATCTAGCAATGTGCTTACCTTAGTGCTATCCCACTCCTGTGTCTTCATCTGGGTGTGAATGAGCTCATAAGATGGTTCCATGGCATCAGTGACAGGTTTGTGATAGCCAGGGATGACATTGTACAGCTGGAAGCCGAAAGTCACCAGCCAGCTATTCACATCTGCAATGGCAATAAAAATAAACTGTGTTGACCGTAGCTTACGAATTCAAGCTCACACTGATCATCAATACTCCATAGGGCTGTCACACTGATATTCTGCACTGCCAAATCATTTTTTCATTAAGAATAAGGACATAGCTCAAGTGATTTCCTTTTACTAAATTACGCTCTCCTTATTGTCATTTCAATAAAATAAAAAGAAATTGATTATAGTTTGACGGCAGGCAAAATATGACTAATACAGAGATTGCTGCATTTCAAGAAAACAACGATAATTCCCAGCACTTCATGGAGGTACACTACAACGATAAAACGTCAAGCATCTCACAAAGTTGAGTGACATTGTGGGGGTTTGGCTCTGAGAATTTTCTACTTTTCTCGTCAGCCAAATGTTTCACCTTGTCTAAGATCAGAAAATGTGCACTGAATCTGTTTACAAATGTTGCACAGCTTTTACACTGTGTGACAGAAAGTGAATAAACCATACTATATTAACTTCTATCAACTGCATCACTATGTGTCCAAAATGCACTTCACGGTTACAACACTACAGTTGCAGTAAGTGTGAAGTGCACTTTGGGAGCTCCATTCTGCCTGTATTATCTAACTGGGCTCTTATAAACAGAAACATGCTATAGAACAATGACTCGAATAGAAATATCAACACTGAATATTAGAATGTAGTATATAAACATCTAAAGAGTGTGTTCAGTGATTCCTTGTCCAAATCTAGCATTAATTATATAGTCTGGAGCTCATTGACAGTGGATGAGTGTTTATTGTTAACTTTTAAATATTAAGGTAAATGTAGCTGGTACCACATTAGCATACAAATACAATGCAAAGGCATATTAACATATGTTCCATATGCTCCAGTTTCTAAATGTTCAGTGAAATTAAATACCCAAGGAGAAACTATAACCCTAGTCTTTGATCCAAAAATAATGAGTACAGCTAATAGTCACTACTCTCAGTCATTAATTTTGTCTTGGCCTTACTGGTATTAGCTAAGGCTTTGATTTGGCCTGAAACAGGCTGTATAAAGGCACTGGCACATACTACAAACAGGCGTATAATATTTTGTCCTCTTCCAATAAAATAGTTGTTTGCTTTCCAAGCAGGGAGAAGCTGATACAACAGCCACTGGCACTGATTTGTACAGCCCCCATTGTGTTCTCTGGCTGGGGAGCATTCGCTGCTATTTACCTTACACATGCTCTGAGGCAACAGAGACTGATGAGATATTTTGGGGAAGAGAACTGAACACAAAACAGGCAGAGGAAGCCAGTGCACTGTCATGTTACCTGGGGAGCCAGAAAAAGACAGAAAAAATACCCTAGGCTGAGCCCTGGAACAACGGTCTGAAAAATGCCCACTGCTGCAGGATGGATGCTTTAAAAAGCACTGAGCTCATACACTGCATAGTATTCCATGAAACTGGTTAATCAGAGATTACAAAATATTCAAAGCTTCAATGACAATACACATACCTGTCATGTAGCACTTAGTCTCTTGTGAGTTGCTCAGGGGGTTGTTGTTCTTGAACATGTAGAGGTTGAAGGGCACTATGTTGTTGCTGTTCAGTTGCTTCCATATATCATGCTCAGGTGTGGTCCAGCGACCGGCTAGGACATCATAATCCCGGCGGCCCATGTGCACCAGCTTTGTGAGGGGTTCATACAGGCCACCCTGGTATCCTACTACAAGCTGAAAGCTGGGGTTCGAGTCAAGGTAGACCTCTCCAAAGGCCGTATAGAGGATCTGCTTGATCATAAGGCCTGAGCCACTGAATACAGCCAGTGGAGTGCCAATGTTGTCACAGGCCACGTAGAACTCATCACCACTGCTTAGCTCCATGGCAAAGAGGTGGCCCTGCAGATCATAGTATAGTGATGTGATCTCTGAGCTGGAGTGATTATACATGTGGGTGACTCTTGTGGGGCTGGACAGATCAGCGTAGAAAAACTGCAGATGGTGTCCTTGACTGCTCCTGCTAGACACTCTGCGGCCCAGTCCATCATAGCGATACTTTATGCTCCATCCGCCAACCTTGCTATAAGCTCTTATTAGCAAGCCAGCAGAGTTGTATTCAAAGAAGTCATTGCCTCTTTGCTTTAGAAACCCATCTTCATCCAACCTGTACTGGACATCTCCTAATCGTGTGATGCGGTCCCTGATGTCATAACGGAGCGGTGTAAGGCGGGCACTGTTTCCAGGACTCAGAAGGTGCAGGTTGCCATTCAAGTCATAATTGTAGCGCCACAAAGGCTTGTCATTTATAGAAACCACCTGGATCTGGCCATCAGCATCGTATTCATATGTGTACCGTGTGGTGTTGGCATAAGGGCCTACTTTTAGCTCCTTGGCTACCACACGGCCCATGTTATCGTACTGCACCATCATCCAGTACATCAGTGAACGGAAGATCTCATATTGCACTTCCTTGACTCGCCCATAGGCATCAAAGTGCTTTGTGTGGGTCATTACAGCAGTGGTGATAATCTGATTGATGTCATAATATATGACCCCGAACTTGCCAAACTGCTCTGTTTTACCAGACACATCATCATAGCGGTACAGATCAATCGGCAGTGGTGTTTCATTGATGACCGCCTGCATACTTGTGACCCGGAAGCTGTTGTCATAGTTGTAGTCAAATCGAGCATTGACCATACCTTCTTCGCTGAAACGAAAGATCTGCCTGTCAATCAGTGGACCGATCTGCCGGTTACGGATGGTGCAGGTGAATCCTTCACTTTGTAAACTCACTGTTTTCAGCATGCCCGCTGCTTCATCGTACGAGAAGGCCACACGTGTAGTATCATACAAAATCTCGAGCAGACGGGACAGCTTGCCATATTTATAGATGACCCTACGTCCTGTGCCTTGGTGAATCGTTTGCAAAAGCAGACCATCTTCACTGTAATCATGCAGCACAGTGGCGTTGCCCTCAGGGGGCCTGTATGTGTTTCTATAGTAACCAATAGAGCGGGTGGTCTCTAGTGTATGCCGGGCCACGTTGGGCATGGTGACAGATGAGAGGCGATCATTTTTGTCAAACTCGAAGATGTACTGTCGTTGGCTGTACAGCAATAGCACCATGGACTGCCAAGGGAAACATAAAGTGACAGTGTGTTTGAGTCAATGAAGCATGGTAATTTGCAGCACATTTGTGAAAACTGCCTGAAAATGTTAAAGCCTTAAATGTTAAATTCTTTGTCCAATGGAAGTGAAGGTCATTACGAGCCCAGGAGTCGCATTTTGCTATGTGATTAACTGCGCAACAAACTGTGGGGTGTCACACACTGGCTTCAGGGGGTATACAAATTACAAATAGTTTGATAGCCCACTGCAACACAGGCTGAAAAATGTTGCAGGGCAAATTCTCATTAGATGGCAACAGAACAATCAGGCCTTGAAACCCCAGCACAATAAGAGTGCGAATAATATTACAAAATATAGAGGTCAAGGAGATAATTTTCTAAAGTGTATTTTATATCTTAAGCTTTCTAATGAAAAAGCACATGCCAGCGTTTGACCTTGTTGAAAGGAAATCTACCCCCAAAAAAATCCAGGTTTATGAAAAATACATTTAAATAATTGTGAATGCAACCAAAAAGGGTCTCTCAGCCTTTTATGGCTGTTAAAAGGTTTAAGAGTAACCATTTTTAAAATCAGATATAAAATTCAGATTTGCATTCGTTCCTGTATTCCTACATTTGCAAGACCTGCTCTCTAATTAGCAAGACAGAGACATTTTACCTCTTCTAAAAAGGTGCTATTTTGGGCATAACTACACTGTCAAGCTGTCAGCAGTAACAATGCATAATGTGAGCAAAGTGCATCAGACAGTTTAACTGCTAAGTTAAAACTCGATAATACCACACAAAGCCAAAAAACCAAGATGGAGTAAAAAGGTCTTCAGCAATTTTACTCACTCTTTTATCAAGCATGGTAAATATTACATTTTTCACTACAAAAAGTCTACAGCGGTTTACCTTCTCAAGGTAAGTATAGCTCCATGATTTGCCATCTGCAAAGATCTGTGAAGCAATTCTTCCATTTTGGTCATATTCCATTCGGATAGACATGGTGCCTCTTTGAATGCCAGCCACATGCCCACCAGGGGAGTAGGTAACATTGACTCCGTTCAGCCGGTTGCTAGGGGCCCACAGGGTGGGTCTGCCTGCATGGTCGTAGTGGATCCTCAGAGTAAATTTCCTGTGGTCATCATACACTTTCTCCGTTCGGGTGATGCGATCAAAATCCATGGACAACAGATTTCTGTTATGAACCTGCCAAAGAAAAATGCAGAGGTTTATTTCCAAGAATTTCTGAAGCTGACAGAAAATCCTTTAAAGTGACAAATACAGTTCGCTAAGCATCTAAGAACTCAAAACTGCCACTGTATTAAATTAGGGTATTCTGGAGGACAGTGATGCCATTTCCATGTTTGACTTTTCTTGCATTTTAAACTACAGTTGTGTCTCCTATAGTCAGGACCAGAGGAATGAGAGGAGCTCATTGATCGTTAAAAGTCACTCTCTATGTCAGCCTTAATTACATGGGAAAAGAAAACTTCAGGGGAAAACCAGTGGTGCTCCTGAAAGGTAGATATAGTCAAAAACACTCACTATAGGACGCAAATGGCATGTCACACTGCGCATCAGCCCACTCTAATGGTTAAAGGCCTTCTGACCCAAGCACATGCTGAGATTAGAGAAAAGAGTCACTCCTATGGAGGTGCTAATCCATAGGACATCCGGGTCAATGCAGAAGGACATAGAGAGGAAGAAAATGACTCACAGTCAGACTTTGTCTGCTAATGTCATCCATCTACACTCAGCTGAGATTTGCTCTGGTATCATATTATACTAATAAGGGGTCACATCTTTCCCTTTTGCAACTAAATTATGAAATTTTATTTCGTTAGACCTTTAGTTCCTTTAGTCCTTTTTTTGTGATGTCTGAACTGTGATTAGCGCTTTACTTGAAAGCTTTTTCATTCATTCATCTTCAGTAACTGTTTAATCCTGCTCAGGGTCACAGTGAATCCAGAGTCTACCCTAGTAGTACTGGGCACAAGGTGGAAAAATGCCACCATGTACGCATACACTTATGCACAACTAGGTGCAATTCAAAGTAGACACAGAGTTTGGAAAATATGATGACACCTATACATACAGAGAACATTTGAAACTCCACACAGATGATCAAGCCAGGGACTCTGGAGCTGTGAGGCAGAAACATATCCACTTGGTCACCTTACAGCCTAGTTGAATGCTACTTGAATGTCATATAGTAATAGGTATACTAAATATATCAAGATATATTTAACTAAGTAATTGTCAAATACCATATTTGATCTGCCTGAAAAACAGCATATTTTCCCCTGACTCATCTTGATTAACTTATGATTAAAACTGATCACTCCAGGTACACAAGCACCCACTTTGGCATGACATGCTGCATGTCTTAGCAAAGACTTAAAGCAGCTTTTCTCGTTGATGTTGGCTCCTGTCCAGTGGCACTACAGGAGGAAGAGTGTGAAAGTGTTCTCACATATCGCCAGCATGCTGGGAGCTCTTGTCTGTAAAGCGCCAATTACACCAGGGCCAATTAATGTCACTAATGCCTAATTGAGAGGATTATTTTACATTTAAAGTATGGTACTCAGGAATTTGCAGCAAGACATAGAGTATGAAGAAGAGCCATAGTTTGTGTGATGCCTCCCACCACTACTGATGTGAAGAAGCCAGTGTCCAGCAGTTCTGTTATTCTCTCTTTGATTAGCTGAGCATCATACAACAAAGTGAACAATGGAGCTTGGGAAAATGCATATAAAATATTTGCATTGTGGGTTAAGCACAAAAACACAAGAGCCAGTATTGACAGACTATCATATAGCAGTGAGAACAAAAGGGTTAAAGTGGAGTATGTTCTGCTCTTTAAAGTCTTCCAATCCAACAAGTGGATTTTTTTTATTTTTTATTTTTTTATCAAGGTGGGAATGTGATGAGAAGGAGTCATTCTAAAGGCTCTGGTTGGAGTCAGAAAGTGAAAATTAAAAAAAAAATAAAAAATCAAGCCTCTAGAGAATCCACTGACGAGTTTTAAATGTTTTACAATGGACTGAAAATGGGCTAAAAGGGCTTTGTCATAGGACAGACAGATATAAAGGATATAAAGACATTTGATAGACAGGTGGATATTCACTCTAAAATGGCTACCTCTGCACTAAACATCAACAATGAAACAAGCAGGAAATTGATTAAACCGTACAACTAAATCATGATGGATTGTCTTGATGATGGATGTGTTTTGTTCAATCAACATCAATAATGGAACTTCTCAACACTCAAAATTCACACAAATGTTCCCACAAAAACTGGCTTTTGTTCTCATTAAACTCAAGTTTTTGTTTTGCAGTTCCAATATTTGTCTGAGCTTTCCGTTCGAAACATGTCCTGGGTATTTCTCTGATAAGAACGCTAATCTTGTTTGCTCAGTGTGATTTTTTGCTTCCTGGAGCAAACAAGTGTGCTTGCATGTTTACTGTGTCTGTTTGGAGGTGTATATGACACCGTTCTAATAATCGCATCCTGAAATAGCCAAAGACTATGAGTGCATGTTCTGTTACTAAGGTTTCAAGGATGGCTTTATGGTTTTGTGCAATTTATCTTTACAGTAAATGGAGAATTTTTCCCATTACACTCCTGAAGCCTGAGGGCAGAGAGGCAGCCATGTTGTCATGGAGAGAAGCAAAATTGTACTGTCGTGGAAGCAGAAGCCGTGAGCTTTCCTAATGGCACGGGTTGTCACGGTGATGGGCACATGGTACACATGATACAGAGACATCACTGAAGTTACAGATGACCTGCTTAATAGTAGAACAAGGTCTAGGAAACACAGTGTTTGGGAGGGATGTGTGTTTGTTTGTTTGTTTCTTTGTGTATGTGTGTGTGCACTTGTGTCTGTGCACGTATGTGTTTGCAGAGATAGGTAGGTGCACACACACTTACCTAGTCACCCTTGTAATCTAACACAATATATCTTGATTCCAGCAAAGTCCACCCCTTTGTTCCCTTCCATCTCACCATTTCTAAATGCGTACACACACACACACACACACACACACGCATACACAAAACACCTGAAGGGCCTGAGCCTATTCTATACATTTCCCCTTTTCCCTCAAGACATAACACAGCTGCTATCCTCCAGCTGAATGGCACCTTGTGACCAGCTGTCTGCTATGCTGCCTGAGCTTACAAACCACCCTGCCTGCGGCCCCTGCAGGAAGTTTGCTTACACAAACAGAAAGCGGACATGCTGGAAACACGGTGCAGCAATTCACGATGAATACATACAGATCCTGCGTCCTTGACATGGATGCTGTGCTGTGGTTCATATCACAAATGGGTCGTCTTGTGTTGACGGCTGTGCAGGGTAGTGGCTAAAGTGGTTTTCCTATTATCACGTCTGTTATTACTGCACTGGCAGACGAGTACGGGTCACAGTGTGCCGGTAACTGGGTCGCACACTTTGATTCGGTTATTACTTCCCTGGAGGTTGGAAGGCACCATCCAAAGCTGAAGTGACATGACTCGTCCTCTTCCCCATGAGCAAAACCTCGCCTGTGGCTGAAACAAGGTCTGTAGCAACTCTTACTTTCTAAGGCGATTTCTATACAACTAGAACTGAGATGCACGGAGGAGATGGATGGAGGTGTCAGTGTGGTACAGGGAGGAAAGCCTCTGGGTTTCTAGCATCAGGGGATTCATGGCTGCCCTAGCTGTTGACCCAGTCCTCAGGGTCAGAAAGTGGGATGCTACACGATGATGGATTGACTGCTGAGAGACACTGAGAGCTCACCCACACTCTGTGACCTTGGCAAGCAGCTTCATGCCTGCCGAGGCTGGGTCAGAGCGTAACGGTGCAATCATAAAAACGGTCATCATTCAAAAAGACAGGTGTGGTCGTCAACAATGTCTATGAGTGTGAGAGAGATTGTAATTAAGATACAATTATGGCTAGAACAGAATCTTCTGCACTCAGATGAGTCAGTGTGCATCTGAGAAACAGTGTCAGAGGGGTACAAAAATTAATCCAGCCAACGCCAGGGCAACATGTCGTCTATGTAGAATTATTTCTGACTGTGCGGGCTGCGCTGCCAGACTGACTTTGTGGGAGGTGTGTTTGTGATTCTGTATCTGTCAGGCCACACTGGGCACTTTTCTATATGTGCTAGAGGTGGTGCGTGGGCATGTGTCATTCCTCTGAGATTTATAATCTGTAAGCGAGTAGGTGAAAAGAAACAAGGTCTGTATGTCTTTTGAGCCAGTGGGCAATGAGAAGTACATCTTAATGAGTTTTTTTGTTTGTGTATATTCCTCCTGCCAGTTTCTCAGATGGGAAGAAAGTCTATGCCTATTTCACATTCTATAAATAGATGCATATGATTTATATATAGATATTAGATATGGACGCATATAAAAAGAGTCCTAAACTCACACACACATTTTGTATGTGTATTTATATATATATATATACGCAAAACACCCACACGCAGACTGAATTAATATAATAGTATAAAATGATTATTATTCACAGGGCTGGACTTCACCTAAATCACTGATCATGTCCCATAGCCATGCCCATGTATTTGCATTAGCTTTGTGTGAAACTGGTGGCAGCATGGGAAAGGCTTCATTGCTTATTTGGTTAGTTCTTTAAAATCTTGTGTCAATGTGTCACAGATTGTATGTCTACAGAAGGATTCAACATAAAAAAGTATACTACTTTGATCCCTGCAGCCAGGACCCTTCAGAGTTGTTTCTGATGATCACTTCCATGTGCATGTGTGTGTGTGTGTGCATGTGTGTGTGTGTGTGTGTGTGTGTGTGCACGCACATGAGCGACAGACAGAGACAGGAAAGATTCTCACCCTCAGCCTGCGTCCATAAACTGTGACTTGTCCCCTTGCTTGCTCTTTCCGCTGTCTCCACTCCACTAAGTTGAGGCCATTATCTATAGGCAGAGTGACATTCCTCCTGCTGACTGTCGGGTTCACGGTACCAGAGAGCAGGTGCCGTTCTGTGTTCAGTGACACTTCCATGCCATTAGCCAAAACCAGTCGTAGCGAGCCATCCAGTCCAATGTAGTAACTGTTCTTGACTTGATCTGTGGAGAAATTATAGTATGAAGGAAAATTACACTAGGTTTGAAAGAGTTACTATGGTTTAATATGTTTCATATATTTAGCAGACTAGTTTAATATGGTTATGTTTTGAATAAATCACTTTACGAAGCTACATCTCTTATTTTGACTGAATGTAGAAAGAACAATAAGCAATTGAGTTGTATTGTCTAAAAAGTCAGCAGGATTAAAACAAAAGAACTGAGTGATACTAGAAAGTTTTTGGGGAAAAAAGTGAATAGTCTAACAACAGAGTGGGAGGTATGTGTGTGTGTGTGTGTGTGTGTGTAGGGGGGCATATTGGATTAAACCATGGAGATATGTAGATGCAGCTGTCTCTCTCTGTTATCAAGTGCTCTATCAGAGAGAAAAAAATTTCAGTGAGGTGGAGGTGTAAATAAACTGATAGAGGAAGAAAGACAAATGAAAAGATAGAAGAAGAAGAAGAAGAAGAAGAAGAAGAAGAAGAAGAAGAAAATACTAATAACCTTAAAAAAAGGAGATGAATAATGCAAGACAGGAAAGATGCAACAGTGCCACCAATGCAGCACACATGAGTGAGTGTCAGTCAGCACTTTCACAAGGCCCACCATGAATAAACTGCTCATTACTGGCCACTGTGAATTAATGAGTTGATGAGAGCTGCACTCATTACGCTGCTGTGCTCTCAGCCTAAACAGAATTGTGCGGCTGGCTTAATCCTCCCTTGTGAAAACATGCATTTCACATGTAATGTAAACTAAAAGTGACAGTTAAGCAATTTAAATGACTGCATATTAAAAAGGAATCATTGTACAAGTTATCCATGTGCAATAATGGAATGGGTATAAAGGTCTAATAATCCTGTATGCTGTGAGCCTCTGCATTACTAAATGAAGCCTACTTGAGCTATAAGGATAATTCAGACAGGCAGAGGAGGAGGAGGAGGAGGCAGGAAAGTTTTGTGGTAAATCAAATGACACATCTTCATTAGCAGAACAGAAAGAAACATGTCCACCTTTAATGCCTGCACATAACTATCGTGTACTTAAGAATGACCTTCAGGAAATAAGAACGAACAGACTGAAGAGAGTACAAGTATATAGACAACCCTCCTGAACACACACTCACACGCATACATAAACTTACACAGTGCTAAAAAACACCACAAGGTCAGTGCCTCGGAGAGATGCCTATATCCAATTGATTCGGTGTATGAGCACAGCCAAAATGGTGTCCAGTTACAAAGCAGACAAGAGTGAATTAATTATCAGCAAAGGAACTGGCTCTGCACCCGAGCCCCCCCTCTCTCCCCCATCCCTTCTCTATTATTGAGCCCTATATCTACAGAGGAAAAAACCTCACACAATGCTAACTCTCACACTAAGTCCGTTCTTAAACCAAAGCGTACTTGTACTTGTGAGAAGATGTGTTCTACGATAGAGACTTCAGTGTGCTTCTGTAAGTCTGGATAAGACATAAATGCTGTAAATGTAAATGTATTGTTGAAACAAGTCTTCCTTTGAGCATCGACACTAATGGGCGTGTATACAGAGATGAGTATTACCACACTCACTCACACACACACACATTCATTATTGTTTATACTGAAATAGATAACAGGGTAGGCTCCTATGTGTGTGTGTGTGTCTATATATATATATATATATTTATATATAGTGGTGAGTGTGTGTAAAACATCTAAACTCATCTCAGGTATTATTATTTTATGTTAGAATGTTTTCAAAACAGTCATATTTTCTCAGTTATGAAACCTGTAATGGAGTGGTTCTTAAAGCAACGGAAATATGGTGCATTTCTACTTTAAAAAAAAGAAAAAATGCTGAAGCAGCACAGACACTGTTAGCGGAGGTAACGTTATCTTGCAGATGCTGTCATAGTAGGCCTAATTTAAAACCTGGGAAAAGGTGGGCTTTCAAATCAAGTGCCTGTGGGAGCACGGCAAAATCATTACAACTTTTGACAATGAAGACCAGGGGAACGGTGAGTTCAAAGGCGATTATTGGAAATCAATCGAGTGCTTGGTCAGCTGCAAAGCAGGATATCAAAACGCCAAAGTATGCAAGAAAAATTACAAGCTTACGCTCACGACCCACGACCTCCGACATAGTCCTTTGTCCTGGAAGCAGAGTGATTAAGATCGGGTTTTCTACAGCTGATAGCACAGCCTCTATATGTGAAGTGGAAGGATGGGAAGTCTATGGCTGCTTTTATCTTTCAATGTGACGTGTGATATGGGAATTTCCTCTGAGCGAGAACACTGAAGCGCATTCATTCATTCTTTTATTCATGAAGATACACGTGTGAAGGCAAACAGACCTGGTTGTCAGCAGAAAACACACTGTTTTCTACATAGATATTCAGAGTTGCCACAAAAATAAAGCACTGTATTCAGAGGGCGTTGTACTGTTGCAGGTGTCGGAGGTGAATAGCAGCTCAAGCAGCTAAATGAATCAATCTCATTCTCACACGTTGCTGTCTAGCGCTTAGTGATAGCTCATTAAAATAATTCCAACAGTGAAATAAGAAAGACAGAAGATAATAGAAGTGAAAGCTTGCAGTGTCCTGACACATTTCATGGTCGATATAATTCAAATATCAGAGCTTTAATATAGAGTATATATGTGTACACTCACTCACATATGCCAGTGTCAGAGTTGGTATGAAACCTTCTAATATTTTAGAGATATTTCATGCATAACCTTAGACACAGGTCAGACAACCTACCTTGCATGAGTGTGTAAAATGTTCCAGAGGCTGAGAGGTTGGTTGTGACAATGATGTCTTCTTTGTTAGAGCCTTCAGCCTGCACCCGCACAGCACCATCAGAATCGGTGCGGTAGCTGCTCACCCTGCCTGTAGGGTAGGTCACATTCGTCAGCCGCCCGTAATTGTCATACCTGAGGAGAGAGAAAGACAGCAAGCGCCAGAGTGAGAGGAAGAGAGACACACAGAAGAGGGTTAGAGGTCAGGGTATTGCTGTGGGAAAACTCGAAAAAGCAACTGGAATATTGGAACAATTCCCAACTTCTTCTCTCAATAGAAGTGACCTCATATAAAAGAATACAACGTTACTAACACAAACAGGCACTTTTTTTTATTTAAATCATGGTGTGCTTCACTGAATTTTGGCTACAGCTCACTTCAGCATTTGAGTTCTGCAGGTGAGCTTAGCCTATGATAGTACTTCCTAAACTGCCTCTCTACCAACTCTAACACAATAAAAATGCAATAAACAGCAACACACAGATAAACGAAAGCCTCTGTCACATCCCGGCGCAGCACCTCGAAGTCGGCTCTCTTTAAACACCGCCCGTCCCCTAAAATTATGAGCGAGCACATCTTCTCCAAGACTTTTATCAGGCATGCGATTGAAGCCTGTGGGGAGCTCAGAAATGGCCTGTTTCTCTAATAACTTTCAAAGCGGAAGTGATGGCTGCAGCTGGTCTGCAAACCCCCCACCCCCATCCGTACGTCTCATCGGGCTGAAATGAAAGACAGAAGAGGTAGAGTTGATACTGACGGAAACTTGATCTGATTTGCAGGGTAAAGGCTTTTGAGGTATGCGGAGAGTGCTTGGGAGAAACACTCAGCATGGTATTAAGCGCAGAATGGAGTTGTCCTCTTTTATTTTCATGAAGAGAAGTAATGGGAGATAAAGAACTAGGCCTCAGCACTACTTTTCTACACTGATCAAGGGAAAAGTGCTGGGAATGAGGTGAGGCAATAGTATCACAAATGCTCTTTTTGCCTGCTATTAAATACATACACTAGCTCTCAGGCAATTCAGCTCCAGTTAGCCTTGCTCCAGCTATGCGACCTGAGTGTCATGATGTTAATATTATGGAAGTTATTAGACTGAGCTGCGACCTATATTTTGTCCCAATTCGCTGGCAGGATAAGACTAATGAGTCATTCCATAAGGCACTAACATGATACAGATTGTGATCTCTTGAGCCCCATCAGCAACAACACAAGCCTGAACATTCATTTGCATAAGAATGAATCAGTTTATCTTTGATTTTTTTAGCATTTCCACCTGATTTTTATTTAATTTGGTCAGCTCCCACCCACTAGCTAGCACTCCACTTCCTTCATGTGAAGCCAGTTACTAACTTTCTACCCCGTACATGCTGACAAGGTTTCATTTAAGGTCTTAAAACTAAAGATAAGCTTGTGTCTTTGCAGCAAAGACTCAAAACTCAAAATTAAGGCGACAAAAACACATCTGCAGCCTCGACGGCACAGAGAGATTCCAATAAAACTTAATGGAGGGGACAGCTCAGCAGATGCCTTTGTTGTGTTTGCCTCTGTGGCTCTGCATGCAGTCTTGGCGCAAATCCTGGCTGACACAGCTAGCACGTGTCCTCAGGCTAACAGGCTTGAAAGGACCTTAATAAATTCAGGTGGTGGCTATGATAAACTCAGAGAGCCTGCACTGTTTGCAGGATAGAGCTCATAGATAAATACTGAGATCTGTTCCACCTTTGGTGCATTATGTCTGTGACACTTTAGCACCATTATAGCCTTCAAAACTAATTATACATAAAAAAAAAGCTCTATTTATTAAAAACACCACTGCATGCTGCCTGGGGAAGAAAATGTCTGAGTAAAATTAAGATGTTTTGAAAAGCACACAGAGTGAACCATTCCTAATGTTAATTATTGTTTTTTTTTCCCCCCACTTCTAATAGCAATTGCAGAGCTAATGTGCTTTGTAAGACATTTATTCAAAGAAATCATATAACAGCATGAGTTTTTAAATAAAATATAGTGGGGAGGGGAAAGGTGTAATTAGCCATTAGACTAATTTGAATTTATCTGAACAAGAAAATGACACACGTTCAGGGAAAAAATAAAGCTGGCTTATTCTACAGGGTGTCCCAATAGTCTCCATACAAAAGGGAAATTAAGAGTTTTTTTAATAAATGTTTCCCCAAAATTTCTAATACTTAGTTTATATTATTTATTTATTATAGATAGCCTGAAAGAAATGCCTTTGACAAAAGCCCACTTGGTTTTAACCTGTGGGAGCACAAAGATCATTTAAATACGCACAGTCGAAATGCAATTACATGCATAACACCAGATGTGTTAAATAAGATGTGTGAGAGATCGCTCGGTGTCTCTGTGAAATGCAAACCATGAAGCTTTGTAAATAAAGATAAATGTTTAGTAAAATCTGTTACTTTTCCCTGTGTATGGAGACTTTTGGGACACCCGTAGTGCCAGGGGATGATTTTCAGCTTCTAAACATGTTTCTTTTTTTTTGTACCATGTGCCCAAAGTCTGAGTACGCTGGTGAGAAGAACAAGGACAAGCAACAGCTGAGGCTATTCTGCTGTAAATAAATAAATAAAAAATTCAAGGCAAGCCTTGGGAAGGGAAGAGCATGTGACAGATATCCACTTTTAACCAGACCTTGAAGGAAAAAACAATAAATTTCTACAGTATATCAGTCTGGATCAGAGTGTGCGGCTTTACTGGGATCTCTATTGGCAGGTGGATGTAGTGTAAGTGCACTGAAGCATGAGAAATCGAGACTGATGTTAAAAGCATAAATGGTGCATGAATCATTTGGTTTATATATTCATTTTGGTGCTTTGTTTTTTACTTTTTGGCATGAAGATCTAATGACATAACAGAGTGACAGTGTTGTTCTATGGCCAAGTGGACAACTTTGTGTACGAAATGTTCATTACTGCTTAAGATGTATATCTAATTATTTAAATCAAACAAAATGCTATAAATTAAAAATATTTGCATCAGGAGACATGATGCCAAAGTTATTTTTTATAATTGTAGGAAAGAAAGAAATGTTAAAAGTGGATCCATGGGAAAATACGTTTAATAAAACCATAAGTTCGCATTTGTAAAATTCATCCATGTGTGCAGATGTTAAAAAAATAATAATAATGCACAAGAACACATTAAACTCCAGAATATAAAACATACTGGAGCTTTTTGGCCTCATCTAAATTAGCTGTGAAACCCAATACGCTCCCTGCAAAGAGGCGGATTTAATTGACCATATTTATTTGACCATGTCCCAATTTCAGCTTTGATCTGTTAGCGTAGCCATGGCAACCTGAGCCACAGCCAAATCTCTTGCCAAAGTGTGGTCTGGCTGCAAAATCTGACTCGCTGCACTGTCCAGATACCAACGAGTTCTGACGTATAATCACGTATTAACCAGTTCTGGGTCATAAAATCGCAGGGCTGCAAGTAATGACTTTTTTTTTGCTAATCACAGACTACTTTCGTTACCAATTAATCATCATTTTGAGTTTTTGGTTAAAGGTTTTCACTTCATTACACGTGTTGTCATCAACATGTACTTCTATTACTAAAATATGATTTGTGCTATGAATCATAAGTAAAACTGTAAACCTTTCCACCTGCTCAGAATTCTTCCATCATTTTAGTGCTTAGTAAATGACTGGGGTCTGCAACAGAACATATACATTTAGGGTGCTTTCACATATGCATCAATTGAATCGAACCCTGCTGTCTCTACAGTTGCACTTGGGTGTTTCCTCTCTGCTTCAAATCAGACTCATCCAGTTACTGTTTTTTTGAGAGCAGCTCCATAGATATAGCCAAAAATATCAATTCAACTCTGATTCTCTGATGTGGACTAATAGCTGTGTACTGTATGCTCTAGACACGAAGCAGGAGATATGATGGAGATGTCTGAACCATCTACATAGGGTTACAACAACACAACCTTAAACAAGTTAAATAAAACTTGTCTAAAAATCAATATCAATATAGAAGACCAAAGTAAAAACCCTTGGCTCTTACCAGTACTATTTCAAACTGAGTATGTTTTAATATATTACAAAGCTACTGGGCACTACTTAGTGGTTTTTAATAGCTTATTAAACATCTATCAATAAAAGAATTCAGTTACTTTCTTTCCCACTGGTTTCCTTTAAAGGGGTGTTGTGCTACCTGTGCCAAACAAGGCCAGCTTATGTTTCTTTCAAAGTACTTCAGCATATTTCCTTTGCACACTAATTTCAACAACTCTGCTTCACAAATCTATCTTTCTCAAGCTCATTAGTTTACATTATGTTTATATTTACAGGATATTAATGCCACTGATGTGTTGTTGTAGCCCTAGAAAACACTGGCACTTGGAAATGTGTAAAAGTATGTACATTACTTACTCATAGAAAGTTGTCCACCCATCTTCATTGCTCTTTGTGGCCAGCAGTCCTGAGTTCCCATGGTAGGTCATCATGGCTAACTCTTGGCCCTGGGCACCAAAGCTCTTGAGGGCATTATTAGTCCCAGTGTTGAACCAAAATTTTTGGCCATCTGGGGTCATAAGCCAGAGAGGCTGTCCTGAACTGTCCCTGCGAATGGTCACCTTGTTCTTGTTCTTGTCTGTGATGGTGCTCAGGTCTCCTGCTCCTGAATAAGTCAGGTTATACAGGTGGTCACCTGTGGTTAAGCTCTGGGTGTAGATGTGACTGCCATTGGTGTCAAACAAGTAGAGTTCATCATCCATGGGTGATGAGACCTCATACATGTTAAGTGGATTGAGATAAGGTTTGTTCTGCCGTACATAACGGATCCGGATATTACCCAGATCAGCGATGAAGAGCTCTCCATCAGGTGAAACAGCCAGTGATGATGGTGAGTTGAGCTTTGCATGTTTGGCATAGCCATCATCTCCTGAGTAGCAGTCACAGTTGGGGTCATTCTTACAGTCACAGCCACTTGGGGCACCAGCGACAAGAGAGATCTCACCATTGGTGGAAACTTGTCTTACTCGATTGATCTTCTTATCATCAGATTCTGAGATGTACAGGATGCCATTGTGGGACACGGCCAGTGCATTAGCAGATTCCAGTGTAGCATGGATGGCGACTTTGCTCACCAGGAAGTGGTCAAGGCCGGGCACCTGGCAGTGCATGGGACGGCCAGCTACAATCCTGACCTGGTGGTTCTCTGAGATCTGCAGCACCACGTTGTTATCCAACACATAGAGCGAGTTATCCATTGGACTCACAGCTAGGTCAGTGGGCCATTCCAAACGTACCTAAGAAAAGACAAAAGCAGACATAGTTAGTCTGCATTTTTTCACTAACTGATAACCCTTTTTCTTAGCATTCACATAGGAATATCAGATTACTGGTCAGTAACTACATTAAGTCTGAAATTATTTCAAGACCTGTTTTTACAATAACGAGGATCCAAAAACATTTTTTAGTGATTTTTTCAGTTCTATGGTAGGAAGGAGCAACAGAGTATGATCATGAAGAGTACCAAGAAACCAAACCATGAGTGTTGTTTTAGGACCTGAATATGAAAGAGCTTATTTCAGTAGTGGTCTTAGCATGGTAACAAGGTTGATGTTTAAAAGATTAAAAGATGTTTTTTAATATACTGGGAGAAAAAAAGCAAAAAACAAGACACCATGCTGTGTAGTCTATTAAAAGAAGACCTTAAAAGCAGCCAATTGATTTGGATGCATCAAACAGGACAAATCCATTTTTCACAGACTAAAGAGAAATGTCAAGATAAGCAATGCACAGCGTGTGTCAAAAACACCCCCCCCACAAAAAAAACAAACAATAAAATCAAATAAATAATGTTTTTTAAGGGCAACCCGAATACCTGGATACAATCACTTATTATTAACCCCTTAGTACTGATGCTCTTCTAGCTGGACAAACTGACTGTTTTTTGTGTGGCTTCCATAATCAAACTACTCAATCTCATACATTATTGTTTCCATAGTAACTCAACCACAGAGATTTATATGATGGACACTCTACAGAATCTAACCCATATAATTAATAGATTAAGTATTTAAGATTTTGGTTAGAGCGGCCCTAGCTGGTATTTTCTTGCCACTCTGATCTCAGCATTTTAACAAACATAACATAAGGCTGGGCTTAAATCGGGACTCACCAATCCTCCAACATGCACAATCACACATCCAAACAAACACACACACAAACAAGCACATAAATAACCCTCCCCATGTAGCACTTCACATCTGTGCTGTGTGTGTGAATCACTTATTAAAGCAGTGGGGTTTATGTAATAAGACCCATTATAGGTCTGTGGCCCATGTGAACAGCTGGTATGGGAAATGTCTCCTATTTCTATAAGCAGCTGCATTACTACAGAATGAAGACAGGGACGTTTTCTTAAAATCTATTCATTGTTGAAAGACCTGGCTAAATATTGCATGAGGGTAAGTGTGCGGGTGGGAATTTGATTCAAAAGCCAGTGAAAGGGACTAACACACTCACACAAACACCAAAAGTATATATGGCCAAAAGTATGTGGACATCTCAATATCAAACATTCCATTCCAAAACCATGGGCATTATTAACAAGTTGTTTCACCACTGCTGCTATAACAGGCTCCCCTCTTCTGGGACAGCTTTCCTCTAGATGTTTGAGCATGGCTATGGGGATTTGTGCCAATTCAGCCACAAGGGTGCTAGAGGTTAAACACTGATGCTGGGTGTTCAGTTAGAGTTGCAATTCATTACAAAGGTGTTCAGTGGGGTAGAGGTCAGGGCTGTCTGCAGGGGGTTTTAGCCCCTTAGTTTTTAGTGAAAGGAGCTCTTAAAGCTACAGCGCACAAAGATATTCAGTAAAACTGTATGCCTGTAACTTTGTGGCACGTTTCTGTACCTCCGCCATATGGATTTTAGTCATGTTGTCCACATACATTTAGCCATATAGAGTTCCCAGTATATACAATCTGTAAGCCACTGTTATAAAATACAGAATACATAACAAGTGCCCTAAAGAGAAAATGGCTAGAAAAATGCTTTTGACCTTGTCTGAAAGAAATCTATATTTATATCTACAGGCTAGCTCACATCTTCAAGCAGGCATGTATTGGACTTACATATCCAACAAAGCAATAATTATCTATGTTAACCATTTAAAGCCTTGTTGAGTATCAGAGAGATTGCTGCTGTCAATATCTCTCACCAAACAGCTGACTGTTTAGTCCTCAAGATTGATAAAATGCAATCTTGTGTAGCCTCGCCTGCAAAATATTTCCTTATTTCCTTTTTTTCCTTTCACACATCATTTGGGTTCAAAAGAGATAAGAGAGCTGAGAAGAAGATTCATGCTCAGAGGAAATCATCATGAAGATATTTCAGTGGCGAAGAAAAGAAAATAAATAAGCAATTCTGGTGACAATCAGCCCACTTAGTTTTTCAAATATGACATCAGGGCTACCAGGAATAAAGGATGGAAATAACACGCAAAGGATCGGTTTGGCAAGAGGCAGAGGATTGCGAAGATATATAAATATGATCTATTAATGAATAATCATAACCTAGAAAATCAGAAAAACATATTTTAGACCAAATTAAGTGAGAAAAGAGAATAGAAAGTGGTCTGTAAAAGTGTTGCAGCACGGAGTACAGGAAGTATTTGAAGCAGAGAGCCGCCCATGAATTTTTATAATGGATGCTTTTTACTGTCTGAGTGTCTGTGGCAGGAATGAGTGTGATTTGTCATCACTGCTGAGGGTTTTCAGAAGTTTCAGCATATTGGTGTGAGTAAGTGCTTGTGAGTGTCTACAAGTCTGGTCTGTGTGTGTGTGTGTTCATTTCTGCATTTGCCAAAGGGATGGAACTGAAGAGTGAGAAGGGGGGAAAAAAAGAGTTGGTGTGCATACGTGCGATATGTCAAGATGTGTCAGGATGACTGCGAGTATCTGTGGGTAATGTGTATGTATCTGGGTATCTGAGTGTATGTATGTGTGTCAGGGGAGTACAGTGCCTCAGAGGAACAGTGATGGGCAGTTGTAGGTCGTCTACAGAACGCTCGGTAAAATAAAGCTTCTCTTATCCTAGCAACCGAGGCTTATTGGTGGTAACTAGGACACACATATGCATGCACACACACACACACACACACACACACAGGGATCCAGGAAGACAAGAGCTCAGGCTTAATATTACTGACACTGTCCTGTCTACTTGCTAACTGGAGTATGCCATTATACAAATTGGACTCTAAAGGGGTTCTTGTAAAATCTGCTTAAATTCACTAGACTCTAAATTAAGACTTTTCTTCTGGGTGATTTGTGATTTCATTAGCACAGATGCAGCCCTAAGATTTGTGCTAAAGAGGCAGAACTAGAAAGATTTCAGAAATAAAACATCACAGCTTGGACACTTAATCAATGGAAAGTATTTTTGAAAGAAATGTTCCATGTTTCTATAAACCACAGCAAGAGTCTTTAGTCCTGAATCTCAGAGATTAAGGGTGTTTTTTTTGTTGTTTTTTTTAAATATGGATTTGTATTGTATTTTGTTACGTGAGCGGTCTATTTTGATCTTTTTTTTTTAATGAATTGGCACCTTTTATGAATCTGAGTGTTTAAGAGATGTCCATTTGGTAAAGCATCTCATTTACCAGCATCCAAAAAATGTTAAAAAAAACATGTAAAAATGTTTAAAAAAAAAAAAAATCTGAATAATAAATAAGTTTCTTCCATAAAATTTGAAAAATATGTTCTTCTCACCCCAACCTGATAATTATCCCTAACTTAAAATGTCTTTTGTGATAAAAAAAATCCAAATTGGAATTTATGTATTTATGTAAAACCTTTTACCTGGACAGAAAATTCTACTTCAAACTGGATTATTTATATTTTGTTTACATCTCTTGCAACATGCTGCTTATTATCAATTGTAATAACTGTATAATCGGAGGGTTAAGCACAGTTTTCCACTTTCTGTTTTTTTTTTTTATTTCCTCTGGTGCCAGACCCTGTATCCTATCATCTCCCTAATGGAAGCCACTATGCCTCTAGAGTGCTGTGTCCTTGCCTGGGGTGATTGTTAGCATTTGGTGTGGGTGGCAGTCTGCTGGGTGCTCATGGTGCTATATATGTCGTGAATGCTCAGACAGCAAGCAGGCAATGTGTTTATGATGTCCTGTGATGGGGCCACTGCAGGATAAAGATGTGGGAAGTGGAGGAGGATACCTGAGAAATGTCCATCACTGAGTCACAGCTCAAGGGTCGTGCAGAGGTCAGGTCGTTGAAGCCCAGCAGAGTGGAGATGATGCCGTTCTGATCGATTCGGCGGATCATGGTGCCGTCCACAAAGAAGACAGTGCCATATTTGTCCACAGTGATTCCTAAAGTAGGAGAGGAAAAAGAGGGAAATGCATCTTAAACACTTTGTGTCGCCTTCAATACAAATGATGGGTCCAAAATGAAAAGTGCTGCCCACGAACTGAGTCATCTATTAAATGAATGTTTGCTTAGAATGCTGCCTTCTGAAATCCCTGCTGAATTGTGAGGATTTTTGAAGACCAATCTGAGAAATTAAAAACATAATAAAAGAAACTAAACCAAAGCAAACCAATTTCAAGCCAAACCAAACTAATGCCAAATCAATCTAAACTAAACTAAACTAAACTAAACTAAACTAAACTAAACTAAACTAAACTAAACTAAACTAAACTAAACTAAACTAAACTAAACTAAACTAAACACAATTGGGGAAAATTTGAGTATACATTATCTCTATTGGTTTTGACTCAACAGATTTATTTCTGACTAGAAATAACTGATGTATCACTGAACATTTATTTCATTTTCCCCATCTAGGTTCTGAGGTTTGAGATTACAAGCATATGTCTTTATGATTCAACATACTACTGTATAGCAAGCCAGGCATCAGATTGGTTGCCTTCTGATTTGGACACACTCAAGTGATTTTGACAAACAAGGGAGACCGATCCCAATTAAAAGCAGACTACAGAGTTTGGGAGCAATTATAAATTGATCCTGTGTTAAGCTGAATGGAATGAAACAAAGTGGTGTTCAAAAAACATCTGCTTAATGGTGCAAGTCTGCTAAGTGTAAATTCATTTCAATATATATATATATATATATATATATATATATATATATATATATATATATATACACACACACACACACACACACACACACACACACACACACACACACACACACTACCAGTCAAAAGTTTGGACACACCTTTTAATTCAATGTTTTTTTGTTTAGGGATTTATTTTCTACATTCTAGAACAATACTGGAGATTTCAAATCTATGAAATAACACACATGGACTTAAGTAATCCAAATGTAATGACAACAAAAAACAGTCCGTTGTTATTTTAAGACACGAAGGTCAGGTGTTCTGGAATAGTTCTTGTGAGAACAGTATTGTCAAGTGCATTTGCAAAACCCATCAAGCACCATGATGAAACTGGCTCACATGAAGACCATCCCAGTAAAGCAAGACCAAAACTGACCTCTGCTGCAGAGGAGAAGTTCATTTAGAGTTACCAGCCTCAGAAATCACCAATTAACAGCACCTCAGATTAGAGCCGTTATGAAGGCTTTACAGAGAATCAGTAGCTCAATATCAACTGTTCAGACGAGATTATTGTGTATTTCGGCTGCCTTCAGCATTGTTTTACAATGTATATATATATATATATATATATATATATATATATATATATATATATATATATACACACACACACATACACACATTATATATATATATACACACATACATGCACACACATAGGTGTGGGAATTGACTGTGTACGCATATTGTTGAAAAAGAAAAGAAAAGAAAAGAAAAAAAGAAACAGTAAGAGAGAAAGAAAGAGATGATGTGTGGGGAAGAAAGGCTGTGATGGGGTGACTAATCAGTCATATAACAGTCAGAGACAGGTGTGGCCCAGCTATAACACGCTGAGTCTGTAATCAGCGCTTTTTGTAGCAAAAGCTCTTTTGTCATGAACACAACACAACACGTTGCCCATGCAGCATCGACCTGAAATCTTGGGAGAGCAAATGTCATTATACCTATATTTCTGGAAATGGAGGGAAGCATTGATCTGGGCTGTAAAACGAAAGCTCTTTCAAGAAGCCTGCGCTACCTCTCCCATCCTAAAGAGCCCCACAACTCCAGTGAACAACTCAGAGCACTAAACATCCACCACTGAGTGCTGGGCGACCCTTCATCATCAGCCTGTGATGGATGATGGCTGTATAATTTGGCCTTGCACTGCAGGTTTTACTAACAGTCTCAGGCTGAATGCTGGAAGGTGATATTATGCAGTCAGGATAGTTTGTAATCTGCATCTCGTATAATGCTTACATCAAAACAGGAGGATTTGGAGCATCTGTGATAAACACAGAGTAACACAGCGTGTCATAGATGTATTTCACTAAAATGCTATAGATATCAATATGCTAAAATATTTATGAAATCATGTATATTTCTTGTTTAGTGTGCTTTAGAGCAAGCAGAGAGCATTTTCAGAGAGCTGTAACTAAACGGTGCAGCAGGGCATCTCTCCAAGAGCCGTAATCAAGATTTTACATAATGCTTTTACAGAAAAGCTCTCAGCAGCTTAAGCTATGTTCAGGCCAGCAGGTTACGTATGTTTTCTTGGCGTATCTGGTATAAGCAGAAAAGACTTTCGTCAGACGGCAAGGAATAACATTAAATCTGACTTTTTCAATCAGATTTAAGACATTTTCATGTGGTTACAAATCCAATTTCTGGACATGCTACTCAAATCATATTTGGGCTTGTTGTGGATAGAAATGTGCAAAAAATAACAATAAAAAAATTGAATTCTGTAGTATAGGACAGGAATAAACCTTCTGAACTGTGGCTAGACATTGCTAGACCTGATGTAAAACTTAATCCATGGTAAAAAAAATAAGTGGGATTTGTGTGAACAAAGTCTTGTACACTTCTAGACCCCTTTAGGGTTCAACAGTTTTCCCTTTTCAGAAAACATTCCAGTTAAATCCCTCTTAGAAACAAAAAAACAGCTTCTTTTTCTTAGAACAAGCAGCAAAAACACAAAATGAATGTTAAACAACAGTAAATAAGCATCTTTCTAACTAGTCAGCATTTGTTGCTAGCATTGCGCAGACTATTTGATATATGTGATATGTAAATGCTTGTTGATGTCTCTAAGGTGATAATATTTAAATTGTTAAATGACTCCTGGCTCTTACCTCTGGGGTTAGTTAGAGTCGCTTCCACAGCCTTGCCTCCATCCCCACAGCGCGTCTCATCATAGGGAAGACACTGGTCCCCTGTCCCTGCCACCAGCTCCAGGTTCTTAGCCACATCCTTCACCATGTTCAGAGACTTCACCTTAAACACCTTCCTGCTACTGGTGTCTGACAGGTACAGAGCTCCTGACACCGGACTTGTGGCCAGGTAGTACTTGTGGGCTGGACTGTTACTACATACAAACAAAAAAGGCATGTTGGAATTTTGCATTTGCATTTTTCTGTCAAATGAATGAATGTGACATGATGTGGAGACAAATCTCTACACAATAAGATGTAAGTTGTATTTGTAGCATGTTCTTCACACGTTCCTAACAGCAGGACGGTTCTCAGTGTAGGTGTGATCGCAGTCATGTTCAGACCTGATGAGCAGATGTTCACACCGTATGTAAAAACCCATGATGGAGAAATGCAGTGCATATGTGCCAACTTCAAATCCTAATCCAATTATATACCACCATTTCAGCTGCCACAGGCGCGTGTGATGTTTACTGCATTCATATGCAGTGTATGCACTTCTGTTAAACAATCAAACGTAGGCTTTTCCCATGCCGGGTAAAACCTCCAGGCGGCTAATGTGTTGTCAGTACATTCAGGTAGGTGGTCTGCCAATTTCCCGTGAGAGGAAAGCTTTCTTATAGAGATGTATGTGGTCTGAGGTCTGGTATCTAAAACATTATACATTTTCAAACAGAAAAAGCACACTGCTCGACAAATAGCCTATTATACAACAGAGTCAAGCCGACACAGCCATCTCTCACATCCACACCGGAGCTCGCCAACATCAATGCCTGACAAAATAGCTCCAATCAAGTTGGATTGAGAAAGCCAGCTACCCGCTGGAACACAAATTTTACTTGGGCATTTGCTGCTAGTCATCCCCTCTGCAAGCTAATCAAATAAAGGACGCAAGGCACCTGCACTGCAATTTAAAGTTTCCAGAAATCACATGGTGGCTAATTGTGGCGTGCTGCTGGGAACTTCAACTGATGTGGATTCAGACACCAAAAGTGACTAATGCAATCTTTCACCCTACCTCAGGGGTGCTTAATGCCAGGACTGATAGGCTGGAGTTCAGCACCATTTTCCCTGTGCTATTTTCAAAGACACAAGATTGCCAGGCAAGGCTTTAGAGCCGACTGCTGGTCTGTGAGGAATGTACCCTTTTACTGAGATTTGGTACAGTTTTCAAGAAAAATCTGTACATTTTTAGGTTGCCAAAAATGGTGAGGCAACATGGAAAAACATCTTTTTTTTCCACAAAAGGAAAACTTCTAACTCTACCTCATTTCTAGTTAACTTATTTTAGCCTAGTTTCTCTCATTCAATCCCAGTTTTCAGAATCATCACCTACTGCCACTATGGTCTATCAGCCACCAAATTCCCAAAGAGCAGTTAAAGTCATGGTCTGCACTTGATGTTTGGCTTATAGCAACTTGATCTATTTTAGTGTTTTTTTGTCTATGCTGGGTCTTGACACAAACGCTTATCTCCACATGAACACAGCAGGAAAGGTCAAGATGAAAGAAATGCTTTAAGAGAGTTAAAAAGGTCAAGAGTCAGAAAAGATCACAATCCTGAGAAAAGATTTGCTCTTTTCTAGTGTCTGGCTTGGTGAAGCAGGCGATGGCGCAGCTAAATATAACTTAGGGTATAGGGCTTCAGGACAGTGCTGTCCTGCTACACATCATTAATGAAAATAATATATCTGTGTAAGAAGCTGAGCTCTAGATTGAATCTTCACAATCCCTGAATATCGCTTAGGGTGTAGACAGCAGTGCCAGAGCCCAAGATCCTCAAAGGAATGTGGAGGAATGGAAGAAACGGATCTGTTCTATTGCCAACTCCAATTTGTTATACGGAATGACAACTGACCTTCTGCTGTATGCTTGGAAACAGGCTGTTCCAGCTGACCTGAGGGCAGCAAACTGCCTCTGCCTCCAATGACCACACTGTCTGGTGACCTCCATTTGGAATAAAGGCAAACAGGGTTTCTCACAAAAAGTTTCAGCCTTGGTTTGTCAAGGATCAGCAGGGAAGTGAGACACAGTTTGCAAGCTGACTCTGTTCTCTCAGTTCCCTGAAGTTCAAATGGTATATCACTGGTTGCTGTTCTGCTCATAGTTTTCCCATCATGCTCTTTAATGCGAGGAATACATCCTGTGTTTGTGGACTCTATTCCCTTGCTACAGCCAGTTTCAGGGGATAATTGGATTTCACAATGGGTCATCGTGATGATGAAGAGTGTCTCGGGCAGTGAAGGGACACCTTATTGACGGTCACAGCACATGGCAATAAGGTCTCACACACACCCACACACAGTCACAGTCTCACACAATCAGACTCACATATACATTAACACATGAATGCCGATTGACACAGCTCATATTTCTACATTATAGCAATTTAACTATGATTATAGCCACTGGAACAGTCTTTTAAATGCCATTTTAAAAAAGGGGTTCCAACAAGAAAGGTTCTTTGGTTTAACTCCCTGAGATATCAGTTAATGGTTGTTGGTAGAACACTAAAATAAAAGAACCCTCTTTCAGAAACAAGCTCTAGAAAAATCTCAGTAGAAAATCGGAATGGTTAACTATCAAAGAACCCTAAGGGATTCTCATCCAAATGGCATAGATCCTTGCTGTAGTCCAGGTATAGGGCATGAATAAATCTATACCTATACTTAACCATATGCTGCAATTCTGCTCATATGGAGACAGATGGAATACGTCAAGCCTTTGTATTTCCTGCCTAGAACTGAAATATTCATCGCAGGACTCCAGACTCCAGTCCACAAGTAATGAAACAGGGCACCCCGTTGTTGTACTCTTTTATTGAGCTTTGATACAGCTTTCAATAATAACAGGTATTTTCATTTGGCCAGAATGGAAATGCAGAATGCTGAGAGTGATGTAAGAGCCCTGATCAAGGATAAGAAAATACAATGCCATGAATTCTTGCTATAAACTAAGATCAGGACCTAAAAGGGTTAAATCTAGAGCTATTCTTATATACTTTTTCCATAATTCTGTTTACATGGAGACAGACATTATGTGTAAAGCCTTCTTCTTTCTTGCCTAGAACTGAAACGCTCGCCACGGGAGCCGTGACCTGCCAGCGTGAAGATCAATCAATAGCAGTTCATGCTAGATGGCTTTTCTGTGAAGACTGCAAGCAGCTGGTATTTGCCAGGTTACCTCTGCCCAGACTCAAACATCACTCACATCCTGTCAGTCAAACCTGAGCACTGTTGCTCACTGTCATGCCAGACATCTGCTCAGGGACAACTAAGGCTTGGGCTCTATGAAGAGAAGTAATGCTCGCAAGCGTACATCCTGCAGTGTTTTTTAACTTTAGACATTCAATTTGAAGTCTAGAGCCATTTCAGATGATGGAATGCAGTTCGTGACACCAAACTTCATTAATGAACTGCACATTTGGATGGCGCTAAAAGCGGTTAAGTGCATAATTTTTCTCGGACCAAAATGTCAAATTAGGCTATGTATAAGGCAGTCAGGTTTTCCTCTCTGCTCCAAGTGGTGGATAGTGTCGTTATGGGAGCCATGTCCCCTGAGGGTGAAAAATATTTAAAGCACTGAAACAGGGCTTGTGCTAAGTCCATGACTTGACGTGGCCGCTTCATCTACCTGTCTGACATTTCAAGTAATGGTCCCAGGAATCTGGCTTGCTCAGATACACTGATACATCTCTCTCTGCAAATGTTTGCTTTACTGTGTGACCACAATCCAAGAAGTGGTGGAAATTTGTGCATCAAACTGACTTCTGCCCATGCCCATCAGCATATCTGACGGACTGTCATCGCGTTGCCCTTTTCACCACTGTGGGAGATCCGAATCTTTCTGATGCACCAAGTGGGTAGCTGTGTCAGAATTTTCACTCGACACACAGACTGGCAGCACAGATCTCGCCCATATGGCGTGATTTTTGGCAAATCCTTACAGTCTCAAGTGCCTTGTATGACATGAGATATTATTATGAAATGGGTGATGCTTGAAAGAATAAGTGATCCTTTCAGAAATCTCTTACCTGTGTCTGAAATCTTTATTTCTGTATCGTTTGATAAGAACAGCAGGAGAAAAGAAGGAAGATAACCAAAGCATTAGCAGAGGTTAGGATTGGCAAAGAAGTGTTAGAAGTGTGTTAGTATTTAGCTCATGCAGGAAAGATATCAAACACACAAAAATGAATATGATAAATCAATGATCATATTACCCATTCCGAAAGTAGAGAAATAAACAAGCATTTTAACCCGTTAAACTCCTTGGAAACATCAGTGGCTCCACAATTAGTCATTAGTTTAACTGCAGTTATTAGTTCATAAAAGTCACTGTATTATATACTTTAAGATACATAATCTAGAATTAGCTAGGATTTTAAGGGGTTAATGAATGATTACAGAATGGACAGAGCCAGAGAGATTACACAGCTATAAGGTACACACACACACACACACACACACACACACACACAAATGGTTCCACCGTTTCAAAAACTCTCCACACCCGAGTCCATCCCATTTAACTCTGAGTAAAGCTCTCTGGATTTTAAGCGTAGCTGATAACCGCTATCTGTCAGGTAGCTTATCTCAGAGGTTTCAAAAATAATCAATAACTGTGTATGTGAGTGGGAGTGTGTACTGTAGCAGACATGATGTACCTAAGCTCCAGAACACTGGTGACATTCCCAGTGGTGAAGATTCGACGGATGTAGTTAAAGTCACCCACAAATAAGCTGCCGTCTGAACCACAGGCCAAAGCGACAGGAGCTAGAAGCTTATTCCCATCAGCCAGACCGTTACAGCTTGGACAGGAGATGCTGCGCCGCCGCCCGTTACCCATGATGCTCCCGATGACTGGGGGCTGCTGGGAAATGAATACATTCTCTCCATTGCCTTTGTGCAGGATGCCTGTAGGAGATGACAGAAGATGATGAAGCTGGTCATGGTGTAAATGATGATAAAAATTGTTAATGAAAAATAAGCATAAAAGATAACAAAAAGCATTTAACAATGTGTTATCAAATATGCTGAGTGTTTTAAAAAATGGGTTAATTCTGTATGTATGTATGTTTATGTATTTTGGGCAGTGCATTCTCTTTTTCCTGGTCTAAAGTAAAAGGGTAGCAAGAGAAGTCATGGGGTTTTTACTACAGATTCAATACAATTGAATTCAATTCAGGTTTATTTATTAAAGCATCCTCCTGTCATGGAGCAACAGGATTTCTGCTACTCCAGGAGGAAGCATTTCATATTATTACCAGAGCTGAACGAAAGCAGATCAAGGGAAACTCACATTTATTGGCCTGAGTCTTTTCATTCCATTCAGGACATGGTTTTGTTAGGTTTACCTAAAATAACGTAGACTCTATCACATCATTCCATCACTGCTTTCGAGAGCTCAAACCCGGATTTACATTTTTATCATTTAACCTAGCTGTGCATATTTTTATAATTATGAAACTTGATAGTTTGTCATGAAGACAACCGGGAAAATTCCCGGGACTGTAGCTGAGCCAATAATCAACATTAGCTTCCAGAGCTCAGAAGAAAAGCTAAGCATGATTATAATTCCAAACATGTTTCTTTGTGGATCAATATATCCACTGCAGGGCTATAGAGAAAATTTGCGTATAATTTCATGTCATCATCTCTGGCCATTGAAAACAATGGAATACATTAAAAAAACAAATCAATAAAACCAAAGATTAATGGAATGTGTAAAAAAACAAACAAACTGTCAGAAACAATATTATTTTTACAGATTAGTAAAAATGACTGGAGATGTGCGGAGTATATAAATGTACAGTACACGTTAAACAAAATGTTTGTTTCCTTGTGATCTTACAGGCACTAACACAGAATCTGAACTACTCAGCTCTACAGAGCACTTCAACCAGTGTAGCCCTTAATAGTGCAAATGTAAATATTCATTCCAGTCAGCTTATTGTTGAATAACAAAGCCTGATATCTCTGCCAACTCTTTCTCTCTCTGAGCATTGTGTATTCCATACATACAAATGAAATATACAGTGAGTAAGGGATGAGAGAGAGAGAGAGAGAGAGAGAGAGAAGAAAAAGATTGAATGAAGGATATATCTGATCGTGAGCCAGAATCAACTTCAGAGGAAGTCCTCTTTCGGAGCAGTTTGTTCTCCCGCAGACTGGATTTGCTATCAGTGACTGATCGAAGTGCCACCTGCGCTCCACACGCTCCTGTAAGTACGCCTCATTTCCTGTGATGAGTGTGTATGGACGTTGGTGAGAGAGCTTGCTCCTCGTAGCAAGTGCCGAGTGTGCGTAGCTCCCGTCTTTCAAAACCAATTCGGCAGAAGGATGAAAAGTGACCTCCCACCAAAAAGGCATAAAAAAGACAATAAAAAGAAACAGAGTGGACAAAATGGCCTCTTCATGTCAGAATGTCAGTGAAGTCCATGGGGCTGAAACGAAAGTGTGTGGAGGCTGCAGAACTCTAGCATTAATTATCCGCACATGAGAAAGTATTTATTTATACTTTAGAAAAGAGAGTGCACACCAGCGTGTAGGCTTTTTATTGTAACCATTTGCGGCTTTTAAACTGACCAAAATGCAGTTATTTACATTTCCCATAAAAAGTCTCATTCCACTAGATGAAACTAGACTTATTAAAAATAGATATAAAATATATTTACGTATTAACCCCTTAAATGTGTTGATCACCCATGACTTCGGTCTACTCTTCTGCTGTGTCACACTATTGTCCCACTATTGTAATTTTTTTTGTTAAACATACTGTATAATACTGTATATACAATATAAACAAAAAAAAAAAAAATACACACAAGCTGAGTGGAGGAGCGGCAAAAAAACAAAACCCTTGACTTGAATTGACTTACACCTGCTGGTGATTTGTGCATTAACAGCCTCATTACACAGATCACTGGCATTTATCTGATAAAAGATTTTGTCCTTGACAGCTCCTTTATTTCTGAATAGCTTCAATTTTCAGACATTTCTCACATCTTTTTCTACTCTGACTGTTGGGTCTGTTGCTGTTTTTTTGCTTTGCTAGTGATTTAAATCATTTGCGTTCATGCATCAGCCCCTCTGAAAAATTCCCGGAAAGGTGTCATGCATCACCCCCACGGTAAATTCAGGAAGTGGCGTCCCGGTTGGTTACCGTGTCAATCCTTCTGAGATTCTGATTCTGGTTTGTGTTGACATTTAACCCTTTCTCAGTTCTAGTGTAGTGGGTAAAAGTGCAAATAAAAGGGAGAATGTGTGTGGGAGTGTGTATGTGGGCTCACCGCTCTGAATGTTGAGCGCATGGTGTTTGTCTATGCTCCAGCCCCCCAGGTTGGATGCTGTGCTCTCGTAGCCCTGCAAGATTGCTGTCCTCTTCTCCCACAGGATCATATCAGGACATGACTCATATTCAAAGCCCACAGACACTGTTGAAGCAAATTAGAGTGAACATTCACACTTGGAGATCGCCACAGTGATTACGATGAGACATCTTACATAATGATATATTATAACAATATGCTTTCAATGATCAGAAGAAATAATTAAAGTGAATTTTAACCGGTCAATTTATGTATAATAGACGTTTAATAATTATGCAGTGCTAAAGAGATTTGTAATATGAAGGTGCAATAGAGCTGGTTGGTTTCATCATTACAGGCTTTATTTATTTATTTATTTATTTATTTATTTATTTTCTGATCCAGACATTAGTCCAAACCCTAGGTGTTTATGAGACATACTTTATTTCAAATGATTAAAATATTGGGATGGAGTGGATTGAAAGAAAGGGCAGTCTTGAGCTGCAAATCATATATCCTTCATAAACATGAACTTAATAAACTTAATATATATATATATATATATATATATATATATATATATATATATATATATATATATATATATATATATATATATATATATATCTCTATATAATCATAAACGCATTGAGAAATTTATCTCATATTATACAACTGCACAAGTAAGCGTTAAGGGCCTTTCTCAAGGGTCTAACAGTGGCAGCTTGGTGGATCTGGGAACTCACAACCTTCTAGTTAGTAGTCCAACACCTCAACCTCTATCTTTTAACCAACCACATGACAATCCACTCACCAAAAGCCTCGGACAATCCGTACACCTTCTGGCTGTAGACATCAGTTTTGTCCCATACGAAATCGTACGAGAGGCTGGGCGCGGCGGAGAACCACTTCCTGAAAAGGCGTCCCTCCACGGCCACCATGAGATGCACCTTCATCAGGCTGAAAGGGATGACTGCGTGGGTCAGCGTGACCCTCAGGACCGATTTATAACCTGCTGTGCGACTGCTCAGGTATCCCAGACGCAAATCTGTCCCGGGAATACGCACTTCTTCTTGAAGAGCCTACAGACGAAAAGATGACAGTTAAACCCAGTCCAGAAAGTTGTTAAATATCTAACAAAAGGATCAATAATGGACATATCCCAATGTGTGCAACCTTTTGAGTGCTGACTTGGCGCTAAAGCAGATGCTCACAGCTGGAATGTGAATAGGACCCGATAACAAGACGTGAATAAACTCATTTTATTTGTGTGCATTGGCACAATAAAAAAAAATTCTGCTATGAAAGCCACGTGAAATAAAATCACAGATGGACGTCAGCATAGAGGATAAGCAGTGGAAGAGCAGTGCTGGATCTCCCACAAAGGCCTAGTGCACAGAATTGATTGGTTCGTTAGTTTTCTCCTTACTATCTTTTTGACGCACTCTGCAGTGCTCTCATTAAGTCACCACATGTAGCACTTTGCTTCTCAGACAAGACCAGAGCAATTAACACAGTCAGTGACTCCTTCACAAATGCAAAGATAAAGAGGACGACAAAGAAAAAGAAGGGTGTCGGCTAAATTGTGCTCGTTTGTAAATCCTAATAATGACAGTAGCAAAGACCGTAGACTGTAAAAACGCAGAATGGTGTAAAAAGCGTGTATAAGATCACAGTAATCTGTGTGTAAGTGTGTATGAGTGTGTGTATGTGAGTGAGTGTGTGTCTCCAGGCCACTGAGAGGAAGGATGGGAAAGACGGTGTCTGATATTAATAGGCCAGACAGCACTGCATGTTGCACAGAGCCATTAATCTTGTATAGCAAAGGGGGAGGCAAAATAATTAGAAGGAAACACATGGACACAGATACACACTCACAGACAAATACATGAAGGAATAGGCAGAAAAACACACAACACATTAGGAATTGTCATTCACGAATGGATCAGCGAGCATATGGGCATATCTGCATCCGCAAACATCGTTTCATTGTCACGTTCACAAACACAAACACTTTAACCACCTGCACCGAAGCCCTTGTTGCCCTGCGACAAAAGAAATAATTATCTTTAAGGGAAAACATGCAGCTTTTCACTAGTGACTGCAAACTCTGCATACAGAAATTCAATAAGTGTCTGCTTTCTGCTAAACGTAATTATCCTTGCTCTGCAAAAAGCTTGTGCCGTCAATGACACTGTGCATCTCCAACCAATTACAAAGCCCTGATGAAAGTGTTGCCACTAGCAAGAGTTGCTCCTCCATTCCAACATGATGTATGCTCTTTCTAATCTGCTTCCTCTGTTCATGAGGGCACAGGGTGCTCTATCAGTGAGTACAGCTGGCATGGAATGAATCACAGACGCAGTGCAATAGAGGGCATACAATCCATTTACACAGAGCACTAAAGGGCCAGATGTGTTTTGTTCCGTCTGTTAAAAGCTAATAGCAACTGTTCATCTAATTAAAGCTCTCCCACTGAGAATCTATACGGTTGCTAATGAACAGTAAATGCAAAACAGTAGAGGATAAAGAGCAACACTGTCCACAGTGTCTAATATGATTTTGACATAAAAAAACCCCAATGAGATTTAAATTTAGCCAGCTCAAATATCCTGGTGTCCTGTGGTGTGTTTTTACAACCTCTAATAAAGCAAACGCAAATGTCTTCTTTACGACTAAAAAGCTAATAGCATTTGAGCATTTGGAAGAAAATGCTATCAATGTTGGTGGATTTTTTTTTTTTTTAATTTAAGAAAACATAGTCAGCCCCTAGTGGTCCACGGGCAGGATCTTGTGATCTCACTGCTGTGGCTCGGGTTCGATTCCTGGGCAGGGAACCAATCCAGCCACTAAGGGGTTAACTCTGGATTAAAAATGAGTGTCAGGAAGCTGTAAAACCTGTGCCAAAGCAAATATGGGGACTGCATGATCTACCCTGGTGAACCCGAACAGGGAGCAACCGAAAGACGACAAAATAAAAAAATATATAAATATATTTAACCAGTAATGATTTGACAGAAATTTAGTTCTCCACTCCCATATGACAGCTATCATGATACTTCCTCTCCGACTTCAAAGCTAGCCAAAGCATCTTTCCAAATGTTGCTCATGCTGCTGCTGATCACACAGCAGATGAACCTGTTTGGGAGAAAGAGATATCTGCACTCTTCCATATAAATGAGCTCACAGATACTCGTGATTGGCTAGCGCTGCTGTGATTGACAGAGGTGAGCGAGCATGTCATCCCTCCCAAGGCTATTTTTGCTTCCTGGGACTCCTGGACATGGATTGCTACATCATCACCGGGATTTGAACTCATGACCTCTTGACCGTAGGGCCAATGCTTTTCTTCTGTACCCCTCACAAGCCATGTAGAAATTATTTATTTACACTGTAAACCTGCCTGGACTTTCTCCAAAGATCACGTTCTGCAAATAAGTAGCTTTGACAAACTTGGCTGTAGACTATGAATAAAGGCAGGTTATAAAGTTTTCATGATGATATTTTTTTTATTTTATATTTTATTTATTGCATTTTAAAAGAAATGCAAATGAAAGCAACAGAGAGCAACTGATTTGAGAGAATCAGTGCAACTATTAATTCCTGTTAGTTCCTCAGGAGTGCTTGGTTGTGAATATAAACGTTTGAAGAAAGGACATTACTAACATTTACATTATTTACTGTCCAGTGTCACCCAAATGAGGAAGAGGTTTCCTTCTGAGCCTGGTTCCTCTTAAGGTTTCTTCCTCATATCATCTCAGGGAGTTTGTCTTGCCACCATTGCCTCAGGTTTGCTCATTAGGGATAAATTTTAGGGATAAATAAAGCTGCTTTGAGACAATGTCCATTATTAAAAGCGCTATACAAATAAATTGAATCGAACTGGAATTCACTTTTCACTTTAAAAAATGCTAGAAATTTCCTTGTGCTGGTGGTATAAGCGAAAGAGAAACATATTTCAAGAAAGCCTGTAGATTTCATGACTGTGTATGGCAGAACATGTCAAAATGTCACACAGTGAAGGGCTTTCCCAGAGTGCCACACAAATATGCTTCAAAATGCGCTTTGTTCTGAATATAAGCACTTGTGTGTGGAGTAGCAGAGAATTCACTCGAAATTTACGAAAAAACTAACATTAAATGCAAAGCAGAAGAGAAGTTAAAGAGAAATGCAAATGAGAGCAATTCCTGGTTGTGAAACGAAGCAGTCAATAATAACAGGCTATAATAATGCATGGCATTAGTTTTACATGGCAATCTGGTGTAATTTGATCCACTCCAGGTGCCACAAGGTGGTTTTATTTATATTCTACCCCTGTGACAATTCCAGCCCAGAATACCTATAGTTTTTTGCTGAACCCATGGGTTGTCTGATATGCCTTTGAAGCATTCAAACACGTTCTGGATATAGATGCTTTGAGACGGTCTCTTAAAAAAGACAAGCTGCTGTGAGTTGTGTGGCTTCCTGTCCCGACTAACAGGAAAAAGAAAATGAGTAGAAGGAAGGAGCAGTATCCCACAGAAATACTTCATCATGAACGCTCCAGACGTTATAAAACTGGTATTAAATTCACATATGCCATTATACCGAATTGTAGTTTTCTATAAATACATTCACAATCCAATAATGTCATCATTTTTCCATGTCTGATGGCGCCATAAGGAATTTATAGGAAGATAAACCTGCTAGAAACGCTCTCGTTAATTCATAGCCAAGCAGATGTGGGAGTTTTATCACTTTTTAAAAACATTTTTAAAGGAATTCATCCAACGAAACATACGTTTTGATGGGTTTTTTTTTTTGGAGAAAATGCCAGCTCACTGTGTAATAATTGGATGTAAGAATCACCGACACCTCAAAGCAAAAGGAACAAGGAATCAGCTTTTACAAGAGGACGTCATAGTACTGCGTTGTCATTTTATGAGGGATTTCAAGCAGAAGTCGGATGGCACGCTGGCAGGTAGGTTCATTTTTTCAGATCAGATTTTGATGTAAATGTAATTGCATTTTTAAGAAGTGTGTAGTAGATCTCAATAAATCTTAATTTAATTTAATCAGAATATTGACACTGCAGGTCTATACTTATTCACAGCACCAGCAATGACTGGAGTCTGTAATCAAACATACTTTGTGAATATGAAATGGACATAAAATGGGTTGAATTTTATTAAGGGTGGAGTCACATCTCTTTATACACAGACATATACACTGGTGATTCATTATTCTCTTAATGTGATGGGAAAAGTTGACGCTTGAATATTGTTAACAAGAGCAATAAGGTTTCATCTCAGTTCAGTTTTGTAAATAAGAGTTTCTCGGGGTCTTGGTGATCACTCACCTGGATCTCAGGCACGACGATGCCTCTGTCCTGACAGGCCGAGGCGAAGGCGGTGAGAGGAGCGGGCAGAACTATGGGACTCGGGCGTGTGAAACTGCTGAGGTCACAGCTGGGGATGTCGTTCACTTCGTGCCGCATGACCACTGTGTCCATGACAAAGAAGCGCGACCACGGCAACCACAGCGTGTGCTCCTGCATGATGAAAGGCGCACGCTCGAAGCGCAGTGCTACGGCCACGCCCCCGCTGGAGAGCAGGTCAAAACTGCAACAGAGTCAGAAGATTACTGTGCTTTAGTGCAACTGTCACTCTGACATTCCACTGAGAGCCTGGATCACTTCCATCACACCAGATGAACAAAAAGACAATGTTCACTCACTCTGTCACACCAATCATTTCTTGTTTTATTGCGTGTAGGGATCTGTAATGCTTTTACCTCTTGCGGATTTTGACATGCTTCGTTTCACGATACAATCTGCTCAGTACATGCACCGTTTTCAACGCAACGCCAACGCAATAGATGCAGCGTGATTAAGAATATTGCATAGTTAATACTCCCCCCATTAATTAAACATACAAAAATGTTACATTACATGCTAATGCAATGACTCACCATGCAATCGCTATTACAATAGTGCAATTCATTTTTTTAACGTGTCAACACTAGGCTTTTTATAAACAACATATTCTAACTCTATCCTTGGCACCCTAAGGGGATTTAATTGTGATTGTAATTAATTATGCATTAATTATTGCTGAAAAGAACTAGGCTCCAGCTATTCAGGGAGCGTGTTTTTTAATCTACTGGCTTCACAGTATGCTGTAAAAACAATAAGCTTCTGGCTCTTTGAAAGATTGAGCTTTTTAAATCTAAATTAATATAACCATTTGAAAGGGTGGTGCTGAAAACTATCATTTTTTATGGGAAATTAAACGGGCACAGCCCTGCCACTGCTCCAGCATATAATCGTGCCTTAGCTGTGCAGCAAAACCACGGAGCGATGAAGCGTCTGCCTTCAGTTTCCTTAATCGGGTTTTATTTCTAGCTCCCTAAAAGAAATGATTACAGAGATACTCCGACTTCATTCTAATCTTCACCAATATCACCCTTCAGACTCAGATCTGGGGAGCAGCATCTAAGTCAATGATAACGATTCTTTCATGAAACAAGGGATAAATAAAACAATGTAGTCTATTCAAGCAAAATATGTAAAGATCTAGGTACATAACTTCCTTGATTCAAAACTGACAACAATTACAAATGCCTAAACACTGCATATTAGTTTATGGATATGACCATTTTTTGTTTAGTAGTGCTTGACAGTTGACAGATTTTGACTAACATCACAGATTTTGAACCAATGAGATTTGATGCAATGAATAAACAAAGGCTCTTCTGTATAATTGTCTTTCAATAATTTTTGTTTTTAACCTTTTTTTGTCATCATGTCATCTAATCAGACCCAAAGACGGTAGAAAATATGAAAAACCTCCCTTTCAGAGCTTGTCCCGCTAACTCTGATGAGCTACTTCAAATATTAAAAAAATAATAGCAAATTTCCCGCTTATGGAATACTTTCCTAGTTTTGCATCAGGACAAGTGACAATTGGTTTATGTATTGGTGATGAACACAAAAAGACACAAACTTCATCTATAAAAGAAAAATACCCCTAAACATTGTCTTTCCACAGACCAGATTTATGTTCTGCACTTTACTACAAGATCACTTTACTACCAGTCAGCTCAGTTAAAACAAAGATTTAATGTTAATTATGATAACATGGATAACATGTTAAAACAAAGATTTAATGTTAATTATGATAACATGGATAACAGCGTCTGTTAATCCCTAAAAGTAAATGTAAATATGAAGAATAATGAGACACATAGATAATAAAATTTTAAATGCACTCATTTGCCTAATAAATAAGCCAAAACAGCATGCATACACACACACACACAGACACACATACACACACACACACACACACACAGAAATGCACATTATTTCAGAGCACCTACTGTACACCTGCATTGCACAACTGCTGCTCTTAATAAGCCATTAGCAGAAGGTGATGTGGAGGCCCTGGGGAGGACGCTGGGACAGTGTGGCCGTGAATCTCCAAACCTCCAATTTAGAGAGTGAATGTGCAGCCAAACCCTCACGCTGCCTGGGCATTAATTCACCTATGTATCCCTACAGACTGTCTTCTGATACATAGTGCTCATTGGCTGAGTCTGTAAACAAAGGTCTACTCTGCCCTTGCCATGGTGCCCTTGCTAAAATGGGTCTGTGTGTGTGTGTGTGTGAGTGTGACAGAATAGTCACACGTGTGCTTTCATGCTGCCTCTAAGCCTGTGGCGATCTGCAGTCACAGCCGGTCACACACACAAAGCCCAGCCGGACGCATGCACATAAATCGCACACCTACAGGCTGCAGTGCCGATCAATGAGGCCTGTTATTAATCATGAGAAGCACCTCAGGCTGAAGAAGTGACACACGCTATAATTCTCCACAGCATCACTCTCTCTGTTTAGGATTTCATCGGGGATGCGAGTGAACCCAAAGGGGTTAACTGGATTAGACCACTAACATGAATAATCGGTCCGGCTCGGTCCGGCTACACTGCCTGCAGTCTGCTCGTTGATGCAATGACTGACTGATTGCTTTCATGTCCCCTTCAGGGAATACACATGACTCCATGTGTACTTTCAAAAATCAAAGGCTTTCTAACACCCTGCAGAACATCCCTAAAGCTACACAAGAGGCATTGATCACAATTAGACCCTTTTTATAATTCTGCGTTCGAGGCATAGATTCTATAATGCAGTGTGAATAAGGATGTGATCCACCTCACGGCTCTGACATCATTAACAGTGTATAATTTAGAGCTTTTCTGGAACATTTACACAAAAAACTACTTTGTTACAATCATGAAATACTAAGATTGTTGACAGAATATACATGCACTTACAGACAAGACGAGTATCTAGTTGCAAATTATATTGGTTGCATATAATATGGGTCATATTGCTACATGCTAAATGATGTCATTCTTCAGAAAAGCTCATACCACAAGCATGATCAAATCATACAGACTGATTTACCTACTTTGTTAGGAGATATATGAGTGGTGTAATAGTGTTTTCTGTGTGTGAATCTGTGAATTCTGTGTGCATTTGACATGCCATGAATAAAGTTCATTCAGACAAAATGTCCCTCTTTTTCAGTCTGAAGCAGGAAATACACAAAAACTGTTGATTTAGAATAAAACTCAATGTTACCTGAGTATGTGTATGTACATATATTAATCTGTAGCCTAACTTTTGCTATTCTGTATATTTGCTAACGCAAGCTTTTCTTTCAGCTGTAGTCAGCACATAAGTAACTAATGTAAAAATAAATAAATAAAAAACTCTCGTGCTGTCAGGATTTCCTGCTACTACAATGTCTACAAGTTCTCTGTAAGCATGAAAACTCCAACCTAGATACTGTTCTTAGCAGGCAAGCTATTTAGGTTACGGGTAATGTTTACCTTCTGTTATAGTAGTGTGTCAGTGTGATTACAGCCTGGATAATACCCTATTAAAAAAAAAAAAGCTAGTTAACAAGCTAGCTAGTGCGTTTGTGTTGCTATTTCACTGACAATCCCTCAGTACAATGCTAGCTAGCTAGCTACACGTCTAACTGTCTTTTATCAGCAGATCAGCTACATAGATATTTTCCTTTTTTTTAATGTGAAACCTTTCAATTTTTCGAATTAATTTCAATTTATCACACAAGACCACGCTCAAGTAATGCAGCTAACCACATGCGTGATTTCTGCCAGTGAGCAATATCTATGATTTCAGGCTAGAGCAGAACGGTGTTACAGCAGAAATATGATTGATTTTACAAGGCTGAGTGTAAGCTTATTTGCCTTTATTTCTGTGTCACTCCCCTCACCACTGACATAAGAGAGATTACTCATGATGAATGAATCGCTGTGGTCAGTCTGAGTCTGGGTTGAGTCAGAGGAAGTCTTTCAGTAGAGGTTTAGAGGGAGGAGACCGGGAGAAAGTAGAAGGGCTTAAAGAATGAAGAACACATCATAAAAATGAGTGAAGGCAGCCTTCCTCCATTTCTAAGTGGCTGAACAGGTGCATTTGTGATTTCACGCCATGCTGAGCATGTTTCGCAAGGCTTGACTACAGAGCAGTGGGAGAGAGGCAGTATTTACACGAGAGAGAGAGAGAGAGAGAGAGTGAGAGAGGTAAAGCAATAGGAGATGGAAAGGAAAAATAGAGCAGTGAGAAAAAGAGAGAGTCAGTCAGAAAGTGATGGGGACAGAAGACACAGAGTAAAGATAGAGTGTGAAAGGGGCAAGGAACGAGCAAGACAGAGTAGAGGAGGGAAGAGAGTAAATGTGTGGGATGGAGGGGAGGCAATAACAGTAGCAGGAAGAAAATTATCAGCTGAAGGCGGTAAGGAGAGGATGTCGAGATTTAGAGAGCGAGCAGGAGGACGACATTTCAGCTGAGGGTGAAGAATGGCATGATAGAGGATAAAGAAACAGATCAGAGTAGAGCGGTGCTGAATGAAACAGGAAAGACAGAAAGATGCTCAGATTAAAAAGGTGTGTTCAGTGTGGGGTGTAAAAGGGTTCAAGAGATTTGTGCGTGTGTGTGTGCATGTGTCTGAGTGTGTAATTGAAAACTTAAATTTGAATGGGTTACTGTACCATGCAAAAATTTCTTTATCAGTACGATATGAAGCTGATTTCTGTTCACTTTTTGCTTGTGATATTTGGTTACATTCTCTTCATACAGTCAATAAATTATCCACTCTAAACAGGTTCTATAATTGTGTGGCCCAACCAAACAGGACAAGGAGGCATGTCCACTTATCTGTCAATAACAGCAATACAGAAATCTCCACCTTTAGCAGAGGAATGAAGTCATTCTAGCCTGGACAGTCCACATCCATCAGTCCAGGGCATAGCTTTGGAGGGAACACTGAATGGTGCTAGCTTTCATTTACATCACTGATTACACCTTTAAATACTAACCAGGTGCTTTGTGGAAAAGCAGCTATAACATTTGTACACATTTTTTTCCCCAGACACATTCCTCAGAGATGCTCCACTAGGTCTCTTGCAGGAGTTTTCAGGAGGTTTTTGCGAAGCCTCTCTCTAACCCTTTGATCCGATGCTGACTTACACCTCTCCACATATCTCCTCCACGGCTTTGAGGTGTGTTTGGCGTGCTGCGCATCAAACATTACTCGGAAAGTTTCAAAAAAGACACGGTGGCCTTTTGACATCTGTGTATATACTACAATAAATAAACATCTAATATCAAGACAGACAGAATACAACCTGAGCTAACACTTGATTTTGATGGAAGTTACTTGAAGGTAGCTGTTTTGAAAAATTCAGCCCTCTGTGTTCCCTCCAGCTCCACATCCCTGGAATCCATTTCTGTACAGTGTCTTGGCTTGAACACCCGAATGCTAGCGTGAGAGGAGATTAGCGGATGCCTCCATGCGCTGATCGGTTTGTCTAGAAGTAGTCATTTTTATTTTTTCCCGAACCTGGAGCACTAGCTACACCTTAAAGCTCATAGCTCACCGGAGCTGCTAGAATGTCAGAAGAATTCATCAAACATTACAAAATGTTCTAATATCATATATGAATTTATTTATTAAGCTCCTCTTAGGGCTCCCAGGGGATGCTGTATAGATGCATCAAAGAACATAAACCCACGCAAAAGTAGTTATCTTATAAAAAAGAAAATTCTGTTAAAATTTAAATAAAGGCAAATGAATAAAGGAAACAGCAATAAAACTTTTAAAAAAATGAGGAGGAAGATGCATGATTACATAACTATGAGATAGCAAACTAAAATGTAGAAAGCACAAGAAGAAAGGATGCAAATGAGTTACTGGGTGGGTGGAAAAGCAAGCGGAAAAGATGGGTTTTTATTTGTGTATTAAAAAGATTGAAGGGAAGCGCAAGCAGAAAGAAATCCAATTAATTAAGCAACGAGTATTAAAGCAGGAACAATGTCAATCCAAAATATGATAACTAATATATGTTAATTCTTTAAATACTTTAAGAGTGTAATGAGAATTTGCTTAGTTGTTCACGGGTCTATTGGTGAAGAAGCAAAAGCTGAGAGGAATTTGTGTTACTAATTTGTTACTAATCTGTAAGCCTTAAAATAAACATTCCCTTAATATATACCTCATATTCTTCAAGATGGAAGAAAAATTATTTCAGACATTTGACCTTGTCCTGACCTTAACCCTGTCTAGATTAATTCCAAAATCTAATCAGTTCATCTCTTTCTTGAGGATCCTGGATGGAGCACAGACACGCTCATGGATGAATGGATGCACAGATGGGTGGACACACGTTGAGTTGGACGGATAACCCAAAAATACAATGCCTCCTCCACCTTTTGGTGCAGGCATAATGAATGTTAGTTCATTACAGTTTAGAAAATATAAAACAAAATGTTGATCTTCCCCTGATCTCTTAAAATCATCTTCTACTTGCACTCACACTTGTGCACACACCTATAGTATCAGGAGAATTCCCAAGCACATAAACTGGTTTTATGTCTATTTCTATTGATAATAATTGTAATGATAATATGATATACAGGGTCATTTACAAGAAACACACGTATTGCTTTAAAAGAAAATGAGCTGATCTAGGCCACCTGGATAAGATGCTAACAGCACACTGGGGATAAATATTTACAAAGTATATCCTACCTGCCGTCCTGCCTGGTGATGGTGTAGCCGTAGGCAGGGTTGTTGATGAAGCTGATGTTCACTCCCACCAGCGGTGTTCCGTCGGACGTAACCACTTGCCCTCGTATGACGCAGGCGTGACTGCAGAGAGACGAGAGCACAGAGCCAGAGAGTCAATCAGAAACTCTGCTATATAATATCCCTCCAACATTCAGACACATAGTGGCACTATGCACCTCATGTTACCCCATTTCTAATTGCGTAAATAATGAATTCAACCCAGCCGACAGCTCAGAGGAGACCACAGTGGGGTTCCCTGCCTTGAAGGAAAAAGAGATAATGAGAAGAAGAAAAGGGTGTTCATAGAGAATGCTTTATTCTTTCATCCTCATTAAAATGGGGTCTTCCGAGAGGAGAGAGGACAACAGTGTGGCGCCGAATTGGTGTTTTCAGGCACTCTACTTGAGTTGGAAATGATCTTGCAGTCGAAAGATGTTATCTGTCACCTTGGCCGAGACGAGGCTTACAAATCAATATTAAAAATCAATCAAACACTTCTAATAGTTCTGAACCCGCAGCAAGAGGCTTAACTGCAGGATACAAGTGTTATGAAGTTCAATGTCACATGAAGTAGAGCTTACCAGAGACTTCATAAGATATTTAGCAAGTAAACACACTGTACATCAAGAAGCCTTTTATGCCTGTATTATGTCCAGAGGGCCTCACTGGTGCCGTTTAAGGAGCTTGATAAAGTACAAGTAAAAACATCAGGCCCTACCAGACTGAGTAAGAGTTAGCTTTTAAATATTTGCCACGTAGCGGAAACAATTAACACTGGTGTGTAAAAGGGCCGCCCTCGTCGTGTCCTTACTGCAGGCGAAATCATTCACCTAACAATATCCTGGTCCCAAGGAGCACGGCTTTATGCTAATTTAGGCCGCTTTTCTCCTTCAACAGTCCTTGATTTAGCTTTGCTTCTTTATAAACAATATCACTACAAGCAGTCCAAATCAAAGCCCATGAAAGACTTGCGGTGTGATAATGAGAAAATAAAGAAAGGAAGGGGGTGCAATTGTGTCACAGCCAATTATTCATGTTTTAGTGGACTTTTATTATGGAGATCAACAGAAGTGGAACTATCTTTACGCCTGGCAGGGCACGGCTGAGCAGGACGCGTGTACAACTGATACTGGTGATAATGAACGATTTTAATATTGATATTAAACAGAAATACAGAGCGGAGATAGGAGATCTGAAAAAAAGGGAGATAGGAAGAGAAAGAGACAGAGAGAAATAGAAAGAGATATGTGAGAATATGTGAGAATTTAAAAAAAAAAAAAAAAAAAAAAAACCTCAGCAAACTTCCTGAACTGCAGGAAACTGGAGGGTTTATTTATGGAGAGGTTTACCGGTTCAAAGGGACACGTCACAACAACAGATCTAGTGTGTCTCTAACTCTGCTGTGCTCTGCAGGAAAACTGAAAGCAGTTGGACTTTTCACTGGCACTAATGGGCAAAATAATAACACATTTCAACTGGAGCTGAAGTGCAGTAAAACAACACATGGGGAGATGTGCTGACAGTCTCATTATTTCAAAAGGAAATAAACTGTGCGCTGGATCTGCCTTGATCCCGGACATAGACTTTAGCCAAAAGAAGCATCATCAAATCTTCCTTTGTTAAATTCATGTATAAAATATCTGGTGTGTTAACTGGTCCCATTTGTTCACCAGATTTAAATGAAAACACAATACCTTGAAGCTACAAACAGAGGACTAACATTTATAAAGGTTCTTTTACAGAAACTGCCTTGTTTACTATGTTCCAGATGAGCAGCTAATATGAATAAGAGGCAACAACAGTAGGTTTTAAAGCTTAAACATTATTGATTAGATTCTGGCTATAATTAAGACAATTGGGTGTGTTTCTGCCTTTCGACAAGGTCTATGGATCAACACTGTTGTGAAATTGGATAGGTTTGTTCATTTGCAATTGTAAGTCGCTTTAGATAAGAGTGTCTGCCAAATGCCAGAAATATAAATGTAAATTAAATTAATATTAATATTTATAATTAATATAAAACTATTTATAACAATGGATGTGATGAGAATCTGCTTCAGATGCCATAATAGTTCATGTTTTAAAAATTAGAGTTGCTGAACTAAGGGTTAATTTTTTAGTATATTTATCAGCTCTGCTACTGTATTTTTTATTATTTTTTACAATGCAATCCTCTGAAATCCTTTTCTGGGTTCACTTCAGGACAGCGGTCCTCCAGGTGACGACCCCGGCTATGGACCCTCTTCTACTTTTTGCGTATGGACAGACTTTACAAGTGCAGCATGTTTTCAAAAGTAGCTGCCTCATCATTACCTCAGCCAATTACTTTTAAAGCGCAGGAAAACGAACACATAAAGCATGCTCCAGCCCTCATTAGAAGTGCATTAACATGCATAAGAGTTACTCTTTAGCACGGCTATATGCCAGCTTTCTAAAATCAGCTAAATGGAGAGGAATGAAATGAAGAGTGTTCTTTATCTCCCTCATCTCCAATATCAAACAGGACACGTAACGTCTCCCTAACCGGAGTGAGATCCTCTGGTTTCAGTTGCTGCAGCATTGCCTTAGATGTCATGTTTGTCTGCATGTGCAAACATATGAAACAACATAAAATACTGAAAATACCAGAAGAAAAAAAGAGAGTGTTGCACTGTTGCCTGTTTAGCCACATGCTCTCAAATGCTGTAGTCTGGTGTATTAAGTGTCCCATTAAAAGCTTGGTGGCTTTTGCGTGCGGCGCCTCAGAAGCTTTTTAGTAGCAGGACGCATCAGGAAAGAGGACTCTGACATGAAGAAAGGGGGAGAGGATCAATACAGAGGGGCTGATCAGGTGACGACCAGGGGAATGTTTCCTGCCGGCACGTCCCGTGTCGGAGTGTCTCCTCTGAGCTCGAGAGCCTCTGCCAAGCCTTCTCAGATCTGTCAGCAAAGTGAACAGTGTTAAATAATATATAACAGCTGATATTTTTAGGTGAGAGGAGACAAAGCTTAGGTCTTGTGGTCCATAGCTGCTTTAGGTATTTGTTCGGTCTTATTCATTCACCGTGTTACTTGACAAAATGGTGGACTTTCTTCTCGGAGTAATGAGGTGAACCACTACAAAATCCGCACAGAATGTCACTTCTAGAAAATGTCAGCTCTTAATCGGCGCGTGGTCCATGAGTATGCGCTGACGTGTCCGTAAACGCCGCTATCACACACTGCCTTCTTGCCATCTTTTGTTATGAGCTCTAGTTCGCAGAAGCTTATACGCACCAGACGTCTCAATGTTAGCAGACTGAGGGTGCGATGACTTGGTAAAGTTTTGTGGGGGCTTAGCTGAGAAAAGCCAGAGGAAGTCGGAGTTGGAGCAGAAGGGGGAATTAGGCTATTGGCCTTGACTTTGAAGTGATCAAAGCAACATTAGAAATGGATCAGAAACGAGCGTGATTGGACAAACTGGAGACGCTGATGTACAACGCAGAAGCCATTTGGCTTTAAAGACTCGCTAAGTTGCAGTGCTCTCTATGGTAAATTATGGCATTTAGGGCAAAGGATTGAAAACATCACATATGCACTAAAAATATGAATCCAAGACCTCTTTGGCATATTAAACCACAGCCTCAAGAAGACAGGATCAAAATATTACTGTGCTGCAAGGCTTGACCCTTAGAGTCATCCTCCACAGATGCTTCCACTTTAGATGCTTTTTTCTTTCTTGCACATTTCCAGCACTGATGTTTCTTCAGCAGTTTGATGAATGATAAGTGAGAGGGTGGTCTGTGAGTTCTCAGAGTTGCTGCATTTCTTTTCTTCCTTGTGCCTCTGCCTATTGTGTTGGTCTTAAATGAGCTTAGGAAAAGCGTGGGGAGAGGGAGGGTGCCGAGAGATTCGCAAGCATGACAGACGCAAACACGTCGCCAAAGAATCCCAGTAGAGTTTAAAAATGTAAAGGGAACAAGACAAAGACAGTGAGACTCTGAGAAGCCACATGGGATATACAGCGACAGTGTTTTTTTTTCTCTCTCTCTCTCTCCCAATCTGAAGCAGTGTGGATGGGATCTGTGCCCTGGTTGCTTATGGGAGAGCCACTCGAAGACATTTCAGCATGCCACAACTCTCGAAACATGCCAGTGTGCGTGCAGCCTGTACTGTTGCTATACTCTTGTGATTTGATCTGCAATTCCTCAGCCAAATAGTCTAAAAATATCATGCAATGCGTATGCTCCAACATCTTCAGAGGGAACAATACAACAAGCCAAGGGAGATATGAAACAGTTACTCTGAAGATCTCCCCAAGATAGAATCAGAACATCTCTGTGGGCGTTGCGATCAGTTAGTGATCATTTTCTTTGAGTAAATTGCTTTCTTGACTTCATTCATTCATTCACTGTACGGTAATCGTTCATGTTACCTCTGTCCCATATTTTGATAGATTTTTAAGCATCTATATCAATAAACATCATTACTATGAATCAGCTGAGAAATCAGCATTAAAACCCACTGTAAAAGCATTACTTCACTCACCTAGCCTCGAACGGGTTGGGTCCAGGAACGACATGTGTGCTGTCTCGGCCCACCAGGAAGCGTACGCGCTGGTAGAAGGAGTGTAGGTTGCTTGGGCCAGAAGACGTCTGTGTTTCCTGGATGATATCCAATGGATCAGGAGAACCCACACACAGAGATGTGACATGACACGACGTTTGCACGCAGCAGTCCGGGTCCATGCAGTCGAGCAGGCCGTCTGAAGAAACCAGATAAATCCGTCAAGTGTTCAACAAACAGGATTTCTGTTTGTGAAGCGTGCAGCATTTACTTTACTAGTGTTACAAATTCTTCCTTAGGGAAAATTAGTAGCTGACGTAAAGGTAGCTGTTCTTCATAGTGAAATCTACTTGTAAATAAATAGATGACACATACAGTATAATATATACCTGTTTTTACTTAAATTGTTTGAACATGTTGTCTTAATAAAAATAACGTGAAGAAATACCATATAACATCCCTAACTTAAACCCATTCGTTAAATGGATATTTAGTACATAAAAATGAACTGTTTCCTTATTTGTACATTTTAAAACAAATAAAATACAAAAGAAAATCATTGTATTGTGTACTTTTAAATATAAGCTTATTTGGGTGAGATAGCTGGCCTTAATACCAGTATTTAAAAAATCCAATTATCATCCAAATGACCTTCCATGATGGCAAAACACACAGCATTGAGAGTTCAGAAATAAATTTCCATTGTTAGAAAAGACTGTTCTTCTGTTTACTACTCTAAAACTGAACAATGTCACTTAAAGACACCTTTTAAAAGGCCCGATTTCTCTTGCCCTTTCTCTTTTTTTCCTTTTAATCCTCTCCAACACGTCTTTCTACACGTCCTCTGGCCACGTTCCTCCTTCCTGTAATTCAGCTCGAATAATTCAAGACTCCTGACCGGGAGAGGGACACTTTAGAGCTCTGAAATGGGTCATGTCTCCCTCGCTCTCTTTTTTTTTCACGGTCTTAGTTCTCAGGAAGCACTTTGGCCAGATGGACAGAAAGACAAAAATAACACGTCTCCTGGCAGACATCACACTGTTGCCTCTTTAACGCCTGCCTCTGCTGTCACTGACTAACCAATTCATAAGTTCTTACTGCGCACATTTGAGAGTGTTTTTGCTGCTGAATAGACACTTATGTAAATCTGAATGCCTTAATGTGCCAAGTGCTTTGGCCTTATATTGAACAGTATGGTAAATGAGGGAGAGTGTAATTTGCACATTAGCCTGGATTCCGTGTTGCTCCGGCGCAGATCATCCTCCGACAACATATGTTCAGCCATGAGTCTGAATGCAGAGGAATTGTCAAAAACAGAGACTAAAAGGAGATCTACGCTTGCATGAAGCACAGTAGTGAATGGTGGGGCAGTGTGTTTTTAGATCACGGCCAGGAGCGTTCCCTGGCGGTGGCGTATATCCCTGGAGCCTGTGTGTTCTCAGGTCTTGGAGGATTTTGTCTGAGGCACAGGCTGCGGCTTATTTCTGGGCTTTGTGGGAAGCCTACCCTGAAGCTAGTGCATGCTGGGGTTGGAAGGCACAGGCTCTGTGGGGTTTTGTATGCTCGCGATCTCAGCTTAAGGAGCTCTAAGCATCTAATTCTCACTCTATGTGGCTTCACTCTCCTACACTGAACGCATCCAAAGGCAGGTCTGTACACATCTGTGGTTATTTAAAGAGCTACCTGAGCAGTGGATAGTGCAGATGCTCAGACTTAGGAAGAAGACAAAACCAGGATGACAGGTTCAAAAGAGTTTCATTTCAGGAGATTTAGATAGCAGAGATGAATAAGTTCAGATAAATTGAAGAGATAAAAAAAAAAGCTTAGATAGGATGACAAACTATTGCAGACTTGTATTTGTTTACCTCCGTCATTGTCTTTGGCGTCACTGCAAGACGTCTCCATGGAGGTGTCACAGCCTGTTCCTCTCCAGCCCAGCTGGCACACGCAATACCAGCCGTTATTACCCAGAGTGCACCTGCCGTTGCCGTTACACAGACCGGGGCAACCCTCTGTGCACACACAAGCACAATGACCATGTTAATGCTGGAGAATAAAAACACACTGAAAACAAACTCATTATCCATGTCCAAAACATATGCTGAAGAGAGAGAGATTAAAAAAGGGGGTGAAGTTTAGAGTTATGGTTACAGAATGGATAATCTACATAAGATTCTATCTCATGTTTGAACTGTGTTGAACGGAAACGGGTTGAATGGTGTGTCAGAAATAACTGCCTTTGACTTTGGGTGATTAATTTTGATACACCATTTGTTAAGCTCCTCATATCCCTTTGAAGCAGACTCCTTTTGCAGCGTTTCTCCCAAATCAATATACTCTCATTAGTGCTGCAGAATGGATCTAGCACTCTACTGTTTATACAGGAAAAGAGATAAAGAGAGAACCTGGGAGAGAGAACCGGTAATGGAGAACAATGTGGGATGCAGCAGTCGACCTCGAATCCATCATATGATATGAATTTTGTTAATGCAAAGCCTGCTGTGATTTCAGGTACATGATTACTAAAAATCAGGGCATGAACATTAAGCCTGCAGATTGTTTTGGTTCTAAAATCTGACTGGCTGGTTTACGCTCCAAGCTTTTATATAATCCTCTATATACAAGCTCCTTTGACCGCATCACAGTATGTGAATTCTGTAATTGAATAAAGTGCCACGATTTAAAAAAAAAAAAAAAACTTCATCAAATAGTCCAAACTTTGTCTGTTTTGTTGCTAAGCAACAGAATGTTACTGGTTACAGATTATTTTGCATGCTGGAGGAATCGCTAATAATATAATAATAAATTAAATAATTTATAGAACACTGCTTTTTTTTTTAATTGTATTTCTTTTGTCACAGCTAAGAAAACCCTTATCTACAATTAAAGCACCATAACACACATCCTCCCACAGCTTATGGCTTTGTTTTTATACCATGTCCATGTAGCTATCAGATAATATTCATTAGGTTAGGGTTTGGCTGTAACATTCCAAACATCTAACCTAATAACGGTTCGCCTTGATATGCTATTTTAATATAATATGCTCTTTTGTTATAGAAAAACTGTTTACAAAAATGTTAGCGTTCCTAAAAACATTGCAAAAATGTTTCGAGAACATTTCTAATCACTTATCAGAGCAACCTGATGTTCTTAGAAATAAAAAGTTCCTAAATGATAATTATTATATTATATTATATTATATTATATTATATTATATTATATTATATTATATTATATTATATTATATTATATTATATATTATGTACTTTAACATTATAATGATTTGATTACATTCATCTAACCAAAAAAATGGTTCATTTCTGTCTTTGTGTCCGGATCCTGTTCATATTATGCTAGAATTAGTGCTGGCTGGCTGCGGCATATGGAGATGTGGAATACTGAGTAGGTGTATAAAGTTGGAGTTTCAGAGTTTATCACAGCCCTGTTGCTTCCCTTCCACATTTCCCTCCTGTTGAATTCTGTTACCTTCTGATGTAAATGCTGATGAAATGCCGAACGTTATAAAATGCTGCATCCTGACCTGCTCTAGGGAACCAAATATCTGCTACACAAACACTGTATATCTAGTCCTCATTTTGCTGGCGACAGCCACCAGAGCGACGGCTTTATAAACACGGGCACAACAAAAGCGGAAAAAAGGAGAGCATGATTGCGGGTTTAGAAGAGAAGAAGAAGGTGGATGTTGCCTGATAAGGAGAAAAATGAGATGCTTTGGTGCTTTTTTAAAAAGGAAATGGCTGCATGTTGAGAAGCATGGAATGCGATCATATGAGCTTTGTGCAGTCGTTCTTGTGATAAGGTGGCGCTGCGTATGAAGGCCTTTCTGAATTATATGTTATGATGCGCAGTGTGATGTGCACCGAATGTGTGTGGAAAAAAACCTGATTAGGAGCTTGGGCTTTCCATCTTGTCCAATATGACAACAATAACTTTCTAAAGATGATCTACTTCGTTACAGAAGACGTATCAGATTTTTTCGGATTTTGTTGTGTTACAGTTTTTATTTTTTAAAAAACTGTACTTTTTTGCCTGCAGAAGTTTTTTTTGCTTCTGTAGTTTTAGAGAAGAAATAGCAGAGGTCCATGCCACCAATGTCTCAGCTGCCTGTGAGACGTATATCTTTGGTGAACATTTCTGGGCACAAGCTTCAAAATGTTGAAAGTTCAATTCTCAGTTTTTTCAGCTTCTCTCAACCTTTGGATGTAATAAAATATGAGCATAGTACAAGCTTCCTAATGTCCTTCAATGGAAGGTTGTAAACAAAATGCTTCTTTTCAGAGCAAGTTTTAGTCGCTTGACTACATACAAGTTGATGGCATCATATCTTTTGAAGTTATTAGTTATTTTAGTAAACATGGTTGTCCTTTTTTTCGTAAAGGAATCCAAAAAAAAAAAAAAAGGTGGTTCACGGTCACTTTATTGACTAAAAGTAGCTAGTGAGTGCAACAAGTGTGACTCATGAGCCTCCTCTAACAATATTGTTTATATTTCCATAAGCTGCTTTGTTGTTGCTAGCCTTCAGCTGCAGATGGAAAGAAAAGCTCCGAATAATGTTTTTTTTCTGCTTTAGGTCTTCTTCCAAAAAGCCCTCGATTGCTTGTTAGCTCATGCGTAAAACTAAAGAAGTACACTTCAGATAGCTGATGTGTCTTGAGCTGAGAGCGCAGACGTGGGGTCAGGAGAAAAATAAAATGTAAAATTAAGACATTTCTGGTGTGTGAAATGTTCTACTTTAGTCCTGCACTGTATATTTGAGGTGAACATATCTAACAAGAACCTCTGTCTTTTTTCCTGTTTGTAGCGACATACCAGTCTAAAAAATACACAGTTTTTAGATGATGTCTAATATTCCATCTAATATTAGACTTGGACCTTCAGTGTAAAAAGTCTCAGATATTCGTTTTTGGCTGAAAGAAAAATTGTGTAAATATCATTTTTGGCCAAACTTCTCCTTTTAGACAGCTCTCTCTGAGAGAGCTTCCATTTCTGCCATCCCAGAAGACGAACAGCTCTATGAAGACTGCACAGAGAAGGTGGCAGATTAGTCACTTCTGAAAGCTTATTATAGGGATAAATAAATAAAGATCGGCTCACTGCTGGCACTGGTTCAGTTTAATTGGCAGGCCTTTCAGAGACAAGCCCCTGCGGAGTGTTAGCTAGTCAGACTGAAGCGCCATTGGAGTCAAGCGGGCCTGAAAAATGGCCTGGCCAACTCCTGCTAGCTATGCAGGTGGTCTGGAGAAAGACGAAGAATGACAGAGGACAGAAATAAAGACAAAGGATCAGTAAAGAGAGAAAAAGAAACCTAGTTGGAGACAGAAAGGGACAGAGAGCGAGAGGGAGTGAATGTAGGAAAAAAGCGACACTTCAATCTCCTTCCCAACTCCAGGCTCTCTTTAATTAGCAGGACGGTAATGTAGCTTCATCAGTTTCAACCTCCGTTCTACCACCCATTACGCTGAGCGCTCTTTAATTAGCGATGCTGTAATGTTGCTTCATCAGCACCTCACCTCCTCACACTCACACAGGATGTTACAGTTTTAGACAAAATTTGTACATGCTGAAGTTCTGCATTAGGTGTGTTTGCTTAACAAAGACAGACACAGCAGTGTCAAAAGCGTGCAGTGGTTAAATAAGACTCTATATTTATTAGCATGACTTAATCAGTGGTTCTGAACTTAACGATCTTATGTTTGCTCTTCTTGCAAATCAAACTGATGAACTCTTAGTTTTATTTGTCATTTCACAGCATCTTGAACTTCACAGCTACACCTCAATAAACACTGATGCCGTCAGTCAAAATTAAAACAGCCTAATAAAAATCACAGACCATCCAGAAACATAAAGATTCTGTCATATATTCAATAGATTATACTGTATATATATATATATATATATATATATATATATATATATATATAGAGGATATTGAGTGTCAAAAAATATATATAAATTAGAGGGTTCACATTAAGGACAGAAAATAGGGCCACAAAGTGCTTTGTGATGGAAATAATTGAAAATTAAAAATATGCTTGTGTAAGAGTTAGAAGGAAAAACAAGGCTTGGCTTTCATTAGTTTAATGCAGATGATTATGACCAGATAAGTCATGAACTCCAGAATAATTAAGCTTAATGAGGACGCAGTATTGGACCTGTGTCGTTTTTGTTATTTTTCATCTCTTTATCTTCTCCTTATTTATCTCTACCTCTAGTTTTTTTCTTAGATGGTAAGCATAGACTATAAAATGCACAACAACCAAATTTAACCAAAATAGTTTTCCGTGTAGCATACCCATCAATAAGTCCGGCAATAGTTCATGAAACTCCTCGGGAGTTTCTCCAACCACATGATGCATAGTTTTACAACCAAAAGAAAAAGTTAACTGTTAGTATGTGTTCTTTCCTGTATAGAAGATCTGACCAACAACCAAAAGTGCAGTCCATGCATCCATTTTTAACCTCATCTTCTTGATCCACACATGATGACAGAAACACTTCACTTACCTAGTACTGTAGTGTTCACTGCTTTAAGTCCATGTAGGATGGATCATTTTTCAAATACTGGGTTATTCAGGCATTTCAAATATTTAGCCCTTGACTATATCTGTAATGCCTACTGGTGCTTGGTTCCTCATAATCGCTGCCTGCAGCTATATTTCATTCATGAATTCATCTTCAGTAAACACTTTATCCTGGTCAGGGTCATGCTGGATCTGGAGCCTATCCCAGGAATACTGGGTGTGAGGCAGGAAAACCCCTGGGGTCAGACCATCACAGGGCTCTATGCACACACATTTAAACATGCATTCACATCTTGGGGGCAAATTTAGAGGAGCCGATTGACCAACTGGCAAGTTTTTTGGAAGTGGGAGGAAACCGGAACAACCTGAAAACCCACACAACATCTCCACATAGTTAGTAACCTGAGATCAGAATTGAAATGGTGACTCTGTAGCGATTATTATTATTATTATTATTATTATTATTATTATTATTATTATTGTTGTTGCTGTTGCTTATCCATTGTTGAAGCTTTATTTGTTTTATCAGTTCATGGCCAGTTTCTGCACTATTCATTTTGTAAAATAAATCTGAAATCTTAGAAAATTCTACAGTATTTGGGCCATGACTTAACAATAAAGGTCAAAAGTTCCTGTGGTATGAGCTGAGAATGATGAGCTGAGAACCACCGACTTCAGGCAGACTGGCAGAAATTCATCCACCATCTATGGGTTCACAAACTTGTTTCTTATATCATCAGGGTTAGAGAAAGATCTGAGATGCCATCTACAAGGTGTACAAAAAGGCCGACAAAGATGGACATACAAAAAGAACGAAAAGAGAGGAGTGAGCACAAGGAGGGAGCAGAGGGGCGAGAAGAGGAGATAGGAGGCTTGTCTGAATGCTGAAATGAACCGTGAGCTGTGCATCTGCTGGATGAAAGAGGGGATATTGGGATGAGATGGAGGGAAGGACAGGAGAAATGAGGGAAGAAAGGAAAGTAGGAATGCCATACCTTTCACTACCTTATCCAGATAGTGAGCTTGGGAGATAAAAGACAAGGACATGTAAGGGGAGGATCTGAACAGTGCTGCTTCCAGAATGAGACACGGACAGCAAGAGCTAGAGCAGGTGTGCGTGCCTTTAGTGACAGGAACTGACAGCATGCATTAAGAGCTGCACACACACACAAACACACACACACTCACACACACATACACACAGATATACACACACACATATAGCACAGGCTGAGACACAAGATCCAGAACACAGTGAGAGAGATAGAGGGAGAGAGAGAGAGAGAGAGAGAGAGAGACAGAGATGGAGATAAAGCTCTTAAGAAGCAGTTCCTGTCCACCCAGCTCTGACATGGATAAGCATTATTATGGCAAGGAAGCATCAAATTATAAAAAAAAAATAATATAAATAAAACTTGTCTGTTTATATAAAATGACACATACTGTGTAATATAATTAATCAATTTTTTTTTAAAAAAAGGCGACGGATATTAAACTAATGCATATAAAATCCTAATTATAGTCATTTATGATATTAAATACAGCTACAAAGAAATAAATTCTGTCTATCCTACACGGTATAACAGGCTGATTCCGTCTCAGAAATGATTCCCATTTGCTACAAATAACCGAATGATTTTTCCCTGAGCGTTTCTATTATAGTTAAGCTCTTTATGTAATACTATGATTCTCTGTGTTCGGCGAATGATGCATCTCACCATGGCATGTATAAAAGGCATATTAATATTTCATTGTGATGATATTAAACATTGAATACTTGCACTCAAAGCCTGGAGAAAACCTTGTAGCTCTCCGTGCACACCGAGATGCCATTTTGGCTTGGATAACTTCAGAATGCCTAAAACTAAATATAGTCAAAACATGGCTCTGCTTATTTTGATTTTCTTCCCCGCTGTGTGAATTGTCGAGTTCTGTTTATGGCCCATTTCTTTTCTGGGGCCATTGACTGACAAACAGACAAAAATCAGGGTCTGGAAAGCGCAATGACAGCAGCAAAGAACTGTGTCACCCATTTCTAGTGAGCAGAGGTGGCAGGGACACTTCTCAGAATAAGAAAAGAGATAGAGAGAGTAAACAGATGAGACAGGGGACGAGGCACAATGGTGTTTAGACAGGCACACTGGGAAAGGCAGTCTCCCAGAACGGCTCAGTCCACTGGCCCATTCAGGATCCTTAAGGTCAACTGGGACAATGAGAATCCGCTCAGCAAACACAAAGTGAGCAGACCCCAGACAGGGCCAAGAGAGAAAAACACTAACATTTACTATTTCTCACTTATATAGTCATATAAATATTGTGCATTTCAACCTAAGGGCCATTGCTCTTCGTTATGCTTGCTTTTATAGTCAGTGCTATGGATTTATCTCTAGCGCATTATTGAAGATGAGTTAAAAGCATTAAAAACACTTTAAATTCAAAATTGGAAAGTTTCCAAATGTATCATATGCCAGATTCCTACTTCACCAGTGGAACTGACTGCTCATACTTCATTGCGTGTATGCACTAATTCTTCGTTTATGCCATGGAAAGATGAGTTACTTGGCACAACACGTTATTCAACATGTGTGTTTTTTATATTATTATTATTATTATTATTATTTTTACATCCCAGCAGAATTAAAAGCCTCAAGGACTTTATTTAGCTAAAAGGCAACACAGGTGCCTTAAATTTACTTGACCATTGTTTCAGTTCAGTTGTGAATGGATCATTCCAAGACCAGTTCTGGATGGGATTTGTGAGAAAATAACGTATTAAATCTAAGCAAGAATGTTAAGTATTCGAGTTTTTTGACTGTAGAGATGATCAATGTGCCCTCAAGTAAGCATTATGTAAATAGTACTGTGGAACTGTACACAAAACTTTTATGCTTTATTCACTTCCTCTGATGAATTGGAAGCTACGCTTAGTCTTGTGGGACATTGCTAAAAGCGGGATGTTGATATGTGGGGGGGGGGGGGGGGGACAGTTCCACCAAACAACGCTGTAGTCTGACAAAAAATCTGTGATGACAATGAGAATGACATCATGCAAACTGCCAGTGTTTGTGTTAACAATTAGCAGTGTTAGCAGTGTTTGGTAGAAACTAGCCCTTAAATCTAAACTGGCTTCGAGACATGTAAAAAGCTTTCTATAAATCCTGCATGTGGAGAAACCCACAGTCTCAAGTCCTTTTTTTTTTTTTTTTTTTTTACGAGACTTGAAATGACTGAATGTTTTGGTTGTATTGGATTTAACAGAAGCCAGATGTAGAGTAAAAGTTTCTCTCCTGAAGTCACGTCTTCCTCATGAGGTAAAGCAAAAACAAAAAGTTTCAAGAGAGAAGGAAAGAGTTGTGTCCTCAGCTGATTACATTTCTTTCCCTTTTAATCATATTCTAAATACAGTTAATATAAGATTCGGTATAAAAGATGTTTTTTGAATTGCGAGCTTTCTGAGTAAATAAAAGCTTTCCATTTCATTTGTTTTCTCAGTCAAGCGCCCCACTAAAAAAGAGTGTCTTTCCAGTGACTGTGCTGCTGGAGACGATGCAAATGTTTGTATTTCACATCACCAAATCAAAAGGCGACGGCAATGTGGGAGGATAAAAAAAAAAAGAGGGATGAGGCAAAGGATGAGTGGAAATGAAAAGACACCTTAGCATATTTTCACATTAAAATGCATGAAGTCAAGCTTCAGATCCTTGAGCAAACCTCTTCATGCTATGCCGAGTTACACAAATTCAATTACGCATGCTTCTCCCTTTCTAGCGACCCCCCCATACATGACCCAACCCTCTGTCTCTCTCTCTTTCTCTCTCTCTCTCTCTCATTCACACACATTCAGAAACACACGGCAGCACGACCCCACCCCGTTCACCGTACCGATAGTGCAGTGCTCTCCGTTCCAGCCTGGACTGCATTCACACTTGCCGTCCTTGCAGGTGCCATGTTCGCTGCAGCGCGGGTGGCATGCCCTCTGATCGCACACGGCACCCATCCAACCCTCCTCACAGCGGCAGCCGCCCGCCACGCAGATGCCATGGCCTCCACAGTCCGACGCACAAAGCTCTGTTGGAGTGAAAGGGGGAGGGAGGGAGAAAGGGAAGGGGACAGGAAAGACACAGAGGGGGGTAATAGAACACAAATCCAGAAGTTATTGTCAGAGATCAGATGGCCATGCTCCACTAGCTTGTTTGATGGCTCTTGAAAAGGAATTCTCGCGCCTCATAAGAGAGGAGAGGATTCCCTTTGGACAAAACAAATCTAATAAGTTTGCCTCAAAAGGAAGGAGGGAGGCAGGAACTCGGTCAGATTGTCCCACTGCTCCTCGAACTTTTGTGGCAAAACAGAAAAAGTGGAATCCAATTTAGACTTTCTATGGAAATGGCAACACGTCAGCCTTTATTAAACCCTGCTTTGCCATGATATGAAGGCTAGGAAGCTGACTATTGCTTCTGAAGTGACACAAGACAGTGTATTGCAATAGTGAAAAAAGGAAAAAAAAAAGCCTGCACTGCAGGCGAGTCAGCGAGTCAGTGGAGGAGAGCAGGACCAGATGGGGAATGTTCAACACGCTCAAACAGAACCTGCATTAAAAAAAAAATAAATAAAACTGCCATCTGAGTGTTTACAAATCAAATGCCCTCCTCTGCCTCCTGGAGCACAGGAAACGCCGAGGCAGCCAGGTGGGGTAAAGCGACAGAGATGAGGCAATACAGAAGTGTAACACCTCACTGGTACTGCTAGATAACCTTCCTTAGCCAAGGTTGTTTTTCTTAGTCAGCCAGGTTTCAGACAGAAAAGGTGGAAAAATTGCTATGCAATTGAAAGTGAGGTCATACTGTGAATTAGATTGTGGTAATAAAAAAGATAGGGGAAAAAAAGAAATAAAAATGCAGTTCTTGCGTTGACGCACACAGGGAGCATTAACCTAGCATTTCTGTCTGATTAGCCAACGTTATACACCATTTGCCACAGGGTACTGGAAATAAGGTAAAAGCTATGTATTTATGAGTCAGTTATATCCTCAGTAGTGATAAGCATAGTATAGTAGAGTGTATATATATATATATATATATATATATATATATATATATATATATATATATATATATATTTAAGACATTTGTGAATCAAGTTCAGTTTTTCAAGTTAAGACATCAATTCGTAAAAGAGGGGGAAAAAAACCCCAAAAAGCTCTTTAAAGGATCAGGTCTTTGTTAAATTATGTAAATGACCTTAATTGTGCATGTTACATTTCAATTAGAGGCGTCGTAACAGCATTTATTCAAAGCTGCTCCATGTTGTCTAGGAGACGCCTTCCTGCTAGCTGCCTAACAACCACATCCACAAAGCAAATACAAATAAGAAGCTGGATACTGCTCCTTCCTGTAGAAAAACATTCATCTCTTCCTGCCTTGTTTTTCCGGCATCTTACTCTCTCTATTTCTACCACGCCGTACCTCCTGCACAGAAATAAGTCATTTTATTAATCTTGGAGAGATGTTTCTGTACTAATGGAGGACATCTTCCCTGATGCAGATCCTCATCTTTCTAATAAAGACATTAACAACACAGCACTGTGCTTCTCACAAAGGAAACACGTCTCTAGCATATCCACATCGTCCTTGTAATGTTTCAGCTTTCAGGTATTTTTGTCAGGTAGTTTTGAGCAGGGAGAAGGTAATGAAATTCTCAGATCTAGTTTTTTTTTTTAAAATCCTAAATGGACTTGCTTCTTCAGTACTTGGAGAATTTGAATGTAAAATCACAAACAGGTTGAGTAGTGCTGTTAATAGAGGTGGTTGTGTAATACCATTAAGGAAAAGGGTTTTTCAGCTGCATTTTCTGCAGCACATAATTAGAATTAACTTCCTGCTTATTTAAGAGATTTGAAAACCATTGGATTATTTCAAAAAATGATGTTTACTTAATGCTCTCATAAATCAATGTATGATGTGTTTTTGAGTGTGTTTGGTGTTTTATGTGTTAGTTTTACGTCATGTTCTTTTAATACCGCTTTGGAAATACTAAAAATAATCAATGGTATGAGCTATAATGGTTGCTTCAGCATGCTTTCAGCTACTTCCTGTAGAGTTTTATGAAACATTACATAGATACATTCCTGATCTTGATACTGCGTATATCTCCTGCTCTCATGATCCCGTATCCTAAGCAAGTACCTGACAGAGACAAGATAACTATAAATTAAGAAAAATGACCTCGTCCAGAAATAATTCTCACTGCTCTGATTTAGTGCCATGCGAACAGAAAAACAAGCACAAGACTCTCTCGAGCTATCCCTATTCAAGGTCACCAGAATGTCTGATCATCCCGCATCTGCAACTCATTGCGACTTTACCTACCTGTATAAAAACCACATAAACAGAGCCATCTGCAAAGTCTGGCTCCAGGTTTATTGTCTGTGACTTTACTCAGCCTTGTTACTTTCTATTGGGCTGTTCTGTTGATGTTTTTTAATACTTTGCTCTGTGAATTCGCCTAGGATTAGTGTATTTGCACATCGTCAACCTGAGGAGCCCAGAGCTACGTTCAAGCTCATCATATCTGCCTGTTTGTTTCGATTACCATGCCTTTTTTTTTCTCTAAAATGCATTTTCATCCATCACATTTGTGATTTCATGACACTTAAATAATTAAAGGTCTCTCCTCACTGCTAACACAGGTGAAATGCACTTTGGCTTTGTACGATGATTTGGATTTGTGCCTGAGTTCTCTGGCCTGAGGTAAACATTCTCCATGAGCAGACACTCTGCCATTTTAATTCTGGCGCGCTTCACGAGCTCTGCAAGCTAGTCATAATTTACGGCACCAGCCCTTCTGCTTGAGAAGCCAGCCTTTAAAATGCCTATTTTCCAGCAAATCCCCTGGATTACCTAATAGGTCAGACTGTCAGCTTGGCATTAGTAGGGGAAATTCACAGTCACAGATCGTTGTGTTTCGACACTTTGGGAAAGAAGACTGATTTTTGCTGGTATCATCTCTTTAAGCCCAGCGGAGAAAAACCAAGGTCCCAAATAAATTGGATTTCTAAATAATAATAAATAAAAAAAAACTGAGGAAAAATGAAATAGTTCTCATGCCTAAATTGCAGAGATTTTAATTACGTGAAAAAATCATTTCAGGTTACAAAAAAATAAAGAAACAAGGGTGTCAGAATTTGGTGGCTATAGTCTGTAGGCAGACCAAAGCTCTGAAAGAGTGGAGTCAGTTTGCACGCTCTTGCTGGCAGTAAGTACTGCTTGCAGAGAGGAACTCGTACTATAGTATCTACAGAAGGATGCTGAAGTGGCGCAGTCTCAGGAGGACGAGTGCACAGAACCCAACTCAGTTCCAGCAGCTTCACCACATGGATGAGGCAGCAAGCCAAATATATACTGAATCAAATTCTACTATAGCCTCCCCTACAACTGACAGACACTTTACCACTCTGAACATAACAATATGAAGAACAAAATGGCTCGACATAGCATCCTGCACTCCAATTTCAGGTAGACAACTTGGTAATTTATTGGACCTGTAAGAGAAATGTTCAGGTTACAGCAGTCTAGCAAAGCACAGAGCTGTAACTAAATTTTAACTGAAGACGCAACAAAAATCATCAAAATTGCCAGCACCGTCGAAATAAACAAACAAAAGAATTGTGTCTCTCTATATGAATCTGAGGGTCTTAGCAAAAAAGCCTTTCTTAGAACACAGAAGCAATCATTTGCTCAGAATTAGGAGCAATCAACTGAAAAATAACAGGCCTAAAAGTTGCTCTTGAGATTTCTCTGAATAACGCAAATGGTGAACCACAAGACAAATTACTGTTAGTGTGCAATTATGCTCCAACACCCCCAGGAAGAGAGGAAGTGACTGCTCCCATGGTAACAGGTACTCGGGTAAGATTGAGGACAGCCTGCTGGGTTTTTTTCTCTCTTCACTAAGGCTAGTTCATGTACAGTAAGTGCACATAAACACGGACAGCGGATGAAAACCAGTATTTGCTAGAAACACCTTGAAGAGCAACACAGAGATGTTTATAAGACGAGTTTTAACAGCATGAGCCAGTCATCGTTAGCCTGCAGCATGGCTGATAATCTTTTGTTGTATCTAAGTAAGAAAACATCAAATTCTGCTTGAATTATTATTAGTAAGAACTGGAGTCATGTCCACACTACATTTTGGATATATACATGTTAACTTTAATATTTGCACTCACTGTCAACACTATTCTTTTGCACAGAGTCGGTCTATATGTTGTTTGTCTGCACTGTCTTGTCTTGTCATACTGTGCACTCCTGTTGTATGTCTAGTTTTTTTTCTTGCACCTTAAGTATAGTTTAGTTTTATCTCTATGTTTAGCTCTATGTTTGTCTGCATCACTGTACTTGTCTTTGTGTGTAGCACCTTTGTTCTAGAAGGAACGTTGTTTCACTTCACTGTGTACTGCATCAGCTATATATGGTTGAAGTGACAATAAAGCCTCTTTGACTTTTGATATAGGCTTTTAACCACAGTAATCCATAATAAATCTCTCACATCTAGATAGCGTTTATCCTGGTTTACATGTTTACATTACACATACGGTCAGATACATGATCACATTGATATATCATTAAATATAAGTACAATCATGACATTGGGATTGTTGGGAATATAACGTTTGGCTCTATACCATTTTTTGCTTTTAGTAACACTTGCAATTTAAACTCGCTGTGCTGCATCATGTGGTTTTTTCCTTCTAACAGTTTCAGAGTAAAGACCAAGATGTGCAAAATGTCCAATATTCTTTTTGAAACATGGTGTGGGAAGTGTAAACATTGCTTCAGAAACTGGCTTGATTTCTAAAGGATCACAGGAGTTAACTGTCATCAACAGTCTGGTCCGCAGGTTTGATTAACATTGCCTTCCACTGTTTCAGATGAATGAAGTAGGCTGAGGTTTTTTCCCCTCATTTGTAACAGTACTGACCTGTTGAGCAGTCGTGCCCGGTCCAGTTGGGATCACAGTTGCAGGTTCCCGTCTCTGCCAGGAAGGCTCCGTGACCTGAGCACTGGTCCATGCAGGATGCCCGTGGACTCTCGCACCCTGAGCCTCCCCAACCCACAAAACAGTGGCACTCGCCACGCACACACACACCACGGCCTGAGCATGTGGGGTCCAGGCAGTCCACTGTGAAGAATAATAAACAACGATTTGAGTCAGAAAAGGGCTGCCTGAGCTAAAATAAACACACTTCTCAGTATAGAACAGGAACAAAGAGACATGTGGAGAAAGCTCAAAAGTAGAAAAAAAGAGAGCTGCAGTTAGTATTTGTCTTTGACAAATATGAGTTCAATTCTTAAAATTACATTTTCTATGCTTTTGCAATAATGTTCTTGGTAGATTTTCCAAGATTGTCCTCTGGGAACCACTTGTATAAGGACCTCTCCATATTCCCAGCAAATATTTCTTGCATCTGGACAGGAAAGAAATTTTAAAACTGGCAAATAAAACAGCCACCTCCATAGACATCCCTCATGCCACCAGGTGGAGTATCTCTCTCTCTCTCTCTCTCTCTCTCTCGGTAATGAGATTTCCTCCCATTGCCAAGGAGGGAGGCTGTAGCCAATGCATGCTGGGATAAATTGAAAAGCGGCACTGGACATGCTCCCCCTCTTGCACACAGCTGAACCCAGAAAGCCAAAAGCAGTATGGAATGCAAACAAGGTGTCTGTCGCATGGCTCAGGCCTGGTGGGCAAAAAAAAGAAAACCACACTTTTTTCCTCACACATTTGCTGCTCTTTATTTGACTATATTCCCCTGACTGACTTGTGACGCTTGATCCATCCATTCCTCAACCTCTGGGAAAAAAAAACAACAAAAAAAAAACACAGAAAGTCTGTTCAGTCGCATACTAATGATGGCTAATGGTTGTTTAATGAATACAAGAGACCTCGAGAAAGCTGGCGAATGTGGCCTCGGTTAACGAGGGGACAAGAACCATGAGAGAAAAAAAAACTCAATTAGAAAATGATAACAACAACAAGAAATGAGATCTCACAGATGGAGAATGTACAATGTAGGGGAAGCCATAGGGGGCCGGAGGAGAGGCCTGCAGCATGGCGGCATCACTCTTTCACAACATAAAAGGACGCGGAAGGCCTTTATAGACAAACTGGAGCTTTGGCCTCTTAGCAGATGGCTTGGGCACAAGGCTGAGATCATAGGCTAACTGACAGGAGCTACTCTCCTGGCAATTAATCATCGCTGCCTGAAGGTCGCAGGAAAGAAAGGTAGGACTCTTAAAGGGCCAGAAGCTCTATTCTCTCCCTCTGCCTGCAGACTGTGCAACCCAAAATAGAATGTGCGGTGGGGATCAGAGGTGTCAAACCCCGCATTTATCAAAATCAACTGCTCTATTTTTCATCTTAAAATGAGAGCCGTCAAATGGTGCCAAACACAATGGGCAAGCTCAATCTTATCTCTCAGCGCCGTGCTCTGGGCCTCTCTGCCGGGCCACTGGGACACCATTCAAAGATTAAAGTCACAATTTGCCTGTGTGCAAAACTTATTGGATTTCACAGAAGAAAAGGGATTGTTTTGCTGCTTAATGGATTGTCATAAAGCTCTCCAAAACATCCATAATATATGAAAGAGAAATGAGGCCAGAGAAGCTTCACCAGCTTATCAGAAAATGATCACTACTGGGCTTGACTCCAAAAACTGTGGGGACTAAAATATTCAGGAACAGGGTGCGGGCCGGTCCTGAAAAAGCTCCATAAGCTTACCGGAGGCCAGAGGCTTTCTCTAAATTATTGCTGTGTGCTTAGCACTCGACAAATGTTGCATTTGACTAGCGGAAAGAGAGAAACACTTGTGTGTTGCTCGGCAGGTTGCTGCAATCAGGTAAGCCTCACGCTGGGTGCTGTAAGGGGGTGAATTCTTCCAAGAACTAACAAGTGAATGACATCAAACTAAATGACACCTTCGATGGCAATTCACTTTTGAAATCCTTTTTCAGCTTGGTCCTACGATCAACCTGGTCTTCTTACAAGTGTTTTTGGCGCAAGAAAGAAAGGAAATTTTGAGCTCCCACTGATTGTCAAGATGCTTATACCTTCCTCGCAGTTCTCTCCTTTGTAGCCTGGATTGCAAATGCAAGTCCCCACTATACACGTCCCATGTCCGCTGCAGGTCACGTCGACGCACTGGTTGGTGGGAACGTCACACTCCGGCCCCTTCCAACCACTGTGGCACATGCAGCGGCCTTTCAGGTACTGACCATTTCCACTGCAAAGAACTGGACAGGATGCTGTGAGCAGAACAAACACAAATACATTTGATTTAATACAGGTCCAATCTCATTGCTGCTACTGACTACAGAGCACAAAATCATTTTTCAGACTCAGCGATATCGTTTAAAATCAGAATATTAAAGTTTAATGGATTAATATTCTTCAATCCTTATCAAGGATTTTTAAAGCCAGCTTTCTAGTATATTCTAAAGAGCAAAAAACTATACCAGCTTGTACAAGTAAACCTCTGTTTATCACATTGGAGACTATTTGATGCTGAAAATAGAAACATTATCTCTCTATAATAAAAGGTACTATAACACCTTTTAAAGTGCTGGGAAAATCTAGACAGCGCTTTAATTTTTTTAAAGAAAGGTTACTGGAGGTGGGTCCCGCAAATATTTAACAAGTCACAGACAAAAGAACAGATACAAGCTGAGAGCTTGCAGGTAAGTGAGCAGAAAAGTGAGAAGTAGAGGCAAAAAAAAAAGAGAGAATGACAGAGTGAGGGAGACAGAGCATAAGGGCATGAGAGAGAGATAATGACAGCGAGACAGAGAGAGAGAGAGAGAGAGAGAGAGAGAGAGAGAGAGAATGACAGTGAGAGAGATGGAGTGAGAGAGAGTGAGAAAGACAGACAGCATGAGAGTATGAAAAAGTGAGAGGGTGAGAGAGAGATAACAGTGAAACAGACAGAGAGCATGAGAGAGAGAGAGAGAGAGAGAGAGAGAAAATGACAGTGAGAGAGATGGAGAGAGAGAGAGAGAGAGAGAGAGAGAGAGAGAGGGATGGAGAGTGACAGCGAGACAGACAGAGACAGACAGATTTCTTACCTCTGCTGCAGTCTGGTCCTCTGAAGCCCAGGAAACAGTGGCAGGTTCCAGCGATGCAGTCTCCATTACCAAAACAGTTACTGGGACAGTCATCTATCGAGTCTAAAACCAAATCACACACAACACTGTCTGTCAGAGCAGCTCACAGCATCCATCAATAATCTTTTTATAAATACATTTCTGTCTGCAGAAAGGCTTTTCCTATTTTCTTTTTTCTATATATAGTTTATCCTCAATCTAAAGCTGATTCTTCTCCAACAAACTCAAACAAATTTGATGTAGTTTTCATTCTCCTGAGGAAACTTGTAGCAAAACTGCCCTTTAAAGTTAAGATGGTTGAAAGTTAATTTATTTTAATCAACATAGAGGATGGATATTTGTATATACACACAGATACAAGCCAAAGACATGGAACATATGTGGTACAGAATGCAGAGAAGTGTGAAACCCCCAGGGATTTCTGAAAAATCATTAATATGATTTTTTTTTTCTTGATGCCAAAACATATAGTACAAAATGTCTAATTGCTTTAAATCTAACAATTTTTTTTTCAGTTATCAAATTTCTTTTTGCACTTCATTTCCATTTTCTACACATATAAAAGACTTCAAATTCACAGAATAAACATATTTTATAAATTCTTTCATCGTCTGGTTTTCCCATGCAATAGTAGGAAGGAAAATTGAAGGAAACATAAATTGCATGTTAACCTGACAAGAACATAATAGCGTTTATTATTAAAGAATAAAGGCCATAATAAGCATGTTGAAAAGGCTGGTCCTTGAGTGCAATATTCATGCTGTCACATTTGTTCATTTTCACTTCTATCTAATGTTTTGGTTACAATTATAGTTAAAAACTGTTGTCCATCTGTCCAAAAAAAGAAGAATACAAGTGCCTGTAATGTTTGTAAGGTCTGGGATGGAGTAAAAGCCTGCTGGAAAAAAAATGAGTTTAACATAAACACTAGCAATGTTTTGTGGTGAACAAAACACACACACACACACACACAAAACTATTCATGCACAAATTGCCATCAGCACATATCCCCTGTGATCTGGAGGTTATTCTATATGTTCTCCACATTGCATTAGTGTTCTACCGAGCAGAGCACTTCACAATTCCAGCAGTGGCTGGAATTCAAAATCAGACTAGGCAGTGAATTAAACACAAAATGGCAAGGAATAATATGTCCTCTCTCCAAACCCCCGGGGCTGCTGGCACTCCTTGAGCCATAATTGACCTGAACCACGGCTTTTTTACGGAACAAAGGAGGGCATACGTGAACCTCCTCACAGAGTCTTCTGTCCTTCCTCAGGAGAGTCAATCACCAGGAAGGATGCAACAGAAGAAGATAAAGAGCTGTGACTGAAGAAAAGAGAAAGCAGACAACTCCAAAGTGAGTTAAAGGCATGCATTTTGTGCATTCTTCAGCCACAGTTTCAGTGGAATGATGCAAGAAGAAGAGGTGATAAGGTTGCCAATCCCTTGGTGTGTCCCATCAAAAACTTTGGTGTTTGAGTGCTTGATGGTCTCCATGACCGAGTTCTCACTAGAAGGCACTGGCTGTTTTTCAGAGACCTGTGGCACCAAGGGAGTTTAGTGTTTGCGAGTGTGTAATAAGATGCATACAGAGATGTGAAGCTTCGCAGACTTGCCATTTGAAATGTATCCAAGAAATACAATTATGCACATTTGACTCCTCAGGCGAGTCTCGTCTCACTCTGTATTCAGTAGAAAGGTGCTGGAGGGAAGGCTTTGGGTGCCAATCTGCCAATGCCAAGTTGCATCAAGAGAGATGCGTACTTTTATGCAATCATGTATCGCATACTCCACTTACCCACCCAGCGAAGTTCATCTCCTTAAACCTCTGATCTGAAACAATGCAATGCCTTCATGTTTTATTCAGAATCAATAAGTATGCTCTTCTCCTGAATAGTTCTCCGGCTCCCTGACTTAACATGTTATTTCACTTTTTAGGAAGCAGTAATTGGACGGACACTGCAAAATACAGATCACAGGTTGGTACTGAAAAATTGCAAGCCACTACTGTTAAACCCAGTGCTGGATTCTGCTGGATTCTGGATGTATCATTGAAATAAAACCAACAGAACCAACCTGAAGTGCATACACATGCAGACGTGGACATTCAGTGAGGTCGTAGTATACAAGGCTCGTAACCAGTGTCTAAGTCTGACAAAGTGACCTAAATGTCTTAATTTATCGACTAAACCATGAATTGCAGATCCATGAACAACATATTACATGCATGACCTTAACACGTCATGTTCTAGCCTTTAACAATGGATGGGCTTGGATTTGGATAGACTGTTTTGAGGAACTGAACACTTTATTTCTTCAGGGTAAATGTGTGTGAGAAAACACAGCCCAAGGACAGACAAATGAAAGTGTGTTCTAGGGAAAAGTGAAAAGGATCGAGCATCTCAGGCTGGTAATAAATGAAGAGCAATGAGAATGAAAAAGAAAGAGAGAGAAATGAGCTCCTTCAGTTATTTTGATAAACCAGTGTAGATGAGTGTAGAAATAACTATTTATGAATGCAGAATATGAGCTGTTCCAGCAGTAAAGTTCATTTATTTTTATTCTGGAGTGATACACAGAATCGCAGAAGCTACGCTATTGTACATGAAGCACTACTGCATTTAGGAAACAAAAAGTAATTATATAAGTATCTGCTGTTGAAATCTTCAAATAATAAAAGGATGTCTAATTACATCTACCAAAAAGCTCATCGTCTTAATGCCATCATTCGTATACATTTAGGTTATGACTTCAAAATCATCTCCTTCATGACTTCATCATGACTTCAACAGGACCATCTCCTAAATTAGTAAAAGTGAAAGACCTTCTAATCCTGAAATGCTTGAGAGTCATCTAAGCCCTTTGCTACTTAAAAAAAAAAAAAAAAATAGAACAGCGAGTTTCGTTCTGAAGGACATCATCAGCTGACCCACTTTATCACTACTTCTCTCTCTAGCACTCACTCTCTCTCTCTCTCTCTCTCAAAAAAAAATCTTGATCAACTTTGACTTCAAATCGAATCCTAGCCAGTACGCCCTGCTCTATATCTTCTCTCCAGTCCATCGAGATTGCACCTAAGACCTCAGGTGGTTTATCAGATGCCCTCCCCTTAGACGTCTTCCCTCCCGGGAGCAGAGAGCATTCCACTCAAAAAAACCCTCCTCCCCCTTCCACCATCCTCAGCTCAACCCTCCTCACAGTATCAAATATCTGCGGCCGGTGTGAGACCGTGCTGATGTCTGTCTCCGGGTGGGTCACGGCTGCTGTGCCTTTTCAACTAAGGACATGCTTCTTCCATCGATCTGCTTTGCTCCTCCCTTTACTCACCCCACAGCACCACCCCTCGCCTGTCACAGATGGACCATGGCTCAGGAGCTTTTAATTAAAGAGCATGTGAGAACAGCTCCCAGCTGCCACCTTCAAGAAAGCCGACACCTCACGCTCCCCCCGCCCTACCTCTCTGCTCATGCCAATCAAAGACGCTTTTAGCGAACACAAGAAGGAGGACAAAATGAACAAACAGCCTACACCGGAGGAGGCCAGATGTCGGCAGCTGGACTGCATGGTCGCTGTGGCGTGCAAGAACACCAAATGGAGTATTAAAAAGAGAGCTTTATTCTTTCAGCAGCAAAATGTGAATGCAAACTAGAAGTTATAACGAGCAATAATGGCACAGGCAGGGGGCAGGTAAGGGGCTGAGCAATCAGACGCTTTGAATCCGGGCAGCATTGTATTCAAATGGGTTACACAAAAAAAAGCAAAAGCAGCCTTGGTGAAGACACTTGAATGCTAATGGAAGCCTCAGGAACTGGCATTTGAAGGAGAAGCAGGGTGATGTGGAGCTCGCTGTCTTTGTTATCCACCTTGATTGCTGTGTAGAGGCTCGGTCTGCTTGAGATCATGCTGATCAGAGCTGAAGAGCAGCAGGTCGGTTTAATAAGTAGTGGGGTGCTCCTGTAAATTTCTCTCACTGCTCTATCTAAGGGGGGAATTTTAATATTTGAGGACTTGAATGGGAAAGTGTCTTTGCTTGCTGTGAATGAAGAAATGGAGTGAGCTGGAAATCGTGACCATCAAATGAATGTGTGAGCTAATGAGTCTCATCCACATCAGATTTAAAAGCTTGAACTGTCTCTTGTCATCAGTGCATCTCTTACAAGAGGAACTACTCAGTGTATCAGTCTATACAGAAAGGCTCTGGGGCTGCACGATTTTGGCTAAAATGAAATGATGATTTTGCTGTTATTAATTCTGTGATTAACATTTTAACACAGGCATAGCAACCGGGTTCTCTGTAGTAAAACAGAGTTAGTCAAACTGCTCCAATAACACCACATGATACAAAAGAAAATCAAAAGATTTTATGTTATAATATTGTACTGTAAGAAATACTAATAGTACATATCCAAGGAGTGACAGGAAACCACTGAGGAAAGACATTCTCTCAACTCTCAACTTGGACTGGTTCCTTCTCAAATGTATGCAGCATTGAATAAAAAAAAAAATCCACCAAATCAATAAAGATAAATGTAATGATCCTGGCAGGAGACATAGACATCAGGCTGACTAGAGAACTTTAGCTTTTGTTTATTTTAGCCATACTAGCTTGAATTATCTGAGCTAGCCTTTATCATATTCAAAGCTGACACAAAAGATCACATGGAGAAGTTCAACTGTGATATCATGTACTCAATCACAAAGCAGGTAGGATTTCTGTTTTAGGAGCACATTTCCCACATTCCTACTAGCTACTGCATATGCCAAACGATCCTCCAAACATTCTCGGGTTGCTCACCTATAGCCGTAGTAAGGAAAGACACCTGCTCCGTCTCCTTGCCATCATTATACACTGCCAGGTGCCAGATGCCTGAGTCCATGTACTGGATGAAACCGGTGTCATGGCTGCCAAGGGGCACTAGGCTTCGTGACTGAGTCAGAGCCGGCGGCCCGTCCAGGCTTTGAACCCCCTGAGCCAGGAGCCGTCTTCCATCCAAAAGCTCCACAAAGTCGAACTGGAGAAAGACAGAGACAAGGAGACCTCAGACAAGTATAAGGATGACACACAACTCCCCTTAAACACACACACACAAATACTGTGGAGCCAACAATGACTGACACAAAATGGACTGCTGCTTATGTGACAGTCTCAGTGAGACATGTGCTCATGAGGAGGTTTGCGGCCTGCTCTTTACTCTGCAGACGTCTGTAAAAGGAAACACGGTTGTAACGGGGGAAATGGCCCTGAATAGACGGCTAACAAAAATCAGACGCTATTACCTTATTGTTCTTATTCACTACTGATTACCAAACACACAAGTGAAACGGAAGTTGTGTATATATTCCCCTTTACCAAATGTTTTAAAAAAAAATCAATTTAGGCCTTAAAGTAATATCCAGTAATATAATAACACTGAAACAACACTGATACAAATCGATAATGCAAGGTCCACATGCTTGGCGTTCGATACCAAAATTGGGTATCTGTTTGATTTCACAGTCTTTGTGTGTGGATTGTAGCCTACGCCGCAAAATAAAAAAAAAAAAAACTGTACATACATCCAGTGCATGAATGCTATGAGTGTAACCTTTGAGCAGTAAGCAATTGTACATTAAACAAGCATTGATTTCCACGCTCATTAGAAAGACAAAAAAGTCTGACATTTATACAAACTTAGCATTCTCAGACAGAAGGGATTCGTGCTAATCCGCTCAATGAACCAAAAGGGATTATAAATGAATTGTTTGAACAACCCACCTGTGTGTGTGAAGGAGGAAGGCCTCTTCTTCCATAGATCCCTACCAAGGCATCTTTACTAAGGGACACATTGAACTTGAGGTACATGGGGTGGTCGATGAAGACCTGAGACCTCCAGAAGATCCCGGGCGGTATCTGCTGTGTGACCTTACGCCCCACATCTATCTCGCCCATGTCTATGAAGCTGTCGTCTGGGAACAAGCCGTCCATTTTGCCTGTGATAGAAAACAACGGAATGCCTCCACTGTGATTTCGATAATACTTTTCTTAAAAGAAGGTAGCCAAGGGAACCAACAGATTGACCAGACTGTCACTGATAATCTTACTGACAGCCCGGCCTCATTCACACATAATGACCATTCTATGAGGGAGCAAATCACGCTTGCCATGCCACACCTTTCTTTATGGGCCACGGTGGAAAATGACAACATCTGCTTGGCTGTGTACACGGGCCAATTTTACGCAATGATGGCGCCAAAACCAGACATGCCTGCAAACTGAACCCGGAGGACTCGGAGGCAGTCAGCTCCACAGGCGACTCCACACGCCACACCAGATGGCAGCCTCTCAAAAAAAAAACGTCATTTGCAACGTGTTCAATCTGGAGAGACAAGGTACGCTCTCCTGCCTTGCAATTTACTGCCATGGATCATGTGTGAACACATCAACATCAATTCAACATTATATAATACTTCACTAATCCACTTTCAAATTGTATTCACACTGTAAATTGCATTTCTGGTGTATTTCTGTGGCAATTCCCCTTTTCTTCTACTTCCAAGACATCTTATTTAAATAACAGAAAATCTGGATGCAGCAGGCGTTTACATCTTGTACTTATATATCAGCGACGCCGAGATTGAATCAGAAAATAAGTGCACATAGCAATGGGATGACACTGGACTGATTGGGTGTGTTTCTGGTGACAACTGTGCTCTGTAAGGCAGAATTACAAACCCCTGCCTATTGATTTCCCTTCAGCTACAGCCGTCACTCACATAGAGACAGGCTAGCAGTGGCCTGGTGCGTGTCTCTCTCTCTCTCTCTCTCTCTCTCTCTCTCTCTCTCGGTCTCTCTCTCTCTACACTGTCTGCTAAATGAAAAAGGATGACTCTGTGACTCATCTATATGGTAATGGCTGTGATCTCCACCTTTTGGCAAATCAAACAGCTAAATCTGGGCTCTGTTCTGTTTTGAGAGCAGAGAAAAAAGTAAAACTTTCCCTACTGTGCAGCTCACGGGGGTTAGCACGCACTTTCTTCAGCTGCCAAGAAAACTGGAATCTAGTTTACCCAATGAAGGGAAGGCATGCCTTTTTTGGACAGAAGACAAGTTCTAATCCCACTCAAGCCCCTGGATACCTGCTCCCCCCCAAAGCGGTGCCATCACTTCCTCCAGGAATAAATAATTCCCTTAAACTTGTCTGGCAATGCTCACTGGATTACAATGCAGATCTCGTAGAAAGCTGCCAAAACTGGTCACAGCATGGAGCTGGATGACAAATAATCCTGGATCTGATGAAGTCTTTGAAAAATCAAAACCTAAGACGTATTAATGTTGGCCAGTGATGAGCTGCATCAGTGGGGATCCTCTAGGAAATTAGCTGGATATTTTGGAATGCGTGACTGGATTTGTGCTGGCTGAAGGACACTAGGAAAGCTGGATCTGAAGAAAGTTTCTGGAAGGGGTCAGGTATGGTCAGACTAATGGAAGTAGCTCTTCAAGCTTTAAACCCGTTTCATTCAACACCCCTCCTCAGTCCAGTTTTAGGACCATACAAACCTTATTTAAATGTGTACTGAAATAATGTGGCTTTTTATTATTGGATACTGTAATAATTTGCCTTTTGATTGTTCCACTAAGAGGTCGGTTTTATAGCTTGTCTTATTTTAAGGTTTTGAGGATTTGATTTGAGTGACGAGTCAAAAAGGCTAATAACTGTAACAATAACTCGATAATAATGAACAGTATAAATTTGAAAATGGTGGGTTGTGATTTCTAGTGGCTATGCTTCATGGACCCCTGAGGGTCCACCATTATTGCTTTAAGCCTTAGAAAATGCAAACTAATAATTACTCACCTGATATTTCCAGGAATGCAAACAAGTAAATGAGTTAAATATAAATTCTGGAGTTATTTTAGCTGTAAAGCAATTCACATTTCAGCACATAAATGCTTATAACAAAAGACTAATTTATATACAAACCACACTTAACTGCACCTTGAAATATTCGAGTTCCTCTTGCTCTCTCTATGTACTTTATAACTGCATACCCCTACACTACTGCTTGCATGCAATTAATCAGACATAACAGCTGACTATTTACTCATCAAAAATTCATTAAAAAATTGGAATGTTCAGCAAGGCTTGCATATAAAGTTTGTGAGACAGATAATAATCGTCCATATGTTAGTAATGATAAAGGATCTAGGATTTTCTATTTCATCTATTCATCATTTTTTGTACATACCGTCTTCTCTGCCCCTGCGGTCTGGGAGCTCCAGCCCTGTATTGCCGAGGGGTGGTAGGCCCAGGTCTGTAGGTATGGACAAGCTGCTGGTGTTGTCTTCTGCCAGCCGGTATAACTGCCCTTGCATGGGCTGTAAGTGCCAGTTCAAACCAAACAGGTGCATGGCTGCAAGGGAACAACATGTGTCAGGAATTAGCATCAAGTGTAGGTTCTGAGAGACCTTTCACACACTGTACCTGATATAGGCTCAATTTTGCCATTTTTAGTATTCTATCTTTCTGTTTGTGGAATTCTTTGTAACGCCGTGACTACAAACCTGTTCAGTTACATACATTGCAATAAAACAGTGTTTCTAGTACAGTGATGATATGTTGACATACATAACCTAACAGACTCTTTCTAATGTGGTGCATTCTCTTTCATTACGTGAAGGATGAATTCTTGCCGAATCACGAGAATGAGGGAGAATGGGTAATAGAGTTTTCCTGCTGACAAAGCATGGGTAAAAGCCAAAAGAGCCGTAAACCCCCACAACCCTCTAATCCTGCAGGGCAAAAAAGAGTGTTGTAACTACCAGCACAGGATCCCTGGGGTAACACTATTCTTCTCATCCCAATTACCTTACTAATAACCCTCCCCTTCACACACTCCCCAGAGCAGGAGAGACAAGGAAATGATCAAGTCAGCAGGAAGAGAACAGAGAAGCTCAGAATCAACAAAAGGAGCGACCTCTGGGATGAACAGCCATGGAGCCGACGATTGAGGAAGACTGGCGTCCCATGATGGATCACCAGAAAGAGCAAAGACGTGACCAGCTTTATTGGAAAAAAAAGTGTCACACCCCAGTACCCTTTGGTCAGCTTTAAAAACAAACAAGAAGCATCAACCATTAAACCATTATATTATTTATAATTACAGCTTGAAATATGGCTTGGTTATCAAGCCGATATAAGCCCAAGTGTGTTCTTTCTTAACACTTAAAATTAAAAACCCAAATTCATTTATAAGCACATAATTGGTACAAGACTACAAGGTGCCCAAGTACATTCCTTTACTGCTCCCTCTCCCTCTCGACAATGTACATCAGCAAAAATAAGCTTTCCATTTCACTTAACATCACGGAGAATAAAGAACAGCTATTGGTTTCTCTCGACAGCAAATATCTTATCTTGAAAAAAAGGTGAAAGTAACAAATTGATTTATTTTCATGTCACAGCATTTGGGGTGGGGGGGTGGGGGGGTCGGGAGACCTTAGGTGTAATTCTTAAAACCCTGAACTCAACTTAATTTGGGTTGTGTTCTGCAGTTCCAAACATATAAGAGTACAAGGAAAGAAAACATTAGTGTAAAGAGTACATGCTTCTCTACAAGGGCTATGCTGAAAGAAAAAAAAAAAAAAGTTGAAGAGTATAATTGCATGGTATTCCGAGCACATTATGACATTATTATTATTTCAGGCTATTTATCTGGATATTTGTTGTTGTTTTTCACAACAAAGCAAATGCAAGAACATTTTGATTTGACCCTATTTTTGAGTGGCCATTATTCTAAATTATACACCTACAGTATGTAATTGACCAGCGCTTGTACTCGAGGTCAGAACATAATAATGAATAATTTATTGTATAACCACACTAATAATAACTGCAAAGCGCCCTGAATCTTGTACATGTTGAAGAATCTTTATCTGTTAATGGGCAGAAAACAGAAGTATTAGCAAAATGTCATCAGCAATTAATCCAAATGAAAGATGTGTTACTAAGTGATGAGAGCACTGGCTACCCCCCTCCCCACCCCCCACCCCCAAAAAATGTATTTGATTTATATTATTGATATATTTTTATTTTACATATATACTATGTGACTCAGCTAATTAGACCTTTTCTATGACACAAGGGCCCTGCAGTGGTAGGCTGGCAGTCTTGGGGTTTAAACAACCATCTGATCAGTAGTCCAGCGGCTTAACCACCAAGCTACTATTTCGTGCTTGCTTTATCTTTAGAAATAGCTTTAAACAAGCAGGTTAAAAATCCCAAACATGGGGCTGAGAGAGTACAGATCAAACTTAGTGATAAATGATAAAAAAGCACAGCTTTTGCTCTCCAGTTTCCTCTCATCCATTTATTAGAGTCACATTAGTCTTCTACATCCTGCTTTACATTTTCCTATTTACAAGCTGTGTGAAAATCTGGTCTCCAAAAATAATGAGGCCTTTGATAGAGCTTGTCACAGAGGCTGGAAAGTCTCTTGGCTCTGGTTTACTGAATCAATAGCTATTTGGAAAATTGCTGAGTGCCTTTTGCTGATTGTATTCCACAGCATCTCAGCATTCCTGCAACAAACCCAGATTTCTGCGCTCCTTTTTTGTGTTGAAGTAAACACGGATGAGCACCAAAAAAAAAATATCTTGTGAGACAATATAAATGCAAACAATCAGGTCCCTCTGCATTGGCTGGAGTTGTCTACGGCAGAGGCGGGTGTGAACACACTGAGACAGATGGCACCATTTGTCAAGTTTGGGTGGTGCGTGCATGCCTCCTCCTTTCTTTTTCAGTCCATTTCCAACTCATCCTCTCTGTTCCATTTTACTCCTCTGAGTCAGTGCTTGAGGATTGTCCTGGACAAGCACATCAGACAGCATAAGGAGCCCGTGTGTCATGCCAAACATGGAAGCAATCACTCCAGTGTAGGGTCTGTCACTCATCCTCTCTCAGTCTCTTCACTGTTAATGGAAAATGACTTGCCAGAACAACCCTTCTAAGCATACCCCTACACTGTTATTATTTACGTCAGGCGATTCCTGGTATCTGCATGATGCAGAGTGCTTGGTCTGAACCCAGAAGAGTGGATTATGAAAGAAATATGTCGCTTTGTTCATCCAAACTTTAGCAGATTCAGCAGTTTTGGCTAGCTCTAATGGAAATAGACTGGCATCCAAAATCTGCATGCCTGTTGCAAGGACAGGTGGCTACTAGGGCTACATGGCATTGCATTTAAGCCTCAGTCTGGACCTGTTTTCTGCTTTTTTCTCCTAGTCTGGCATGGGCAGAGCAGCACATGCCAATTAGGAAGTGGAACACCGGTGCAAACTGCTCCCAATGTCCGGCAGAGGAAGCAAGACCCATTAACAGGTTGTTTGTGCCATCAGCCCTCTTGCATTAAAAGGAACGTGTGTAACCAGAATCAACAGGTTCTCCAGAAAAGCACATGAAAGGAACCAAAAACAAGGCTGTTATAAGGCGTTAAATACGAAAAAAGATAACATGGGGGTAGGATCTGACTTGGCATGAGAATATCCCAACAACAACAATCACACGTCTGCCATACAATGCATAAGCACTGGCATTAGCAAGCATAAGGTTTATTAACTCCTCTTAGCCACTTGAATTGATGATGTGTCAAATGCAGGTAGTTCTCTGTCCTCTCATTAGCGTCCTAATGACTCTGTCACCTTTCCTGAAGGAGGGGAGAGTGTGCAAAGCCTTTGCCACTTTTCTGTGAAGTCTTGCCCTATTGGACCAGACTGCCATCAGCACACTGGCAGCTGATATAAAAGCTTTAAAAAAAAAAGGGTGAAAGGATGTAAAGAGAAGAGAGGCAAGATTACTGGAACCTACTTGCAAGGATAGAGGTAATTATCTAGAGGTAATTAAATCCACTGACTGGGGGGAAGCAGGAGACTTTTTTTTTCGCTCTCATTAATTCATTGATTACTAATGATGATGAGATTTGCGGGGGGTCTGTGTCACACACGCAATGACATGCACATAGCCTGATAAAGTCAGTAAGACAGTGACAGTGGCTGTTGGTCATTGCCTCAGTAGGGGAGGTGAAATCCTGTACGCTGTGTCCTTGATTAGGTTTTTTGTGCCTGCATACATGCCACTGCCTCAAAAGGTCTTGAGCAATCCTTTACGAGTGAAGAGAATCTGATAAGACTGAATTATTTCTCTGCAGTCATTTTTCTTTTTTTGCGACTCTGAGTGTCAATTTCTGGCAAACGCAATCTTACTTCATTCTTTCATTAAATGGTTATGTTTCTGTGCATCAAATTTTGAATTAATCTCAGGAGCCACTCATGAACTTATTGTTTTTGGGTGAACATTAACAATGACAAAGCCTAAAAAATTAAGTCAAGAGGCATTCACACTTGACTTATGCTGTAAGCTAGTAAACTGTTAGAGCAACCCTGTAAGTGTGAGTTGAGAGAATATAAGACTTGGATGAACTTGCATGAACTAAGACACTAGTGCACACCAATTTTGGGAAGTGGTAGCTCAGTGGTTAAGGTGTTGGCCTGTTGATTAAAAGGTTACAAGTTTGAAGCCCAGGTCCACCAAGCTGTTGCTGTTGGCCATAGTTGCTTAAAAAATGAAATAAACATAAGTTGCTCTGGATAAAGGTGTATGCCATAAATGCATTTTTTAACAAGAGAACAGAAAGATCTGGTGTAAAAGTCTGGTGTAAAAGCCAGTGCCCCAGCACAGACAAATAACCCTATAAAGTGAACAACCTCTGACATACCATTCAACCTCACTGTTAAATCTGTCTCATTCGTAAAGTGATTGAGCTTGTCAACCTTTCAGATCCACAAATTTTCCATTATACCTTTGCTGAACTAAATCTAAAAATAAAACTAAATTACAAACTAAATAGAAGGCTTACTTACTTTCAAGTTGCTAAAGCAGTGTGATAAAGCAGGTGTTTCCCATAACCCCTGTCAAAGTGTACAATATAAACACAGAAGAGGCAACTGACTGTCACTGTCTTGACATCAGCCCCTTCCCTCATAAACAAAACATGTATAGAGTGACCGAGTGACCATGAAGCACACTGATTCGTGCCCTAATGAACCTCTTTGCACTTGTGGTAGTTCTCATCATTGACCAACAGGTGCAATAATAACTCTACAGAATTAAATGAGCTACCGAGGAAACTGTCCCCCCGATTACACAACATGGAGAATGATGACTAAATGCATGTCTCAACAACGGCTTCTATCTGTCAAACAATTCATTAGTGTTTCAACTAGTAATACAACCAAATACAAACAAAAACCTTCAATGGAAATAAAGACTGATGCAAGGTGACTAGAAGCAGGGACTAAAGTCACAGCTGAAATATGAATTTGAGTGTGTGGGAGTTCAAACCGAGCCAGTTTCAGCATTAAGAGAGAAAGAGAACCCAGCGTGAGCAGAAATGAACACAGAGGGAAGCTGATGACCTTCAGATGCGGCGAACATAACGACCTTCTTAATGGCACCGCTGAGAAAATGGCACACGCCTCCTGACTTTTTAAACCACACACTCCTCCTTTTTAAATAAACCGTTTCATGTGAACTATAATAAAAAAAAAAATACAAGGAAAAAAGATGGCCACATAAACACCACACATATACACACACACACAATTCTAAACATCTGTCAGAAGATTTAATTGGGTTCATTAGACAACACAGTTAGAGTTTCCAATTACAGACCTCCATAATTAATTGCACTTGAAATTAACTATATTTTCTCATCAGCTTTTAATTAAACGTGGCCCCTTGTTCTTGATTGGAATTTCTCGATTCTCAGGGCGAGCTAAGGTTCCCTACATGTTTACTCAAGGGTGCATGGGGAGATGGTCTTGATTTTTTGGGTTGAGTAATTATAAGAAGTAATTAGGACCCATCAGCCTGTTGGGCTCCTCAGAGCTCCTGGTGAGGTCAAAGCCGGAGTCGGCCACAGATACACAACTTTCGCGCTCAGCTTTTGCCTGTCACTGCTTATTGGATTTCGATTTTATGCGGTAAAATCCGCTATTAACTGCAGATTTTACATTTGCATTCGGGTTTCAGAATGCAGTGGCAAATTGCCATCATTAAAAAAAAAATTATTTATGCAAATTTTCACAGCAAAAAGAAATAGATAATCATGATTTACTATCATTTAGCCAGAGGAGGGAAGAAGAAATTATGTTATTTTTAATCATCATTCTGCTACGATGCATATTTATTCTCACTGATGAAGCAGCAGAAGCTATTTTCTCTCTGATGATGGGAAATTGTTCTGAAAGATATTCCACCGTCGCTGTACTGATGTGCTCTTGTGCTTGATTTTTTTTCCTTTGCTTCTTCATAAAATCTTACTTCAGATGCCCTCTTCTAAGATTGCATTCATAACAACGAAATAATTTATATGCTAAACAGATACACATGTTAATGTGAGCCATATGATGAAGTCCTTTTGTTAGAGCTCTGAATATAAAACATTCTCTCAGTCTTATGGATGGCAAAATTCTGCATTTGTGCTGTGATTAGAAATAAGGCATCTTAATTCTTTTCACATGAGTGGAACGTAACAGTCAGGTTTGTACGGGACTACGAGGGACCGTGTGCAAAACATTTCGTTGCTGCATGACAGATAAGAGCATGATAAGAGGATGTTTGATGTTTGACTGGGGTTGAGAATTCGAAAGCATTGTCTATTCAGGGATACACAAATCTTACTGCTTTTATGACAAGGTGTTATTTATTAAAAAGAAAATCTTAATTAGGAAAGGGTCTGTCTGACTGAAAAATTTCTAGGGAGACCATAAATTTTTAACTGACTGGAAAAGTAAAAATCCCGGCTTTAATAAGATGAAATACATTCAGCATAATGTTCTCTGGTATGCCTGTGTATTAAAATATTTAAAGGAAGTGTGCTTCTCAAGTTGGAGCAGTCCTCATAAATAGACTGCTGCAGATTTCTAGGTTCTAGGATAAAAAGCTGGGTATAAGAAGAGGATGAACTTACCAATGAAGTACGCCAGCAGGAACACCAGTGTGATGGAGATGAGGATGGCACTGAGGGCGGCGCATTTCCAGTTGCAGTGCTTGTAGGGCTTCTTGAGGCTGAAGGCGGGTCGGGTGAATGTGCTGCGAGGTAAGGGTCGCGGCGGGGGCGAGTACACCGTGCTGGAGGTCAGAGGGTAAGCGGGCGACGTTGTGCAGTACAGCGGTGAACTCCCACCAGGCTTGAACAGAAAGTGTCTAAAAGAGTGCAGTAAAACTGTATTGCACAAGTTCACACACACACGTGTTGATGTGGTATAATATTAAAGCTGGCCTGAACTGACTTTACAGAATTTGAATACTCGCTGGTGTTTTCGCATTCAGCAATTAAAAATAATTTAAGTACGTTCTAAATATGACCAGTAAGCGACAGTGGTGTATGTAAATGATGTACATCACTGGTACAGAAATGTAATGGAATCTTTCAAGCAAAAACATATTAGGTAATCTAAACAAATAGCAAGATAAGGTCTGACTGCTATATATGCTAAAAAAACAGCCTGACATTTACTGTTGGGAATCGTGCCCAGCTGTGTAACATCAGCAAAAGTTAAAGAAGCTAAAATTATAAATAAGACACACGTAGGTGTTAACCTTGTGCATCCAGCTTCAGTACCTCTGTGGTTTCTGTTTAGTCCACCAACAGATATTTTCTTGACAGAAAAAAATAAATAAAAACAACTTAATGTATCCCAAATAGCTCCAAATAGTTTAAACATGCAGTATGACATATAGTCTACTATGTATGATGAAGAAGCCATTAATTCAGTACCTGTGTGCTGCACTGATACATGGAATTAGAAGATAAAGACGGAGCCAAAGTGCTGAACGAACACCGGAGTATTCAAATGATTCAGGCCAGCCGGTGATAAGTGTTTTCCCCCTCTGTGTTAGACAGTGCTGAGCATCTCTGCACAGTCAGTAAAGCTGTCACTTAGACTTTTTTTCAGTTGCATTGTCCACTTTTAGACTTGTGTGGGGTTAAAAACTTTCCTGCCACCAGCGGTTGCTGCACTGAAATCGTGAATCGATATGTAATTTAATTTACAGCCCGAGTGACCACAGAGGATCCTCGTTAATATGGACCTGTGCGGTGACTTCTAATTCACCTCTAGAGGGTGTGTCTCTCGGGTGCCAAGAGGCTGCTGGATATATATATATATATATATATATATATATATATATATATATATATATGTATGGGGCACAAATGGTCAGGACAGCAGCTCATTTGCCCTTGAAGATCACGACACTCAGGTTCGAGTGAGTGCTATGGTTTCTCATTGCCTTTTGAAGACTATAAGAGATTTTTAACATAAGTGAGACCGCTTTACTGACTGAGTAAGAGATACTCAGAGATGAATTACATATGAACCATATGCAACCTTGCCCAGTCTAATGTGCTAGAAAATCAATTACAATTTTACTTGCTATCATTGATCATAGTTAGTTCTGTGCATGCAAAAAATATTTATGGCTGGAAGGTGCCGTTTCACATTAAAACAAAAGAACAGATTTGAAAGACAAGATCAATGCACACGTGTACGGCTAGGAAGCATGGCAAAGCAGATCCTACTAGTTACGGCGGCCGCGGTCGGAGCATGCAACATACCCGTCACTGTAAGCATTGTCGCGGCGAGCCGTAGCCAGTATGTCCATCTCTATAAGGTTGTCCTGTAAACTCTCTAGGATTGTCTGCTTTGCTATGTTTCTACACACAGGTAGAGAGATGGATAGATGGAGTGAGAGTGAGGGACATGCATGCAAGAAGGAAACACAGATGTGATCATCCTGTGACTTCAGAAGTAGAGGTGGAAAAACTGACAGAGACAAACGGAGAAATCAAAATTTAAAGCCCTTATGGAACTAAACTAGGAGTTTGTTGGTTGGTGTAAAGTTTCCCCATTTCCTGTACTAAACAGTGTTTCTCCCACACAGGCATGTACCTTGTATTGTATGACCCTTGCCCTTCTCTGCAAGAGTCCTGCTCCTCTCTGATAAACATTAGAGTATTCTGGTTCCTTTGTGGTTGGGGTTAAAAGAGAACAAGGCATTATATATTACTGTGATACATTTTGTACCTTTTAAAAGTAAAATTAAAGGTCAGTAAATCACACATTACGGCTTAAAGGCAGTTCTACATTATATTCCGTAGTGGTAAAAACTTTCAAGAAGAAGACGGATGTTAACAGTCAGGAGAAAATAGTGTTCTGTTGTCTGAGCAATGCCGGATCCTGTCCTCAACAGAACGCTGTTCCATAAGGGAATGTTGAGGTAATGCAATGGAAGAATGAACCATCAAGCATGCAGAGCACAGACTCCACACCTTCAGTTCAACAAGAGAAAAGACATGTTTCCCTCCTGTTCACTTCCTGTTACAGGCTGCTTCGCGCTCTTCTCATTGTTTATTGTTTATTTGTTCAGGCCATGAGAGAAGCGTTAAAACTTTTAATGAAAAGGAGTTGAGTTAGGAAGGGATCCTGCAAATCGAGAGTAGGTGGACAGGAAGCAAAAAAAAAAAAAAAAAACAAGCGCAAAGGAAGACCAGGCTAAGGCACAACATCGTGGGAGTCTCTGTCTCCATTCATCCCTTTCAACTAAGAAAAGGCACCATTTTAAGCCCAATACCTAAAGCCCCATCTTTCCCAGCCCCCGTGAACTTTTCCTAATGGCTCTATTTTCTGTCAGCAGACTTTATACAAGTAACGGACTGGATGAGGGAGGGGTTGATAATGCTGATTTATTCACTTTTTCAACACCTCCTTTTCTTCTGCATGCTGGCTGGCGTGACCATCTGTTCCGTTCTCGTCTGGGAATACCTGCTACAGATTAAACTTTGGGAAAATCCGTAGCGCCTAATCAGTCATTATGTCGTTAAGTGTCCCTCCGCAAACTGAAATTAACACTCATTTTCCTGTTTAGTGGACCGCCACTGCAGCCATCATGTTGAGATGGATAAGAGTGAAAATAGTGATATGCAGGCAAACAGATCCATAGCATATGTGCTTGTCAAAAGAAATTTGATTGTATAATAAGATAATAAGAGTAAAATATTAAGGGAAATATTGTACAGATGCTCAAACGCTAAATCTGAAAGATAGATAAGATGTACATATTAGAAGCCAGTTAGGCCACATGTAAGAAAGAGCATATGACAGACCATGTTGTTGTATGATAATTTTACAGGTGGGGATGGTGTGATGTGGCACAACGTGCAAGAGCAGTGCCGCTACCACACTGTGGTAAAAGTACGCAATAATAATAACTGACCTTGAGCTCATGGTATATTCTTTCAAGAAGTTTTCATGGGAATATTTAGCTTGGGCCGGATTCAGAGTTGAATTAATATTAAAATTGCACATATTAACATCAAGACCACTTTGGAATCTGAACTTAAGCACATTATTCTTAAATCCAGTGCCATATTGTGACCATTTGTTTTAATCTCTGGTTGTACATACATGCCATTCAAAACCTTATCAGTGTAACTGATAAGACAGTCACTAATCTGAGTGAGTGATTTGTTATGAATAAAGCATAGTAGATGAATGCTTGGTCACCTCATCACTCAAAGCATGGGCATGTTTCCTTTAGAAGAAGAAGAGGAGTGCGATGAATTAAAAACACTGAACACAAAAATTCACTGTCATTATTTTTACATTTTAACTGTATATTATTTTATATTATATTTTATTTTCCCTATGTAAATATCGATGTAACATTTGGACCAACTCTGAATAAGAGTTTAAATGGATCAAAGCTGCCTCTTGGAAGCGATGGCCTTTGTAGTAGAGGGTAATCTGAACACCAGCTCTCTTCAGTCCTAACCTGACAGCTCTGATATTTGCCATGCATTAGGAGCAGCCAGAATGATGTAGACAGTCAACAGCATTCAGTGCACTTGACTGATCGGTTTCATATAAGACCCTCCTAAAGCAGCAGGGGCAAAGACTGATTGGAGATAAACAAGGACCCAGGGCTCTAGAGCGAGAGCTGCCCTACAGGTGCCTCAGTGCAATTACTTATCCATTATCCACTAACCTATATATTATGCTTAAGAGTATCAAGCTTTGTAGATTTCAAGCAGAGGGGAAAATAGTGCTTTTCTTTTGTGGAATGGTTTGGATGCATGGTGGCTCAGTGCCCTGGTGGTGACAGCCATTTGAGCAGAAGTTTACTGAAGGTCAGTCTGCTGGAATAGCGAACAGTGCAGTTGCGCTTGAGCTATACGCCAACGTACATCAGATAAAGCATGTATATGCAAAGAACCAAGTCATTTTGAATAATGATGCAGAGAAAATGCAAAACTCTCATTTCCTATATAATCATCCACATTACCGTATGTTTGAAACAATTATTTTGTTTAGTTTGTTTTATTTTTTTCTTGTTTTTTTTTGACCCATACTCTTCCACAGTGCTAAACACCTACGCAGCACTCTGCCAGGCCTGGACATTGTACCAAGTAAACATTATGCATTATTATCTATAAGCATAAACATTACTCAACTATAAAAATGACCCCTTGGCTCTAAAAGCAGAGGTAGCTTGTGTTTATCTAGACTTATATCCTCAATCCCATACAAAATGACTGCAAGACTCACACAAGACTGGCATTACAATATATACAATACATCTTATCAACCTTATCAACATTTGCCTGTTGTCCTAACCACCACACAAGACCTCTGGCACACGCCGTGGCGTAATCTAGCAAGTCTTGCTCACTACAGATGAGCCCGCGGTAGGCCAGTTGTCCTGTCCCTTGTTTCTCTTCTCTTCCTCATGACATTCAAGCGATTGTGGAATGCACAGGATACAGATTAATTGTGGCCTTTCGCAGCACTGACCTACATTTTGAGTTCAGATCATTTTATAGGCGACCTGATGAGACACTGTTCCACCTGGAGCTCATTAGGGAAAAGTGCACCAAACAACCTTTAGTGTGATTGACATGGTGCACTGCCTCACTGTCTAACCTGTACTGCTGCTACTAGGCTTTACAACACATAAACAACTTTCTTTAAAAGTACACAAACTATAATTAGACTGTTGTTAGCTTTAATTATGATTACAGAAAACGCTGTCTTTCGTACTTCCGTCAGTATAATTATGCTCATTAAAACCTAAATGACAAAAAGTGATTCAGGATAATCACCTACACCTACACATCAGATTCCAGGCCAAAGTTCATAACATGCATTTGGTGAATTACCGTTTTATTATTCTATTCAAGCATTAGCCATTTCCAGAAAAAGCCATGCCCTCGGTCCTACCTGGTCTCCAGGGGGATGTTGCTGTTGAGGAGCCAGTTGTCCTGTGCACTTCCGGAGTCCGGGGCACTGGAGGGTCCCTCGGGTGCTGCCGTGCTGTCGGTGGGTGCTGGACTGACGTTACTGCGTGGCGTGTAGTTACTCCGGCTCAGTGAGCCCACAGACGTGCCATGGTGCTGACTGGGAGAGTGCGAGTGGGAGAGGGGAAGTGGAGGCGTCCTCAGACGCGAATGATTCTGGTAAGAGCCCTCTGAGGAAAGGAGGAGGAAGAGGTAAGCAAAGACGGAGAGAAAAGAGAATAAGAGGAGGAGTAAGGTTAAATTAATGCATTAAGACCTGCAAGCATTGCATGAAAATGTGTACACTCTTAGTAAAAAGGGTATTCTCAAGGGCTCTAGCGTCCACCAGGATTTTGGACCATTTTTCTGACAGGGAAACTCTCTGTTGTACAGCGTTTATAGGTTATACCAGAGGCAAAAACAGAACATTTTAGGGTGCTAGATGGCAAAGTGTGTAGGTGGTTGTTTTGTCTCCAGTGGGGAAATCTCGTCTAGAAAATTCTAAAATCTATCCGTGACACATCGACTGAGCAAACCTTTTACCTACAAACGTCATTATTAACAGAAAAGCTAAAGCAGTGTGTACAATTTACTTTTACACTTTTTGATAGCAGAACATTTCTTACTAATCTTATTTATTTTACAGAATAAGTCAGAATATTTATCGACTGTAGACAGGATGATTTTTGCACAAGGTTTGGTGTGTCTTGTCAGTGGCCAAAAACTACCTTTTTTGAGAGAACAGGGCAATCTGACAGCCACATTTGCTTGCAGCCCATCATCAAACATACAATTATCCTGCATATCCAACAGATTATCCTGTTTACTCACTGATAACTGCTTTAAAAAAAAAAATCCTGTGACTACCATGTTGCAAAATTCGGATTGTGTTACAGTGTACACCGTCATACAGATGAAAGCATACACAGAATGTAGAGAACCAAATTCTAACCTTCAACATCCTGAAGCTTGGAGCCAAAAAAGTGTTCAAAAGCTAACACATGCTCCATGGTAGGAGTGTTTGAGGCTGAGAATAGTTGTTTATTCTGGTCAAACAATCCCCCAAAGTATGCTATGTTGACTCACGCTGTGGCTAAGGAAACCTAAGATGATTCTACTTCATATTATGGGATTTGCTAAACATAATATCAGAGTAAAATCTGAGGTATGTTATGGCACGGCATGAGATTTACAGCTAGGGTTACATGCACTAGCACTAAAACTATGTGAGCAGCATTATGCCTGGTTGACTTCCACCATCACGTCTCAGCTGGCAGCTGGAACCTCCCATCCAGCATTAGCTACATGCACTGCTGACAAGCTGTCATTATCAAGTATGCTGAATTACCAGAGTCAGCCGCTGTGCTTCCATTATGATGTGCTGTCCAACAGGTCAGAGTCTGCCATCAGGAGGCTTGTCAGTGTTGCAACTTTTGTTTTGTTTCCTGCTGTCACTACATGTCAGGAGACTTGGGGAACTAACAGCCATTGGATAGTGTAGACCAGGATGGAGGCTATTAGATCTTCATGGTATGTTATAGCCCAAACCAAATCAGCCACCCAAAGTTTGCATCCATTTTTGTACGTGCTATCCAGTTAGTTAACATGGCCATGTATCCATGTATCTACATCACACCACTGAGAAGCTTGCGTGTAATAAAAATGAACAGTGGTTACTTGAAACAGTTTAATCACTGCAAAACATCCTAAAAAAGCATCCTTGTATTTTTGATTGAGCCATCTCTAGAGACCGAGCACAGCTATTAGCATGAATGCCGTCTACAACCCAAAAGTCTAAACTGACTGTAAAACGTTGCCAAAAGGGAAGCTGATGTATTGTGCAGGCCTGGAGAAAGTTCATCTGATTGATTTTTTAGCTCACCACCGTTCCACTAAATGGTGCATCAGAAAACAAAATTTTGTTCAGAGTGTTAAATCCCTTTGCATTCAGGCAAAAACTACTGCTATTGGCAAAATCTCCTCTCCAAATATAATAGTCTCAAATATGTTCTTTCATTCATGCTATACTGGCAAAAGAGAGAAAAAGAGAGAAAGCAAGAGAGAGAGAGAGAGAGAGAGTATTAAAGACATAGTTACTGTATTTTAATGGAAGTTATTTCAAGTTCCAGTATTAATACAGACCCTCAGAACAATGCTGATTTGACTTGATTTGTTTGGTCTTGAGTAGATGGACATCAGAGGTCCCCATTTGTGTGTTTTTTTTTTTTTTTCATTTATAGACTTCTGGAGTCTTCTGTACTTTTCCCTATGAGCAGATATTTTATAGAAGCAGCCTGATTGAGAGGAGAATATCAAATATTACAGGAACATGACCCCAGCTTTAATTAATTAACGTTATGATAAATCACCTTGCAGAAATGAGGAAATGTAAGCTTTATGGCATGTGGTGAGCACGTTTTTCTGTCCAGAATCATTATGAGATATGTCACCGACAGATACCCGGTTGCTTTTTTATTCCCCTTCATTTCAGGCTCAGCCCTGGATCGTTTGTCAGAGAGCAGTGACAGATGGATCCATAAAGACTCACGTTCGCACAATCCCACGCTCCCGATTACTCAGAGCCTGATGCTTCTCCTAGCCAAGCTGACGATGACCCTGATGAAACCGGCACCAAAACAGAATGAAAGCGATGAAGGAAAGTGGTTACTTCCTTCTGCACCAGAAGGCTAGCTGTTTTCGCTTGCTTTTAAGGTATAAATGTCGAATACATTGAGATCTTCACAGACTTAATAATATCTGAATTAGTAGTGAATATATCTGCCAGCGTACACATATGCGTGAGTAAGGGCAGGCTTAACGCTTAAAAATCGTAAGCCCAAATTTCTGTCATGTGTTATCGAGTACAAAGAAAATATTTGTCATAGACTCTTACAAATCTCTTTAACAATGCCAACAATGCCTGGAACCAGTCTAGTTTTAATTAGTAAAAATAAAGCAGTGGATATTAAAACTTAAGGCCAAACATTGTAAATCTTTCCTCAAGGATGTTTGTATATAATAATTCCAAATGATTCAATTACAAGTGAACCTTTCCACCATGAAACCTTGGTCAGGCTTCCACAATGTGTTTGCTCTTGAGATGGCCTTTGGGTCCCTTAAAATAGCAGACGGCAAATGAGAACAGCTGATGCAGCGTTCACGAGTAAGAGCTTTATTTTCATTGAAAAGCACAAATGCTGAGGCACATTCGAGTCCTTGAGACAATAAGAATCACAACAAAAGAAGCAATGATTCAGCAAAAATAAATCAGCCGCAGTCCAAAATCGCTTAAAACTGTGTGGAAGGGCTGATCAATATTAAGACAAACCAGGCAACTGCACAGAAGACCAAAATGAGATTCTGAGCTCCAAACTTCAAAATAGGTCCCCAAAAAAAAAGAAATAAAGAAAAGCTCCAGTTCTTCTTGTTTGCTAAAAACCCCTTTGCCTAGAGGAATAAAGGTGGAGAAAAAATCTCTGGAGATGTAATGTAATTTCCACCTAATTATCCAAGCTGACAGTTTGTAGGATATCAAAGTGTTTCATAATTACGAAACAACAAATGTGTCATGCAGCTGTTACGGAGGGAGAGAAGCAGCTCTGAGAAAAATGGCACATCAAAGTTTCATAACCAGTTAAAAATAGTTAAAAATGGAAACCATGTTAATGAGAGGCTACCAAGAGAAGTGTCTCTGTAGCAAGAGAGTTGATGTGAAGCATATGCTGAAATATGTCTGCAATTGGACTCTCTTTCACATGGATCTCAACCACAAGTACAGCTACACTACTGGTTATCTACATCAGTGTCTTCTCCTGAGGTAAATATCAGAACAGTCCAATCTCTCTTGACTCAAAAGATTACTGTTTGTTCTTACATCACTCTGAGGGTTGTTCTGTTGACATAATTTCCAATTCTTTTGACCGGAATTGACACATTCGTCCTTTTCCTACAGTGTAAGCTGCAGTGCATACATACAGCACATAGATGGGTTGTTAATAGTTTGACTGCTGGTATTTTATACTGTTTACAAAGTGATTTGCTATGACATGAGTGAGCAAATGCATGAGTGATCTAAGTCATGTAGCTATGGCACACGATACTCACTGTGTGAGGAAAGCACACTAACAATAACTGCTTCTCCAAGGCAAGTTTAGTGAGCGAAGAAAAACATTTCTGTCATTTTGATAAAAAGATTTATTTTTCATGAACTTACATTATAAGCATAATATTTCTTTCTTTCTTTCTTTCTTTCTCTCTCTCTCTCTCTCTCTCTCTCTCTCTCTCTCTCTCTCCCTCCCTCCCTCCCTGCAGAGATTTCCCTCTTTGTGAAGGTCAGCACTGTAATGAACTGTGATGAACTGTCATTATCATTCATTTCAAGTTATAATGCATATTTAAGTCACTACAAATAACATTAAGATGAAAATGTAAACGCATTTCACTGTACAACTCTCGGTATTACACTTTATGAACATAATTCATTATAAGGATTTCATATCCACTCAGCCCCAATTTGTATGATACTTTATGAGACCTGCCTTGTTTCCCCCAATAAATTCTGAATTTTTATTGTTTTTGCAATAGAAATTCATACTTTTTACTATTTTCATGCATGAATAATTTAAAAACATTTCCATACTCAAATTGCACATCAAAACATTGTAAAAATAATAAAGATCTATTAAAACATTTACTGCTGAGCAAAATTACAGAAAATATATATTTTGGATGTTTTAGGGCTCTTGCATGATGTAATTGATCTGGAGGGTAAATAATTCAATAATTAAAATAAATAAATAAACAACCAAAATAATAATAATAATAATAATAATAATAATAATAATTTTGTTTTTGTTGTTGTTTTGGTTGGTAAACTTTATTCTAAAAATTATTATTGTATGAGGATGGTAAACATTTTAGAAAGCAGCAGAAATAAGGATAATGTTCTTAAATGAACTGAAGGTGATTTAGAACTTCCTCAAAACTTCCTTAAATTGTCTGCATGTGGATAAAAATAAATAAATAAATAAATAAATAGGAGACTCCTATTCCATGTTCAATATTTGCAGGCGACAAAGACCCATTAAGTAAGTCTGAAATCAATCTCTAAGGAAAATCAGGTTGCTTCAGTCGGCGGCATTAGTTAACCATTGGCTGATACGAAACCTTCAAAGCTTGTGCAGAATTGATTTGTGGATCTAAATAATTGATAAGCAGTGAGGTCAGGCATTCAGATACATCTTTTGCATATATGTAAGCTCATACTTCAATTTTCTTAAAGTTTGACAGCAATTGTCAGTGTCATATCCTCACATCGCAACTTTCCTGTTAATATTGAGGCAGAAATAAAGACAAACTCCCCTCCACGAGCAGTGTGTATCGACCCGAAGCTCAAAAATAACAACCCACACCAACGATGGTCACACCTGACAAGGCACGACATGCCCTGAACACCCGCTCAAACTGCTGGAGTTGTGAGAGATTTGATTCAGAATTAATCAAAAGACAGTCAAGAGCCAGACAGATCATTAAAAGCAATCCACTGCTGCAGCCCCTACAGCTAAGCACAGGAGCATCAAACCCCAACTTAATAGTGTTTGTCTACTCAAATACAGCATCGATGGAGGTGGCTCTTCTATCAACGCGTTTTTTTTTTTTTTTCCAGCTACCAGATGTTAGATACAGAGATGCGCACAAGCAGAAATGTCTCCCCTGAGCTTAATTCAAAGCCTAGGGAATTCTGGTTTCAACACTACTGTTCTCAGTTCTGCTCACCAGTCAAACTACTGTTTCTCACCATTAGAGGAGACAGAGAAGGAAGGACACAGGGGAAAAGAAGCTGTCTTCACAGGGCTGTGTCTGAAGGCGAGCATGCTTGGGAACAGAGCACAGGATCTATACTGCTCTCAAATTTGATATCAGCAGATGAAAGCTGTCATATCGGGAGAAATAGTGAGTACGGTGTCTGTATTTATATTGTCCAAAACAAAAATTCCAGAATAAATTTCTACAAAGGTGTTCTTTCTTATTTTTAATCGTGATATTTACCAAAAAAAAACTCATAACACCCTCGCCTGAAAATCTCAACCTTGATTATCATGCATGACATAGCTCATGAATCCTTAAAGGTCCTGAAGATGGATTTGATGGTGAAATGCACAGATGGCTTTGATTGCCTCTTTTGTTATCTCCATGGTAACTTCAAAAAGGACTGACTACATTAAAAACCTAGTTTCGGCCAGCAGCTGCTGAAATGCTATCAGATGAAGGGTCCGCTGTTACAGTTCTGCTGGCTGACCGCACTGCACTTCTATATAGCCATAAATCTTCTAAGAGACTGAAGTCTCAGAAAAAGGCCACCATCAATGGAATACCAACTAGAAAACCCCTTTTCCAAATTCACACAGATTCCTCCTTTGCCATGTGCTGCTCATTAACTCACCATTTCTTCATCCATATTTTAATATCAAAGTATCTCCTGCGGAAAACTCGTTCCACGGTGACCTCTTTAAACCCCATTTGCTCCCCTAGCGCAGGCGACAGGGAGGAGGCCTGTGATAAAGCGAGTTCCAAAACGAAGCTCGGCTCATCTAAATGCAGGTATGAAGGACGACCCGGCGGCTTCGTTCCCCGCCGCTCATTCCTGCCCAGTCAGCTGCAAAGGCATGTTGAATCGGCCTTTACAGAGGAGAACCATTCTCAATTAGCAGCCCACTGTGGCCAAACCCCATGCTGCCTCACACGAAAAGATGCAAACAACAGTATAGTGGGCTTGAAAGCAGAGTCCTAAATCTGGAGAACAGCAGCCCAGCAGGGAGTCCACACCCTGCTTTAACACTCTCTCCAGGATCCGGGCCTGGACACAAACCCAGGGGCCACGGTGCAACGCATGGTCAATAAAGGAGCTCAAGCTTCAGTGAGTTCACCTCATTGGCCTTAAAGCATTCAGAAGGGGATTTTTTCCCTTCTTTCTTTCGTTTCTGTGCACACTGAGAGTTAATGAAGATTAGATAAACAAAATGAAGCAGTAGCGCATCTAAAAATTACACCCAGTACTTTTATTCCATGCATCATGGCTTATTACAGGCAGAAAGTTAGAAGACTGCAGTCAGTCTGATGGATGTTAGAATACCAGTGAATCAGACATGTACGCCAGCCCCTGTGGCAATGTGTTTTAATTTGTCCGTTTCTAAGCTGAGCTGTTTGTTCCGTTTCGGTTATGTGTGAGGCGGAATTATTTGATGCCTTGTTTTTACACCAGTTAGACTTGATGTTTTACTCTTTATTACCAAGATTTCAAGATTATCTTGTCCTCGTCTATAATTCTCTCTCATCCACCTGAGACGGCTAGCAAATACCTCGGAAAATAACACGCTCTGAAACCCTGAGCAAAGCCTTTTTAGCCCACCTCTCAGCACAAGATCACGTTTCTGTAACTACATAATAGGGCTGATTTCAAAAAATGGACACAAAATCATATCAGTGTCGAGCAACGCAGTTCTGGCTCCGTCCTCCCTTATCGTTTTACATGAGACGTGAGAGTGTGGACATGTCACATGCACGCTGTTTCCATCGCACTCATTCTCTCTCTCTCTCTTTCTCTCTCTCTCTCAGTTGTTTCATCATGGTACTTTTTTAACCTACATAAGGAGTCCAGTCAAAACAATGAACTGTACTAATGTGCACTAATGTACTTGTTTTATTTCCTGACATGGTGACAATGTGAGAGAAAGAGGGATGGTGCATTAGAATGGGTTCGAAACATATGGCCAGAGTTTCTATATTAACTGCGCTAATTAACTCAGCGTGCTATCTTGAGCTATGATTAATGCTCATAATGGCACTTCAAAATGAATGTGATGACACCTGTTCATTAAAACAAGGTGAATTAATTTAAAGGGGGATGTGGCAGGTCTAAGGTATGAGTAGGAAAAAAATTGCCATGTGTGATATTTTAATGCCACGCTGTAAGCAGGTAGTATGAGCGAATATGGCTTTAGCGGCTCATTAGGTGGTGTAAGTGAATAAACAGTGCCGTACCTTTTATAGTGTAATTGGCTTCTTGTCCTGGCACAGATCCGCCAATAATAGCAGCCGAGCAATGAAAAATGACCTCTCTGAAGATTATATCTCATTTATCACGTGTCATTTATTTGCTGGTAATAAGAAGGAGGTGAGACTGCTGATGACTTGATGAATTGTCAAGGGAAATCTCAAAGAGCAGCTTCAGGCTTGCTGCTATATCCACAACAGTGCAATGCCACACAATTGATCCTTGACAAAAAGTCTTCCATTATGTTACACTTACTTTCAGCATGCTAAAGCTGCTATTGCATTCTCTTTTGTTTCAGTCAAACAGAGCCGCATGGTGCATCACATAGCTCGCAGGCAAAAGAGGCCGCTTCCTTGGTGTTTGTGCTACCCCTCACTGTCAGCCTCAGGGTAACCTATACAACTGATGCAAATCACAGCCGCGTGTCAAAAAAGAGACGGATCCCAACTTTAAAAACTGGCGAGTCACTTCATCACGGCTGTTTGCTAGATGACCAGGGGATGTTTGTGGAGAAAGCAGAATCCACACATAGCCGTCTAATGTGCTGACAGATGGCTGGAATCCTCCAGAGCATGATGCAAGTGCAAGCCTTTGGGTAGTTAACTGGTAAAGTTGATCAATTATTTAGAGCATTTTTTGTTATGCTGCATCAAAGGGCCTTTGGGAGAGAGCAAATGCTTACAGTCTTACAGTCATTCACGCTCTCATGTCCACTTCTGACTCTGCATGCTCTCAATGCTGGTCTAATCAAAAAATACCACTGTTCTAACTTTATACACATATATATACACAGTGGTGTCATTTCTGAATTAACAATGAAGTCCAATACCGACAACTCAAGATCAGTTCAAGACACTGGTGTTTAACTGGTGTTAAATCCACCATCACAGCAACTCATTACAAAGAAAGTAAAGAGAAGTGTAGCTGTACATTTGACCAGTCGATTTTTATTAGTAACAGAAGAAAACTAAAAAACAACTTTCGTTGTTTCAAAATCCAACAGAACCTAAATAAGTCATTTTTCTTTCTTTTCTTTTTTTGCTTCTTTAAAGCCAAAAATGAAATTGTGAATGAACTCACAAAAAGGGTGTGTCATTCTATGTTTGTTATTAATAAGATTCTAAATCATTAGACCAAATCCAGCCAATACATTTGTGCTTTTAGCTAGCTTTTAGATATAGCTTTGGAACAGTATTCAGAAATGACTGCAAGACAAGAGAGGAAAAGAGGACTGGCACATAAATACTGAAGATTATGTCGCATGATGCTGGCAAAGCAAAAGGCTTTTTCTCAGGGAGGAGATTTTGCACTGAACGTGGATGAAACTGACTTGTGATGCACTTTTTTTTTGTGGAGGACAATCCTCTTCTCGCCGTGTCTGCAATCATTTCAGAACTTGGTTTCAAAGCAATAACTAAAGCTGGCTAGTAGCAAGAGTTCTACGCATGCTGGCTGGCCTTGACCTAATGACTCGAACCTCATCAGCAATAAACACAGGTTTCAGAAAAACAGGATTTCAAATAATCAGAATTGATTTATGAACATTCTTGAAACGTTGCAAAAATTGCAAATTTTTGTACGACCTTAAAAGCACAACCATAATATCAACCTAAACCTGATTTACCATCCAGGACCTTGCTTCCGATTAACAGCTCATTAGTGCAGAGTCACAAGCTGAACTGATAATTAGAGCAATCAGTGCACAAAACCATGTGTACAAATATCACCAAAAAAGATTTCTTATTGGATAAAACACAAAAAAAAAACAAACGACAGAGAATGTGTCGTGTGTAGTGTAGCGGCTCATGATTTCTTGATCGGTCCTGACTGAATTTCTATCAAACGTTCTTTTTTTTTTTTTTTACTCTGGTGCTCATTTTTCACTATTTAACTTTCAAAACATTTGAGGTCCGACTTCTGGCTGTGAAACCGTTTTATTTATTATTGATGATGCTTAATATAATTTAGTCATAATTTAGAAGACAAGGAGCCAAGAAGGAATTTCACAACTGTTGAAAGGGTAGTGCAAATACTTAACGCTAATGAGGCAATGAAAGAAAGCTGTCATTGCCAATTAGCATGACATCACATCTCAAAGAAGCAGACATCCACTGTAACGCTATAACCGTGTCGGCCATCTTTCCTCCTTCCTTCATGTTCGGGTTTTATCGTTTTACACTTGTGTTAGTCGTGTTATCAATTAATTATTCCCTCATAGTTCTTTACATCTCTTAATTATTTACTAGGTATAAAAAAAAAACCCAAATCTTTAGAAACCACTACTAAAGATATCTGAACTTCAAGGCACTTGCAAATTGCTAGACCTTTCAAGCGTGAAGCTGTTGTGGACCACGCCAGCACTCACGACACAGGATGAAATCTACCATGACAAGGGCAATGAAGCAAGACTTGCTGAGGTCTGCGCTAAACAGGAGAGATCCAACAATAGGAGTCATGCATTTTGGCATGTCGGGAACAATTGGAGGAATAAGCTGTTTGTTGAAAAAAGTTTGCGAGACATTTGGAGTTAATCAAGTTCTCAAAATGAGATTTAATATGCTGCTTTGCAAAAAAATAAAAAAAATAAAGCACTAGTAACCACACTGATGTGGAAATACAATGTTTTTTTCAGTAATTGGTGTGACAATGGGAGCGTTACCTTCTCTGCAGCTCTAAAATGTTTTAAAATAAAGGGTGACCATTGTAATGGAAAGTTCTTTTGGAGAATTAAAATGCCTAGGATTGAGGATGAAAACAAGGAACTCGAGAATTTGTGGAGCCAAACAATGTTTTCAAACATTTAACTGTATTCAGAGAGTCTGTGAGTCACAGCTACTTCTGTCTCTTAAGCTTACTTTAAAGTGTTTGGCATCTCTTTGTGGTGAATACCCTCCTGTGAAGGTGTGTGTAGTCTCTTAAAATATGGTCTACACTCCCCTGTGGGCCTTAGCAAAAACCCCAGGCAAAAAAAAAAAAAAAAAAAATCTTCCATTGACACTTGACTCATCTTAAACTACAGCTTAAAACTTGCCTGAGGTGAGCATCTTGAGCTACAAAGTGCCAAGTTGACTCAAAGTCTATAGTCATCCTATCCAAATACATGTACTCAGCCCCCAGGACCATGGTGTAGCAAACAACACAATACAACATGTGTAGATAAGAGCACTGAACAAAACTAGGATGCAAATGTTCGGGAAAAAAAAAAAAAGAACAAAAAGCCGCAGGTACAGCCAGAGCACTGTGTGTGAAGCACTCACCGTCGGCGGCCGCAGAGCCAGGGGCGCACACGCTCACGTTCTCTGAGCCGGTCTTAACTAAGAACGAAGAAGCAGGGCCAAACTCATCCTCCGACTCAGAGTCGGGGTCGGCCCGAGGCCCGCTGTTACCTAGCAACCTTCCCTGGCTCTCACTGGCTGCGTGGGCAGGGGGCGGGTAGAGGGAGGCAACAGGGGAGGAGGAGCCAGAGGAGCAATGAAGAGGTGGACCTGAGAATCACACACACACACAAACACACACACAAACACAGAAGAGAGAACTTAAAACAAAAAACGCATGTAACACATTACGTCACAAAAAGCATGCACATGCTCCGATGAATAAATGAATAAAATCTGTCTGTCTCGCTCGTCCATGAAGCCGTCATGCCATGAGAAGGCAGGATTTAAACGAGTGCTGGGGCTCACAGCCGGACACACATCCAGTCGTTTTGAAAAGAAACGGCAATCAGGGACGGGTGTTTCCTTTTTAATCACTTTGCAAGACAGAGAGACTTTGGTGATGCAAACTTTATGAGGAAACATTAAGAAATGACTAGTGAATATGATTACTACTTGACAGGAATGTCGTAGAAAAACAGAATGGTACATTTATTACATGAGAAAAACACAACATGGAGCAGGGCTGAGCTGTGACACCACAGACGAGCATTCAGTGTGATTCATTATGTCACAATTTGTTTTCGTGAGGTATCAAGGCTTCAGAAAAACACTTAAAAAAACTTTAAAAACACTAGAAGGTTTCTTTTCTATCTATCTATCTATCTATCTATCTATCTATCTATCTATCTATCTATCTATCTATCTATCTATCTATCTATTTACTTATTTGTTTTTCTTTTTCTTTCTTTCTTTCTTTCTTTCTTTCTTTCTTTCTTTCTTTCTTTCTTTCTATCTATCTATCTATCTATCTATCTATCTATCTATCTATCTATTTACTTGTTTGTTTTTCTTTTTCTTTCTTTCTTTCTTTCTTTCTTTCTTTCTTTCTTTCTTTCTTTCTTTCTTTCTTTCTTTCTTTCTATCTATCTATCTATCTATCTATCTATCTATCTATCTATCTATCTATCCATTTACTTATTTGTTTTTCTTTTTCTTTCTTTCTTTCTTTCTTTCTTTCTTTCTTTCTTTCTTTCTTTCTTTCTTTCTTTCTTTCTATCTATCTATCTATCTATCTATCTATCTATCTATCTATCTATCTATCTATCCATTTACTTATTTGTTTTTCTTTTTCTTTCTTTCTTTCTTTCTTTCTTTCTTTCTTTCTTTCTTTCTTTCTTTCTTTCTTTCTTTCTTTCTATCTATCTATCTATCCATTTACTTATTTGTTTTTCTTTCTTTCTTTCTTTCTTTCTTTCTTTCTTTCTTTCTATCTATCTATCTATCTATCTATCTATCTATCTATCTATCTATCTATCTATCTACTTATTGGTCTTTCTTTCTTTCTTTCTTTCTTTCTTTCTTTCTTTCTATCTATCTATCTATCTATCTATCTATCTATCTATCTATCTATCTATCCATTTACTTATTTGTTTTTCTTTTTCTTTCTTTCTTTCTTTCTTTCTTTCTTTCTTTCTTTCTTTCTATCTATCTATCTATCTATCTATCTATCTATCTATCTATCTATCTATCTATCTATCTATCCATTTACTTATTGGTCTTTCTTTCTTTCGTCCTTTCTTTCTTTCTTTCTTTCTTTCTTTCTTTCTTTCTTTCTTTCTTTCTTTCTTTCTATCTATCTATCTATCTATCTATCTATCTATCTATTTACTTATTGGTCTTTCTTTCTTTCTTTCTTTCTTTCTTTCTTTCTTTCTTTCTTTCTTTCTTTCTTTCTTTCTATCTATCTATCTATCTATCTATCTATCTATCTATCTATCTATCCATTTACTTATTTCTTTTTCTTTCTTTCTTTCTTTCTTTCTTTCTTTCTTTCTATCTATCTATCTATCTATCTATCTATCTATCTATCTATCTATCTATCTATCTATCTATCTATCTATCCATTTACTTATTGGTCTTTCTTTCTTTCTTTCTTTCTTTCTTTCTTTCTTTCTTTCTTTCTTTCTTTCTTTCTTTCTTTCTATCTATCTATCTATCTATCTATCTATCTATCTATCTATCTATTTACTTATTTGTTTTTCTTTTTCTTTCTTTCTTTCTTTCTTTCTTTCTTTCTTTCTTTCTATCTATCTATCTATCTATCTATCTATCTATCTATCTATCTATCTATCTATCTATTTTTGTGTGTTGTGATATTTAGCATTTTAACAATATCCACTTTTGTTTTAATTAACTTATTCTTTGCAGTAATTAGTGATATAAAAAGGTTTAATTATGGCATTTAGACACTTATTTGTTTATCAACAGTCAATATTTGAATGTGTTTTTTAAATAAATCCACTAACTTGCTATTAAATATACTTATGAACTGAAGCTATTTTCGTTTTTTGAACCAACGAGTCTAAGGAGCTACACGACGGTGACGCGCTTAAACTATTACAACCGGTACAGTTGTATTCATCCGTCAAGCATCATGAGGCGATCAGTGTTGCTTCCTCTCGTTTCACTGATTCAGTTTTAAATCGGCTTTTACTTTTTAGCTCCTTGCAGTCGACATGAAATACGGTATGTAAAGTTCATCCAAGCTCAAACATTGACTCAGAAGAAGTTTAGCTCATTAGTCTGCTTGTTTAATGTTCACATGCAGCATGATTACACAAACACCAGCACCACCAGCACCACCAACACCACGCTTTCATGCAACACAGCACAAAGACAAAAATAAAATGCCATTTGCATTATAATGGATCCTAGAATAAGAGCACTGCTAAAACAGAGGGAGACACCTGATGTGGTCTACTTTACAAGCGCCTGCTGCTTGTGCTTGAACAGAACACTGGTGCTTGGCTGCTTACGTGGGCTTTGAATTTCCACATTTAAGACTCATTGTCTTTTCGCTTCGTTTTGTCAGGGGGAGTTGAATCCCGGCGGTGGCCCCAATAAAGTGTGATTAACATCCAATGTTGTTCTCCCACATGCTGAAAAAATGAGCACTTAAGTAACATTACTGCAATGAGCTCTGCCTATCAGTCTAGTCTCATCAGCCATGCCTCGCCTAGCCACGTTAAAATAGAGCTAAAAAGGGAAATGTGCTTAACGATCGTGTGTGGATATGCAGAACACTAATAATTAAGACTCTGAGAAAAGCATCTCATCTGTATGGCGCTTCCTGTCATCACAGTGTGCACGGCCTTATGGGTCATAATCCTGTACAATAAAAGAATCTCATAAGACATTCACAGACAAATCACCTCGTTATGTGTGAAGGTGAAGAAACAGGAGCCACTCCTTTTCAAGCAGTTGGGGTGCTGCATTCGCCATGGCAACCTCACTGTAACCTGCCTTTCCCCCACGAGGCTGGGCCAAACACGTGGAGTCAAATGCCAAGGCGATTGGTACAAACAGCAGGAGCTGACCTGCTCTTTCACTTTCTCTGTATGTGCTTACATTACAAAATCCAGCTTCTGACAGACACCTACCTCACTGGCAAGTAAAGAGAAGCTGGATGAAGTTGTCCATAAGGAATACAGATACAGGCATTGGATCATGTCATGATTAATATTTTCAATCTATTCTGTTTCATCCCATATTTCACAAGGTCTTACGGGTCATAATCATGTACAGCGAACAAATCAAAATTAGACGTTCACAAATTCATGCCAAAAATCCTGTCATAATTAAAGCAGGCAAGTAAAGCAACCTTTTTCCTCACAATTAAATTCATCATTCAGTAATTATTTTTCACCTTGTGCTCAACTGTGCAAAACTCTTTAACTGCTTTAAGTAATGAACGCATTGTTTCTCGGCTCAGGACTGCAAATCGATGTCCTCTAAAAAAGTACTGAAAGTCATACGTAGCGGAGAGCGTTCCACATTTCCATACCTATGCACAGCTATGCAAAGAGAGCCGTTTGTCTTACAGGGAAAGGTCGGCCTGTGGCTGACTGTGCTTAATTAAGCCAGCCTACCGTAATTCATTCTCATCCGTTGCACTTACACAGGCACTGAGCCATAGAGGGGGATCAGTAAACAAAAAACTCACAGCTTGGATAAATCTGAGCAAAAAACTTCTTTTTGTTTGATTGAAGTTGACTGTTTTGCCCTTTACTTGTTGTTTGGAGTCAAAGCTGGATTGGTTCAGACCGCAGCATCAGCACACACACACACACACACAAAGTGTGTGCTCTTGCATCCTCTCCAGACTCCAGACGGTCTCTCTCTCTCCTGGGACGTGGCCTTTCAGCCTGGTTGCGACAGCAATGCTCCACAGATCCTGAACTCAGCAGGCCACCCACGTTAGCAAAGAAGCGGTTTCTGCTCCGAAATCACCTCATTATGCGAGAAGGTGAAGAAACAGAAGCCACTAATTTTCAAGTAGGTTGAGGTGCTGCATTCGCCATGGCAACCTCACTGTAACCTGCCTTTCCCCCACGGGGCTGGGCCAAACACGTGGAGTCAAATGCCAAGGCGATTGGTACAAACAGCAGGAGCTGACCCGCTCTTTCACTTTCTCTGTACGACAGACACCTTCCTCACTGGCAAGTAAAGAAAAGCTGGTTAAAGTTGTTTTGAAGTTTTTCATGGTAGATAAAGCTACAGATCATGGCATGAGAAACAGATTCTTAAGCTCAGGATTCTGCAAATGATTCAGATAAACCAATAAATTTATTTGGCATTTGGAAGACGCCCTTATCCAGAGTGACTTACAATTTAATATCATTTTTTTAAAAAGAGCAATTGAGGGTTAGGGACCTTGCTCAGGGGCCCAGCAGTGGCAGCTTGGTAGACCTGGGATTCAAGCTCACAAGCTTCCAATCAGCAGCCCAACAGCTTAAACACCAAGCTACCATATCCCAACACTCTGGATACTCTGTTACTAACAACAACATGTAAACACAGTGTTTAGACCTGTTAGACCGAAAGATTTTGAACATATTCCCATATGCACTAACAACTGCAATCCTAAAATATAACCGCAAGCAACTACTAAGGGGCCGAGCATATTCTGGCCCCGCCCCTCAGCAGAGACCAGAAGCCACCGAGACCATTAATGTTGTTCCCCTAAGAGATCTGAAGGCAAAATGTCAAGATTTTAGAAGTCTTCTAAAGTTACAAACGAGCTCAACGATTGTTCCTGAGCATTATATCATGCTGCTAAATGTGTGTGCCAAGTTGGGTGCAATCAAAAAACACATAAAAGTGTTGCTGAGAAATGGCCTCATTTCCTGTTTGGCAGTTACAAGTTGGTTTCACGATGCAGTGGTCCAAAAATGTCATGACTGGTCAAAATTTGGAGGGAATCAACAGAAAAAGAATGGAAAGTTTAAGTCATAATAATAACAATAATAATAATAAAAACAATGAGAAGAAGAAGATGAAGAAGAAGAAGAAGAAGAAAGCATATACTATATACTAATATACTAATAGAGCCTGGCCCCATAAAACGGAAATAAATTCACAACAGGGTGTTTATGAATCACGGATTCTCGGTCCTGAATTAGCACAAAGGAGTGAAAATGATCTGGTTTGTGCGCACAAAGTGGTTTTAGCAACAAAAATGAGCTACTGAGTAAACCAGGAGTCACATAATAATTCTAAAAAAAAAAATGCATTTTCGCTGGCAGGTTTGCAGTCTGGATGTGCCGGCGCTCAGCCTCAGCAGGCTTTCTAAAGAATGCATGTTGCATATGCATGAAAACTGAGCTCGGTGCTGCATTTTAACAGCTAAACACATTCTGTCCAGCTTGTGTGCAGTGAAATGGCTCTGGCAATGAAAATATGGCTGATCAAAGCTGGTTGGCACATAGATTTATACTCCAATATCTAATCCCTGAAATTGGTATGTGCTTTATTACTATGAATAATTAAACCCTCCTTAAGTTGCATGTGAAATGTCTGAATACAGGATGTCTGGTGTTGGCTAACTGCATCGTTACTGCCTCTCACTCCCAGCTCTGCTGAGTTCTGCATATAATATAAAACTCCCTGATGTGCTCTGCTCGTCGTCCTGTCGTCTCTATAAACAAAAAGCCAGGTGTTTATCTGGCCTCAGATTCCAGAGCCGTCTGTGAAATATACCTCTGCACATTTCTTACAAAGGTGTGTGCAGATGTAAGATGGCATAGATATGTAATTTCCTACTGAAGAGGAGCATTATCAGTTTGTTCAAGGATGTTTAAGCCCAGGGAGTGTTCTAAAAATGGCACTTTTGCAGCAGACAAGCAAAGCGTCAGGGAAAAAAAAAAACCAAAACAAATATCTCAGCATCTCACCTTAAAGTTGGCAAGGACATTGGATGTAAAACACAGAAGCGGTACAGATAAATAACAACTACACAGACTCCCAACCACTGAGTGCGTATAATAGATCTGCTCTCCAACTGCCTTCGAGCGCTACGATTGCCTTCAGAACATCAAAAGTTGCAAAACTAAGGCCTAGCAAAGCTCACATCACCAGAGGCTGGTCGAACACAAACTCAGAAGCTTATGTGAGTCATTCAGATTGGGAATTCAATCTGGACTGTTAAGTAGCTTTTACACCAGCCCTAACCATCTATTTTCTCACAAGCGGAAAATAGAAAGTCGATATGGAAGAGCATGAGAGGCAACGTAACTGAACAGCAGCGGCTTTAATCTGTTGAATATATGAAAATTCAGCACTGCCCACAATCATGCCACAGTGGCTTGAACATTTATAACATGATAAAGGAGATAAACAACAAAGCAACAAATACACAGATTCCCACAGAAACATCAGTGTTAACTCAGTGCTCATTGAGTTCAGCTTCTGCCCAGGGATTAGCATGGGATTTTTGCTAGCCATTCATAAATTCCTTGGGCTGCATTGTAGTTACGATAGTGATTACAGTTAGTTGTGATGGGGAAAAATGAATACAAATGACATCGGGCAGACGACTAGTCGTATTTTTTTTTCCCTATTCGTTTTTTTTAAGTATGCAATGCCCTACTTCTTTCTTTCTAATACCAAACATGTAAAACAGAAACCTGTAAACCTGAAAAAAAGGACTACACTTGTTTCTGGGTTGTTCGTACTTTCAACTAGACAATGTACAATGGCTATAAAAAGTCTACATGCATGTGTTTTTTTATGATGCAAAACAAATAAAGCCAAGGGGAAAAAATCATGTTTTAATTACAAAGTGTAAAAATGAAGTGATAAACAAACAAACATTTTCGGGAACTGTTTGCATATGTATGCACACCCCAAAACTAATACTTTTTTGAAGTACCTCTTAGTGGGTTTTCTTCCATCGCTCAGTGTTTTTGGATTAGAGTCTATCGGCATGGCCCATCTTGACTTTGCAATGTTTTCCCACTCTTTCTTGCAAAAACATTTTAGATCCATCAAATTGTGCAGGTGTCTCCTGTGCACAGCCTGCTTCAGGTCATCCCACACATTTTTAGTTGGATTCAGGACTGGGCTCTGGTGAGATCATTCAAAAAACACTGATCTTCAAAATCACTGATCTTCAAAGCTATTCCTTTGTTGATTTGGATGTATGCTTTGGGTCATTGTCGTGCTGAAATGTGAAATTCCTTTTCATCTTCAGCTTACTAGCAGAAACCAGAAAGGTTTTGCACTAAATTCGACCGGTGTTTGTAGTTATTCATGATTTTCTCCACCTTGATAAAAGCTCCAGTTCTGGCTAAAGAAAAGCAGCTCTAAAGCACAATGCCGCCACCACCGTGCTTCGCTGGAGCCATGCTGCTCTTTTGTTGATTTGCTAAGTGATGTAGTACGTTCTTGTCTTCTTTTGGCTGGACATCCTGTTGTTGGTGATTTCAGTGTGCTACTCCATTTTCTAGATTTGTTGATAATGGATGTCCCTGTTCCATGATATATCTAATGTTTTAGGAATTATTTTGTACCCCTCTCCTGGTTGAGACCTTTTAAGCTCTTAGCAGACCATGGCTTCAGTAGTCAGATGAATCCAAAAAGATGTAAAGATACTCCTACAGGAACAGCTAATATTTATTTCATTGATGAAAGCTGTATTATTACTTTTCAACATGGAGTTAACTGTGATTGGTTCATTCTGAACACAGCCTCATTCCCAATTCTAGAAGGGTTATGTAACTGGATTGTTTTTGATTAACTTTTTTAATTTCTCCTATTTTTTTCTCCAAAAACGTTTTTTTTTTTCTTCTCCTGTTTCTGATTGTAATTTGAATGTAACTGAATCTGTGCACATGGCAATTTCACAGAGAAGTTGGATAATGTTCTGACATAATTTATCTACTTTTGTACAAAAACATTCATATAAAATAATAAAGTCTACAAAGAAAAATATTATCAAAAACAAAAATAACAAGCAATACAAGCAATTACAATCAAACCAATTCTCAGTTTTACTTGAATTTTATTTTCCTACAGCAGTACCTCCACAATCTCAAAACATTCCCCAAACCTGACAATTTCATATGAAAATAAGTGTAATGTAGTGTAGAAATACTCAGTATGAACAAATGTAACCGTAGGACTTTCTTATAATCGGATACAGCCAAACTGCACTTTCTGCCTAATTCCTACACCATTATCTCATTATTATAATAATACAGTACACTTATTTTCATACAAAATTGTCTCACATTCATTGGTCTTACAATGGTCTCAAATTCATCGAATTGAGCATTTTAAAAGTACATTATAGATCGTTTCATGTAAAACTGCATCTTATTTTTTGTGGCATTTTCGTAATGAGGATATATAATGGTACAGGAATTAGGCAGAATGTGAAAACTAAAATAAGAAACTAGTGACTAAAAATACAGCTTTTTTAAAATTGTTAGCTGGATGAAATGTAGGCACACATAAAATGTGTGGAAATCCATCTAGAAACTATTTAGCGGCTACTCATTTCATATTTGACAGCTTTTTAACACAATTATAGTACAGTGTCCCTGCTGCTGAGCACTCGTCTGGGTTCATTCAGCCATGTCAGAGGCAGCTCCAATATGAATGGAGTGGGTGTGGCTAACTTTTAGGGCACCTCCCACTACAGAATCACTTGACAAATAGAGATTATAGCTGAATGCCTTCTTCTAGACTAATTCCCAAATAAATAAATAAATAAATGAATGAATAAATAAAATTTAAAAAGGGCCAAAATTCATTGGCCACAAAATTCATTCAAGTAAATTAAGATTGCTTATGAATAAAAGGTAAAATAAGATAAAAATGAAAATATATCATATTAAATATATTTAATATATATGTATTAAAGCAGTAAGTGTAAATCAGAAATAATCTTTTTTTTATTTATTTTTATTTGATTTTTATTTCATGCATTTGCTAAATATTTTAACATTTTGGTATTTTTTGTGATGTGCTGGTGGAATTTATTATTTAGATTTTTTTAAAAATATTTTTTAAATTATAATTTGCATAATTTTATTTCAATCTTCTGGCGCAAAATGAATTTACCAGGCATCTATACTTCACTAATATCACACAGGTTTTAAGTGCTTCAAGCATTCTGAAAAATCTATGTATAAATAATGGTTATTATATAGTTAAGCCTGAGGTTATACTTACTTTTATCTATTCTTGCACACACATAAATACATGTTGCTGTGCATATCCTGGATTCTTTCATCCTTGTGTACATTCAGAGACGTTAATGCAGTGTGCGCAATGGTTCTGTATGCCGTACACTGCAATTATCAATGTCTGGATAAATTGTACGTCAAAAAGCTATCCCAGTTGTATAATGTACATGTGAATACTCAGTAGGAACTCAAACACAATAAAATAAAAATAAAATGACAAATAAAGGTTATGTAAGCCAGTTTGAACAAGTGCACCAAAAGCCTCAATCATCAAACGACCTGTGCTGTGAACATACCCAGGTTTACTGAAGTTTAGCACTGTGTCAAAGCCCTGAAACCTTTTCCAAAAATTCAGAGCTGTCAAGCCTGCTTTTCTGCGCTAAACTTGCTTAGCAGCAGTCCTGTGTGAGATTAAGGGTGGCATAGCCCTCTCCATCAGCTCCTCTGGCTTGGATTTACTCTCACAGGGTCATGGCATGAAAGTGCTAAAATGTCCTGCGTGACAACAACATCTGTCTCTCACAGCAGCCTCTGAGCACAAAGCCCTATCCAGGCTGTGTTCTGCTCATAAGAGAAAACTGCGCTACGAAATACATTTTCCTCATAGATCCCATTCACAGTGCTCCTGTGTGGCTTTTGCTCAAAAGTTTCTACATGAATCAGTAATATCATACCATTATGTTTAGCAAATAATGTGCCTCTTTGCGTCAATACACATTGCATTACTTCTTAATGTTGGCTTTAAATCTGCTAGACTGAAACGTCAAGGCTAATCACCATGTATCTTGAGCAGAGTCTAAACAATGAAGCACCTCATTTCTAGTCCAAGCTTCTCTGTTCGCTCCCTCATGGCCTGTATGTCAAGACCAGAGACCACACACATATTAGAAGGAAGTTTGGAAATGGCTCTCCAAATGGAACATCATTGGAAAAGTCATAAATTTTCCCTGACAAAGCCATCTAACAGCAAGCAATCAATATAGCAATATTCGAGTGGCAGTATAATATATGAGAAAGTCCAGAACAAATGGTGAGTACTCAAAGACTGGCTTTTATAGACATCAATGTAGTGGGAAAAAAAATTCAAATTGCAATCCCTCTATAATGATATATCGTTTAAGAAGCATAAAGGTAAAAGCTTAGTTTGAAACCAGCCAACTGCATAGCTCACACAATGGAGCACAAAAGAAATGTTACAAAGGCCACTAATACAGTATGAGCTGCCTAGCATACATTTAACACAGAGTCGTGTAGACGGAGCTTTGTGAATAGATTAGTTCTGAGATTTCTGGAAGTGGAGGCAGCTGAAATTGGTCTTTAATAAATTTCTGTAGTAGTGTCTGTTTGACATGGGTAGTTTGTTAGTTAGTCATAAAATTACACTAATTAATATTTAGTGAGGGCGACATAGTGGCTTAGTGGTTAGGCTGTTTGCCCTCCATGGGGGTTGGGGGTTTGATTCCTGTCTCTGCACTGCTTAAATCTTCTCCCTGTGGGTTTCTTCTGGGTACTATTTCTTCTGGTTTCCTCCCCAAGTCCAAAGACATGTGATGTAGGCTGACTGGCAAAGTAGTGTGGGAATGAGTGTGTTATTCTGCTGTGTGATGAGCTGTCACTCCCTCCATGGTGTCCCCCGCTTTGCGCCATGAGTCCCCTGGGAGAGGCTCCAGGCAGTATCGGTCGGATAAGTGGTAGAGAAAACGGATGGGATGGATGGAATCATCAGTGTGTATTCTTCAAAATCACACCTGTGTGCTGCTGTAGTATATCTTTACTACAGTGAGACACTGAGTGATCAGAAGCTGTGTGAAACATTTCTGATAGGATCTAAAACTCAACGTAGTCCACTACTGTTTTATTACAAAAATTACGGAAAGCTAATAAAAAAACTGACCTAAACTAATCACTACATTTATTATACAATAATATATTATTTAAGTTGTGACAGACTAATGTCTCATCCATAGTGTATTCCTGACTCATGCAGGATTCCTGGGATTGGCCTAGATCCACAATATCTTGACCAGGATGAGCGGAACATGAAGACGACGGAATTATTTAAAACTGAAACAGATATATTTTTAAGACATATCTAAATATTCGGTTTAGTCAAGAGCTGCACAATATCGATAAAACAAGTTGAAACATGTTTCATTTTTGAAACTTACGTTTTATTTTTAACAGCCATGAAGCATGTAAGTCATTGAATGCTCTTCAATGTGTTATCACATTCAGAAAGCTATTGCTTTCTGTAAATAGCAATGAAATTATTTTATTGATATTGATACCCCACTGTAAAGCCACATGAGTATAAGAGTTGCTCAGGAAGCAGGATGTGGCAACTGATTAATAATCTCTGAGAAGAAGAGGGGCTATTAGTTTTGCTACTGCATTAGGGGCATCCCAGATCTCTAAGTGATGATCCCTTCATCCTACATCCTTCAGCCTAGAACCAGGAAATGAATTAAAGTCTGCCGTTTTTAGGTAGGTATCAATTCTTTAAATGTACTAGAAGAAATCGAGGAACAGGTGGATAGAATGTTACTAGATTGACGATACACTGGTGCGTCCTACATAGAAGTCTTCTTTATTGTAGTGCATAATATAAGCACACAATCTTGTCCACAATCAAAATAAAAAACAATTCCAATAGATAGTATGATGATAGGAACATTTTAGTCATTTGAATTCAATAAACAATAAGTGCAAATAAAACCCTTCATTAAAAGCACATTTCAATCTGCCTTGCTTTAAAAAGTCAGATGAGAAATAAAACGCTGTTCGGACATCATCAACATGTGATGTACATGTGTAATAATGATGAAGGTTAATTCAGTGTTTAAATCAGTGTTCTGTAGATGAAGATCCATTATATAGTCGGCATAACACATGCGACGCTTCGGCGAGCGAGGATTTCTCATTTGGCAAATATGTTTGTTTTCTGTTCCTGCTGTCCTCGTTCTCTTTCCTCGCTCTGAGGGAGGAGCTAAGAGGAAATGAAGGGAAGCAAGGAAAGAAAATGAAGAAGTGCAATTAAAGAAATGAGAATCAGCGGTTGTTTTTCCTCAACCCATATTCTGACATATCCTGCCTCCTGTGCTAGTTCCTGCTTCCAAGCACAGGGATTTAGAAGCCAGGCAGAGAAAAACAGAGGCAGATCTCCAGGAAAATATGCAATGTTTGTGACACGATTTTTTTTTTTCACAGTTTCTACCGCGATGTACATGACTTCTGGAATGTTTGATCAGCTGACTGCAGTCTAGTTAAACTAAGCTTTCCTGGTATAGTGATGAATAACAGAATACTTGTTGAGAAAGAGAGCAGCTGCTGAAATTCAGACAGTTTGTAGTAACGGACTCACGCTACTGGACCCTGTGAGAGTAGGCGAACTGATATAACAGGCTTTCTCTGTCAGTCTTCTCTAGACATTCTGCCTTTCCTCGATCTCTTCCTAATCCCTTCTTCTGCCAGTTCTATTTTTTCAGCATGCCATCAGTGCATCATCAAGCTGAAAGGCTCCATCTGCTTGGCCTAACAGTAGTGGCTCTTTTTTGGAAGTCCTGACTGAAATCAAAAGAGCTCCGAAATGGGGCTTAATTTTTTTCCCCCCTGAAAACCAGGGCACAAATACGCCAAATGTTCTGTGGTTTAAGAACTAACACGGTACTGCGAGACGAGACAGAGACAAAGAGATGAAGCAACAATTCCAATACGGACAACGCCTCCAAATGAAAATATGACTAAACCTTCTGGGAATTTATGAAAAGGTTATTCAATAACAATCTGTACGATGCAGGACTTCAGACCAGTGAAAGTGACAGGAAATCAAAGGACGGTTAACATGTCCCAGTATAGAACGATAAACCAATACGAATTATAATCTTATGCATAGGCAAATATCACAGTGTGGGATATTTATTACACAGAACATTCTGGGTCAGTTCTACTGTGATAAAACCACTCAATGTCAAGTTTGATATCAAACTGTGTATTCGTTTGATCTTTCTCCATGTCATCTATCCGTGTTTACACTCTGCTCGTCTGACAGGACCAGGCTGACACAGTGCAAAAATCCTTTCTGAGATAGTCCATTCAAACATCAGGTTCAGGGGTGCTCTTTGTTCTAGGATCAGAAGAGCGCCATCATGTCTCTCATTCTCTCTCTCTCTCTTGTTCTAACGGGGGACATTATATCATGGGATTGGGGATTATGATAATAAAATATTAATAGGGTGCCATCACATTGCAACGTGCAGGTGCCAATACTTTTTTCCCCACAGTCACCATTATTAATTACAGTAACAACTGTCAGACTGGAAGCTGCAAGTGTTTCATTCTTTATGCTTGTACGTGTTTTTTTCATAATATAATATAATATAATATAATATAATATAATATAATATAATATAATATAATATAATATAATATAATATAATATAATATAATATAATATAATATAATATAATATAATATAATATAAGAACAGCTAAAATAGTTTCATGTCATACAGTCAGGAGTCCTTTCGCAACAAGGTTCCAGGAAGTGAGTTCGTGATATTACAATACTATAAATATGATATAAAGTTTATTGATATCACTATATTTAGCATGTGCATGTGTTTAATCATTCACTATCATCTCTTTGAAAATGTGAAGCTGTAAGCTCATTCTGTGACATACCCCAAACCTATTAGCTTGTGTCATTATCTTGTGGTGAAATTTCACACTGTTCCAGTCCTATTCTCTTTGTTTTGTGCCTCTGTCTCCTCTGGGTATGATAGCGGTGTCTTAGCACTGGCTCTGTTCCGTGTGGGAGTACTTCTCCTCCCCCTCGTGTTGAAAGAGTGTCTCTTCTCTCTTGGCGAGTGCCCTAAAAACAAGCCTCTAATCGCCTTCACGCCCACTCCGCTCAACTCTCTACAACACAGGGGCCGGGCCGCGTTAATCAGTTCAAAACACGCATCCTTCCTTCCTCTGCTGTCAGCTGCCACAGGAGCAGAGATCCGAACCCCAGAGATCTCAATAATGCAAATAGCGCATAATTATGGACTTTTTTCCTCCCAATGTGTCTTCCATTGCTCGACGGCCGCTTGTGCGCCGCATGCGAATTTGTAATGAGTAAAGGAATTCACAGCTTTTCTGCAGTTAAAATGAGTTCGGAGACAAGGTAAAAACTAAACTTGAAGTATTTGGGAGGAACTGAAGTGAAGCGGCACAACAGGACTGGACGTGGTTAGCCTGGAGCAGCGCAGAGTGAGGATTGCACCATCGCAGTATCCTTGGCTTAATCAAATGCTTTAACACACCCTGCAGACTTTGCATCAAAGGCATGCGAGTCACTACCTTGTTGCGTATAGAAGAGAAAAGTTTTCTCTGTATAACCCTTGTGCTAGCAAAACCTAATTGAACCATGCTGTGCATTTCCCTCCTCAGCACAAGGGGATGTGTAAGAGTGGAATTAAATGCTACACATGTATCACAGGCATGCTTTGCTTTCTAAGCATCTGTGTTTGGCTCTGAACATCTGATAACAAGAGCAATCTTGGCCTGCTGCAGCTGGTTAAGCCACCATCGGGGAGAGGCTATTGATCTAGCCATTGTGTATTTGTGCCGAGTCTATCACAAAAGCAACGACAAAAGCAACCCTTTCGCGTAGCTTTGTGCCAACAAATTACGACAATAACACTCCAACCTATATTATCAGCATTGCTCAATGAGAAAAATGAGGTTGCTTTAAGTACTTTAGCAACCGATAAAGGTTTACTATCAGTGAAAGGAGATAATAAGGAGCTTCCTTCTGTACAGTTTTGTGTGAAACATCACTGTAAGAAGCTAGTTATCTCTGAGCTCTTTGGATGGATGTAAAGCTCCTGTACAAATATCAAAATTTACCACATTTGGAAAGTGACACATTCTATGTCATGGTCTTCAAACAGGAAAAGGCGGGGGGGGGAAACAATACGATAACAGGATTCATGGCAGAAACAGAATCTGTAATCTCATCCAACGTCCCTTGTCTAACGGCTCGCCTTTGATTTATACGCAATTCGCATTGGGTTCGTTCCTGGAGCTGCTAATGAGAGCTACTGCGCTGACTCATTACTGATAGTTGTGCCAGTTCGTTTATTCCTTATCAGGCGTTTGTTGATGAGTCTTGGGCAAAGCCATCTTTACTAGTCAGCACAAAAACAGCCGTGTCTCTCAGTGATAATGGAAAAGAGGCAGAGGCTGCGCTTGTTCGCTCGCTCACTGCAAAGCTTTTTCACAGCTTCCTTCACTCAGGACAGGCCGCTGGCACAGATCATGTGTAACCTGTAAAAACTGAGCAATCCATACAGCTGAGAGATGAAACTACTTTCCACAAGGCAACGGTGCTACTTTTTGTCCTCTGGAGGAGAATGGAGAAAAATAAGAGGGAATATATGAACGGCCTACACCACAGCGGCGGCCATTTTCTTTTATACGTGCCTGGCTGGAGTTACACTTGTCCAGCTTTTAAAAAATGGATAAAAAGGTTGAAACTTTTCCATACTTTAGGAAGAGTTTATAAAACACTGGAAATAAACAATAATGGGGAAAAAATCTCTCTTGTGCTATATGCTAATCGAGCTATTCTATGCTAGCGAGCAACTGCACTACAACCCATACAAAACCTGAAAGCAATAAAATGGTGACATTTATAGAAAAAAGGTGATTCCAAAAACATATAAAACTGAAAACAAACTCTAAATAACACACCCCAGTACTAGTGCTAGTTTAAATTGTTTCTGGTCTAGAAAACAAAGATGGCTGCTGTTTAGCTGACTAGCTCCAGCCTCTGTAATATCTGTTCTGCATAATCAGCCTACCACAGAAGCAGCACAATGTAGTCTAGAGATTAGCTTCATTGACAACGCTATCAGCATTCAGTGACTATTTCAGAGCTGAGGTAACACATTAATCATGCTTCCTCTCAAATCTGTTCCTTTCATTTGCAGAGGGAGAATACATTTCTTATCATTACAGCTATTTTTTTCTGTAAAGTGCTACTAACAATTATCCAGGAGGATGGAAGTGCAAGAGAGAGGACTAACAAAGCTCAATTTTCTTTTGATCTGCAATTAATTATCACGTTTTTATTATTCTAATGTTATCTTTATTTCGCTTGGTGATATCGTATTTGCATTCATTTTCACTCAAAGTTCAAAATAAAAAAAAAAAAAAAGTTCATTGCATTTATGAAAACTAGGTTGTGTTACTTGCAAATACTACACACGAAGTGTTGTGTCAGATTACTTGACTTTGGCATCCTCGAAATCCTTGTTTCTACATTTATAGTCTCCATCAATCAAAACCAGACAAGTCGCTCTGGGGTTCACAGGATGAATACGAGCAGGCGGAGGTGACAGCGGGTTTAGACGACACAGAGTAACAAGAAATAGAAGGGGGAGGGAAAAAAAGAGCATCGCATTTTTATTTGTTTGTGCTACCTGTAGCAATTATGCTATAATGAAAGTAGAGCTATTTCTATAGCCAAAGGCAAAGAGCCGCTTTAAGCCGAGGCAATTTAATAACAGCACAAGCGAAGAGGACTTCCGTGTGGGATCTGCTGTAAAAAAAAAAAGCCTGCTCCGTTCACTCTAATGCTTAATTCATCTACAGCTCCAAATATTGCACTGTTTCTGATATTTGATTCTGTAGCCCACTTCATGTTTCATATCCACTATCAGAGAGTGAAGGACTGTATTTGTCATGCATAATCGCACATGCATAAAGCTGAATGACACAGATTTTGATATCAGCCTAATAAAATGTAATTACAGTAATTTCCAGCATTCTGATATGTAGGAATGAGTTAGCTGGATTTTGGATGGAGCTTTTTTTTTTAAGAAAACAATATACAGAATACAGCAAAAGGCATTTGTTCTATTATTTTTGCAACTCGTTTTAAACATTTTGAATGAAAATAGTCTAACGTCTAAATACAATGTGTTTCACAGGGGAAAATCAGACAAGTCTCTTTAATGTAATCACTTAAATTACATTGATATTATAAGTACGTATACAGAATGAAGTCTGCTCAGCACCTAGCAACACACCGCCAATAGACTAATAATAGACAGAATGATATTTTAGGTTCAGTGCTCGGTAAACTGTCATACTTTGGGGTTAATGGTAGTGGCTCCAAAGGTAGTGTGGTCCAGTGTGGTTTTATGGTGCGTGTATGTGTGTGTGTGTGTGTGGTAGTGGCGGCACACGTTCAGGCCCAGAAGGGTGGTTTTGGAGTGTAGCCACTCTAGCAGACCTGCATTGTTCAAAGAAGCCTTCAAATCCATAATAATGAGCTTTCAAATGAGCCTGAGCTAACTCGGCTAATCCTCCATCTGAGGAACAGCTTCAGCCAAAGACCAGCAAGCAAATAAATAAAAACATGTCGCGTACAGAAAAAAAAGGCAGAACATAAGCGTGATTAATAGAAACCAAAGTCAGCAGTTCTCTGGTGGCTGCACAGAAGTAATGCCCAGGCCTGAGTGCAAGCGTGACTAGTTTTTCTTATTTTTTTCCCCTCTTTTTTTTCACTCCCCGACGGCGAAGTGAGGAATCAGTTGTGAACTTGACTGACTAATGTGTCTTAAATGCTCTAACTTTCTTCAAAAATGATACTTTTAGTTTGTTCTAGTTCACAAATACACTCATGAGGCACCCCACAGTCATTTTACTCGTTTTATTTTACATAATAGCATTTATAAGTATATTTAAGATAAGTACGAGATAATAAGTAGGTGCATATTAATCAGCTATTTGTTCAGCTTTATTTTTTAGTATTAGATACACTAGAAATATATTAACTTTACTAAATATATAAAACTTACAGTATATCAGCTCCATGTTACATTGTGTATTAACTTTTTATCTACTTACAATATATTTGTATTCAACATTCATTCATTCACTCACTCACTCACTTACTCAACCATCCATCCATCTATCCATCCACTCACTCACTTATCCATCCATCCATCCATCCCCTCATTTGTCCATCCTATTACTCATTCATTCATTCATTCATTCATCCTTCCATTCATCTACCCATCCACTCACTCACTCATCCATCCATCCATCCACCCACTCACTCATCCATCCATCCATCCATCCACCCACTCACTAATCCATCCATCCATCCCCTCATTTGTCCATCCTATTACTCATTCATTCATTCATTCATTCATTCATTCATTCATTCATTCATCCATTCATCCTTCCATTCATCTACCCATCCACTCACTCATTCATTCATTCATCCTTCCATCCATCCATCCATCCCCTCACTCATCCATCCATCCATCCCCTCACTCACTCACTCATCCATCCATCCATCCATCCATCCATCCATCCATGCCCTCACTCATCCATCCATCCATCCATCCCTTCCTTCATTCACTTATACTCATATTGAGTAAATCTTACAATTTTTGATTTATTAATAAAGGGTGCCTTCATATTTAGTGCCATTTATAGTTCTATTCATTGCTGTAGAAAAAAAAAAAAACCTGTTAATTCCTGTTATCAGTTCTGCTCTCACATCTCACATCACAGCCTCCTTTATTAACTTGATGTCAACAACACTATTTAAAAAAAACAAACAAACAGACAAATAAACTCTTTCTTGTGGAAAACTTCACTATTTCATTTTCCAAACAAAAATCTCACAGGTTTTTATAAATCATTAATTACTCGTCTTAGATCGTGTGGAGAATCTGATTGAATGATCTGTTACTATACAGTAATGTACAAGAACAACACATAAACATAAACCTCTGAGAATTCAGCATCTCTGTGGAATAAACATGCTTAACATATAGTACCGTCTAAGAATGAGCTAAAATATACTATATTTTTGTTCAGAATGAAAGAAAGGCTTTAAGATATCCAATTTCTCACACAAATACCTCCTTAGAGCTGCATGTAATAAACAATGTCTATAATTAAACAAAAGAAATCTTGCCTCAGAGCTGTCTGTGTCAAATGTAGTACTGTGTAGCTCACCATAACACAACACGTGCCCACAGGGAACTGACGTAAATAACGTCCTTCTAAAAAAATATACAAAATGACTTCTTATATTGCAAAAATAAAACAAGCAACGTTTAGAGAGGAAACATTAAAGGCCTCATGTTACCCACAATACAATCTAATCTGCTAATCGAAGCAATGGCCACGGCTTCATTGAGTCTCTGATCATATTTCGCATCTATCAGCTAAATTTAGTTTGGTGAAGGGAAAAAAATAAAAGGTAACTACCACAGCACAGTGTATAATATGAAGCACATGTGTAAGGAATAAATATTTTCCTGTTTTAATTGGCAAAAAAATAAAGAAATCTGCAATGAAGCGGCGTGTCTTGTTTCACTATCATGCTGGATACACGTTTTCCATCGCTCGTGTTCGGAAAGAAGGTCGCCCAACTCATTTCATGCAGATTGAGAATTGGCACAAGCAGCCACGGTCCTCCACGAGATCTGCAGAAATCAATTTCCTCAATCAGAGCGTTTGAGGGAAAATTCATCTATGCAAAATGGTCGCTCCTTCCATCTCGTCTCTTTGCTGCTCCAAGGTCAGTTCCTGTAACCTCATCCTTCTGTGCAGCTGTGCAACACGGCACTGAATCTAGTCCTAACTTCACGCCATGGACTCCTGATAGTCGGTCGCAAGACTCGGGGGGGGGGGGGGGCAGCTCAAAGGACGAGGAGTGAGTGACGGGGGCAATGCAACAGTATAAATATGGAGCGAGCTTCAAAAGCATCGCTCCAAATATCAAAAGCTTCAGGTGGGTGTGGATGCTGAGGGGGAATAATGCGTTCTGTTCTGGTGACAAACAAGCCGCTCCAAAAAGCTTCTTAAAGCAACACAAATGAGCTTGTCCTCCATTATCAAGGGCCTTTCCTCAGAACATGCAAAGGAATCACAGAGAATGGGTTTTCTGAAAAGAGTTGTTGTTCATTCAGGACAGTGGAGATGTGGTAGCTTAGTGGTTAAGGTATTGGATCAGATGGTTGAGAGTCCGAATCCCAGGTCCTCCAAGCGTCCCCAGAGCAAGGCCCTTAACCGTCAATTGCTCAGTTGTATAAAATGAGATAAACTGTAAGTTGCTGGCATCTGGCATCTGCCTAATGCCAGAAATGTAAACGTGCCAGAAATATAAATGTAAATGAGTTACACACAAGATATCATCACAGTACACAAGACTATAATAAGTAAGCAAAGCGCATACTTACTATACAGGACAACAGAACAATATGATAAGGAAGAAACCTGTGGAAACTATTCTCTCATGCAATTTGGGTTGAATAACCGATAGAGGTATAGCATCAAGATTTTACGTAAATCATGGCTTATAGAAGCACAATAGAGTTGTCTCTGAGTGCATAATACACATACACACACTCAAAAAGTAACGCTGTCATTTTAAAGTGCAGGTTGGTAGCGAAGTTAAAAAGGAAATATGGACGTGTGATGCAACAAGAGGGAACAACGAGGCAAATGCAAAAAAATTGTTTTAAAAGAAACTGACCCAATAAGTGAAATAAAGTGACACTATCTAAAAACTCACTGGCACTATACTGTAATAGCAACACCTGTCCATCTGCTCATTACTGCGGTCATACAATCAGCCAATCATGTGACAACACAGCAATGGATCAACTCATACACATACAGGTCTAGAGCTTTGTTCATATCAGACATCAGAAAGGAAGCTCTGCGATCATGACATGCCAGACAGCTGATTTGAGTATTTCAGAAATGTCTGATCTCCTGAGAGTCACACATAACAGTTTATAGACGTTCTACGTAATCATGTGGTGAGAAAAACATCCAGTGAGCACTAATTCTGCAGGCATAAATGATTTAAGAAAATGGATGAGAGAGGTCAGAGGTGAATGGGCAGACTGGTTGGAGCAGACAGGAAGAATGGACTAAGTCTTTACAAGAGCAGAAAAGCATCACTCTGAACACTACTCTGAACACTGAAGCAGTTGTGAACTGCTACAACTGCTGAAGACCTTGTCAGGATCTGCTCCTTTCACCAAAAACGGGAAGTTGAGGTTGCAAGGGATGCCAAAGACTGACAGACTAAATAAAACATGTCTGGTCTTAAAAAAAAAAAAAAATTAAATGTGGTTCACAATCTCATATGGTTAAATATTATAAAGCCAAATTAATTACCGTGAATTCCTTCTAAGCTGCTACTCCTCCATTAGGGTGGGAATTACTGTAAGCACATCTGGATTTGTTCTGAACATCCCACGATCATAGCAAAAACACTCATCGCTTCCCCCTGAGCCTTTCTTCTTAACCTCAATCTATCAGCAGCTCAAAGTTTCCCGCAGGTTCTGAGTCTCAGCTGTGACACCTAACAGAGTCGCTGTACGGCTCAGGCGCTTTCACTAAAATTAACCTACTTTACTATATATAAAAAAAAAAAAGTCCCAAAGTGCTTTCTGTTAGACATGTTGCATACAGATATCAAATATGATTCTCTAATCTTTCTAGCTTTCTCACACTATAAGAGATCCAGAAACCATCGCTGAACGTCTGTGTCTGTGGTGCTGCTGTCAATTTGCTCAGACAGCCGCAAGCCACAGGCGTGTACTGATAGATCAGAGCAGAGCTGCTAATCAACAGCTTTTTGCCGCCGATCGGTTCTAGGCGTCGGTTCTCGCTTCACTGTCGTGTGCGCTAAAGCGTGATTATGTGGACGCATTATCAGAGCCACGCCTGTGAGTGGAAAAGATGCTAATGGACAGTGCAGGCGAAATCATGCTGCAATAATGTAGACGACCCTTAAGAAGACCCAAGCCTCGCTAATTTTCACCTCGCACTCGATTTCATGTGCTCGTAAATCATTTTCTTATGCCGTGGACTCTGGAATAGGATGAGAACCTATAATTAGACTTTTGACTGTAATAGGAAATCTGTGTGAATTAAAAAGGTGAGAAAAGGTGAGATATAAGGAAGAGCCTGAGAAAAATGTATCGCTACATCTTTTTTTTTCTTAAAGAATGATTTCTAGGTGACTTTATTTGATTCATCTGTGTATCATATTCCATCTGCAAATATGTATGAAGAGGCAAAAGATATTTTAAATGTATGTAATGTATTAAAAGTTAATAAAATCTACACTATTCATTAAAATACAGCATTGGCATGTGCAGCTACACTTTAGCTTGAAATCTAATCATTAACGTACTTCAGAAATCGGATTATGTTGCTTTAATATGTGAATCCATTTAACTTAGCTTACTCCATCTTTTCAGATTATTAAAATAATGTACATTTAACTCTCCCACAACATTTAAGTGTGAAATATGAGGAAATGATTAACAAATCACATAAGCTGAATTTCTCTCTCTCCTTCCCAGAGGCCAAAAAAAAAAATATATATATATATATATTTCCGCCTGTTTATTTTTTGTGTCATCTGAAAGTAGACACTCAAGCCTTTAAGAATTTAAAGCTTTTCATAAGTATGTGTGTTTTTATCTAGCCTACTAGGGGCGATATATTCAAAGAAAAGTTCCAAAAAACCCAAAACTGTTAGTTTTTCTTCTCACAAATGTTTATATCTTCAAATTATATGTTGATATCAACCCAATTTCTAAGGTTTTCCCAACGGAGGTAAAAACATCTCACACTGAAAGCCATCAATGTCCTGACTAATTCTATATCAGGCTTGCAGCCATAAAAGAATTTGTTTGTTTATACTGACTGAAAATGTCTGATAAGTCAATTTCCATTTAATTGACAGAAGATCGGTTAAGATCACATTGGTTTAGATCATGATAAGAAGAAAAGCGGAGGAAGAAAATTAAAAATTAAATCATTAGAATCTTAGTACTGATCTGCTTAGTACTGAGGCTACTGAAACACATTTTTTTGTTCGCTAATTCTGTTTAATATTATACAGTATCTATTCTTAAAACATTTTTAAAGCTTAAATACATGTTTTCCAAACTTCTATGTTGAAAAATTCTTTTTATTTTAAATCATTAATTATCATTTTTAATTTTAAGCACTGAATGGCACCCTAAATCTAAATCATCCCTGTTTACTGAGGTAAAGTGCATACAAAGCTCAACAGACAAACCTGCACTAAACAACTCAAGTGCAACCATCTGGAATGATTTAGTCCTTGTAAAAGCCTTTTAATTCATGCTTGATTCATCCCCCAATAGGTCAACCATCACTCCTGATGTAGCTCTCTGGTGTAAACCCTTACTGAAAGTACCAAGCCGCTCAATGCAACCTCAGATTTCCCAGCTGACTGAGTGAAATGGAAACGGTCCAGAGACAAAGATTACATTGATTACAAAGCGTTTACAGTGTGAAGACGGTTACATCTGAACAGACGTCACTCGGCTCACACGACCGCTCCGAAGGAACGCAACAATTCTGCTAATATAAATGGTTGTTTTTTAAAAAAAAAAAAAAAAGATTCCGTCAGATTTGGTTGAGCTTAACTGTGATAGTGAAAAAGGTCTAAGTGTGAATTGGTGCAGTTTTTGAGTGCGGTTACAGAGTTGGGGATTAGTGACTGAAAACGCTGTGTGTGCTTCTACTGGTTCGAGTCCGACTGCGTATCGCCTCGAGCAGCCTCTTCTTCTGGAACATGGCTGGAGGATAAAGCACTCGAGCTTACAGGATCACAGAGACTCAGAAAATGACCCAAGCTGAAAGCCACCACTAGTAAATAATACTCGTTGTGATTGGAACTCAGTCTGTAAAATGCGTGCACTTGTTCATCGCTGTTTGCAAATGTGTACAGAATGAATGTCTTGCAAATGAACCAGAAAATCTCCAATCACCCACCAGGGAACATGTGGTCATGTGATTTTTGAGATTTGGCAGCGTGATTTAGTGTCCTGGACTTCTTCTTTCGCAAAATTCGTTCGCTTTCTAACACGACTGCAAGTTTGGTCAGTGAGGACGTGAAGATGGCTGCCAAAAGTCACAGGATCAGATGCCCAGATGGCATTTTGCAGATTTTTTCCTTTTCATTTGTAAAATATTTACATTGACAAATAGTGATTTACACAACAAATAATGCTTCATAGTTACAGATGGTTATGACAGCAGAAAGTATTAAATTATGAAAATGTTACAAATGCAAAACTGAGCAAAAAAGTCAATACTTATTACTGAAAAAAAAATCTGAAAAACCAGAAAATCTGTTTTGCTCAGAAAATCATGCTGTCTATAGCAAATAAGGAAGAAGTAGCTCAGTGTTTAAGGTGTTGGACAACTGATCCCAGGTCCACCAAACTGCCACTGCTGGGCCCCTGAGCAAGACCCTTAACCCTCAATCTTTTCGGGGTTTTTTTATATTAAATGAGATAAAATATTAGTTGCTCTGTATAATGGTAATGGAAATGTATGTAAATCGAAATGTATGTAAATAATTGAGTGCGTTTTTGGTCTCTCCAACACAAAACCCTCTCTTCCCCAACACTGTTATCCAGCAGACCTTTAATAGTCATTATTACTTATTAGCTTGCTAATAGCATTTCAACAAAGAGAGAAGGATTTTGCATGTCAATAAAAACAGGTGACATATTTGCATCTGAGGAACAAATTAAGGCATTTATTTGTTGCTTTGTATCAGTAACGGCTTGCTTCTCCAGGTTCTTTTTTACTCGTCTGCTTAAGTTCATGTTGCCGTTCGTGCTGAATAGAGATCTGTGTGTATCATCTCAAACTGCACACTAGTGTACCAGATAGTATGTGTAAAGTGTACTATTTAATACAGCGCAGCTGCTTTCTAGTTACAATGACATGCACGCTGTTTCATGAGTTACACGGTATGGTGATTTTCTGTCCAATCACTATCACTTGAAATAGATGAGATTTCAGCGTCTAAAAAACAAAACAGAACCTCAAAAGTCACGACATGAGAATTGTGAGAAATCTACCTCCATTAACATACATCCCCACACATGCACACACACACACACACCCATCTCTCTTACACAAACAGAGTATGTTAACTAATTGATTGAGTGGTGCATTTACTCGCACTTGTTTCTTTGGTAAACACTGTGTTCGCTGTGTGCTGTGAAAATTGGATGCTAATTGCTAAATAACAATGCACGCACTTCTGAAAATATTTGTACATAATTTACATGCTTGCATGAACCAATTCATTTTGAAAATGCAAACTGAGATCTGATATCAGCCTTGTTACAGCAGTCTTCCAAAGTAATCAGCTTATGTTTAAATGAGATATAAATTATATATAAGAAACACCAAGTTATTTGCATTGTTAAATTATATAGAATTATACAGATACTCTTATGCAGAGAACGTACTCAAATTCTTCTCATTTGCACAACTGAGCAGATTAGTAATGCTTGGATTTAAACTTACAACCTTCTGATCAGTAGCCCAATGTCTTAACTACTGAACAACTGATTGCTTATATAGATGTCTATGACTTTTACTTAGGTCTTTCACTATGTTATTACAAGCACAGGGTTCTTTCATCTCAGATGTAATACGTGTGTGTGTTGTGGATATACAGTATGTGTGTATATATGTGTATATTACATTTGAGATAAAAGAACCCTGTGGTTGCAGTAACAAAATAAATGACTTGTTGGTGTACAGTGATTAAAGAACAAGTAAGCTGAGCAGCTCAGTGGATTTTAATTAACCTGCCATATAGAAAATGTATGTTATTAAGCACCGTCTGATTAAACGATGACAGCCAGAGCTCTTCTGCTTGGACGAGTGGAATAAGAAGTGTACTGGACAGTCTGCTTTGCCAGAGAAATACAGCTGTGAGTAGAGAGAAAGAGAGGTATAACCTGGGAACACTGACTTGCTAAAAATAAAAATAAAAATAAAATACATGAAAAACAAACAAACAAACAAAAAGAAACGCACACTCATTGCTGTACCTAACACTCATCTGTTAAAGGTATTGTTAATTTATTATTATGCAAAAGACAAGATCAAGCTGCATTACAACATAAAAATAAGAACAAACTTTTTCTGAATATATTTTCTTTCCAGTTTCCAATTCCCATCCAGCAGTCAGTTTTCTCATATCATGCAACGACTACCAGCCAGGCAGGGTGAAGGCTAAAATGTGCTTCCGCTTCCTCTGAGATATGTGGAGCCAGCCGAGCGCATCTTTTTGAACCGATGCTCATGCTGTGTCACACGGCGGCCTCAGACATACCGATGAACGTGCTATCTACCATCCACTGCATACATCAGCTCACAGAAGCCTCTGATTGGCTAGTGGTGCTGCAACTGGATGCTTCCACTCAGAGAGCGTGTCCAATCTGGCTGAGGCATTGCTGGGATTTAAACTTGTGTTCTCTTAAAAAAAGGGGCAAATGCTTTACTTTTGGTCACATTATTAGCATAATTATCTAATCACCAGAACATATGCAAACCAGTTTCCACAATCAAAAATCCTTTTCAAGCATTCATTGTGAAGGCCATGTAGCTGAGCAAGTTCTGATACTTGTTATTGCTGTATCATGCACTGAACCCTTGCTGTGTTTTAGAATTTCATGTTGAATTACCCTTTGTCCTTGTTGTATATTACTGATTGTGTTCTGACCTTTGTCTGGCTTACTGTTTTGGAACTTGGACTGCAATTTCACCCTGTTTGCCAAGATCTGAAATAAAGCTTGTTGCACATGCTTCTACACTATGCTTCAGAGTCTGCCTCGTTACACTTAGCATCTCAACATAATTAGTTTCTCGATAACAGTATTCCCATGGTAGTGTTATTTTTTGCTACATTAGCAATTATTGGTAAAGTATGCAAAGACTTTTCATAGTGTGTTTATAGAGTCAGGGGTTGGGATTGACAATCACTGTAGAAAGAATGAGGACCTGAAAAAAAAAACAACTACATGCATATAGCAGAAATGCACATGCTTATCCAGAGCATATCATTCTCCTCTTTATCCCCAAGAAGATCCAGACCTTTTCACAGGTCTACCAGGAAAGCCACACCTAAGGCCCCCTTTTCCTTACTCTCCTTCTCTGGGGTTGTCACATCTTAATGACTCCCCTTCCACCTAACTCCTCCCCCTACTCTCACCTTCCCCTTGTTCCCTTAACAAGGTTATCCAGGAAGGGGAGGATCCTTGACCCTGGAGGATACAAATTCATGGAATCGTGCCAACTTCCCTCAGACTGAAGAAGCTGCTCGGATGCGTGGTGAAATGTTTCGATCTAACTGGAAAGAAATCCAGTTGACATGACTCAACTTCCAGATAACTGCCCCTGGATGACTGGGAATCTTCACAGACTTATCCAGAGGGACTTACATTTATCTTATTTATACAACTGTGCAGTTGAGGGTTAAGGGCCTTCTCAAGGACACAGCAGTAGCAGGCTGGCAGTGCCGGGATTTGAACTCAAGATTTTCCGATCTGTAGTCTATTGTCTTAACCACCAGGCTTCCGCTGTCATGACATTTGCTCTGCACAACTGAATATGAAACGATTTCAGGCGTGTTTTTTTTACAGCCTTATATCCAGTACCTGATTAGTCTTTTTCTTCCATGCCTTTCACTGGATTTGGCCATGTACTTCGCACAATGACAATAAACTTGAATCTATATAATCTAATCTAATCTTTCTTATGGCATGACTATAGACTATACATCTGTATATTGTGTTAAAACAGTAAACTATACAGCAGGTTTTGTGTACAAACAATACACATTTTCTATGTCTGCGTTTTATATTATTCTACTGTATAAAGTGACAGTAATAAGCTTCACTGTAAGAGTCTTTATAATGCTGCATGCTGGAGGAAATTTTTTAATTAAATTCGAATCAGTAACTAGGAAAACAGACAATGTTTCTAAAGCATTTCACAGCAGTCTATCCTGTCCCGATAATTGTACTCATTAGAAGAGAAAACACAAGACCTGATTCTAGATTCAGTGCTCGTCCTTCAACACTCAATTTGTCTTGTACGATGGGGTCATATATAACAACCACCGTCATCGTTTCCATTCACTTTCTGTATTGACACTGTGTTACTTATCATAATCACATGTATCCACATGAAGATGAGGAACCCCATTCATTAGAAATCCAGCTTTTCTGATTGACTCCGTATCATGCAACTTTTCATCCAGATTGCATGCTTCTCCCTGCGCTTGTCTGCCCGACCCGAGTCTAATCAGGATCCGCACTTGACATGTTTCATGGAGACGCGTTCTCGGTGCACAGTGACCTTCCATGCAAGCAAAGAGACTCATTGGGCCCTTGAGGGTAATTTAGAAGCACCGAGCCTCTGCAAGACAGATCCATCATGGCTGCCTAGGCTATTTGGGGCACCTGCCACCTGTTAGCTTTGCTGCATCCCAGTGTACACACAGCCAAAATCATTACTGCCAATCACTGAGATGGGATGAAATTTACAAACAACAACACGAGCAAAAACAACAACAAAATCACTGGGACTTAAACAGGACAGCTGAATTCACAAATTCATTCAGCCTTGGGTGAGAGAAGGGTTTAAAAAATGTAGAAATCTGTTTTTTTTCCCAGTAAGCCTAGAGTTGCAGGCTAATTTCACAAATGTCGTGATGAAAATTCGACACTGGTTCGTTCCGCATGGCTGGACTGGCCTGGGTAGAAATATCCAAAAACAATTATGAGAGCAGAGTTGGCTGATTCATCCTTTTGTCCAGTTTGTTTCATGGTTGTCACAGCCTGTGAAGCTCCAGACCGGATAAACCCACAACCATGTGACTCAGGGTTGCTGCCAGCACAGTGACAACACACACAGATGACAGAAAACACAATGTGGAACTATCCAAACAGCCCAGAAATACACCCAGTTTATCATCAACGAACACGATTGGTCAGGCAGATTTGTCTTGTACAAAATAGTCTAAAGGTTTTGTTTATTCCTATAATAAGATTTTTCAATCAAAATGCAAAGTAGGATGAAAAATTATGATCGCTCCACAAGTGGCATAAAAAATGTGCATTTATGAATGCTTGTTATAACCAAGAGCCGAGCTGAATTATTTTACACGGCTCTTCATTTCCATAAGAGCTCCAGGTTCAAAGCGCCACCAGTTCTAAAGAGAACATTACAATGGAGCCAAATTGGCTTCTTAAAATCTTGTTGCTGTGGAACACAGAACCGAACATGTAGAAAGAGGAGGAGAGGAGGATGAACACTCACCATTCTCTGTGTTTTCATGCTCTGTGTCCGTCAGAGTCAGGTTGGAGTTGGCTCTGCTGGACAGACACGAGCTGCGGCCTGACTTGGTGTTTCCTCGGCCCCACAGACGGACTGCGTGCTCTGGGGACACGATTCCGTCTGTCTCGGTGTCTGCATCAGAGCCTATGCTGAGTGAGTAGTCACGGTGTGGCATTGCCATGTCTGAGCGGTATGCCACCATGCGAGGAGCCACGGGTTCACCAAAGGCCAGATCTCGCAGAGAAAAATCTGCACCTGAAAAGCAAATTCAAGATAAAAACAAGTGTTAGACCTCTATGGGTGCATACATGAAATCCCAGGATTCATCAGTAGGTCCAGGATTCCATTCCTCACTCCCTACCTTCTGTACATGCCTTACCTATTCAGCTTCACCGTTGTTACTGAACAATTCATAACAGTGACTGAATAGTATAAGATGAAGAATTGAGAAAATGAGCTAAATTCTGAATAGTCATTAATGACTTGAGTGAACACGCATAAAATGAAGAAAAACATGGAGACAACCTGAAGCGCCACTAAAAATAGATAAAATGAAAGTACCGTAGCGCTGGCATTTTAAACACATGCCAATTGCATCTACAGGCACTACAACATGGAGTACTTGAACTTTGCCAACTTTGAAAACCGACGTCTAATTAGCATTCACTTTCCAACCGATTTTTGACAGGTTTTATTTCCACCATACTACGTGGGTACTTAATATCCTCTTGAACTGCCGTGTCCGAGTGCTAAACAGGGAGTGATTTAAATCCTGGCTAATTTGAAAAGTTCCCGTTTATACAGCGGCAGATTAGAACACCTGCAATTCACTATGGCAAAAAGAAAAAAGAAAAAATGAAAGAAAAACCAACTCTGCAACAAATGTACATTAATATCGATTGGAGAGCATGACATTATAATGTATACTGTGCAATAACAACTGAGGCATTAACCACTCAAGCATGCTGATGGGATTGAACACATTACTACATTTACTACAAAATTTATTTCATTAGTATTGAAAAGTACCATATGTATTTACGGCATTTATACTAGATTACACAAATTTGTTTATGTTTTACGTCTCGGTGATTATTCTCGTCCTATCTTCGTTATTTTCTTCTAAATAGCAAAAAGGTATCTAACTCACGCTATTGATATCAATATATATGTTTTATTGCACTGCTGTTATTCTCACATTATAAAAGTGCCATGAAATCAAATAAAATCATCAGAAACTAATTAAACTGTTCAATGCAATTACATGTATAACAATTAATCATAACTTTGACAGTCTGTATGTCACTTTGTTTCCCTTTTCTGGAGCTGAGAGTACGAGGCAGGAGATATAGAATGAGAAACACAATAGTAAATTATTCATTTGTGGTATATCTCTAGTATCTGAGCTAAGAGATATAGCTGCTCAATATATTTCTATATTTAAAGAACATGATGCCAGAGGCAGCTGTGATTAAGCAGGGTGTGCTGAAACATGAAAATAATCAGAGACAGGCTCGTAACATGGTGAGTTACTGTTACCACCCCAAAGATGATTATTTTCCAATAACAGCACTTTCCAATGTGGGAACATGCCAATAGCAAACATCAATCTACCAATATAAGAATGACACAGTATACATTTTTCTGTATATACATTTTTCTGACACACCCATGAAATAAGCTAGTTCCTGTTATTACTTGCATTATATTCTATCAGCTATAAACAGTTGTTTGCTCACTAGCCTCTCTTTTCATCTCCCTCTCGAAGCTAAATAAATGCTTCCTCACAGAAAACTTCAACATATCAACAATCGCAAATGAGTTATTATGAAACACTTGCCATAAAAGTCCATGTTTAACTCTTTTTTGGCAGAGGCCATAAAATGGAATCTGTGTCTATTTTGTACACATATAATTAAATATTATATATATATATATATATCTATATATATAATATATATAATAGCCTGATATTTGCTTCATATTATTTTGCACCAATACACCATGGCAAATTTCTTGTACATGTAAAACTCACAGTATTTGACAGTAAATCTGATTCTGATATTCAACATTAAAAGTATTTGTCATGTCACACTCCACAGTGGTGATTAATAGCTCAAATGAAACTAGATATATAAGGCTTTAAAAATTTGTAGATTTTCATAAGTATTTTTGTTTTTACCTAGCCGACTTGGGGCAATATCCCAAAACGTTTTTTGGTCTTATACAAATGTGAAAATCTTCAATATAAATGATGATATCAAACCATTTCTGCTGTCTGAGATGCCCCAAGTGCTTGTTCATCAGAATCTAAAAATCTAAGGTGTTATCTTCAAGCAATACAATTCTGTGTAAGGTTATCCAAGAGAAAAAAGATAAAAAAAAAAAATCATCATCTCACACTGCAAATGGAGTCCCGATTAATTTCATACCAGACTTGCAGTGATTGAATTTGTTTATACTGATTGAAAATGTCTGACAATCGATTTCCGTTCTGCCAGCAGACTGAACACCCGTGTATTGGTAAAAGGGGTTAAATTGTTACTATAGAAACAATCATGCATTAGAATGAGTGCTTTCATATAAACGTGAATCCTTGAAGCCAGAACTACTGAACTGCTATTACAGAAAATTAACCAACATTTTTATGTCCAGTCAGATTTTTTTTAGTCAAACTCGATTATTATTTGTATTTGTATTATTTGTATTTATTATTATTATTTGTGTTTTCTGATCCCAAATCCTCCTCGGGGTTTGATAATTAGCAGATGAAACTGGTGAAACAGGTGTGTTAAAAGGGCTATAATGCTAAACTCCCCAGCACTGTGGCCTTCCAGGACTGGAGTCTGACACTCCTGCATCAGAAGGTCATAAAAGACATCCATGTATTGGCACTGGCGTTCACCACAGCCTCTCTCTTTAAACTCCTGCTGGGCTAATGGCAGGGCTACAATGCAGCCTTTTATCTATTTAGGTTTAGATGCTGCAGTTTTTTAATGACGGAAAGTGAATCTAATTAACAGCAAACCAAATCTTCACAGCGTTTTCTCCCCTAATTGCTTGAATGTGATCCCTTTGTGATGCATATCTCAGGGATGCAGAGTCTACCTCGGAAAAAAAATATATATAAAACCTGCTGATTCTTATGGAGCTTTTCATGTCAACAGCTGAATGTAACAGATATCTACTTCAGTGTGAGGTGGAAAAAAGGAGAGGGATGATCTAAAAACCAAGGTGACTCTGCTATTTAAAATTTCATCAAAAGGATATGAATGTAAAAATGATCCAGGGGTTCATCCTGACACTCATCAGAGAGATCTAACGAGTATGGCCTGGCAACGCTGAATTAATTAGACTGTAGAAGTTAAACCAGATTGTATGGATATATGCCAGCACCTTCATTAAATTCATCATGTCCTGCTAATTGTAAACAACCTCTGAATAAGATCACATAATTAGATGCCCATTAAATTAGCATTAAATCCTGAGGTACAGCAGTTTGCGCACTTTTCTCTGTGAAATGTATTTTTAAGCTAAGGATTACTACGAGGCTTTCCTGCCAGCTTGAAGTACTGTAATTGGTTTACGCCTCAGGACCTTCTCTTTAGCTCCTACCTTGCCTGCTGAACTCGTCCACTTCGTGGTGCACTACATCTTTGACGCGTGTGCCGTAGGCCACTCGGGAGTCCTGCTCAAAGGCTTTGAGGGTTTCGCTGGAGCTGTAGGATTTGGGCTTGAGCTTGCCGTCCTCGCTGTCGGCCGAAGAGCTTGTATAGCGGCGCTCTGTGTCCCGCCGTGCCGTCAAAGAGCGGTACGGTCTGCGTTCCTTCACTTCCATCATGAGCTCTTCTTGATTCTCCACATCAAAGGGGATGGAGCTGGTTTAGCCCATGCAATTCTGAAACAGGAAATGATATGAGGTTAACGGGGTGCTTTAATGCTTTAGACATGCTGTGATGATGCTTTGCGTCTGCATTGAATTCAGATGACTCACGTGGCGCAGTAACCTGCATTTCAAAGTGAGAAAAGGACTTTCAGTGAGGCGATTTCCTCAGTTCCAATTTGAACTTTTTGTTATTTTTGTTCAGTGTAGAAAATATGATCTAGTAAAATATTTATTGATGAGGGTTAAAAAGAAAACGTATTACAGTATCTTGCGATTGTTGCCAATATTTTATTGTATGTTTTTGTAGCTGTGTAAAGCTGGTAGATTATTTTTTTCGGTATATTACAGGTATTATTGTTAGTAGTAGTAACAGTTTTAGTGGTAGTAGTATGGTCAGTGGTAGCTCAGTAGTAGAGACATTGGACTAGAGGTCAGAATGTACCATGCTCTCATTGCCATTAATCATCCAAGTTGTATAAATGAGATAAATGTATTAGGGATTCTCTGTAGAAGGTATGACGTTGTCTCCCAAATGCCTAGATATATTACTACTAGTAACAGGAGTAGCTCCAGTAGTACTTAAAGAACAGCAGCAGTAGTAAAAGTAGTATTAACATTATTAGTATTATTAGTATTAATACTACAAGAGAAAACAATATGGGTTCAAGTATTAATATTAGTTGTAATAGTAGAAGGAGTAGTGGTAACATGAGTAATGGGACTGATACTAGATATTTATTGGCACATACACAAGTAATTTCATATACAACAATCTATTCCTTTGTAATCCCGCTGCACATCCTAGACAGCTGGTCAACAGCCATACAGAAACTTATGACCTTCTGAACAGAAGTGCTTTAATCATGGAGCTGGTATTATTGCAGAAGTAGCAGTACTAATATCAGTAAGAGTATAAGCTGTAACCGGTGCTGGGTAGTTAGTATTAGTATTAAAATTAACACTTGTTGCAGCAGCAGTAGTAGTAATAGTAGTAGTAACACTTGTAGCAGCAGTAGAAGTAGTAGTACTAGAAGTAGTAGTAATAACACTTGTAGCAGTAGTAGTAGTAACAGCAGTAGTAATAACACTTGTAGCAGTTGTAATAGCAGCAGTAGTAGTAGTAGTAGTTGTTATAACAGTATTAGTAGTAGTAATAACACTTGTAGTAGTAGTAGTAGTAAGACTTGTAGCAGTAGTAACAGCACTAATAGTAGTAATAGTAGTAGTAGTAGTAGTAGTAGTAGTAATAAGACTAGTACCAACAGCAGTAGCAGTAGTAATAGCAGTTGTAGTAAACACTACCATAATTTTTATGTCTCTGATGAAGTTAACTCCCCAAACATGGCAAAAGTATCGTGAAGAAAAGAAAATGAAGTTTCACATTTTTCTTTCAGTATCTTCAGACAAATGCAAATTCAGACAAACATATCCAGGCATCCGCTCAAATATATTTTTGTGCTATTTCATGTCATTGATAACTCTGTATGTGATGAGAGTAAGCAAAATCAAACAATGCCTTTCTTTAGATGATCCTCAGCTTGGCGCTTATCCCTTTTCCAGCCCGAACCTTCATCTCAGTATTTCTGTGGCTTTGATAAAAACACAGAAGCACCCAGCACAGGCAGCTAGTGGGATTCATTTTGATAAAATACAGCGCAACAAATCTTGTGGCCATAAACTTTATGGTTTGAGCCCTGTCACAAATACCTCCCACCTCACTCCACCCCACTCCCTTTTTTCTCCCCTTTTTATGATCGTCAGAGAGAAATGGTGCACTTTCAGCTGCTTTTTAAGTGACAGGTGTCCTTCCATGGTTCAGAACAATACTGTAGTCCATCAACTCTAATCAGAAATATAAAAACTGTAGCGGTGTTCACCGACAAGGCGTGAACCATCAAATCCCTAAAATATGTAAGAGAATTAAAATAAATACAAGCATACATGGAAAAAGTATTTAAGCTAATAGCATCATCACATTTATATTTATTCATTTAGCAGATGCTTTTATATAAAGTGACATACAAATGAGGAAATACAAGCAAAGCGATCTATCAAGCAGACGACTATACAATTAGTAATACCATACAAGATTATTTAATTGAAAGCAAGAGGCAGAGAGTTAGAAGTGGTAGTTTTTTTTTTCTTTTTTATAATAATAATAATAATAATAATAATAATAATAATAATAATAATTATTATTATTATTATTATTATTGCATTGAAGAGGTGGATTTTTTTTAGCTGTTTTTCTTTTTCTTCTTATTATTATTATTATTTAATTAATTTTTTTTTTTTTTTTTTGAGGATAGTAACCGATTCTTCTGTCCAGTCTGAGTTCATTCCTCCACTGGGGGACAGTCAGTTGGAAGGTTCTGGAAAACGAATCTCATGCCTCACTGAGTAGGTACTTCCAGTCATCATTTCTGCAGTTCTGTGTGATCGCTATGTTTCTGTATAATATGCTAATCTGTTGCACATTTTTATCTAGTTGTGTGTATTTGTGTTTTGTATTTGATAAGGAAAAGAAAACCCTCTTGTGTGTGGTGAAACAAGTAAAAAATACTTGATAAACCTCTGGAGGAAGAACCTTAACCAAACTGCGACACTGCGAAGATGTCACGGCGTGTTGTTATGGAAGCTAGCCATGCAACAGTTTGCATGCTAATGTAATTGCGCAATATAAAGTAGCTGGAGGCTGAGTGAAAACAAAATGGCAGAGGCGCTGAGATGAATTGCTTGGCTTCAGCAATGAAATGGTGCCTCGGTGAGCTTATGGGTGTGGACAGCGATTTATAGGGCTCCCTCTGCTCCTCCAGCAGGTAATCACATGGTATTGCGTGACCATGAACAGGCTTAGAGCATGTCGATGTGGATTTATAAAGTTGATTAGAGGCTGGGTCATTGTTTTCTCTGGGGTTTGGTTAAAGTGGAGAGATTTCCCCACTTGATTCATTTAATTTGCTTCAGTCAAGCTCTCTGCAAATTCTGGCCTCCAAATCGAGTGTGTCATGCAGCAGAGGGGTGAATTATCAGGATTCAGCTGAGAGTCATAGTCCTTCTATGGGCTGGAGGATGCTGTCCTAAACGGCTAGTAAACGGATTCACCGTCTTATGAGTTTTATACGGATTGCAGCTTTGCAACTGGTGATCATCAACAGAATCATAACTCAGTGTGCTTTATGAGTGCTGGTTAAACATCTACAAAATTGGGAAGTGTAAATCTGCTAGTGTCGTAGAAAAAAAATTGTATTTTCTCATCTCTGTTCAGAACGTTCTCATCAGGTAGATGAGTATAGAGCTCTTTAAGGCTAGTATACTATAAATGTATTGAGTTAGACTTGCAGTCCACAGTCGTATCCCCCTCCTTCAATAGGCTCTTTATTGTCAAGCGCATTGTGGCAGAGGGGTCACCTTTTGTATGGACTGACAGCTAAAAAGATGGTTGTGATTAATGGCTGGGAGACCTCGGAGCATGGACCCCGGTCATTGACAAAAACAGCCTTTCTCTTAAAGACCCGAGGGAGCCCTTCAGCTGCTGATTCTGCATTGCAGAGCCGTTTGCTTCTGGGTTACTAATTTTTAGCATTTAATGAAGGTTCTCTGGCCTATGCTAATGCATTTAAGGCCTTATGGTGAAATTCGGGGGTTGTATACAGGCATTGTCTTAATTCCAAGAGAGTTGGCCTCAGCGAAACATCCTCCACGCCCTTGCGCGTATGCCTTCGTGTTGTAGTTGGACGGCTGGTATGTGCAAGGTTGTAACTTTAAGGCCATGGGAAAGCGATCCGCTCTTTTCAATAAAGCAACTGGCATCACAAACACTATGACAGCTGGCGCCTAGTGCAAATACATACATTTGAAAGCAGAGCCGTGACTGACTGGCATGTTGCCGTTAAGATTTAAGCTCAGGTTTGTTGAAAAACTAAGAGAACATTCTCACTTTTGTTTCTCTTTGATAGAACATTTGGAGGTATGAATAAACTGGCATAAAAAAAAAATGGAGACGCATCTGTTTTTATCTAATCCCTGGAGTTCCGTGGCGGCTAAAAACAGGATGCCAAGAAGCTGAAAACCTTGGATTTATGCCCTGTTGTACAAGGTGTCTAAAATAACAGAATATGACTGACAGAAGAAATGTAAAGGAAGGTAACATATCTGCAGGAATTTGCAATGTGTAAAAAAAATATGAAAATAGTTTACCTCAGTAATATCACATTCACTGTTATTTCTCCTTTACTTTGTCATACAAAATGTGTAAAAATTCGGATGGAATGTAAACAGAGGTAAACTGTATGCGTGTTCTTCTTAACTTACTGTTGTCCCTAGAGGCAAATTACACCTTATTATCCTACCTGTTAAGTTTACTTTCAAACCTTTGGCTGTCCAAAACAAAGGGCACTAAAAGGTATATTTTGTAGTCTGCTTTTTCTGTCTCTAGGGTTTTGGTTCATATTCTCTGCCCCTGTAATGCAATATCATTAGACTACAACATAAAGCTTGTATAATGAAAACATACTTCATATTTCCTTTTCCTTAAAAAAAGAACATTGGTAAAGATATCCTCTAAAAAACACCTATATACACTCTCTCTCATGGACAAACTCCAACTTTGCTTTTTTCATTAAAGCGATGAAGTACCCTCTATCCATCCAGACACTCCAACCATCAGGGTGCTGAGTTCTGCAGCTAGTAAACCTATTTGTGCAGGAGTAGCTGCTCAACACTAGGACAGGGAGCTTGAGAAATGACGCACCTTCTGCACTCCAACCAAACAATGTGAATGCCATTAACCAACACAGCTATTAAAGCTGAGAGAGAAAGAGAAATGACTGATACAAGTTTCACTGTAAAACACTTCCTGTGGACCAGTGGGTAAGTGTACTTAAAAAGATGTTTGTATATTACACAATAGGATAGTGTACAATAAAGTTGATCAATAAGGGTATCTGACCCATTAATTAAATTATTGTATATAATCAAATACATTAAAAAGAAATTCCCTAGACAGTAGAACAACCATTATTTGTGGTTAAAACCATCTATAATCTATACTACTATCATCTATAATAATCTATACTACTATCACAGGAAGAACAAGAAGAAGAAGGAGAAGAAGAAGAAGAAGAAGAAGAAGAAGAAGAAGAAGAATCTCTACCAAAAACCATTACATTCTTCATTACATTACATTACCCATACATCTCTTATGACTATGGCAAGTTTTTCTTTCTCTCTTGAACTTCATCACCTTTATTCTTGAAATGCTTTATTTCCCTTTAAAATCCCAGTGCTTATAAATTGGCTTATAAATACGCATATCTGGTCAGTCAGGACATATTTTGTGCATACAGTGCACATATGGTAGTAAATTGGTGTGTGGAATATGAATGTGTCAATATGGGATTAGTGATTAATTAGCAAGTCACTTCTGAGGCTCATATCTACGCTGTACAAGTCTGGATAAAGCCCAGTACTTCCATACTATTTGTTTCAACCTATGACACAGTTTCAGATGTTGTTGATTTTGGCTTCTAGAGCGGTAAAACATCTCAATAATACAGTCAGTGACTCAGCCTTTAGACTCAGTTATTAGAAAATCGTGAAACTTGATATGCTTTTGGTCCTGCAAACTGTAAAAAGGCAAAGCTTTAAAATCCAAAGCTATAATTATATCTCAAAAAAAAAAAAAAAAAGTAAAAAATGCAATTAGTCAAAGCAGGCTGGTTTTCGTTCAGCAGATCTATTCATTCAGCAATCTGAGCTAAGTGGAATTATTCAGTCCTCCAATGCAGACACAAAGATCCAGCACTATTATCTGCCATCGGAGCCATTTTGTGGTTTGGCATTCAGAATAATATCGTTCTTTTCCCTTAAGCGATGGAAACAAGTGTGTGGTGCTCAACCGATGGTTCAGATTATGATAAACTTCTGGAGATGATTACACTGATGAATAGAATTTGTTAAAGTACAACAACAATTGTCGAGAGACTTGACCATATGAGACTGCGCGCCACGGGAAAAGGGAACGCTTTGCGCAGTCAGGGTAAGCTTACCAGCACTGGGCACTCTCATGCGTGACCCATCAGCATGCTTGTGAAATTCTACCTCAGGCAAACATAATGAAAATGGATGCAATATGTTGAGCTTAAAACGTAAGAAGCTTACATGGAATCAGCTGCCTTTAGGAGGTCAATAAACACATGGTGCTGGTCACATGCTAGATAAATAAATTAATGCTAGCTCTCATGCTTAAACAATTCACTCTCAGATTTCCACTATGTATATAGGATCCCACAACTATGACCTAACAGGATACCAGAAGAGAATACAACATGGTGAGGAGGTGCACAAAGAAATGTCTGGGTTTTTTTTTTCTATGTATGCTAATAGCGCCTAATGCTAGTAGCGCCTTAATGCTAAATTATGCTAGATAATTTGACAGGATTTCTGAGAGGAACATTATGGCATATTTATAACGTTTCATATTTAGTATCAGTGCTACATTGCTAGGTAAAATAAGATAATTTGACATGATTTCTGAGAGAAAATTTAGGCCATGTTTATATATTCACTGCCAAAGCTGGCTAAATACTAATATAAATGAATGCCACAGGATTTTGATAGAGGACAATTAAGGCATATTTATAAATATTCATATTTTCTATGAATATTACATAGCTAGCTCAAATAAGATAATTTGGCAGGATTTTTGAGAGGAACATTATGGCATATGTGTAATATTTAATACTAGTGTTACATTGCTGGCAAAATAAACTAATTTGACATGATTCCTGAGATGAAAATTAAGGCATATTAATATTAAATGTTCATATTTAGTACCAATGCTACACTGCTAGCTAAAATAAGACAATTTGACAAAAAAAAAAAATTCTGAGAGGAATTTGAAAGTATTATTTCTAAACATGTATATAAACTGCCATTTGAAGCTTTCTAGCTAAAATAAGATAACATGACAAAATTTCTGAGAGAAAAGCTAGGCCATGTTTATATATTCACTTCCAAAACTAGCTAAATACTAATATAAATTAGTGTAAAAGTTCACAGGATTTCTCAGAGGAGAATTAAGCCATATTTATAAATGTTCATATTTGGTATTCAATGTTACATAGCTAGCTCAAATAATATAATTTCTGAGAGGAATTTTAAGCCTTTTATAAATATTCATATTCACTGCTAATGACTAGCTAGCTAAGATGAGTGGACAGCATTTTGTTTTCTTAGGGTTATTGACGTTTTTTTAAGCCTTGGGCAAAGCAGGGATGGACTAGATCCAGAAATAGCACTTGTATACTTTGTGTAATAAAACTGGGAGATATTTAGATAATAGAGGATGAGCTTTAAAAGACATTTTGTATAAAAGGAGCAGTGCCAAAACCTCTCCCATATGAAATTTCAGAGAACTCAATGTAGACGGTACTTGAGATTTTCATCCTACTTCATTCTATTTGAACTTTAAATCACCAGATATTGATTTATTTATTCGCTTTAACATTCATCACACATCTAAACTAAAATAAAAGGATTTGTTTAGTTACAAGAGTACCATGCTGATGTATCCTACCCATGCCAAAGTAAATCTTATGTCTATACTAAACACTTGAAAATATCCGACAAAAAATATTACTAGTAGATTAACGAAGTAATAAATAGTGACTGAAACCACTTTTTACTATAGTGCATTGAGATCACTTTGTATTACACACATTAATATGTATCATTTTTATTAAACAAATTATTATTTTATTACAGTATTTATTAAACATTATATAGCTATTCAGAAATATGCTTAAAATTACAAACGCTTGTGTGAAAACCTCCATTATGGCAGCAGCTGGAGACTAGTTTCTGCCCTCGTCCGTGTTCTAACACACCAACATCAACTCACGAAGGAGCTGTTAATTAGCTGACTACCAGAATCAGGTGTATTACGTCAGGAAAAACAATTATAGGTTAGGAGCCATTGTCTTCACATAAACCTATTTACACCGAGTCATAACAGAACTGCAGAACCCGACTGGGATTCGGTCTATCCAGATCTAAGGAGTGGCCTGAAAGCAGCACTCACTGCCTTCGCAAAGACGCTTTCACATCCCTGCTCGGTTCTGAGAACAGTGTGTTTTTAACAGGCGAGAATGGGTAGAGGAGGCATAGCAGTGTGTCTGGTGGGGGTTTGTGTCACACATTTGAGCGTGTGTGTGTGTACACGAGAGGGGTTGTGTTATTCAGAGCCCTCCTGCTTCCAGGATCAAACAGGGAAGTCTGGCAGCACATAAAAACAGAACTGGTAAAAGCCTTAACGTAAACAAAAAGTAGCAGAGACCTGCTGCTGCTCTACTCTCCTTCTGACTAATCACTTTCCTGACATTGTAGGTTTCAGGCACAGAGAGCAGAGAAAAAGAGAGAGAGAGAGAGGTAAAGGGGGAAAGAGAGGGAGCGAAAGAGAGAGAGAGAGAGAGAGGGAGGGAGTGAGAGGGAGAGGCTGAGAGAAAGGGAGAGAGTAAGAGTGTAAGAGAGCAAGGGAGTAGGCCTACAGCTGCTGTAATGCTTTCAATCCATCCCAGTAAATAATGGAGGGGGTGGCACTGGTGAATAGGGAGTATGTACGAGGTACATTTATTCACTTTACTCACTGATGTACATCCCTGACCTTGGCTGGAATCATGAAACGTTAACAGCACGCTGTTCAGCAAAAAAAAAAAAAAAAAAAAAACAACGTCAGGTTATTCATTAACACGACCAAAAGGAGGCATAAATTGCTTTCAAGAGAGGCCTATGCCATGCTAGCACAGGTGGGAGGATATGTCAGAGGGGAGTACGCTGGATGGTGTGCGTTTAAAGGGGAGCGAGCACGCATTAACGTGTGAGATGCTCAAATATCACAGATCACGCCTGGAACCGGAGGAAATAAACAATCTTGACTTCAGCTGCCCCTCTTAATCCTTGGAGAGCAAATGAGCCAAGGAGCGAATGAGAAAAGGAATAAATAAGAGTGACAGCAGGAGTGAGACACAGAGAGACTAAAAGAAATGTGTGGGTCACCATGGCGAAAAAAAAAGCAGTGGGTGCTCGTGGCTAGGGAACTGGTGTGTGTTTTCATGGCATCGTGGCTCATTAGAGTGTAATTACTGCTTATTATGCTGGCCTGACTGGGCCGGGCCTCTGATTTACAGCCACAGTTGAGGGTGAGAGCCGTCCTAAAACCAACTAAGCAATAATCAACGGTGTGTAATCCCAGCAGCACTGGAGGCCAACCCGGCATGACCGGTTACTCAAACTCCAAAAAAACATGATCCTGACTGGAGCCGGAGCAGAGAAGGCACGAGCCGTAGTGCCCAATCCCTGAGCTCCATGACTCGCAATGAGATTGCTGAAGCATAGAACTGCTCACACTTCTCCATCTCCTTTTCTCCTACCTCTAAGGCATGGTCCTGTGCTTACAAACCAGAAGATCAGTGCTGGGAGTCTCATATATGTTTTCATTACCAGTGGAGAGTGCATGTAGCATTTCAGCTTTACACGCTGCAGCGGTTTAAAAATACACTAGCAATGTGCTAGCAGAGATGCTGCCTTAAAAAATGCATCTTATCCCTGGGCTCTCTCTCTCTCCCTCTCCCTCTCTGTGTGTGTGTGTGTGTGTGCGTCAAGGCTGAGTGCCGAGGCCTATTCCCCTGCCACACGCTATTTTTCAGCAGTATGGCATCATATGTTTTTCATGGCTCTCTGTTTGTCTGAGCAGCATGCTAGATGCTTGCAAACTATACTTCCTTCACTGAGACGAAGCACATTTAGACCTCCCGCTATACATTTTACATTTACATCATTCATTTGCTATTTTTCCCTAAACAAAATACTTATATCGAGACAGCATCTGACAGTGTAGCCGAGTGGCAGTCGAGTATTAGGCCTATGCTGTGCGGTATGACAATATGATCCTGATATTGCAGCAAATTACATCACTGACTGACATGGTAGTGACACAGTGGTAGTGTGTGTGCAACCGGCACTTGGTAGGAGTGTACTTAGATACTATTTCTTAGCAATGAACTTAAATTATGGCTGTAAATAAAACAATTGTGAAGTGATGCTTCTTGATTAGTGTCCTAAACTATCTCTCTCTCTCTCTCTCTCTCTCTCTCTCTTTATTGTGTTTGTTTTCATTGTGTTTGTGTGCTCGGTTTGATCTGCTGGAATGCTCTGCCAGGTCACACTGCTGTGTGTTAATCAACTTCCAGCCCTTCGTTAGTGTCTGACTACAGCACTGCAGTTGGCGGGATACTTTTTTCAGGGTTTTTTTTTAACAGCAGTTATATCCAGGTTCACTGCTGTGCTAAAAATGGTCTGCTACCTAAATAATATCTGGTCAGTGCCGGTCCTGTGGTGATCCCAGTGGACAATGGTAGGTAAAAGAAAAACACATAAATACACAACAATTTGCTATACTATTCCCTATTAAGTAATCTCAAATATTTCTCTGTTTTGCATCACATATGCATAAAAGGTCTAATATTAGTCTTCGCATTTACAGATCTCATACATATTTCATTTATACCGTGCCTGTGACGAGGCCATAAATATAAGCAAGACTTCTTGTCAATGCTAAGTCACTCCTTTTCTCAGTCAGAAGATATAGCATGTTGCTAATAATAGCGCAGGACGTTTCCGGGCTGTCGAAAAAAAAAAGAAAACACCGGCAAAACCCATCGTATCAGCAGCTAATCTATCACTGCTTTTCTGAGCTGCTGTACTCACACCTATCTGGATGTAATTGAAAACGGAAGGTTCATGTGGGACTTCAAAACACTGAAGTACATTTTAAAATAACAGTCCTTCCTTTTTCAGGAGTTACATCAGCAGAAGAGAGGGACGAATCAGAAAAGAGTCAGTGCTGAAAACTGCGTCAGAGACTTGGATTAATTTCAAAATCTGCCCTGATTTTTTATAGTTCTTCAAGCAGCATCAAGAAGAATAAAACAAGATCACTCTCAGATGACTTGGACACACTTTCTGGTATGACCAGCATTAAAATAATATAAAAAAAGAAACCTAATTGGATCTTTTTAATCAGCTTATTATCCGGTGATCATGGTCACGCAGTTATCGTGACGATCTGGCTTCATAAGGTAATTGGAATGAGGCCATGTAGAAAATGACGAGCTGTTTGTTTTTTCTGGATAATCTTTACTGAGTACAGCTTTCGGTTCAGTGCTGCTGGATGTCAGAGCTGTCAATCTTCCATCACCTGCAGACGGCAAGGTTAAGTCATTCTGAAGCTCACAGCTGCACGCTGATGACTGGCTGCACTGTGATCACTGACTGCAATCTAAAATACACACTGTAGCAGTCTGCACTGAGTCAGTGTAGGTTTGTGCTTGTCTGTGTTTTGCAATAGTCACGTTATGTACTCGTGTCCACAGCTACTGTATTTCGGAGGTCTAATATCCATGCAGCAGTCTTGAAAACATTAAATGTGCTATTTCTATTCCAGCGGATGATGTGCTTCGAGCAGGATTTTTGGATATATGCTACAGTGAAATATTAATATATCAAGACAAAAATTTTCTTAAAAATACCAGCGGATATATTACTGTGCGGTACGCGTGCAGCATTGTTTACACTGTCGAGGCGGCAGCAGGCAGAGCTGTAATGCTAAAAACATAAAACAAAAACAAACAAAAAAAACTGTCAGAACAAAATAGACTGAATTAATCAGAGATTATTTCAGCACTGATGCAAGAATGAACAGAGAGCAGTCAGGTGAAGTCATGATCATAACGATGATGAGGAGGAGGAGGAGGATAAGAAGGAAGAGGAGGAGAATAAGAAGATAAGGAGGTTGATGAGGAGGAGGAGGAGGAAAAGGATGATAATGAGGAGGAGGATGAGGAGGATGATGATGATGATGAGGGGGAGGAGGTGAAGGAGGATGTGGATGATGATGATGAGGAGTAGGATGAGGAGGTGGATGATGAGGAGGAGGATAATGAGGAGGAGAAGGAGGAGGATAATGATGATGAGGGGGAGGGGGAGGAAGAGAAGGAGGAAAATGAGAATGACGATGATGAGGAGGAGGAGGAAGATGTGCCTCCTGTTCATTAAATGACTTATGTAAGCGACTCCTTACTGTACCGTAAATTGTCATGTTCCGAAGATCTTTAAATATTCTCCCTTTTCACTTTTGTGGAGAAACAGGATATAACTTGGTTAAGAAATCGTTTTCAGAAATAGTAGAAAATATATATCATATAAAATATAAGGGTTTTTTCCCCCAGGTCAGTAGACATTTCTTCCTCAGTGTATTGTATATGTACTGTATGTGTGGAGGCATGGCATTAAAAATGGACTTAACTAGATAAGATGATATTCTAGTAGAACTTTAGGTCACAGTCTGAGGTCTGAATGACAAAAGCACTTCATAAATACTCGCCTCGATGAGCATCTATTCAATTGGAGTTCAAAATCAAATCTGCTCTACTCAGCTGCTGAATAAATCTAAGCCTGCATACAACACCGTGCATCAAGAAACACAACATCAAGAGTCTCATCCATATGCTTTCGGGAGATACCTCACCGGGAAAGTAGTGGTGTAGCTGTAACAGGGAACCAATTACAGTTCCACTACGCCAAAGGGTGAAAAACTCCAGAGCGGACGAGTTTGTCTGAGGAGAAAAGTGTGCCGAACAGGGCAGGGACTCGTGTTCTAACAGCTCTGTGGTGACAGCGTGGGCTCTGATTGCCTCCGATGATGCTCATTCGGAGCAGTCCCAGACAATGGTGTGCCGTCAATTCCAGCCTGCTCTCTCTTTTATCACGGCCATAAAAATGGAGGGCAAAAGCTGTGCTCCAGATTTCGCTCAGCTACAGTACATCTGCTCTGAAAGTAGACAGGCAAAAAGATGCCTCGCCCTGACAGCCTAATAAACTACTCGGTAAGGAAAGAAAAAGAGGTGAGCTGAACACTGAGTCTGCACAGGTGTCCTGCCGTTCTCTCCCGACATGCTCTCACTCACCTAACTCGCCGAATGCTGTGTTAAACAACATTCAAGTTTCACTTGCAGTGTGGAGTGGCATGGTTTACATTATATGAAAAACAGCAAAGGAGGAGGATAAGGAGGATGAAAAGGAGGAGGAGGAAGAGAATGAAGACAATAATGAGGAGGATGATGATGTTGAAGAGGAGGAGGAGGAGAAGGTGGAGGATGATGATGAGGAGGAGGATGATTAGGATGATGATAATGAGGAGGAGAATGGTGATGATAATGAAGAGGAGGAGGAGGTGGAGGATGCTGACGATGAAAGGGAGGAGGAGGATGATAATGAGGAGGATGAGGCGGAGGCGCATTATGATAATGATGAGGGGGAAGAGGAGGATGAGGAGAACGAGAAGGTGGATGATGATGATGATGAAAGGTAAGAGCAGCCTTACTAAGTCATAAACCTGGAATATAAGCAAATTAGGTGAAAATAGCGCGAATGGAGAAAGTAATCAATTCTTCAATGCATTGCGATTCTCTCTTGAAAAATCCTGCGCCGATGCAGAAAATCTCATAATCTGAGTTTTATGAATAATATGAAGAAAATCAACAGTACCAAACTTCTCTGATGAGAAATAAGCACTGCAGGCTAGAGTAAATTCCTTTAAAACTGCATGTGAATATTAATGATCCTGTAATTTTACACTGCCACACACATAGTAGCACAATTCAACACAGTATCAACCTTTATTTTTAGTTTTTTTCAAAAAATTCAGTCCTAGATTAGTTTTTACTTATATACCCACTGATGTTTAACTTGGTTTTACATTCTATCTTCATCTACAGAAAAAAGTCTGATAGGAATGAACTAATTGATGATTACAATGTTATCTTAAATACCTAATAAGATTTTTTTAACATTCAAATGTGGATTTTTTATGCATTTGATCATGTAAGTCACAACAGCCATAATGTAAATACATTACCCTTCATAATGCATCATGGTAGCAAAGAGCTGGCACAATTAGAACATGACACAACTGTAACACTGCACGACTTCATATCCCTGGACATTACAGACTAGAAGTAGAAGTTTCACACAGTTCACTGCAGCCTACATAATATGGCTTCCCTTGGACTCATCTTCTCCACAACCTGCTGCACTTCCTCGTACCTAGTCATCTAAAACATCCTTCTAACTGTGTTCACTTATGTATATTTGGCTTAGCGCTGGTCATAAACACCTCTGTTTCAGTACTTTGTCTCCCTGAGTTTACCGAACCCGTCTTTCTGATCTAGATTATCTGTTTTTCACTCCTGCCTTTCGAACCATGATTTTTGCCTATAGTCCTATTTGTGATTGGACTGACCTGTGCCTGTCCTGACCGAGTGCTTTGCTTGACGTTGTTTCGGATAGTTCGCTGGATCTGTTCCTAATACTGTGATCTGTTCCTATTTAACTGACCTGCACTCACTGCATCCACTCTCCAGAGTGTGTTTTCCTGACGCCATACAAGATCTCCAAGTCCAGACAAACAACAACCTAATCTTGTAGGAGATTTTTGTCAAAAAAACAAAACAGTAAAATTAGTTTTCTATGTTTTCTAATTATTTACTTAATTCATGCATATATCAGTTCTACATGATTGAACTGAGTAACATTAACACAATTAGTTTGCGTTCATCCAACACAATTTGAGTGTATATAATTAAAGTCCTGTATTAAATCATACATCACGCTCACTCCTGATAATCAAACCCACAACACTGGTGTTTTGCAGTAGACACATCACAACTGTGCTATTCTACCATGTGTGTTATAACTGCCTAGCACTATACTTCAGCACTATGCCATTATCTTTGTTAGATTTCACAATGTAACTGGTTTTCATAAATGCAAGATTTGAACATCAATTAGCTTAGCGGTTAAGGTGTTGGACTACTGGTCAGAGAGATGTGAGTTTGAAACCCATGTCCCCCAAGCTGGGTCTATGACCAAGGCCTTTAACCCTGAGGTAACTTGTAAGGTACTCTGGATAAAGGTGTGCCATATGCCAGAGATGTAAATGCACTCAGTCTGGTCATTAGAAACTTTTGTAGAAGTTTAGCATAAGCAATGAAATCATGTTTTGTTAAAAAACCTAATATATCCTAACCTAATAAATCTGACTGACCACACATTCATTTAGGGCTTTTCTTCCCCTGGAACTCTTTTTTTCCCCCAGACAAAAGTCTCTGGTTTCATGTCCTGTAGTAAAATCGGACCAACTATAACAAGGGACTTATTTTGTTTTCGGTGAACATGTACTGTACTTGCTGATGACATACATCTGCGATTGATAAAAGATAAGCAGACAGATAAGTATCTATATATCTAAGTATCTAAGATCTATGTCTTAAAAGCAGCAAGTGGAAAAGTCGAAGTAGAAGTTTATAAAATTTCATTGTGGCTATCAATAATAATTAATATGTAAGTGAGGGCCATTAAAAATATTATTATTATTATTAGTAGTAGTAGTAGTAGTAGTAGTACCATCATCATCATCATTATTATTATTATTATTATTATTATTATTATTATTATTATTAATAATTCAGGATAGGTCAAAATGGTTAGCATTTATCTTAAAGCTAAAGTATCTTAGAACTAAAAGTTGGAAAAGCTTAAACACAATACATCAGCACCTTGCTTCAACGAACAGTGTTTTGAAACTCTAATGGCTTTTGCACTCCTGACTTTATGACTTATATCTTGTATGAGTCACGCACTACATAGGATGAAGGGATGATGCATCAGTGTAACTAACGTTAAATAAATAATGAATCAGCATATTTCCCAAAGTCACTAAAGCAGCAGGCAACTAATGAATCACTAGGAGTTAGACCTATTACTTACTTTAATGGGGACGTTTTGCTTGTGCTTGCACCAAAATAGTGAGGATGTTATATATATATATATATTTACAAAAAAAAGCCTCTGTGGAATTGCTCAGATAAGATAATGACAAAGAAAACAAGACTTAGCTGGATTGTTGTCTCTTTCATGTCAACATGACAATCCACGCTGTCTGGATTATTGTATGATGGAAAATGCGGCTTTGATAGACCCCGATTCATGAATATTTATTTAGGCTGGTAGACCCCCCAGCAGCTGTTAAAAGTCCTCTGCTAGGCGAAAAGCTGTGCAATAAAAGGACACGGGAATCAAAATGCACGATTGTTCAGAAACCGTGAGACTCCCCTATAAGTCACATCCACATCCTTCCATGCTCATCAAGCTGTGTGGAGGAGAATAATAGTCATAAACCTCCACGTCTCTTCTCCAGGCTATACCTTGCTGCTGTAAATGTGCTTAGCTTGCTGAATTGGATTTGGTAATATAGCCTCGTGAAGGAAAAGAGGATTCGTCTGTGATTTTCAGAAGATGCTGAGTAGTAAGACAAATAATTGAAACACACTTTGGGCTGATTTTGTGTATTATAACAGACAGGTATAAAAGGAAAAAAAAAAATAAAGACGCGGAGTTTCAGATTTTTCTCCAGAAATGAAACAATTACAATGTGAGAAAGTGGCAGCGCGAGCCATGTGAATATCACACACATCAGCACGGTCCAAAACAAGCAGATGGTCTGCGGAGTGAGTGGCAGGTCAACATATTCTTGGTTGACTAACTACTACAGTGTGATTCTTGGAACGTCGCTGTTTCAAAGTAGCTCGACTCTAAAGCACTTTCCAAAAACAACAAGAAAGGCTGCTTCCGTCAGGAGACTCTCAGTGTTAGAGCTGCTACGACGAGGATACATCCTTTCAGCCATTCAGGTTGACGCACTGCATTTTTTTTCTATGTTAATCTAATTCGCTCGGTAAATTAGGATTGATCGCTACGGCTCTGGGCCACAGCCATCATCGAGCATCTAATCGGACAGACAGAGGAGGTGGATGTGGGGGGACGGACGAAGTGTTCACTCGAGCAACAGCCGTCCATAAATATAAACCATATGAGAAGCAGCGAGCGGCCATAACGGTGAAAGGGAAATCGGATTAGCCTCCACTCTCTCGGCAGGTGTGCTTTTAGCCCCCCACTTTAGAGGGCTGCTAGCGCGCTACGTTATGCCTTTCCTTGGCTATTGTGTGTCTCCGGCAGGGCAGTGTGTTTTTGTGCTCTCATCAGGCGGATGTGAGCGAGAGGGTGCTCTTAGCCTGCTTGATGGAGAGAGAGCGGGAGAGGTTGAGGAGATCCTGAGAGATACAACTCACACAGGAAGACTTCTCCTGCAACGCTCCCGGTCATAAATTACGTTGAATTAACATGTCACACACTCGGCTCGCATCACACACACGTGCACACACACACACACACACACACACAATCACTTTGCTCTCTCTCTCTCTCTCTCTCTCTTAAACTCTCTCTCTCTCTCTGTGCTACCTAATGGATCTATTAACCAAATGGAGGCAGGGATAAATGGTTACACAATCTGGATTTGGAGTTTGGCCCTCGGCTGAGGAAGCTGGACATGATTGTTGGTTCTGAGTTTGTCATTTTGCCGTTAAGCTTGTATACGCTTATCCCTGTATGTAAATTTCTCCAAGTGAAATGATGTGAGACACACGTGCAACATTAATTCCAAACCGTGTCAGTAAACAGCTCTTGTTGAGTGTGAGGTGTGGTGTCCAGGTGTCTGCTGCCAGCTTAATGTTTTAATCTGTTTTCTAAGCGCTCCGCCCACCGTGTTCATTTAAGAGCCGTTGCCTCGTATGTCCTTCAGCACAACATGATTCCTGGGGCTTTAAGAAGCTTGTCTGAAAGCGTGGCCCTGAAAAACCCTTCTCGCTTACAGATTGTTGTAACTGATAGCGTAAGAGATGCTAAGTGCCAGGTTCAGATGGCACTCCTGTATCTCCTGGCCCATATCTCACTGGCATCTCGGGCAGCCAACCTGCATGCTCAGATAAGCTAACAGCACGGCACGCTTAAGTGCCACAACCAGCTTTTTTGCTCCGTTAGGCCATGAAACCACAGATGTGCCTGAGCTGAAGCTTCCAAAATGCAGCTTTCAGTCTTTTCAGGAAGAAGAACCAAACAACCTGAGCATTAATGTGCATCATCTTTCACTTTAGTCCTACAAAAAAACACTAAAAGAGCTCTGGGGGAAAAATAATATATAGACCAATTTATCTGGCATTTTTCATTTTGAGATTAATATGAAAATCTATCTAAAATTATTAAACCTGTTTCTAAAGATCATTCCTAAATTCCACCTGTTCCATTGGCATTTATTTTATTTAATTTTTTTTAGAAAGAAACTAAATTATCCACCAAAAGAAAAAGACAATTGGAAGCTCAAAATTCATGACCTTATATAAGATATAACTTTAATAATGCTATTTAATTTATAATAATGTTATAATATGAAATAACAAGTCAATCTGCTATAAAACTTTTTTTTTTTTGAAGCAATCTTTGACCCAACTGCAAAACTATTGGCACCCAGCCTCGGATCTGCACTATAATGTTCGCACCACTTTATTCTTTCCATATTTCTTTCTTTCTCTTTGTTTTATTTTTTTGAAACTGAGGCTTGACCCGTAAACCATAAGCAAAACTGATCGTGTTTCTACAGTGTGACGGACAAAGCAATTCGTTCTTTCGACTCTTTTTTCCTTTTCTCTTCTTTTCCAGGAGATCACGCCTGACCTGGTGACACCTGAGAAGCCGTGCAAATGACTTTGACACTTAAAGGCACATCACGGTTGGCTCGCAGCCAGAAATACCCCGAATAAAGCACCTGTCGATCAAGCAAACATGTCAGTGAAGGAGAGTGAATTCAAGCTGCTGTCAATCTGGAGTCACTCTTTAATGCAGACATGTTGCATTATTTACACAATTTGGTTACGAGGAAGCTGGAGCATCTTGATAGTACGTCAAACTGTGTGTGATAAATGAAGTGTTCCCAAACATGTCATAACCCTGTTTTTAGGTAAGCAGGGGTTCGTTTTTTTTTTTTTTTCCTCACGTATTTGGAAATCTGGAGAAGCATGTGGTTGTGAAATTAAAATTAACTGAGCAGAATTAATTCAATCCATGGGTAAGCATGCAGAGTGCAGGATTGGAGATTGATTTATATTCAGTATTTTATTCTAGGCATGCTGGATTATTAAGGGTCTGAGTCGCTCCTATGGGGCAGTTCTCTACGTCCATCTGTGAAAGTCGACTGATTACTGCTGGTGTGGGAGAAGCCTGTTATGTGCTTGAATCCCACAGCTGTAATTAGTTGGTTCCTCACAGCGCTTGAAGGCTTCCCAGGCTCGGATGTGATCTTTACGTGCTTTTACTGTTTGAAAGATCACATGAGTCGTTAAAACTTTAGCGCTTACACTGTAGGATCGAAAAATTACGGGGCTTTAATTAACAAGAAATCTTCCAAGATTGTCCAAGATTTATTTTGCCGTGAGATTCTGAGTTGACTTTTTTTAAGTTGAAAATTCTTCTCTGTTGGTCGTGTTGCTTTATTTTCACTTTGGTTGACAGATATGTGACTGATGCAGCGGTGCTTTGGTGTTTCTGCTCGGCTCTCTCGCCTCCTTATCTCTACGTTCTGCTCAAACGGATCAGGTAGCAAAGCGTCAACCGTCATCGACACCACAGTGCTGCTCACCTTGTAGATCCTTAACTAGTCCAGCGCAGTATCTCTGCCTCTGTATCTGATCGGCATGCATCGTGTTTGATATTATTTCCTCACCGTATGAGATTATTATTTATGTAGTGAAATTAATTCTCCTCTTAATACCAGAGGCGGATGTTTTGTTGTGTCCAGGTTCCGCATTGAATGTCTTCAAATTCCAAATTGTATTTGTCATATACACAATCATACACAGTACGGCGCATAGTGATATGCTTTTTATGGCTGTCCTTGTTAATAATAGAGCCAATTAACATTAAGGTAAAAAGAATTAAAAATAAGATACAATAAAGTCAAAATTGAACATATAGCGTATATAGGGAAAATATAGTGGGAAATCTGCAATAGAAAAATAAATATATGAAAAATAGAGAAGGTTCTGGACATGAATATAGTTATAGGGATGTGTATGAATTACAACATAGAAAGTTATATCCATAGTGGTACCTAATGGCACAAAGAAAAGTAGAAACTCAGGGCTTTAAGAAATTGTAGTTTTTCATTAGTTTTTTCTGTTTTTACCTAGCTGACTGGGAAAATAAATTCATAAAAAAAAGTTAGGTAGTTCATTTCATAAATAAGTTTATATCTTCAGAGTAAATAGTGATATCAAACCAATTTCTGCTCTCTGAGATGCTGCAAGTGCTTGTTCATAAATATCTAAAATTTGAAGACCTTTCCTTCAACCACTACAATTTTCTGTAAGGTTATCCCAACAGAGTGAAAAACATCTCACACTGAAAGCCAAGTGTTCTAATTTTATATCAGGCTTGCAGAAATAAAATAATGTGTTTATCATTTGGCAGACACCCTTATTCTAAGCAGCTTACATTTTATCTAATTTGATATAACAGGTCAACTGAGGGTTGAGGGCCTTGCTCAGGGGCCCAGCAGTGGCAGCTTGGTGGACCAGGGATTCAAACTCACAACAGTAGTTCAACACATTAACCACAAATTTAGCACATCCCCTATGTGCCCTGTTAGTCTGAAAGCCAGTGTAGAGGTAAAAAGGGTTAAAGACATTATTATTGGCATTAGCAATGACCTCTCATGACATCGGCACGGACTCAGCTGCAAACTTGTACCAGAAATAAAAAGAAAAAGCAGTACAAACCAAGAAATTAGCAGCAGAATCAGTAAACAGGTCATGAATATTTCAATATAAACACGTTTTTCCTTTAAGGCTTGGAGTACGTGTGCACCTGGGGGATTCCAGTGTAAACAGATTTTGGTTCAGAATGTAGAAGTAAACGTGAGACGCGAGCAGAAGTGACATGAGGTTTTAGGTAAAAGTGACAAACATAGTTGTGGTTGCATGTCGTAAGAGTAGGCAGTCAGATGTACTGAGAGAAACCCTGCATGGTAACAAACCTTCTTATTGAGGGACAGAAACTAGGAGTGTGAGGTGATGAAGTACAATAAAACCTTTCAAGGGTGTTCATTGTAGCTTAAAGTGGGGTCATGAGAGGGTCGTGTTGAGCACGGAGGCCGAGCCTTCAGCCTTAAAGTGCTTTCACCCGAGCGAGCACACCTCTTAACACCACAAAGCCCAGATTCACCCTCCCAGATTTCACACGCTACTTTTCCACACCTGCTTTTAAAATATCAAATTGCAGTCCCTAAAACAGACAACGACAACAAAGAAGCAGCACTTTCTTACACTGGATGCTTCAAAGACTTAAAGTGCAGTAGGCAGATTTTTAAAAACAATGATTCTCAAGAAAAAAAAAGACGGAATAAGTCTGGATTGAAGAAACAGCTCTTAATTGAGGTGAGTGTGATCGAGAGGCTGCGTTCCAGATGGCAGCGTGTTATTTCACCGTGCCTTGTTAATGCGGCAGGATGCGACAGCCGTAAGCTGAGAGCTCCCTGGAGGCTCGGCTCGAGAATGTTGGCCGGCACGGGCATCGCTGCCACCCAGCGCCTGACTCGCTCACTTACTGTGGGACACGTCGTGTCACACTTGCCAGAGAATAGGTGCTAGTTAACGCAAGACACGCTGTTAACAGACCTCACTACCATACAGCACAATGCTGGTCTTTCATTGGATGAAAGGGAACAGAAGGTGTGTCTATTCACTCAACACACATTCTCGCTAGTCTACTATAGCCACTAACGGACGGATCACACGACAGTTGGCTCTGGACACGTGAGACAAGCAGATTCGTTGGAATTTTGCTGTATGTCAGTGCTCTGTTTTGAGGGGATGTTAAGAAGCAGAAAGCTTTGTTGGGATCAACTAAAGTGTCAAACTTGCTTGGGAGAAGAGGTTACTTAAATCCTGTGCTTCTTAAAACCTAACTCAGAATTGATAAAGACTGTGGAATTTCAAGTTACTGTACAACAAAACAGTTAGTCTGTGATGATGTCACAGCTCTTCATGCTGTATGATTAGGCGATTAATTGATTATTTAAAAAAAACAAAAACAAATAAATAAATAATCATTAATGAATGAATTTCCCTCGTTTTTTTTACCCAATCAAGTTCCTTACTCCAGTGGTTCTCTTCCCCTTTATGTCTAGCTGTGATTCCTTAAAACAATTTACAACCCCATTCCTTTGGTCTACAGCAACATGCATTTGTTCAGGTAGAGGATGTAAAAAAATAAAAATAAAAACATTAAAAACCCTTCGGCTGTGTAATCCTAGTGTTAGTCTCAGCCTCAGACGTCACACCCACGAACTGTTGGCTGAATGTCTGATGCATATGGCACACAAAACTGGAAATGCTTCGAAGTCTTCATCTGACTGGTTGGATTTTACAGGATTTCCAGGAGACTGCTGCTCTTCTTTCCTCATGGAGAAAGGAAGGCTTTTGCGAACTGTGACAATGAGCTCTTATGAGTATGAGCTAAAAGCTGGATTTTCCAAAGGATGTGAAGTTCAAGGTATAGTTTCTTAAATGAATGAACTATGTTTGCACGCTGGCCTGTTTTTGTAGGGTCATCAACTTTACATTTTCACACCCCTAAACATGACTTTGAACAAAACGAACTGTGATTGGTTGCTTTACATGTCAGTCAGACATTCTTGGGTGGTTCTTGGCCATTAAAAGCTGCTCTTGAGCCTTCTGCTGTCAGTCTGAAGCTCTGACTATGTGCAGACTATCATACTGTAGTAAACACTGCTACCTCTGCTGCCACTGCTAGTATGTTCCTACCCTAATCATACACATTAGCCATCAAAAACACACAAGAACATGGAACTGCTGTATAACCGAAAAAAAAAAAAAAAAAAAGATCTGGCACACACACACACACACACTGTTTTTGTGTGTTAGTTACATTGCCTTATCCTTACAGCCTTTCTCTCTCTCTCAGCTTATAACGACAAAGTGGTAAAGCTATGGAAAGCTAAGCTTTTATGGAAAATATTCTCAAAAAAAAAAAAAAAAAGCTTTACAACAATTATTTTCTATCCTTTTGGGTTCCTTTCTAAAAAAATATCTTGCATCCTTTTGTTTTTCCTTTGTGCTTCTCTCATATTTTTGGAGTTTTCCTTAAGGATTTAAAGCACTGGCACATTTAGTGCATTCGACTGCATGCTGCCAAAGACCAAGCTCTTGTGCTCGCTCGCTGGTTCATTCTGTTAGCCAGAAACACTTTTATTTCAAAATACCTTCATTTCGACTAGTGTTTTCCCCGCGGCAGCCAGGTAACCTCCAGAGAAACTCCTCCTCTGCTCTCAGGTAGTGTTATGTGATGTGAAACAGATCCACTACCTTGGCTAAGACATAGATAGTCCTGGGTTTGGATTTGCTGCCAAGTGTCATGTGGATAGGTGAAAAAGTGCTATAGGATGCCTGTGTATAGTGAAATGTAACACCACCAGCCAAGTACATGCAACATTCATCCATTCATTCATCATCAGTTAAACTGTTTATACTTGGTGGTGGTCATGGTGGTCTCACATTCTAAGTTAATTTCTAGACGGTTTGAGCAATTACCCTTCTAATTACAATAAAAACACAATTAAATCCAGATTTTCATGCGCAACGTGAGTGCTCACTGAGTAGCTCTGTATCTGCTGCTATGTGTGTATGGCGAAGGTAGGAGAGGAACCGCTGGCTTATACACTGGAACTACTACACATGACAGCACAGCCGAAATTTCACTAATGATGATGCTTAATATCCCATAAAGCCTTAAGCACAAGCAAAATGCTCGCAATTATGTTGTTTAATGAAGCAAAGTCACCTTTAACAAGCGACCAATATCTAAATTGGCACGTCTTGGACGCCCTTCACAGTCTAGGTGTGCGTAAAAAAAAAAAAAAATCTTTAATTAACCCTAAAAACCAAGAAAACGCAGCTGCGATAAAAGTGGACCCGAGAAAGTCCAAAAATACAGCTAATAAGCGAGCATGAAAGTAATTGCTACCATTTTGTTTTTCATGAAAGAAAAGTAAACATTCACGTGCAAACCTCTGTCCCATTTTTTCGTCGTCTCTCGCTGACCTCCTGCTCACAGATCCTCAGAAGAGCGTGCGGAGATTACTCTGAATTTTGAGCAATTACCCTTCTAATTACAAAATGTCATATAATTACAACCATCCAAGGACATGATGAACAGGGTACTATTTCGGCAGGAGGAAAGTTCGGCAAGTTCTCATGTGAGAAGAAAGCAATTTTCCTTAATCTCTGTGCTTGTACAAGGTAACAGGACAATTCCCCAAAGCCAGATAGTTGAGCGAGTTTATTTTTTTTAGCGTGACAGCTTTCAGGTATCACGTCACAAGTCGAAAATTATAATCGTGACAACGCTAATGCTGTCTGCTAAAATGCAAACTGTCAGATAGACAGACTGACAGACAATAGGGCAAAGAGATGCCGTTACACAGAAATGAGAGGATGTTATTTAATCCCTGAAGTGACATTCATCAATCACATGACAGCAGAGAAACCAGTCGCCATTCAGAACCTCTGTAGGCTTTTGAAGTCGTCTAATGAGTCATGCGTTCGAATCGAATCTGACAGACAGTAATTCTTGTGATAACAAGCCATGTGTTAGACTAAGATGTGTCATTACACACAGTATTGAGATAATCTATCTGAAAGGTTATGCATGGTGTACATAAGGCGTGAGGTGTGGTAGGTCTGGGTAATGTAATCACACTTAAAAAATATTAAATGATCCTGTTTTCATGTGGGTTGAGGTTTTGAAATGTGGAGAACTGATGGAAATGTGAATATTTGACACTAATGAAAATGCCGGTTTTCCCTTGAGAACAATCAGGTTGTTTTTGAAGAACGCCGTGGTAATTAAATATCTTTCCCTGTAGGCTATCAAGCTCCAGTCTGATGCCCTGATGACATGAGAAATGAATGGAGTGCAACGAAATCACCGGAATCCCTATAAGGTTGTTTACGTAAGGAATAAAACATAACTGGATGTGCTGTCGTACGGTCCAGGATTTCACTGGGGTTTTTTTTAAATGTGGTAAAAAAAAAATGTGTCTTTTTCTTTAAAAAAAAAAAAAATTGAGATGCAACTTGAGTTTTTTGTGTGTTTTTTTTTTTCTTTGCAACTACTTGAATTGTCAGAATTTTAAGCACAGGATTACCGGTGAAGACTCATATGTAATGACATCTTATGATAGCTGTTCATTATACATAAATGGAGGAGAGTTTTTGCTGAATGTGTGTTGTGACGATCTCACACTACATGCCAAATCTGTGGTTATTTTGAACCACAAATAAATTCCAGCTTCTCCGAATATCGTGGAATTTGCATGATTTTGCGTTTATTTCTGCGATTACAAGCTTGAGAAATCCTGGAGAGCTGGATCAGAGGAAAAGAATCAACAAAAAGTGATGGGATGCAGACCACAGCTTAACCAGCAAAGTTGCTTATTTCCAATACGAGCACATTCTAATACCTCAGGAAGAAACCGATGACTCAACCTCTCAGTTTAATAATGAATGACATGTCATACTTTTTATCCATTTCTAATTGCCGAAGCTGTTGATCCTTCCCCAGCCTCACTCTCTGTGTCTCACTTTTTAAGTTAATGCAAACAACTCGGCCTGTCATGTCACTGAGAAACATGAAAGAGCAAAAAGACTCTCTCGGTGGAAAACGTGACTGTTCCAAAGTGCTGACACCTGAGACTCCTTCCATAATTGTTATATAAACATCTCCTTACAGACCGCTTCAACATACCAGCGATATATGCTTTTCTTTCTTAAATAAACACACGTTTTTGAAATCTGTTTATAATGAAGTCGACATGTTCCTGTGTAAGATGTTACTATAGAAACGATGGTGTATTAGAACGACTGCATTAATATAAAGGTGTGATGTGAATTACAGCTGGCGCTACCATCACTGCTGTGAAAATGAATCACCTCCTGGCCAATCAGATTAAAGAATTCAACAGCGCTCCGGTACAATCTTTACATCTCTTCTTCACAGAGCTAAAATATCCCACTAACACCAGAATGCACAAATTCCATCGCTGCCGTTAAAGAAAATCTGTGTTTAATATCTCTTCTCTCTACCTAAGGCTCTGAGGAACATGATACTTTGCAGATGGAGGGAATTCAAGCTGGAGAGCATGGTGAAGGTTTGAAGATCAGCTCACAGAACCAGACAGAGTGACGGCCTAAAGATTCCTGCACCATCACTCAGCATGAATAATGAGATCTCTGTCATTCACAATTCTGATACGCTTACAACATGGCAACTGGGTAACAACATATAGGTCAGGCCTCCAAACTGACCCGTGGGATCACATCATTATCTACACAACCTAACATTTTCTCATGTCATCAGGGATTAAGCCTGGAGTTTGACAGCCTGCTGGTCGACGTATTTAATTACCAGGACTTTCTTAACAACGATGTGTGGAAATTCTATCTCTACCTACAGCCTGCTGCATTGCTTCATCTAGTTACTCTTGGGTGTGGACAAATAGCTAGATGGTCACCCAGCAGATTTCATGTCCAGATTATTGACTATTGACATCCTTATGACTTTCTTAAAACACTTTCATTTATTAGCTTAATGCACTTCACAGTATTAAGAACTCTTTAGGGGGGATGTGTAGCTTAGTGGTTAAGGTGTTGGGACTATTGATTGTGAGATTGAACCTCAGGTCCACCAAGCTGCTACTGCTGGGCCCCTGAGCAAGGTCCTAAACCCTCAGTTGTATAAAAAGAGATAAATTGTAAGTTGCTCTGGGTAAGGGTGTCTAACAAATGCTAGAACCTGCTGCACCACACGTCGGCTGAGATCTATTTGCTGGCAGAATTTTTTTTTAATGCGTGTTCACGCATGACCGATAATCTTTTTTGTAATTCTCCTATTAGCAAACACAGGTATATACTATATCTATACCCAGCATTAAGACCTGTTCCAGCATGACAACACCCTTATGCACAAAACAAGGTCTATAAAGACATAGTTTACCAAAGTTGAAGTGGAAGCACTTGAGTGACCTGCACAAAACCCTGACCTCAACCCCAATGAACACTTTCTGGGATGAATTGGAATGCAGACGGTGCACCAGAATGCAGTGTCTGACCTCACTGATGCTCTTGTGGCTGAATGAGCAAATCTCCAAAGCCATGCTTCAAAATCTAGTGGAAAGTCGTCTCAGTCGAGTGAAGGATATTAGAACAGCAGTCTGGATTAGGATGCTCAAAAAGCACATGAGGGTGCTGGTCAGGCGTCCAAAAACGTTTGGCCATGCAGTGTATATATAAACAACGACAAAAACTGAGCAAATTTAGTGCAGCATTCTTCCTTCACTGTTAGAAAGATGCAAATATTAATTTTTGCATTGAAGGCAATGAGAGAGCATCACAGCTCAGCCTAAACATTTGCCAATGTCTTGGGGACTTTTTATTCAGGTTGACACAACGGGCTACATCAAAAACTTTAGCAGGAGAGTATAAGGAGAACTTATCCTACAATCATTCCCTCTGTGGGAATGTATATATGAGCTTAGCTCTTTACCAGTTAGCCCATTTGAAAAGGTTTCTGAATAAGCAAAAGGGTGGACTGGGCAGCACATTGGAGCTAATAAATATGTCCAGCCATGCATCTCCATTAGTATCAAATATTTATGTTTTCATGACTTTAAATCTGTGATCATTACATCTACTTTTGTCTAATCATATTAACACTTTTTTTTAATTCACTGCTATAAATGTGCTTTTTCTTCCTGCTATGTATAAACTACAGTCAATATATGTTCCCTTAGGTATCCCAATGATAATGTAGTGTTAATTTTGTAAAGAATGCCACAAGTCAGCATGTTCCTTCAACCGAAACAGAGTGCTGAGTTCGCACCGTCTCTCATATCCAACGTTCATTTCTGAGAGTGTGGCCGTCTTACACAGAAAACTGCACAGGCCAGGGGGCATACACGACCAATAACAAATTTTCATTTTAATGAGAGGAAGTATATGAATATTGATGCGCATGTGGAATGATTTTAGCACACGGAATATTGGACGGCTTAGCTACAGAAAATGAATTCGTATCCATTAGCTGGCTGGAGTTTCCATGGCTGCGTGTTTATGGTGGGGAAAAAAAGCATATAAAAATAAATAACCTTTCTGCTGCAGAGTATTAAAAACAGAAAGGTGCCAGTGATTTTATTTAGAGAATTATTATGACACCACAAGGTCAGAAATATATTTCCTCTCTTTTTCCTGCATGTGGCTTAAGCCTGGCAGGGTCAATAACGATGTTAGCAGGATGTTAAGACATCGACTTTCTATTCTCTCCACTAATTACAGCGTACATGACCTGCTGTATCCATCTTGGCTCCCTGGGTTTCTGATTACAATATTGAGTCAACAGAAGATGGAGTCTTGCTGAGACACAAATGAAAAGACGCACCAAGTGTGCCATGCACAGAAGGTTCCTTTTTTCCTCACTGATTACCCTTTTCCCAACTTCTGACCTCCACCATGAGCTACAGGCATCTAATAGCTTATGCAGAAGTGTGGCTCTATAGCAGTAAAACGTTATTGCCAAATTCAAGCAAGAAACCTAAAAAATATGTAGTTACATTGTATATATTGCATACTTTGATACTTAAGACCTTTTAGTAGAGTCATTATTCATGAATTCAGATGCATTCGAGTCGAGAGGCAGAAATCTCTTTTCATAACACTGACATATAACGAGACTGTGTTTTATTTATATTGACACTGGGATCTCGGTCTATATGTCAAACAAACTGAGGCAGAGATAATGAGAATGACTTGCATAAATTATTAAATTGTATTTGCTGTCTTGGTGTGTATAATACATGAATGTGCATGAACTGTATGTACACAAATTATATTCAAGATCTGTCCACAGGCTGATGGATTTGTTAGACTTTTTGGTGGGAAAATATTCTGCTTTTGCAGGCTACCTTGTGGGTATTTTTTGTCTAGAATTATTAGCATAAATTCTTAAAGACTTCGGACGAAAAAGTAAAGCTAGTTTTCCAAATCTGTGGTACATATAATGCTTTCTGAAATTCATCCCAGTTTCTGAACAAAAATCATTCATATTCAAATGCTTGTTCTGGCTAAAAGCTTAATTAGTTAAACAACCTTGGATGGAATTTAAAAAGAATACAGAAAGGAGCACAACAACCGAGGAAACAAGGATCTCAAGTTTCGTGCAAGATTTCGTCAACTTTCATTAATTTTACCGAGGTGCCAACATTGCTAACAAGAAAATCCCAGCAGGCAAAAAGAGAAAAAAACCCTGAAATTTACCACAAAAACCCTGGAGAAGGTTTGTGGCTGAGACTGATCCATGCTAACAGCATAAATGATAAAAACCTGTCTTTTAAAATGGAAATCCAAAATACGTGTTTTAGCTCATTCCACTATTTTGAACAGAGTAAACCCACTTCTATTGTCCCACTCAGATCCAGCCAGACTGTTTAGACTAACAGATCACATGATACCATCATGTTGGTATGATTTTGGAGAGAACATAGGGGTAAGACATTTTTTTCCCTAAAAGTGAGGCACGCTGGAGTAATAATAATAAATAAAAAAAAAAACAGCAAGGCAGTAGCCCTGTTTTCAATTGGAGAAAGACTACACGGGACAAATTCACCTAGATAAGCTTGGTGTATGAAATGAAAATAACTGCATGCAGAAAAAAAGCTTTCTAAATCTCCCATTCTTGCTCCTTGTAAATGCCATAGCTAACCAGCAGCTACTGGTTCCTCTGCCTGTATCTCAAATCTGATGGAGAATGGTGCCAAATGAGAAAAAAGAATCATTCACTGTTTTTTTTTCTTTACTCTAATTGCAAAGTTGATTCTTCTTGCCCTTTCTAATCATCTAAATCCTAATTGTTCTGAGAATTGTGTCCCTGGCATGGTTCTGGATTGCTGCGGTAACATCCCAGTCTGAATCATGTCACAGCAGGTGGGTGGAGAGGCCGGAGACAGAGACATGGATTAGAAGCGGCATGCTCTCTTTTATCATGACTACAGGATGATGATCCAGTTCAGCATGGAGATATTTCAGCCTGAGCTCCCGGAACGAGAAACCATTTCGGTCTCGGCTTGTGAGAGCGTGCATCTGCTGCTGCGGGGCTCATCACGCTGGCTCACAGAGCGCCCTTCCATTTATACTGTTACTAAATAACCACCTGAATCCCATCAAGCTGAAATGTCTAGATGTTTCAGTAGATGGTTAATGTAGTCAAAAAACGATAATGGTGCTTTCGTCTCATTTGTAATCTTCTCCATCTGACGCTTTCTGGTCTTATACACTAATATGCTAAAAGATATGTAATGAAACATTTGAGCTAGCGGGATGGGGAGAGAACGGTTAGATATGAAGCTGTGAAACAATGACTAAGCTATTAATGTGAACATCTGTTGTTCATCCATTCATCCTTTGTAGTTGCCTGCTCAGGGTTATGGTGGTTTCAATTTGGCTACCAGTTTCAATTTGGCTACCAGTATAACTAACTTTTGTTTTGATTCTACCTCCGTGTTTTTTTTCCAGTGTTCTCCAGTGTAGTCGTGGGGTTCTTCATCATCATCATCATCATCATCATCATCATAACAATAATCCTCCTCCCCCTCTTCCTCCTCCCTCTCCTCCTCCTTTAGGCCACACCCAAATCTGCTTTAAATCCAAACACAGCTATAGATATGGATATTTGGAGCAGATATAGACAGTGGCATTGTTTTATGCCCCTAAACTGTAGTTAGCCCAGTCTGAGAGAAAAGTAACTGTAATTCTAAAGAGTAAGAACAGTTTTTGGGTTAAATATGAAGAAAAAACTTGGCAGAGACTCTACACTTGATGGAAAATGAATACAACGAGGTGATTTGTGAGAATGCAACTAAATTTTAGGGGTTAAAAAAAACCAAACCAGCCCAAAATGCACATTAAGCAGCTGCATCTTAATTTGTTTCAGCAACTTGTACATAAAAGTGCTAAGGTTCTAAATACAGATCGCCGGTAAAGTCTGATAAGGGTTTAATACCTGAAGATGACTTTGGTTAAGTGAGAATTCCCCTAGTCAGTCTCTTGCCTTGTCTAGACTGAGCGCTTCTATTATTTATTCAACAAGGAGCACTTTTTCTATTTATTAGACAACGTTTTTGGTCTCTGGGTACGGCGCCGTACATAGACGTTAACTAGCTGCGAACGTTTTAGTGCCGTTTACTGCATTATTAGATTCGTCCTGATTCTGACTTGTGCTTCTTGGGATTTGAAAGTCAACCGCATGACCAAAAACAAACACAAATACACTGAGGCTGAGATTAATCTCTTTCTCGAGTCAGCCATATTACTGTGATTTATCTCTCTTCCCCAATGACCACATCCTTAATATTTAATTTTGAACATGAATTAGTGTGCAGAAATATGCTTCGGGGTTGCAGATAATGTACTTTAGCATCTAAGCAGCACTTTTAGGCAAAACTGGGAATAGACAATACTCAGAAACACTGTCTGGGACTGCACAGTCACTAGAGTCCATCAGAACGTTCAATCAATTCAGCAAAAGAGTCGTAGTGGGAATGACAAAGAGAGAAGCAGCAATTCATAAACCTGTTTCTGTCTTCTGTATTACCGTAGATGCATTTTATTTATTAGACAAATGAGACTCAAGGACTAAGGCGGCTTGCAAGGGCCCTAAACTTTCAAGCCTTCAAAAAGCAAGTCATTATCTTCAGTGTGAAGCAAGCAAGCAATCCACTATTCCAATCGAATCAAGAACCCTAACCTTTTTCTTTTCCTTTTTTTTTTGGGCCAGACATAATCACAGGTTGTGTACACATCGACATTATCCCATCAAACTCTGATATGACACGAAGTGACGTCCCTTAAACTAGTTCTACTTTCAATTAGGGTTCATTATGCAAGCGTGCGCGATTTACATATTGCTGAACATTTTCCTTGAAGGATCTCGAACGAATCTTCTCATCCCGGTATATATTTTTAGCATGCTGAAATAAAGTAGTGGATTTGAATTAATATTAATAAGCCCATTACTAAACTCATTTTGTGTCTGGCATTTTTATTAGTCCATTTTAGAGAATTTCATGGAAATGGATTTTGACACAAATCTAGTGACACTGGTGCATTTTGTCATTTCTCAATTCTTTACATGACCCTGCTGTAGGTGTCAGGGGGCAAAGAAAGATGAGCGAACAAATGAGAAATGGGTCAAAGAGATGTGATACATTTATTATCACTCACCTTCACACCGTCATTGTTACATGAGAAGCTGTAATGGGGGATAAAAGTGATGCTGCAGTCCAGTTGTTTTGATTTGAATTAGGAGAAACCTAAAATTCTGGTCTTGTATTTGTTTGGATGGAAGTGAGTAGTTATTGATATACTGCTGAATGAATAATACTGATGCAAATGTAGTTAGGAGACATGCGGTGCATCCCAAATCTGTGCAGTATAAATAGTGTGAGTAGTGTGCTCATACTGAAAATTCCAAGAAGAAGAAGGAGTGCACTTAAAATACCTGGATGATGCAGTTATTCAGTGAAAAAAATGAAGTGTGGAATGTTGGACACTTCATGCACTCACATAGCAGGAGAGGGGTGGGGCTACCAGGCACTGAAGCTGGATGATGAAAAATGGTGAAAAATACTTCAAGATGGCCGACGACATCTCAAGTGGACAAGGCAGCTTACAATTGTCTTTTAAAAGAGCCCATGTTGAGTAATTTAATTTTCACCATTTTAAAAATTCACCTAACGCTACCAGAATCGCATTACATATGTTTGACATCAACATTTACCATCGACTGGGTAACAGTTTATACTCCGGGTTAGTAAAAATCCTTCTAAAATTCACTACACAGTAAAGTACCATAGGGTATAGTACCTCATTTGGGACACATTTTTAGGATCACCTGCATAGCTATAATTATTCTTGTAATTATCCAATTAGCCAATCATGTGGCATAAGCTGAAGAGCTTAAGTTAAAGTTCATGTCAAACATAAGAATATAAGAAAAATGTCATCTCAGTGAGCGCTGCATGGTTCTTTGTTCCAGACAGACTAGTTCTAGTATTTCAGTGACTGTTACTCTCCTGGGATTTTCACACACAGCGTTTACACAGGATGGTGTGGAAAACAATGCCTGGTTGATGAGAGAGGTCAGAGGCGAACAGCTTGACGGATTGAAGCTGACAGGAAAGCTACAGTAACTCAAATAAACACTCTTAACCACCACGGTGAGCAGAAAAGCATCTCAGAATGCAGAGCACACCAAACATTGAGGTGGACAAGCTACAAGAGCAGAAAAATCAGTTAAGAATACGAGTATGAGGGGACAACGTGGGCAGAGGCTCGGGGAAGCTGTAGAAAAGGAAGAACTGAAGAACAGGAAACGACCAGGCTTTTACGTCTTTCTATTTTTTTGTTCACTGAGGAAAGCTATTCTTTATTTATTTTAGCTTTAAAATAAAAAAATACCATAAAAGCAACTACTCAAATATAAAAATATCTGCTTGCCTTTGCTACCTAGAGTCCTGCATGTCCTGAATAAATCAATGTAAATGCGCACCACTTTCTGTAACTTTTCTATTAGTTCAGTTCAAACAAAATTCAATAGTATTGATGCAAATTAATGCCTATGTAATCAATGGTATTAACCTTGTGTAACCTTCTAAAACCAAAACTAAGAGGAGAAAAAGATCACACCGTTTTTGATCCTAGTACACAGGACATGTGGAGAGGGCTAAGCTGCATTTTCAGGCACTGAAACTGAAATAAAGGCTGCTTATGTTTGAGGTTCTCACTCGGATGAAGTCATTAGAAAGCTTGATGCACCCGATTGAGCCACGCTGCTTGGGGCTGACTTTTGCTAACGTTGGCTTGTGGTTCCTGCTAAAACAGCAGTTAAAACCAGACGCGATTTATGTTACGTCTGTCCTTCATACTTTGTCCAAGGTAGGACAAAACGACTGCACTAACAGATAGTTGCTACATGATGACATGATTTGTCAACACTCTCGTTTTGTGCTGAACAAAGGAAGGGGAAAATGCTCCGGTTTCTGTTTAACCACAAGGACAGTCTGCATATTTGAATTCTCCATAACTTTACACAAACTTGGCTATAAACTAGAGGATTTTCACTGATTTAAAAAAAAACATGCGAGAGCACAGACATAAGGACAGTTTCAACTGATCCTTCATCATCATAATCCTTCGAACGCACCCACACACTAAACAATATGACCAGACTTGGAGGCCACACACCTGCCGTGTGAAGTATTTCACGTTTTCCTTGTCAGCCTACATTAAAAAAGACTTTTGTTGTGGCCATAATTCAGTTCTTATTTCATGACTCGGATTGTGTTGTGTTGTGATGCCATGTTTGTCAGCTGCTCGCTCGTATTGGCGTCGGAAACTCTGACTCGATCAGAAGCATTAATATAATCATATTGACAACATACACTTGAAGATCATTTAGATAATTAATCTTTTGTGACAAGCCTCGAATCAGGCCACGCCCCCCACAATGACTGAAGGGGGCAAATCGAGCCCAAAATCAGGCACCAAATCATCTAGTGTGTAGCCAGCCATCATGAGAATTAGAAGTGCACTTCTATTGAGCAATACAGTGATGCTTAGAAAACTGAAATAAAAATGATGCACTGACTCTAGGTTACTTTGACTGCTTTTCTCTCGACTCGAACGTTGTGAGCATGAAGCTTACTGAAGATAAAAATAAGTTCCAGCTACAACGTTTGTCAATTAATTAGCACCCTAATCTTGAGTCTTGAGCGAACATCAATGAGGTGTGATTTAGCACCTTGTCACACAGCACTCATCGTCCTGATCCAGGCTGCGGAGAATCATTACACCAAAGAAGCCAGAACAAACACGAGCTTTACTGAAGCCGTGGCCATGACGAGCAAATCCACTCTGACTCTGACTTAAAATCTAGAACAAACATCCTACACTTACATCAGATGCATTCACGAAATACTTCCACACAGTCTGGTACAAAAGTTTTTCTTTAAGCTAACTTTATTCTTTACTCTGTGACAACTGTAAGTCTCCCATGGTAGGAAAAGTTCCAGTGTTTCATCTTAATCCATCAGAAAGCATCAAAACAATCCCATCGAGTCATCTACACGAGTTGGTGCAGGTTTTGTCCTGCCAGGTTAAGTGCTTTGTGCTTTGTATCTGTATCTACTTGATGTTTCTAACGTGCTATTCATACTTCTTTTATATTTCACACTGTATTAAATCACAAACAAGACCACTGCATAATGGTGTTCAGATTCAATGAGTTCCAAAAACTGCTGAAAGTGGTCATTCTTTGTAATTATTTTAATTCGGCATGCAATCAAATGTTTTTGTAGCATTTATGAGAAAGAGAGGGGAAAAAAACAGGGAACATGAGTGTAATACCTTTCCATTCATAGTGTGATGAGAATAATGTGAGAAATCTACAATACTGACTATAAACTAGGCTAGATCCAGGTCAGCAGTTGTTTCTTTTTTGGGTTTTACATTTAGAGCATTTATCCAGAGCGACTTTATCTCACTTTTTATACAAATGGGCAATTGAGGGTTAAGGGCCTTGCTCAGGAGCCCAGCAGTGGCAGCTTGGTGGAGCTGGGATTCAAACTCACAACCTTCCAATCAGTAATCCAATAAGCTAGTTAAGCACTAAGCTACCACATTTCAAGAGTTTTAAAATGGCCTTTAATATTATGGGCATGACCATATGGCAAAAACATATTTTTATAATGCACACTATAACATCACAACACTCAGGTTTGTAGCTAAATATTGGTGTATTACTAACAACACAACCTACATCCATTATTACTAATAATCAACAACTCTTTAGAAAACAACAATCATTCTTCTTCTTATTATTAGTGTTGTTGTTGTTGTTTATTATTATTTTATTTTGCTATTACTTATTACTATTATTATTACATTGCAAAATATGACATCTTAACACTCTGAAATATCAGAATAATCTTGTTATTCCTATTGAAAATGTACAAGAAACCAAATCGAAGATTATTAAAGCTATTTCTAAACATTTTTGAACTGAACATTTTCTTGGTCAATTGGTCACTTTGCTCATTTTAAGCATTACCCTCAAAAAAGAAGCAAAATAATCTGCCAGTAGGATAAGAATATTTAAGCTTAAAAATAGTAATACATTTCTAGAAATAGGAATATAATAATTAATAATTTAATTCGTTTATTGAAATCTAATAAAAAAAAAGTAGTTAATTTTACCTAAATTCAAGATATTATCACTTACTAACTTTACACTGTAAGAATTTGATAGTTAATACGAATAAAACTGAAAGAATCAAATAGAACAATAGATTTTGTTTCCAATCAGCTGCTTGTTGCTGTAAATAAGAGTGAACAACAGGAATAACAATACATTATTCAGTCTGAAAATCTGATTTTGATGCAACATACGATTATACATTATTCATCTCCTAATGCCATGTTGCCCATTTCTGCTTATAACTTCTCTTTTGTAGTTAATAGTTTACTACAGGAAATGACACACGCATGAAGTAAAACCCAACCAATGCTCGTGTGCTCAATTCCCGCGAGTCATGCGTTTGACAAAATAAGGCTGAACCAAATGGGAACAAACGGCGAGCAATGAAAGCAAGTGAATGCCTGAGCTGGCGGCGGCCATTAAACGCCTCGGTACTCCCACCCGGAGCCGATCGTGCACGCTGCATTTTCCTGGTCAGTTCAAAGGCACTTAGAGGACCTGACATTATTTTGCAAAGAAAAATGAAGCACCAAAACAGTAGAGCACTCTTCTTTTAAAGGTTATTCCTCCACTCAGGGATCATTCTCTCTGCAGAGGAAAAAGCGAGGAGATAAACTCTAGCGACAGTCACCGATGCATTATGTATGGCTGGGTTTTTAACAGTCCGTTCTGTGCTAGTGGAAGATGATTATGCAGTCCAATACATCTGTGTATGACTTATGCAGCCATGAGAGGGATTTAAGATGCTTAGCTAAACTTTGCTGTGCTGCTCACTGGCCGAGTGACACTGGAATGCATCAGGGCGTCAGATTGTGTGTGTATGGGGCATCTGTGTTGAGCGTCTTCTCCATATTGACCGGCATTCATGCAATTATAAAACTGATACATTAAAAAAAATGAATGTAAAACAAACACATTTGTTATGGTGTAGAAATCCTGGTAGTGGGAGTTTTTGAGATAGCACCAATTTTTCTGCCCTTGCAGTGCTTCACATGAAAAGGTCAGAGGGAAGCACGGCATACTTGTTGGAAGGATCCTTTTGGAGTGTGAGGGGAAAAAAGCCTATACGTCTCTGACTCTTCCTTTTCCTTTTTTAGGTCAGCGGCTTGGGGTGCCATTTCAGAAGGGAATCATGAAATTGGGCTGGAAATGAGACGTGTCGCCAAATGTCAACTCGTCCTCTCCCCCATCACAGCTTGACATGCTGAACTACAGCCGGCGACACGGGCCAAATGTGCCGAGCTACCTTCCAGGCAGGCTGGTGGGCCTTATTAATATTTATAGATGAACAGCTTAAGGGCAGCCCCCTTGAGATCTATCACTCCACTTTGCTGCCTAATGCTCACAAAATATATTGACAAGTCTCTCGCAGCTCTCTCCACCACAGGCCCGCATGCCTTTGGAGCTCAGCGCACATTTGCACTCGGGCTCGGTTTGAATAGAGGCCGCATTGGTGGGAAAACAAAGAGCTGAGTGTGTATGCCACCGGCTGGCTGATTTAACAATCCCTTCTACTTTAGCGTCTAATGAGATTTCTGCTTTGAATATAATCTTTTTTTTTTTTTTGGCAACACGCTATGGGCTTGGTTGAACAGCTAGGCAAAGCAAAGTTGGAATGACATTTGTTCTTACTTTTTGAACTTAGGTAAACAACCCACGGTGGATTTGTAAATGTCAAACTGTTCAAACAAAGTTTTTAGACTTGAACTTAGTGAACTTTCCCTTTCCAAATAAGAAACTTGTTTCCTCCGATTCCATGTTGTGTAACTAATATTTATCCAAACAGTTTCCTATCCAAAAAATAAATTAAAAAAAGAAATAAAAACTTAAGAGCTAACACGTGTAATTGAAAAGCTTCCCTCCTCGCTCATAAACCCTTTCAGATCTCAAATCTGCGAAGGCCAGCCCGGATCTGAACACACGTGAATAAATGGCTCTTTGTGATCCGTTTAATGAGAGACAGACAATAAGTGCTGGCGAGACAAACAAGCTAGCAAATGTCCAGAGAAAATAAATGGCTGTTAACTCCTTAGTGGGACAGAAGGGGGATCTCACTGGCATTCGACTATTACTAACACCTCAATTAAGATTAAGAAAGGTGTGTTATATAACGCCTGAGTGTCGCCATGAGAACCGTTACAGAGGAAGCCTGTGTTTTGTTTGTGAGTAAACAGAGTTTGGCACTGGGAGGACAGCTAGCAAGTGTGAAAGAAAAGAGAAACAAAGTGTGGATGTGCCTCTGTGTGTGTGTGTGTGTGTTTCTGTGTGTGTGTGTGTGTGTGTGCGCGTGTGTGTGTGTGTGTGTTGGTGGGGGCTTAGTATGTAACCTCATTCCCAGAAATCTGCTACCCTGCAGTGCTTAGTTCAAAACACACCTGGTCCTAATATTCAGATGCCGCTTAAGGACTTAATTAACTGAAGCGTGTGTGTGTGTGTGTCTTAGTTTAAGATTGGAATGAAATTCGGCAGGAAGATCTTCAGGAGTTGGCCATTCCTGGTTAAGCAGATTAGGAAAGATCAGAGCATCTGTGCGGAGAGATCACTATAGCAGAGCCGGAGCTTGTTTTTTTTTTTTACACTGTAACTACTTGCAAACATCCAGCTTTAAAAAAAAAAAAGAAGAAGAAGCATTTACAAATTCTAATTCCTGCCACATTAAAGGTCCACTTCCAGTGAGGAGATGAGATGTCAAGGCTAATTAATGACCTTAACAGAAAGACTCTGTTTTCATTTTGTATAGATTTGCTGAACCATTACTAGCCATTACACCGCTCTGCTGTTAAAGTCTTCAATCTGGAGGAATTGATGAATTTTCTGGAACAGCACAGCTCTGACCGGTGCTCCAGCTTCAATGAACTTCAATCATGCTTTCATGTTACCATAGTAACTGCGAATTCACAGAGAAATGTAAGGCAGACACGCTACATACTTTGAGGCTAGAAATAAACTGATTTTTAAAATGAGTTATTACTTTACAAAGAAAACTGTACAGCTAATGCCACTTTATTTCATTTGCTAATCTACTTTACACCCAGCTATTTTCACTTCATTTTATTTTATCGCATTTTCATTTTTATCTTATCCCATTTCATTTTATTTCATTGCAAACTTTAAAATAAAATATAAAAAAAAAACTTTTTGACCCTATTCTATTTGACTGTATTTTTTATAAAATGAACATTTTATAAAATGAACATTTCACTGCATGTCAGATTGTGTATGATCGTGTGTGTATAAAAAATTTTCAGTTCGAATCTTTCCACCATCTAATTATTTATTTCTTGAACTGTTTTTCGAGTTTTCAGTACGGATACGTTTCTTCAGCATTAATGGAAAGAGTCTGGAAGGTGTTTTGTAACAGTCTGTAAATTTTCAGTAATTGTAAGGTAGAGGATTTTGTGATTTCCAGTGTCTCTGTAGCTGCTTTTTCCTTATTGCTGTAAATTCAAGAAAGAGAGAAAAAAAAACAAGAGGCTAGTGAGGAAAACATTTTTAACAATAAACGGTTAAAAAGTGCGGTGCATCATTCATTAATAAATAAAAATGTGTAGTTAAAAAAATGTGTTAGTAATCAGACTTATTGCTCAATCGGAATGAGAAGCCTTTATGTAAACACCTGAAATTCCGATCGGACTGAAAGAGGTGTCGCAGATCTTAAACAATCCAGAGTATAGGAAAAAATTAGCAAGTAAATGCATGAATTCTGACAAGTTTCTCACCCTGATTCAAAAATACCACACACACATGAGCAGTGCAATGGTGTTTACGCTCATCATATTACATTTGTGCAGTAGTTGTGTTCTGAATATATAAAACGCACACGTAAACAAATATGCAATGTTTTGTGTGAATATAAACAGTACTTTTGGAATCTACAATCAGATCGATTTCATTCAGACTGAGAAAAATGTGTGCACGTAAATATATGTGTAATATATATATATATATAAAAGTAAAGAGGGATTAAAATAAAACTCAACATTGTAGCGTATACATGTGAACAAGACCGTAGTTGCTCTCTCAGATGTGTCAGCTATGACCTCTACTTAATAATAAGCAGCTCTTCCATTTTTTTAATGACCCAAGAGACCAGAGTCGCATCTTCTTCTTTTCAAGTGGCTCACAAGAGCAAAACGTGGGAATTCCCCAACCAAAGTTCACCTACATAAATTCAGCATGAACAGAAAGAAGTAAATGCGCAGCTTTCATATCCTGCATCCTTTTCCTTTCCCTTTCAGTGAATAGGCTTTTCTGGTGGACAAATTGTATTCGCATTCTACTGCATATCAAATAGATGTGGTAATATATTCCACTGGGCACAGTACAAGGAGGACAAGCAGGCCTGTGAATGCTGAAATGAGCACACAAGCTACGCTGTAAAGTATGCTAATCAATCTAAGCTTCACAAACCCCTTACTGATAATGTCAATTAATGGAAGTGGTATGTAAAGCTTTACCAATTATTATCATCCATCCATCCTCTATACCTTATCCTACTGTGTCACACCTAACCTGCAGCCTATCACAGGACACTCGGGGCATAAGGTACACCCTGGACAGGATGCCAGTCTATCACAAGGCACAATCGCACACACACCCATTCACACACTATGGACAATTTAGAGATGCTAATCAGCTTATACCACTTTGGACTGGGGGAGGAAACTGGAGTACGTGCGGGGAAACCCCCGAGGCACATGGAGAGCATGCGAACTCCATGCACAAAGCAGAGACAGGAATCAAACCCCTAAGCCTGGAGGTGTGAGGCAAACATGCTAACTACCAAGCCACCAATCATTATAAAGTTTGACTATGTTTTGAAATTTTCTAATGAATGTTCTAATAAATTTCAGCACTTATCTGAACTCTTTTTTCCATCTATCCGCAATGAGTTTTGTCAATTTTACCACTGTCAACATCTTGAAAACACATCTGGATTTATGCTGCCTTCATAGAGAAATTATCCTGCTTCTCACTTCTGAAGTGGGAATTACAAGCAGGTCGTGTTCACACGCTGTGTTAGGAAGAACTTGAAACATGGCCGACACTTTGCTCATTCATAAATCTGTCATTTTTCTTTTATTTTAACAACACAGCACATATTACTCAGCTAGCTTGTACCGATAATAGAATTATAGTCAAATACAAGCGATTTTTACTGTGTATAAGTAATGTACAACGTGAAGAAAATGTTTCCTCATATCAGTGAATCTGAAAAAAATAAAAACAGCATGCTGTATTTAGAGAAATAAACAGAACTCTCCTTCCGTATGTTCAAAGTTAAAGACTCCTCTCATTTCAGAAACTCGAGTATCTCAGAGCTTCCCAGTCATAATTATGACTTGAGGGGTCTTCCTAGTGGAAAACTCAAATTTACGATAATTCTGGTAGTACATGAAGGCAGCATTAAAGCAAGCAGTTGCATCACTTAGTTCCTCTCAGGCTATGGGCTACTGTTTTTTTTTTTTAGATTCACTCAATTTCACCCTACCCGAGCTGATGCCCGAGACTGTTTACTGACCCCAGAGGATTTGTTTGTCTGTACATCCCCCCCTTTTCATTTTCAATCTCCAACCTAATTCAATTTTCTGTGCAACGACCACCTGTAATTATTTGCGAGCTTTGCGCAGCCTCTCTGGCTGAGTGCGCCCGCTTTATTTGACGGTGCCCTTGCATGGAGGCCAAATTCCAGAGTAAGCGCTTTAATTGTGGGACCTTAATTGCTGTTGTATTAGAGGGCTTAGCAGGTCTTTCATTTCAGAGTCCGTTTTGCCTCTTGAAGCGATTTGCCTTTGATACGCACAAATGAGTAGACAGTCCATGGAGGAGGAGAGCTACGGTGGGAGATCTGGAGCAGGAAAAACACTGATGACATCACGATTAAAAAAAAAAAAAAAACCTCCTTCGCTCTTTCTACCAACCCCTACGCACACACACACACACACACACACACATCTCTTTTTCACTCAGTCATCTTGTAAAAGCTTGGGCTTTTTCCCCCCTCGGGTCGCATTGTGAGGAAGACGAGTGGAAAGTGGTGCAAACAAAGCAATCAATTAAACAACCAGTGTGTCCTCGAATAAAACAAAGAGAACTTCTCTTTAAAACAGGACACAGTTCTCTGGCATTTAAGAACACAGACGTTACAAAAGACGGTGGTTGTGTCGTGCTGATATTTTTTCATCTTGATAAAAATGTGTCTGTTGTGTGACTTAAAACTGCCGATGGAACTCGAAAATGTTTTAGACTGGAACGGTACATTTTTCTCTTTTCGGTGTGTCGCAAAAACATAACGAGTAGAAGCTTTAATCTATCTGCATCCTCTCTGCTTTCAAATCATTATCTACTATACGATCATTCCACCGCTATATCATTAAGTCTATATTCATATACCAATCTAGCATTATGCAATTATCTGCTTTCTAAAAAAAAAAACAAAAAAAAACATTTCCTACTGCACAGGTGCGACCGCCTCAGTGACATTCAAACACAGCCCTCACTTCCAGCATCCTTTCACCTGCAAATCACTAGGGCCTAATTACCTGCAAATTATCTGCCATTTCACCATCTTGCATAAGATTACGGGCCACATGATGAAACGCCACGGGGGAGGCGGATCAGAGGTGAGCGACCCGTACATACAGAAAATGTGGAATCACTCTGTTAGTCTGATAATGCTAACAGAACTGGAAATGGAGTCTGCAAACAAAATAAGTGTGTCTTATTATTGTCCCCTAAACTGTCTCCAGAGGGCTGGGCTCTAATTTCCTCAACTAGCTGTTCACTCTTTCTCACTCCCTTCCTTCCCTTTCCTTTTATTTAGCATTTTCTATGCATGCCATTTCTTTCATTCTATTTCCCCTACTTTCGTTGAACGCCTTCACATTTCTCCCACTTTCTCTCTCTCTCCCCTGTCTCTCTCTCTCTCTCTCTCTGTCTCTCGCTCTCTTCCACTCTGTCTACTTTTCTGTCCCCAGAGTCCTCTCTTTGTCACAGGACAGAGCGAGTTTCATCAGCTACTCGAGCTTTCTCTTTCTTTCGCTCGCTCGTTCTCTCTCTATCTTGGAGATTGTTGTTGCAGCATGGGCACTGGAGCTCTGGCGAGTCTCTCCGAATAACAGCCACTGAAGAATATTCTGTTCATCTGTACATCCCATGATGCAACTTCAAACTTCTATAAGCGTTTATCCTGTATGCATGTATCTCCTCAAATCAAGACAAGTAGTTTTCTAGATCAAAAAGATTTCTACTGTACAGCAGAGGGAGGCAAAAGCAGACAGCTAGCACTCCAAAAAATTTGGAAATCCTTCTAGCATCTCGGATTATACTATTTTTTTAAGCTTCTTATTTACTTTTGCGAAACAATTTGATTTGCATCAGGTACCTACACCCACCGTCCACTTTAATAGAAAAACCTGTACACCTGCTCATTCATGAAATGATCCAAACAGGTGGAAGCAGCACTATGCATAAAATCATGCAGATACAGGACAAGATCTTGCACAACTCTGTGACTTTAACTGTGGCATTGTTGTGGCATACTCAGACAGGCTAGCATGAGTATATCAGTATATCCTGGGATTTTTACAGACATCATTACACAGAACGATATGAGGAACAAAAAAAATCCAGCAATCAACTGCTCTACATTGATGATGAGAGAGGTCAGAGGAGAATGGTTTGAGAACGGCTGACCGGAACCCGACATTATCTCAAATAACCACTCTTTACAATTGAACAGCATCTCAAAATGCTCCATGTGTCAAACCTTGAGGCAGACTGACCACTTCAGGTTCCCCTCCTTTCAGCCAAGAACAGGAATCTGAAGCTACAGAAGGCACAGGCTCATCAAAACCAGACAGCTAAAGACCAGATAATGTTTATCCAAATTTTCACCTGTCCTTTTTTGGTGTATTAATTAAAATGAATGGACGACAGAATGTGGAAACATCGACAAATCCAAGAAAAGCCATCTCCCCCAACCTTAAACAGTGAACCATACCGAGAAAAATGATTCTAGACAGACTCGAATAATATCTTTTAAGCATGAGAGATCACCACGTCTGAAATGCTGGACAACAATTTGCTGCCTTTTATGAGGACAAACCATGCTGCTGCTATACAGAGACATTCCCTCCTCCAGGAATTAAGTGTTTTAGTCTGGCCAGTTAGGTTTCTGGTCAAGTGTAACATAGCACTGGGCAGTAAACTTTTCATTTTTATTTGTTCAGACTTTTTTTTTCACAGCAAACTTCCACTTGAGTTCATTTAAAGTTTTGATGTCTTCACTTTTATTCTAAAAGTTAGAAAATTACAAACTCAAAATGACTAAGCGCATCCAAACTTTTGACTGATAGTGTATACAGTATGTGTATATTTCTTTAATTCACCGCTTTAGCAAGTGAATCGGTGTGTTGTGTGATTAGAATATTCAGCCCAGCACAGACAGCACATTACGAGTGTCTACATCTCAGACACTAAATGCACTGCTATAAATCTTCTCTCATGCTTCCTAATTGACAGCGCTTGGCTACAGAAGAGAGGGCGTTAGACCAGGAAAGCCACAGCAGTTTTATAACTGCAAGCGCATTTCCTCCATTAGTCCAGACTACACAGATAATTGCAATCGTAATGGCTATGTAATAATGCAGACTGGTACAGACATTACTCCGGCAGATCTACGGCAGCCATAAGCGAACCAGACGGCCTGTCTGTCTAGGTGCGAAGCGTTATTCCACGCTCGTACACCCGACTGGATATATATGAGGCGTGTTAAAGTTTGTGACAGTAAATTAAGCTGCGGTGACAAAAGCTGAAATCCGAGTCTTGTGCGCCGAGATCGTGATTAGCTTCCCGTGGCTTATGCGAATCATCACTGAAATTGCTACATGTGTAGTGTGAAATGGAGGACACAATGGACATTCTGTTAGTGACCGCTCAGGAGGGGAAACATGAGCCCTCTTGCTCTCTTGAAAGTGGCTTGAGTATGTATTGTGGCCCCCCCCTCCCCTTCCTGAAGCTACTTCGGTGGCTGATTCTGCCTCGTATTGCCAGTGAGCAGGATGGAGTAAAAAGCCCCATTCATAGCATAGGTCACCCCGTGTCTCCAGTGGAGGGGAAAAGAAAAGAATCAATATGATTCAAAGATGCTTATTAAACTCCAGCCCGGGCTTCTGAAGCAAAAAAAACCCCAGCTTAATAAACCCAAACCTGTTAAATGTCCCACGCTGGATTAAAACATGAAGTTACGCTTGTTATATTTAAAGCACTGAATTACGTTTAGTTTACAGAATGTTGGTATGCCTGGTTATTTCATGATCTTGTTACATGGAAGTAACAAGCGCAATCTCATAAAAAAAGTTCTTTGGACAGAATGGACTAGAATTCTTCACTTCCTAATGGCAGGAGTTTTAAGGAAAGTGAAGGATTCCTTGAAAACCATGTGGGTTCGACATTTCTGCCAGACCAAACCAGACAAAAACCTTTTAGGATTCAAGAATCAGATTTCATACCTTCTTTATGTGGTTTCAAACACTTGGAATCAGTTTTAATATAATTTTATGAACGTCACATTGTTTTAACATCTGTACAAATATTATTATTTGCCAAAAGCCATAAATCAAGATTAGCTGAACAATCCATTCCCCATTTTTTAAGAACACTACTGCTTCTAGTATTCTGGTATTAAAAACTTTCACAGCAGCCGACGTTTAAGTACGACGTTCTCTTCTGCCCAGCTGGACTTACGGTGTTCATTCGACACCGGGGATTGTGTGACTGATGTGAGGGAGTCCGGAGGGCAGTAAACTCTTGGGATCAGGAAGGGCACATGCTTCGGGGCTCATGCTTTAGGTGAACCACAATAGAGTCAGAGGGCTGAAAGCTAAGTGCTGCCTCCTTATTACCGTGCGAGAACATGACGAGCATTCATCATCTTTCTATTGTGTATAGTGTCCCATCGTGTTGAAAACCACCTCAATCAAATTCTATTTAAACCCTTTCCGTGCACGATAGGAATAAGGTCGTTTGCAGGCCATGTGGTGCATTAGCATGTTTAAACAAAGCAGACAATACGTGAGAAGGATAAAGTGAGAACTCAGCACTGACCCCTCTTTGGCCTGGAGTGTTATCGCTGCTAACGGCAAATAGAAGTTAATTGATTAATTATTCCGTTTAAAGGATCTACTGCTTTCAGCTGTCAAGCGACTGCGAGCAATAACTCTTCCCAGGCTTTTATGTATTCCACGCATCAGCCGCCATCCCTGATTGATTAAACTAAACTAAACAAACCGCTTCGACTTCAATTTCACACCTTCAGTCATCTACATTTATCAAAGCCTTCTATTCAAATGATGAGCAACGACAAACAAAAAACTGTAATCCATATTACAGGAAAGCAAGCCATGTGGGTGTCCTCCATAGCCACAGAAATAAGGACAAATGATCCCTGGGAATGGCGTCGTGTGCTGCGTATGAATCAGTAGGCCGAGAGTCTAGAAGAGCCGAGGGTCTACCTGGCTGCGAGTGTATAGGAGGTGGGCAGGATGGGAAACAGGCCCTCTCCAATGTTATTTGGATGTAAATGTGGCAGCTGCTGATCCTGATCCCTGCTTTCAGAATGCACAATGTCCTAAGTCCTAAGTCCAAGTCTAAGTGAGGGACAAGCTTTTCTTCTCCACCAACTGGTTGGGGGAAAAGAAAATGAGTCGCTCGCATACAAGCCCTGAGCAACAGCCGCGTTTAGAAGAGAACGGTGCAAAGCTCTGACAGCTGCATAACTCCGCTAAGAATGTGTCTCCCTGAATGAAATTTTTCCCGAGATTAACCAAGTTTCATTTGACAGAAAGACAGAAAGAGTGAGAAGAAAAGAGCGAGAGGAATATCTTTTCTTTGAGCAGATCTCAGACACTTCAGTGTTCCGGTGACCAGTCAGCCATCAGTGATTCTGAAAATGAAGATGGCTACTGTTTTTTGTTTTTTTTTCCCTCCTAGCTCCTAGCACTTGAGTACAATAAAATGTTATCTCGATAGGATGCCATTAGTCCTATGTGCGATAAATCACTGTGTGACAGACTGCAGTTTCGACTAAGCATAATGCTCCAGGCAAGTGAATACAGCGCCCTCTCCCCTCTTACGTCGCTCAAGTCTGTGGATAAAGAGAGCGAAGGGGTCGGGTGAGTTTTTAAGGCCTGCTTAATGCATTAACGGAAAAGCGTGACAATGATATATGTCATGTCTGATCAGACACACGTTATAAGTTGCCCGAATGTGTAGGCATGGCGTAATTCCCCTAAATAAAACGAGGAGCAAATGAAGCGTTGTTAAAGAGGGTAAATTACATTCAGAGCTGTTCAGTTGCTCTTTTTCTTCCTATCATTAGTGACACAGAGTGCAAAAATAAAGGAGGCCAGCAGTGATGTATTGTTTTGACTGAGCTATCGTAGGACTACAATTAGCAAGACCTAATTACCACAATTAAACAAGACCTTATTTGATAATTAACAATCTAAGCTGTTGGGTGTTTTTTTTTTTCCTCTGGCAAAATTCCTCTGGAAATGTTATTTAAGGGTAAGTGTATTTATAGTAATGATGCAAATTAAAATAACGAGCCGACATCTTAAGGAGACATCTTATGAAAAAAAAAAAAGTCTTGTTCGTTCCTTCTTTCGTCTCTTATTGGACACAAGACAGCAGAACCAGAATGAGCCAAACCTGCATAGTTGCCCTGACCTCTGAAGAAAAGAGGCATTTTCCCAGCTCATAAACCATCGCTATCATTAAGTCTGTGCAATATCATATACCTGCTGCAGTTAAGTGTTCTATGATTACAGATTACATGTAAAAGATAATTCTATGGATTCAGGATTCAGGACCCTGAAGAGGCTGCCTGAAAGCTTTTGGTCATTATGCACAAACCAATAATGCTAAATGGTTGAATGAATAAATTGGTGGCTGTTTGGCCAACTGCTGTGTGCCTTTGTCCATTATGAATAACTGTGATTTTACAGAGCAGTTGGCCACTGTTTTAAATCATGGTAATCACAGGTGTGGGTGGTATTTATAGCACTATAAACTTACTTACAGTAAAAGCTTAATTAGCTTAGCAGAAAATCCAAACACCAAGGGTCACACCAATTTTCCCATTGATCTGCCATCGGGTTGTGGAGTGCGCGCCAGGTCACGGCTGTAATGCACTTCATTGATTTGGCTTTGCATGTATACTCTGCTTTATAACTACATCCGCTTCAACCGATAAAATCGCCTGCCTTTGCTTCTCTATCCAACTTTCCTCATGCTAGACTGGGCAGTGCTGAAGGTCAAAGGGATTTGCCTTCACCAAAATGAGGAAGCTGATGAGAGTTCTGATTACTTTCTTTACAAGCTGATGAAAGATCCCGCCGCTCTGTTCCTTGAAAATTTGTTCCGGTGCATATGGTGGGCTAACGCAACATGTGTCCTGTAGGATACTTCACCAGAATGCAGGCTGTTATCCGATGATGCTATATTAGTGGCTAAAAAGTGTACAACTAACTAATTTGTGAGTGATCCAAAAAAAAAAAAAAAAAATACAGGACGCCTAAGGACTGAATCCTGTTCCGCTTGGAAGACGTGTGAAAGATTTGAAACAGGGAAAAAAAAAAAGGAAAACAGTGGGGTTCTCACTTCAGCTCTATCACACTAGGTTTCAGTGAAGTGTTCTACCAGCAAACCACCTCCAAACAGCCGGTCGCTAAAAGCAGTGATCAAATGGTTGTGGCACTGCAGGGATGAAAGACCCAGCAGGGGTGCAATTGTCGCCCGCTTTAATAGGAGGGAGAAGCAACAAAAGGACAATGAGCCACACTTCCCCATACTCTGGCTGTCCACTTTCCAGTGAAGCCTCTTCCTTTGCCCAGTAACTGTAAAGTCTCTGCAATTATTGCATGAGAGACTCTGAGTCCCTACTGAAAGCCTCACCAGAGATCTGAGGTAGTTCACTGTACTGCTTCCAGCGTTGGTTCGTTTTTACTGACTCCAAATCTCCAAAGGTTTTAGAAGAGAAAGATGGGAGTTTATGAGGTGTCAAATCTGAGCATCAGAACAACATATGAGAAACTTATTTTGGTCAGTTTGGTCACAACACACTTCTCTTCAGGTCAAAACGTTTGGAAGCAGTTTTACAAGCACATGGATGTGTGTCAGATACACCAATATAATACACCTCAATATGCTATCCTTTTTCATGAGTAAATTAATTGCAGAAAGATGAGAAGCCAATACATGTAATGCCAAAAAAAAAAGCATGGAGAAAGACTGAGGCAGAGAGTGAGAGATAACAAAGGGGGCTCTGTCTTTGCTTTGTTTCCTTTTCATGCCTAGCGGCTGGGTCTTAGTTGTTCCTGTGTGCTCATCAACTTGGACCAACAACAAGCCGGAGAATACAAGACTGCCCTAGAAAGGTCAGCCTCTACAGAGACCCACCAGCTTCAGACTCATTTATTGCTATTACCCAAGTGCTTCACACGACGCTACAGAGTGCATTCCCTCAGACCTCAATCCAGCCATTCAAGCGTTTGGGCCCCACACTATGGTCAGCGGGAACTACTTGTGATTTTTTTTGGAGCGCCCCAGCTCTCCATCCTGAACAGCCAGACGAGGCTGATTAGCATTCTACACAAGTGTCCGTTTATGGAACAGTAGACGAAGAAAAGTTTTCTTATGCATGCAGCCTGTGGCATTGTAAAACTGACTTTGTGTTTTCGGGCCCAATAGTGTTCAGCTTCAGGCTTAACCATGGCTGACAGAAAGAGTAATGCATCAGTGCAAAAAGAGATCTTGCTGGTTTTTACACTGAAGCATTGCACAACCTTTTTTTTCCCCTGTTATTTTTATCCCTCACATTTTTCTCTCTACACAAAATAAATATGATGTTATTTAATTTCATTGCAAACTTTTCTATTGGCACCCATTACTACTAACAACAAACCACACACACACTCACAGAGAATAACAAAGAAATAACACACAGAGAAATAATCACAATAATCTCCCAAGTAAACCAAATTTACCAAACCAATCCGGGCTGTAATTAACATGTCGGCTGCGTAAAGATGATATGCTTTTATGAGAATCTTGTTTGCATTGACTTATCCATCCGCGTGGGTAGTGCAGATAGAGAGAAAGCACACGATGTGAGCAGCACATCACTGCAGCGGTTTAACAGTAAGGCACGGGAAATGAAATGGGAAATGAGGAATGAGCTGTACGCTTTAACACAAATAAGACACGCGACCATTCTCTCTGATGCCTTTTAAAGCCGGACGCGCCGTTACGCACAGTAAGGTGAATTTTTTAATGTGAGCCTCGCTTAAATTGCCGTGTAGGCGGTAAACGCGCAGTCCTAAGCACATCCAAGCGTGGCCCTTTGGGCTAACCGTACAGCTTAAATAATCAGACAGAATAATTATGAAGAACAAAATAAAGGGCTGCGGAAGCAACTTTTATCCATCAGATTGTGTTCGGATCGAGCTGCAGCCCATCATAACAAGCTCAGTTCTAATGCGATGGTTAGACTGGGAGTGCAGTAAGCCCTTTTTCTCACAAGGTGTGTTCTCTTATAGCTACTAACTTTACCAGTCAAATAAGCAGGCTAATGTCATGGCCTAGGCATAAGCAGTATAAAAAGCACTAATAGATTCAGCTGCATAACGCTTCGTGTGTATTTGCAGCATCACGCACTTTCAGGGAAAGAAAATGGGAGCTCACCATTCTGTAGGCTGATCCGCGTTTAAGCCGTAGCGCTGTGGAAATCACTCTCTTTCTCTATTTTCTTTTTTCTCTGGGCAGATGAAGTAAGAAGTGCAAGGTGCGTTGGACTTATCACTCGCACGTCGTCTCCCATGAGAGAATTAACACGAGGTGAAACGTCCAGTGCGCAGCGGCATCATTTCGGAGGAGAGAGAGAGAGAGAGAGAGAGAGTCTAGAGGGGATGGACGGCGCGCGCGGAACGGACCTGCAGTATTAGTAGCATACAGCAGTGTAACACCGTAGCACAACAATAAAACAAACAAACAAACAAAAAGCCTTTAAAGACCTGAAACAGTGGGGTGGTCCAGCTACCGCTGCGTTATCCGCGCTTGCAGGATACAGAGAGCCGGGAGAGGCAGCGGGGAAAGCCGAAAAGCGACTACACAGCGTTCCCGTGCAAGTCAGAGCTGGCGCGTACCATGTGGGAGAGCGTGTGGGGGGAGTGTGTGTCGTGTCGGGCGCCGGGGTGAAGAAAGCCTTGGTTTCACTGGTTTTAATAGTATACGCGCCTACGCTTCAACCATAGGCGGCGTACTATTGAAACACACCGTGCGGCTTTTGGATGGAGTCAAAAATGTAGCTACACAATGCGACTATGTACCATTCAGTATCAGGTCTAACCCCAACGCAAGCTACACAACACGGAGACAATGCGCTCTGGCTGCGTCCTGAATCTAGCAACGCCTCTGGCAATGTAAAGTTGGCAAACTTTTTACAGTCAGGGTCCACATGTAAATAAATTTTGTTTACATGCTAAATATTTAATATTTTAGCTAGTTATTCTAAGCCCGTTTTATGAAAATTATAATTGACATTGCTCTTTGAATGCATCATTTATAATTATTGTAGTATAGTACACTTATATACTATCTGCTATACCTTAGTAGTAGTGGTTAATAGTAGGTTGTGATTTCCACCACTGTGACAAAAACTAGAAAAGCCTAGACCCCCTGGGCCATGCTTGACAATTCTCTCTTTGAGAACCCTGACCCTTAGTGACATCCAGCATGGAGCCTCCTACAACCAACTCATATTATTTCCTATACACTACATAATTCATACCCATTCATCACGGTACAAGATCAAATATATTCTGCAGAGATAACTCTAAAGGTTTTATGTCATATGTTGTATTGCAGTAAAAAATATATTCAACATTGTTGTTGTTGAGTATGGTGGAGCAGTAGGTAGTGTTGCTGGCTCACAGCCTCGGGGTCACCAGTTCAATCCTGAGCTCAGGTTACTGTCTGTGTGAAGTTTTACACATTCTCTGCATGTCTGCCTCAGTTTTCCGGTTTCCACCCGACTCCCAAAAATCATGCTGGTATGTGGATTGGCTACTCTAAATTGCCTAGAGCAAAGTGCCCAGAGATGGACTGGTGGCCCATGGATGGTGTATTCTGGCCTCTGGATCCACCACAACCACAACTGGATAAAGCAGTTACAGGAACATGCATGAATGAATTCCTAAATACTCACTGATTCTGATTTATACGTTTTAATGAATGTAATAAGTGTTAAAGACTTTTTTTCTATATGTTAACTACATTAAGATAATGTACATAGCTATATGTTCTACCTTAATTAAGATGTGTTAAGATAGACTCTATTCACCTTTAGGGTAAGTACAAGCCAGGTGTAAGCTAAAATCCCTGATAAATATCATCATTTAAAATAAGGAAATGTGTATAAATAAACATGGTCTACCAGATTGACCAGATCAGCCTGTATTTTGGCTGCTGGTCAGACTAAACTGGATTTCTCCACTTTCCCACATGCTGTAAATTTCCTGTACAGAACAAATCATTTCTGATCTTAGCTAAATGCCCTGCCTTAAAATACAAGCAACCTCAAGGCCTAGTAAGCACTTTTGTTCATAGCAATATTATTCCGCAATACTATAATGCTAGAAAAACAACGTTTTTCTGCTAGCTAGCTTTTCAGCACTCATGGAACATCCAAACAAAACAAACTTTGATAGTCTTTCAGAACAGTGAGAAGCAGTTTTCTGTCCATTAAACAAAGAGGTCAGTAGCAAAAAAACAGTGTGTGGTATCTGAAAGCACATTCTATGGGTGTTTGTTCACATAATTCAACAGAGAGGAGGATTATGCCATTTCTATTGCAGCCATATACAGTCACCTCCATAGTATTTGAACGTATTTGAATATTTGGTGGTATACTATGATTATTAAGTCTTTGCTTAATTTTTGACTGTATACAGTCCCCTTCATAGTATTTGAACACCTAAGTCAGTTATGTTTATTTTTGCTATACACTAAAGACATTTGGGTCTCAGATCAAAACATCAATAGACAAATTTCAGCTTTCATTTCTTAATATTTGCATCTAGATGTGTTTAACAACTTAAACATGGCACCATGGCAGATTAAGTGAGCAAATGTATAGTATAGCCTTAAAGTAAATAATATTCGGTTGCATATAACTCGAGTGCATTCATTAAGTGCATCAGCCCAGTGACATCACTAAACCTTTGCATTCGTCTTCTGTGATGTTTTTACAGCAGCTTCTTTCAGTTGTTGTTTATTTTGGAAGGGTTTACCCCTTCAGTCTCCTCTTCAGGTGATGAAATGCTGCTCAACTGAGTCTGGTGATTGACTTGGCCTGTCTAAATCCTTCCACTTTTCCCCCCTGATGAAGTCCTTTGTTGTGTTGGGGGTGTGATTTTGGGGTCATTATCTTGCATTGGGTCATTAGGTGCATTTCTCTGTTAATTGTCACACCGAATGTTTCAAGAGATTTCTGCCGTTACCGTCATCATGAAAGATTTGTAAGCTGTTCAAGAAATTGTCATGCAAACCCATTCTTGACCAATGAGACTGTATGTTTTAGATCATTAGTAGATCTTTTCTTTCTCCACACTTTGAACTTTTCATCACTTTGATAGAGGTTAATCTTGGTCCCTGAATTTTTCTTTGCAAATTTGAATCTGGCTTTCTTATCCTTATTGGGGATGAGTGGTTTACATCATGTTCTATGGTCTCTATACTGCTGTTCTCAAGGTCTTTTTCAAACATTGGATTATGATACTTTCACCCCTGCCATGACTGTTGTTTCTGGCTTTTTCTTCACAGCTTTTACAATGTTTCTGTTCAACTGCTGTTATTTCCCTTGGCTGATCTGTTCAGTGTCTGTTGTTATGAGCCAAGCTGCTATAGAAAAATTAATCAACAGCTTCTGAGCAATCACGAACACAACACTATGATATTAAACTATTTAACACAGGGTACTGGTTGATACAGTTACACTCAGCTTGGGACACAACTAAAATGTCTGCCTATGATTTCTGCAAACAGAATAAAAGGCATTTGCCTAACAGTTCTAAGCAGAGATACGAACATGTTTATAAGCTGTCTTTTTATTATAAATTGTAATGTACAGTATGAAGTGCATCCATAAATGCGAGGATTACAATCACTCTATTAAATGTTCTTTTTGTTTTGGAAAATGGCATGGAAATGCAAATGTGGCTATGCAATAAAACAACATGGAATGAATAACTAATATAAACATATTGTTGTAAAAATTGTTACAGCCTCATCAGCTTTCTGGTGGTGTGTTTTTCGCCTACAGGGCTTGTCATTCAGAATTGTGTGAATTGTGTATAAATAGAGTATAATTGAGATATACAAAGTAAACCATTTTAGCAGGAATAAGTTGATTATTAGACACATTGCTCGATAACCTTTCAGAAATACAGCACCAATTTAAAGAACTGTTAATAACAACCTTACTCTGCTCATGTTTGACTGAGTAATTTAGTTTGGCTTACAGATCAAGCACCTGAACTGCCTAATTTCTCCCTCAGCTCCATCTGAGATCATCTTCTAGGAATTATACTTGACTGAGTTTACAGAGGAAATCTCAGGTTGTGTTTTTCTGCAGCCCATGCTGAAACCTTTGACACCAGAAGTTTGAAGATTAGGCAGAGACAGAACCTTCATGTTGTCCCACCTGACATTTTCTTTGTCGGGGTCATGGCATTTAAATGAGGTCTGCCATGAAACTCATGCCTGGGTCAAGCGCTTTCTCCACTTCCTTGCTTCTCCACAAGGCATAAAGAATGTTCAAGGATCCCTATCCCACCAAGTGTGTTCGGTAACCCTGAGAACAAGGCAGAGGCCAGGAGGTGGTATGTGTGTGCCTTCAATTCTCTGTATTATCCACGGGCAGCTAATCTGGGCGAGGCTTAGGGTTCTCAGTGGCAGTGAATAGATGAATGAAAAGTTAAATATTCTTTCAAATGGAAAACAGTCGGGCCTGAGCTGGGATTGTGATGGGTGTCGCCATGGGATTCGGAGCCCCTCGGTTGACACAGGCAACAGGAAGACGAGTTCAGGCTTATTATCAGGACACTCACATGTGCGTCTACACACCCTAGCGCACAGGAGAGCCTGGGAAGCCTGACTATCTGTGATTAATAAAACCAGGCAGTGTGAAAGAGTGAATGAGAAAGAAATGTGCTGCAAATTTACTTTAGCCTTCCCACTGTAATGAATGATGCATACAGCCAGGATGTGTAATGAAAGAAATACAGTCGAAGATCTCCTTTGTGTAATGTAGAATCATATAGGCTTACCATATGCATGCAGTCTGGCTTAGTGAAATCTCAGTTATGCTCCAAACCATATCAGCAGCTATATGTTGTATTGTCTAGTGCATTATGATTATGATTTCAATTAATATAGTGTGATGACATGGGGTAAACAAAGAATAGCCTATGATGCAGTAAAAGCTCAGATGTGCTAGGTGATTATTTTATGCTATGATTATTTTAATCACAGCATGTTCACGCTTTTGGGAAATTTGTACTTATAAGCTTAGATCATAATAAAACATAATAATAGAAACCTCAGCAGTTTATTTCACTCATTTTGTCCACTAGCAATCAGCACATTTTCTGGGCGTTTAAAGCTGCTTTGAAGAAAGTATTAAATCCTCCCACTCATGTCTTGCTGTAGATCAGCAAGTTGAAGTATGTTAAAGATAAAGTTACACATTATCACGACGTACAGTATATGTCAGTTTCTTTCGTACACTTTATATGTGACATTCACTTTAAATAGCATCTGTTTTTGAACAAGTTTTGAACAATTATTATTTTTTTCTTTGTTCAGAATTACATGAATCTATATTTAGAAGCTTATTGCATTGGAATTTCTCAAAGAGTTATGGCATTGTGTTAGATTTTGTACTGCATTAACACAAATGTTTATAGCAAAGCATGGTATTTTCTTGATTTAAAAGTAAAAAAAAATATCATATTCCAACAATCTGTCTATAAAAGTTTTTCTCAAGAGTGTTTTTAATTTGAACATCATCCAAAGATTAGCTTATGAGTTTTATTAAGCATGCAAATGTGTGCTTATAGATGAAGTGTGCTTATAGATGAAATAGACAAAGCCTCATTTGCATGAATAAATAAAAATTCTGATACAAAAAGCATCATTAATCCATTGCTAAAGACTGATTGTGAAATCAATATTCCCAAATTTGCGTGGTTTATTTTGCCAATATGTATTGTAATTTAATCCCAAAGTGTGATTAGCTTGTAAGCACACTTATGTATGTTAATACAGGCTTGGGACATGCATAGGGAATGTCAATAAGGTGGGTAGATGGATGCAGGTGAAGGTTATTGCTTTCATTAAAAAACGCTAATGCAAACAAAACATATTAGCTAGGCAATATTCGAAACAATAGACAGGTATGGGGTCATTTGATTAACAAACATGCATGAACATCTTATGCATTCAGGATGCTTCACTGTATGTTGACACAAATTCTACACGTTTCTGAACCTGCAAAGATGCACGACGCACGTCTGAACCATAATCGCTTAACTGATGTTTTGATGGTGGTGCTAGAGACTGCTTTCTAAGACCTTGCTCCAAAATCTCTCATATAGTCCGCTCTGGTGCATATGATTTATATCATTTTTATCCTCTTCAAACCATTCATTGAGGTCATGTACTGTGGAGGGAGAGAGAGCTCTCCCGTCAGGATAGAAATGTTTTTATCTTAGATCTGAAATGAGTCGATTTAAACATACATATAAAAGGGGGGGGGGGGGGATGGGGGGGGGTGCTGTGCAAAAGTCTGCAAGTCTGGGAGTGGGATTTTTATATTCTTTCTGCTCAATCAGCAGCTGATTCAACCTTGCCTGCTAAATTAAAAAACATGGAAATAATCCAGAATACTGATCTGTCCATCTCTGAATGGACAAAAAACTATATTTTAACTGGGTATAACATTTAAATTTTTAATATTTCTAAACTGAAAATAACTAAACTTCTCAGTGTCCTCAAGCTTGGAAATCAGTACCACAATTTTTAGCCGTTCTACAGCAGCGGTTTCACTGTCTGACCGAGCTAACTTGCATTTTGTTATATGTAATGCCGCCAGTTTGAAGGATAAGTGCAAATAGGAAAGCTTTTCCGCGATCTCATGTTATAAATATATTTGACCGCACACACAAGGAATGCGGCTATCATAAAGTAGGCAAGGTACGATAGACAGTGTTCAACCTTATCCGTCATGACAAGCTGATTTTTAACTTAACTTTAACTTAAGAGCAGTATCCTTCCAGCTTTGACAGTCATGTAGATGCCAGTAGAACAGTGCCTTACATGTATCCTGCTCTTTACTCCACATGATGCTGTCAGAAAGCCTTAGCTTTACTTGGATCAGTCCAGAGCGAAACACACACACACACACACACACAGGCAATATAAAAGTTTTTGCTTTTTTTTTTTTTTTTCCCCAAGATTAAGGTTCTAGTGGACAGAAATTCAGACAGTAGCGGCGCTGCCTGGTCAGTTGAAGGCAGTATCTGAATGTTCTACTGAGGGCACCCTGCTGTGCTACTCGTCTGTGATCATGTTTTTGTGATTGGGCCTTTGAGAAAGGTTTTCAGGAGAGTGAAGTAATAACAGTTGCACTGTATCAGTCTACTTAACCACACTGAAACAGCATCCCCATGGAAACCCAGATTAGGAAAGAACTGCTCAAATGAGATACAGTAATTGTTTTAAACAAGCCACTCGAGTTCATCCAAAAAAAAAAAAAAACCTGGGCTTTGTGCTGAGACACAATTTGTTGCTTTTGACGTGAGTAAAATGAAAAAAAAAAAAAATGAAATCATGTTAGGCCCACAGGGATATAACTCAAATTTGAATGATTTTCCACACCTGCTGAAGGTAATATTTTCTGATGCTCTTTCACCACACCACCAAATATGTTATCATCCCATGTGATGAATTGCTTCCATAATAATACAAAATTTGAAATTCTTCTTGAATTTATTTTCTGTCAGAACTTGTGGGTGGCATGGTGGTGCAGTGGGGAGTGTTGTCATCTCCCAGCTACACAGTTCCTGGTTTGATCCTAAGCTCAGACTCCTTACTGTGCAGAATGCTGAATGTTCTCTGCTTCTCCAATGAGTTTCATCCTGGTTCTCTAGTTTCCTTCCAAAACATTCCCATTGGTGAATTAGCTACTCTGAATTGTCTGTATATGTGCATGTGCATATCCTGAGATGGACTGGCATCCCAATTTAGATGCATTTACACTTTGTGTCCAGTGATCCAGTGTCAGATTTATAATTTGACCAGGATTCATTTACTCAGAATCACCCGGGACTGCACAATTTTTTAAAAAACACATAAGCAAAGGCATTTAATAACCTTGTGGTTAATTCATATTTCATTTACTTGCATTTTAAAATATGCAATCCTGGTAGTTTGAAGGATAAGTGCAAAAAGTATGAGTGGGAAAGGCATTTAATAACCTTGTGGTTACTTCATATTTCATAACTAAATTAGTATTACACCAATACATGTCTCCTAAAGAAAGATCATTACTTCATTACTCATTTGTTTTGGGCTACTTGATATGTTTCATTGGCTTTCTGCTGAATACGAGCCTGATGTATCTTATTTTTAGACAAGGTGCGTTAAGAGACCTACATTACATGCACCATAAAACACTTAATTAGTGTTGGCTTGCCTGTATTGTCTCTCCCTCACTCTATTCATTAATGAGATAATCAAACTTAATCATTGTAAAACTCATTGGGAAAAGGAGGACATTTTCCACTGGTACAAAATAGATTTCACCGGAAACTTTTACTGAGCCAAGATTAATCTTTAATATCCAATTTTAATTGGAAATCTAATGAGTAGCGTGAGGGATACGATAGGTTGTTATGTGTAGGATGATATGATTGTCTCAACACATATTATTGTCCTCTATCCAAATCCAAAATACATTCAGTGCTCATAGTGAACTTACTTATTATAACATCGAAAGAATAATCAAAGTCACAATATCATTTTATTTCGATCTAGTATTTCTAAGCCTGATATTATTATTATTATTATTATTATTATTATTAGTAGTAGTAGTAGTAGTAGTAATCTATTATGTCTTCTTTTTGACTATGATTAGCGTGAAGGAAGAAACAAAGAACTGCTTTCTAAAGTTATATAATCTAAAACAAAATTTGTCAGTTTATACGTCTCATTTTTCAACTGCGTAATTACACATTAAGAGGAAACTGCACTTTTACTGCTGCAGATGTTTGCTTTATTACAGCTGGACTACAGCAGAACATTCTATATAAACATGCATGTGTATTCAATTCACTTTTGGCTCTTGTTTAAGTGTACTGTATCTCGATCTCATTATAAAGTGTAATTTAATTCAGTTTCATAGTGTTTCTTTTAACACCTTTTTTACACTGTAGTGCTTTTTAACACTATTACTCGATACTATAATAGTAATAATGACAGTAAATGCACAGAGACTCCGATTAGGGATAAGAGCATGTGTTAGTTGTTATGAGATGCCAGTAAAGACAGAGTGTATGTGTTACAACTTGATTAGAATAAATGATATCAGAATAAATTTAGAATCTATCTTGTTTTGTTTTGTTTTCTGTGAACAGAAAAATCGGATACATTTCAATTTCATAGAAGGATACTATTTTTTTATTCACTTCTCAAGATCTTTTAACTAATATGAATTATTTTATGACTATTAACAAATCATAATTGTTCGTTTTGTTGTTTAACCCACTGACCAATGGTAACTAAATAGTTTGACCAAAGTTTGTTTTATCCATGGCTAAATATATGTCCGCGTAAATTAGCAATAATTAAATTACAGCATGCTCCTAAATGTTGACTTTTTTTGAATGCTGATGACCTGAAGAGCAGAAGCTCATATGCATGCACACAATTACTCAAAGCATCCAGTCGAAGCCATCCAGCATTTCACATCTGGATAACTGAGTCAAAGATGCCACAAAATGGCAAAAGCACTCATGAATCTCAAGTCATGCACAGACACATCCATTAGATAGCCCTAACCACATCTGGTAATTAGTGAGACAGCATAATTTTCTCATTTGTTTACTTACAGGGCTTGTGTTTCACTTGCTGAGTGATTTGTTTCTGTGATTGCTCACTCAAGCTTGTCATTTCCCCTACTGAACCATGGCTACTTTTCACTGCCAATTGCAGGCTTGTCTCCTCACACGAATAGCAATTTTCTCCGAGACAGTAATAGCATCAGGGGCCCCTGCACCACTTCCACATGATTGATGAGAGATTAAAAGGATTGTTGAGACTGACGGCACTTTTAGTGTTCTACCAGGATTCACTATCAAGCAGCTCTGTTGGGGTTTGGGTTTCCACTATGTGAATAAGTTCTGATGCAATACTGCAGAAACTCTTAAGCCACTAAACTTAATATTCAGATATTTATCTTATCTAAAGGATAGCAATTAGTAACTCTTATAAATTATTCATCAACACAACGGTGAAACTAATAGAAAAGATATGTAGTTACAAGAGTATGGATTCCCCTGGATCTGCTGATGTGTAATGGGGGTTTAGAAAGTTAAAGGGTAAGGCAACTCAGTGTCATTTTTTGAAATGTAAACTCGTTCATTTAAAATGTTAGTCCTTATCCTGTTAATTCTGTTAGGTTTGTATTTTTAAAAACCTATATTTTATTCATTTTAACATATTGAAATCATATTTAAACAGCGAAATGATCATTGACTTAACTTGTATTTCCACCCCAATTCATACTGAAGTAATGAGGATTACATACCACAGAGGGTGGCAACCTTTTGACCATCTCTGACCCAATTACAGGAGCAGTACAGCTCATTATGGACAGTCGGCGAAGTTAACACTGTTATTCTAATGCGTTTTATTGATCTGCATTTTATCTCTTCATTTACATATATAATAACTGCTTCAGGGGACATGGCGGCTTAGTGGTTAGCCTCGCACCTCCAGGGTTGGGGGGTTTGATTCCTACTTCCACCCTGCTTGTAAAGAGTTGACATGTTCTCCCTGTGCTTCATGCATTTCCAGCCCCCAGGCCAAAGACATGCGTTCAAAGGTTTAGTTTAAAACATGGAAATTACCATTGGCTTAACTTGTCTTTCCACCCCAATTCAAGCTGAAATAGTAAGGATTTGCCTCTCTTTTGTTTGCATCTCTTACATACAAATTGGGTGGCAACCTTCTGTCACCACCCCAAATATGGAAGCAGTACAGCTCATTATGGCTCATTAATATCAGTTAGTACCCCACCCAAGGTGTCCCCCACCTTGTGGCGTGAGTCCTTTGGGATAGACTCCAGGCTCCTTGTGATGTTTGGGTTTGTAATCACTTCTAAACCTCTAGATCTCTCAACAGAAGCTTACTGAAAAGTGAGAGAATACACCAACATTGCCAGCCTAAGCGTTCATACCAGGCGCATTTCTCAGAGAGATTAGATCAATTCCATCAGATAAGTCAGAGTATCACACATTTCATGAGTGAGTTATTTCTATAACTGAATTGTGTTGTGAACATTTTTTGTGGACACTATTCATCTTACAACAACTAAATGAACTAAACCTCTCTGAACTCCCTACATATACAAGTGCACTACATTTAGAATACTACCTTAGGCTTACTACAACCCAGGTAGTGTCCTAATGGAAGCTATTTAGGATGTACCCTTTGCTTAAGCTTCCTGCTATTTAAACTGCCATACCAGCATTAGGTTGCAACGGTGTCAGGTTTTAACCTCATGGGCAATTTGAGAGTAAAACAATGAACATCGCAATTAAAGGACAAGCGTTTGACTTTCCCATTGAAAAGTGTAGACAAAGCCCATGCTCAGATAATCACCACCTGTCTCAAGATTCACGTAGCAGGGGATTTACTCCCTCTCAATTACTTAAAAAAGGTTATCAGTGTTATTTCAGGACATCAGCTGATATATTAACAGCGGTCTGTCTCGCTCTCTCACCCACTCCTCTACAATCATCACATACTGCATTTTCATCGGCCACTTAAAGTGTGTGTGTGTGTGTTTTTTTTACTGCATAAAGCACAGAGACTAGCAGAAATCAAATATGGACTTGGTAAAATAACCAAGTTAGATACAGGATTGTTCATAATGAGAGTTGGGAAGAACTGTCAGTCTCAAGAGAAGTCATATATATATAGTACTGTGCAAAAGTGGATGTCAGTAAAAAATAAAAATCTTTATTTATGTACATGCATAACATATGACCACTTGCCTAATATGTGTTCATCCCTCTTTTGCTACCAAAACAGCCCTGACCCATCATGCACTGTGTATTCTGACACCTTTCTATCAGAACCAGCTTTAACTTCTTCAGCAATTTAAGCAACAGTAACTCTGTTGGATCAGATCACACGGTCCAGCCTTCACTCCCCACGTGCATCAATGAGCCTTGGCCGTCCATGACCCTGTCGCCGATTCACCGCTGTTCCTTCCTTGGACCACTTTTGATAGATACTGACCACTGCAGACCGGGAACACCCCACAAGAGCTGCAGTTTTGGAGATGCTCTGATCCAATTGTCTAGCCATCACAATTTGGCCCTTTGTCAAACTCCCTCAAATTCTTATGCTTGTCCATTTTTCCTGCTTCTAACACATCAACTTTGAGGACAAAATGTTCACTTGCTGCCTAATATATCCCACCCACTAACAGGTGCCATGATGAGGAGATCATCAGTCTTATTCACTTCACCTGTCACTGCTCATAATATTATGGCTGATTGGTGTAACACATATCAGACAAAAACTAACAAAAAACTGTAATAAAATTGACTATTCCTTGTGAGGTGTGAAATACTGTAGCCCAATTTCTTTTTAACTTTGCTATTTAACGGTTGATAAGTGTCTATTGCCGTGGCATCATAATGATGGTGTAGAGGTGGATTAATTCAGGAAGGACACCAGTGAAGGCCTAGATGTGAAATGCATGGCCTGCCACTGCATTTCGTTGAATGTCCCCAATACTTTTTGCACAGTACTGTATATATAAATAAATTTTCAAAACTCCAAGATATCAGCAATAAAATGAAAATTAAGTCTCATAAGTGCAGAGATAACTCCTAAAAACTATTCCAGAGTCAGAGTGTATACTGGTCGAGACTATGTTATGTATCTGTCTTGTAGTGTGTTGTATTGTCTCTTTGCACCGTCACTCATCTTGTACCGTCTTTTGTCTTGGTCTCTACACAGGATGGCAAACATACACTTTATGTGAATAGGTTAATTTTAGTTTTTAGCCCTTAGTCTTTATGTATATGTCTTTATGTAGCACCAGGGTTCTGCAGGAACATTGTTTCAATGTATCAGCTATATGTGGTTGAAATGATAATAAAAGCCTCTTGACTCTTAGAAACAGTTTAGATTAGGGGTTGTAAAGAGGTTAGAACTTTTTTTTGAAATAGACTACAAAGTCATTCTGTGCAAGAGCATCTGCTTATATGCTGTTGATCCAAAATGGAGCGTTGAGACTTGTTTTCAACCTGCCTAAGTTCCTCCACACCTCCCCACTGCTGCATTCTCTCCACTGGCTTCCGGTAGCTGCACATGTCAGATTCAAAACATTGATGCTTGCCTTCAAAGCCAAGAATGGACCAGCACCATCTTACCTCAAAAATCTTATTACTCCTTGCACTGCACCTCGCTACCTCAGATCTACTAGCACTGCTCGACTGGTCCCACCATCTCTCAGGGTAAGAGGTAGGTATACATCTAGACTCTTCTCTGTTCTGGCACCAACCCCTTCCTCTTCCTGAAACACTTAAACAAGCTCCCTGTTTGTTTTAGGTATTGTTGTATAAAAAAAGATTTTTTAGGCTGATGGTATCCTAAGTCTGTAACCTATTGAACCAGTGTTATTTTATTCATTGATGGAGACTTCAAAGCACTTTGCTCTGGATAAGGGTGTCTGCCAAATGCCAGAAATGTAAATGTAAATCTGCTAAATGCTGTAACTGCAAATGTAACTAGGAAGTAATTAGCTATATCACATGAGCTTGAGTGAGGTTATAATGAACATTGACACAACATTCAGTATAACCGTATGTTTGCTAGTGTGATATTGATTTTATACAGATCTATAAACAAGAAATTAATATCATGCAAGTGACATTTCAGACATAAAAAAAGAGTTTACTTTTGCTCTGCTCGCAGAAACAGATCCTGAAGAAGTGGTCCTCACTGCACCATGCTTCTGCTTCTCCTCCACGGGTGGTAGATCGTTTGCAGTCATCGATCCAAAACTTTGGAATTCACTCCCCTAGAACCCCCGAAATATTACCTCCATTTCAACTTTTAAGTGACATTTATTCCTTCAGTACTTTGGCTCTTCCCTTAGCAGTTGAAATATTGATATTGTACCTCTTTTGTTTGTCTTAGTCTCCATCTCTGTTTTCATTCTCGTCCTTGTCTGCCTCTATTGATCTGTTTTAGTTTCAGTTTGCCACTTTTGTTTATTATCTGTTTTTCATTTAGTGTTGTTTATTAGCGTTCTCCCTTATGTCTGTTAGCTTGGAATGGAAAGCGTCCTTGAGCAGAGGATAATAAAATAAAACGTATTATTATACTCAAGCCACACTTTATAGCATGTTGACTAGCTGGCTAGCTAACTCACATTACATTTCTGTTAAAGATGCTTGTGGTGAAATTTCTGTCCTTTCTTCCTGATCTGAAGTGGTTAATGCTCTTGGATGTTGATCAGAAGCTTGGGCTTTGAGCCCCAGCACAGCTAAGCTGCCACTGTATGGTCCTTGAGCAAAGCTTGTAACTGTCTCTACTCCAGGGCTCTGACACCAACTCCCAAAGCTGGCATGTGTGGCAATAATAAAGGTTTCTTTTTCTTCTGAATAAATGCTGCTTCTTTTCATCTTCATCATCAAGCTTTTTATATTTTAAAGTCAAAAGTTACATTCTGAAAAATTATGGTTGGTCATGTTCGCTGATGACTCTACTATAACTCTACTATAGTAACCATTTCGGACTAGGAAGCAGAATTTTATATGAAGAACAAAGACAAGCATAGTGATAGACACAGTGAAACATCCCAGTGTGGTTACACTAAACAAAAACGCTCTCGGAATGATGCCCAACCAATCAGATTAGTGGACCAGAACTAACTGTTGTACAAAGCACAATATAACCAGTGAGAAATATCACATCTTACAAGACAACAAAATCAATTTTATATAATTTTTTCTCCTCTTTGAATGCGCACACACTGATATATTTCTGATCTTGTACATAATTTTAAACGCTACAGCCCTGGTTTTCCTAGCATCACACACACACTGCATCACACGCTGCAAAATGACTCTATACATAACATATTGTTGCTAACATTCTGAGACTACACAATCAGTACTGTTTTGCACCTCACTTGTATATTTTGCACACCTTTGATTTACAATGAGCATCTGTTTTTAAACTCAGTATGCTAATACATAAACAGATTTGCACACATATTCTATACCGTATACTATTACTATTCTTCATTCTTTTCTTCTTACTTAAGCTCTTTTTTTTTGTTTAAATTATATTGCTATAGTTTGCCTGAGCCTCACCTAAGCATTTCATTGTATAAACTGTGACTGACATCTGTACATATGACAAATAATCTTGAACTTGAATGCTATGTAGGGCTCATTTGATGACGACAATGTTTTAAGGAGTTATAAAATCACCTGATTATCTGTAAATTCTCTCTGTCTCTCTCTCTTTCTCTTTCTCTCTCTCTCTCTCTCTCTCTCTCTCTCTCTCTCTCTCTTTCTTTCTTACCAAAGCACAGGCTTTGATTTAGCTGTAGTTCTTCATCAAGTTAGATATTACAGGGAAGGTGATGAGACACTTTATTAAAGCTCTACTTGTTTTGTCACTTCACATGTTGATTAGCAGGAGGAAAAGGCAGATCTCATGCATAATAAGTCTGACAGAAATACAATGTACTGCACCTCCTGTGTGAAACAGACAAGATATCTTCTTATTTGCACTTTCGAATCAATCCCATTTAAACAAGATCATCTGTAAGTGACAAAATTAAGCTGCATATAATTAATCAAGGATATGATATAAAACAGTGCTCACTGAAATGTATTTATTTATTAACTGCCGATTTTTTAATCCTTTAAAGTTTTGTGAGGTAACTGAGATTGAAGCTAAAACTAATAAATCAGGTAGATCTCTACATATAAACACATATAAAGAAACACGTAACAATATAAAGAAACACATATCCAGAAAAAAAACGGAAAATCCAGGAATACTATTTTCCGTTTTCAGCTCATCAAGTGCTGAATAAGATCTTGTACAAGAAATACACAAACCAGAGATATGGTAGTTTTTGTGGATTTGCTTGAGTTATTTCTTCCACTTGGATGTGTATTGTTTACTAGGTACATTTAATAAGAAACGTCTTTTGAAAGTTTTGACATTTCTGTTGAATCAGATTGGGTTTAAATGCTAACAAAAGTTCTGCTGCACAGAAGACACATACAGATCTATAACAACTTATGTACTTGGCATAAGTATGTTTATCTGAGGCACACACTTGACCATTCCCATAGATATAATTTCTTGATTATGATATAAATGAAAACTTTAGCAAATGTAATACATATAAAGTCACTCATTATATAAAAATATATTATTTTTTGTCCCTGGTGGTCCAGTGTCAGGATCCCATGCTCTCACTGCCACAGGCAAGGAACTAACTCATCCATTGAGGCGGTTAACTCTCAGTGCTAGTCCCAAGCCTGGATAAAATGAGAGGGTTGTGTCAGGAAGGGTGTCTGGCGTAAATCCTGTGCCTAAAGCAAATATGTAGATCTGATGATCGGCTGTGGAGACCCTAACAGGGAGCCGAAAAACAACAACAACAACAACAACGTATAAAAATATATCATTTTTAGGTGACTAATTTTAATAACTAAAATGACTCTAAGAGGTACTGATTGTGTGATTCTGACTTGTGTTTTAGTGTGTGTTGAACCTACATGTACATTTTTACCGGTGTCATTTTAATTCGTTTAGAGAAGTATTCCCACTGTTAATTAAGAAAGAACAGATTCTTAAATATGCTACTCAAGATGCAGTCTGTTAATTTTTTTTGCCATTCAAAGGTTCCCATGTGCTTGACCTGAGCTGCAGCTCGCTGTTAGAAGGCACCGGAGATAACAACCTCTTGTCTGTCATGATGAAGTGACAACACTCAACACCCCATCCTCTTAACACAAGCTGACAAGTGGTGTCACCAGCCTTTGGCTAAAGCATCGCTTCAGAACTGTATAAAGTCAGCTTTCAAATCAGCTTAGCATCGCTAACATTAATTTTTATGTAGCCCCACAGGGCAAGAGTAGTGAGGCTCAAGTATGTGACACATGCAAAGACACACATAAGACTCACACTGCTGTTGAAATAGCATCAGACTAGTGTGTCTGATTCACCGAGTGTGCCGGTGTAAAGCTGCTGCTGTAGCTGGGGTGTGATGAGGGTTTACGATGAACTGAGCTTTGAGATATTCTTAGGTAATTATATTCATTACTTGTTAGGGAATTGTTTGCTATTCCTGTATATTCAGCCATATTAAGAAAAAGTAATAAAACACAAGAGTCCAAGCACTTTGAAAAGCAATAATTTCTATTATGAATTTTCATCTAGTTATTATATTTCTGTCCTAAAAATGAAGTGAGAGCAAACACTCTAAGCCTCGAAGCCTCATGTTTGGCTGAAAGATATCACCTTTGGTACTCAGGCAAGAGAACAGCTACGGGTCGATTTGACATTTTAGATAAATCCTTAATATGGTATTACTGTCAAAATTCTTTTAAATCCTGGATTCTTTGGCTTAAGGCAAAACAAAAACTGAGATATTAAATTTTCTTATATTTTATACACAATCTTCTTTATATTTATTGTTTTTTTTTCTTAATTCCAATTCATTTTATAACAATATATTGAGAAACAAAAGACTATTATAGCACCTCGGTTTCAACATACTTTGAATATTACAAGTAATTTATAGAAATAACGGTCTTGAAGCTGGGCTTTAAACAGGATTTAGCAGGTTTATAATTTGTCAGTATATATTTATGGTGTGTGATGACATTTTTGTACACGTGGACAAATAGACAGAACTCGCTCAAAATAAATCTTTATACAACAGTGCGAAAGAAAGAAAAAAGAAGCACTTAATATACAGTATATTAATATTTGATCACACATTTACTTTTCGAGTGATCAAGTTCATTAGAGCTCTAGGTTTCAGAGGGACTGATATTTTAAAGATTTTTTCGTCAGCATGTGCTATATGCACTAACTAAAATTATATATGCGACTCATGTTCGGTTTTAACTTCCCTCTGGTTGTGGTATGTGATCCTTTAAAGAACACAAAACATGACAGGATAACTAAAAGCTGCACAAAATCCCGCACACACCCAGATAGCAGTGTGAACATAGCTTTCAACTGATCTGAGCACTCGACAATTTAATTAGGATATGACATCTAGTGGAAAATTTAAAGAATGTGTTAGAATTTTCATTTGGTATCGGCTAGAACTTTGGGTTTTTGGTATTGAAGCAGCATCAGGTTGGTAGATTTGGCAACATTGCAAGTGGCAAAATGTGATCACAAGCGGTCATCCATCTCTGCTTGGCTGTCCATTTATGATTGGATCAATCAAGATGTGAAGAACAAGTCAGAAGCTAAGTGGTCTGGTCAGTAAGTGAAGCAAGTGCTTACAACCAAGCCTAAATAAGTGCATAAACAATTAATACAAATTAAATACAAATTAACAGAAATCGTTTACATATCAGCAATGTCTTATGCTAATTATGTTCTGAGGTAAATATTTACACAACTACACAAAGAACTGTTTGGATAGTAGAAGAAAGATCATTCTAACACTGAATAGCCAAGATACTGAAACACTGAGCGTCTCACCAGAAGCATGCTCAGATCCTACAGAAACACAGGTGAGGTTCCCAAGACACAGAGGTGTGTTCTGAACCAAGGTATAAGGATATTGTGGTGCAAAGCTATAAAGCTCCATGAGACCTGCAAGGCATGGACCTATAGGGCTTTAAGAGTTTTTCATTTGGTCCAATGGAAGCCAATGCACTGACCTCAGGAGGTGACTCACATAAAAGAACTTTGCTTCAGATGAAGGGATCTCCAGATAGAGATATCAGAACTGCAGCTCCTCAAGCCAGTTTGACTGGAATCTAAATTTATTTGGTAACCAGCGTTTAAAGATAGCTGCAGGAAAGCATCATGGTCTAGGTTCTCAAACAGATATTGAGGAATGGAAATGGGTCTGTAGAAGGGTTGAGAATGAAGCTCTTATATAGCATTGTCAGATGAAGTTAAAAGGGGACTATGGGGTCAAACATTTATTTCAAGTATTTTAGTAGGTTGAACTGTTTGGCTGCTTCATGTAAAAAAGGGATTTAAAGAGTGAGCTACACTACAGTGTGTCTTGTAAACACAATGACCGCTTTTTAGCTGTCAGGACACCCTGAGGACAACCCACTAAATTGTACTCAATTTGATAGCTAGGGTGTACAGTAGTATATCATTTAAATAACTGTTCTTCAGCAACCACTTGTTCAAGGTGATATTTTTTGCATGCTGCATCTTTATGCTTTTCTGAAAACTCTTCTTTTAAAGGATGGCATGAATGCACAAAGATATCAAGATAATAATGAAGAAAACAAAACAAAACCGTTCATATGCCAATTCATTTTAGGCCCAAATAGTATAAAAGAATAAAAAGAAACAATAGAATAGAATTTAAAAAAAAAATAAATTGAAATTCAACATTAAATTGTGTCACACACGCAACCAAAAAGTAGGATAAAAATAGAATAAAAAAATTGATTTGAATTTAAAAAAGAAAGAAAATAGACATAACTATACACAACGTGACACAAAGAGAAATGGGTTTTGATTGTCTAAAAAGTAGAAAATAGAATAAAAAAACAAAATTGACAAAATTACAATTTTATTTGTCACATACACAGTAGGACATACAGTGAAAAGTTTTTTTTCTGACTGTCCCTGAGAATAAAAATAGAATTTAAAAATAGAACAAAAACAGAAAATGTAAGAAAATGATCATGATGCCCATCCAAGATGTGTAGGTTCATACAGAGCATAACATCCTCCCATCCGGCAGTAATTGCAAACTGAAGACCAAATAATTGTTGAACCCCGATAATTGCTACTTGTGGCTATATTTATTCACCGGTGTTTATACGCATATCATCATCTATATCAATTATTTCAATTATATCACCATCTGTAGTTGACCAAAAATAAAAAGGAATTAGCACATGCTTTCTTGAGATATTATAATTTACTGTAAAGGAGGATGATTGAATCATCTTCAGGCTATTTATGATTTATGTAAGCTCTCCAAATTGAGTAAATTGATACACTGGCATGAACATAAAGACAATTCTATTCACAGTGATTAAGACTTGTGTAGTCATATTCAAATGGTTATCTTACTTTATCATGCTACAGAGGACTTGATCAGCTACGGGTCTGGCAAGTGTCTAGCTATTAATCAAGAGACTGTTCACTGTAACTATAACTAAAACATAGCTGATGATTTATCTCTGATAGCATATGTGCATGGAAAAGTATTTTTGTCCTTACAGTAACCATTAAGTAAGAAATCTGGAATAAAATGGAGTGCTAACTTCTCATCATTTCCTAGCAGGCATTACAATATAAACACTTCTCTCGAAATTTCCTGCTGTGATAATGGTAGAAATCTTGTGATGGCATGTTAGGATCGCACAAAATGTGAATCTTTGTAACAACCTCAGTAATTTCCATTCACTGTTAGCACATTAGGAATTTTTTTTGTTCAGTATTTCTTTTCACTACCAGATTGATGACTACCAGTGGGGCAAGACAGGGGACGGTTGCCTTGTAAATGGCTGTAGGGTGGAACAGAGTCGTCAGGCAAGAGATGAGCAGATCATCATTAATTCTGGTTTACAGGTGTTGGACTCAAAGGACTTGACAAGGGCCACAGATGATTGCTAGACCCCAGCTGGTTCTGTGGCCAGAAATGAGTTATGGTCTTCTACCTTAATGGGACTTCAGAAACAGGCACAACTGAGAGCTTTACTGTGACAGCCATCAAATTTCCAGTTCAATTATAAGCTTGAAGACACAGGAATAATCTCCATTAACAATTCCAGTGCAGCTTGTTTGCTTTATAAAAAACAAGCTTTATGATTGAAAGGTCCACTGTAAAAAGTGTGCAATCAAAAATGGATAATCAACCATAAACACATATGTGACTAAAAATTATGTGCTAGTGTGCTATAAACCAATACAGCTGTGAGTCATTTTGGTTTAGAACTAAATACATGGGGAACATTTAACAATCAACACAAATCAGCCAAGGCATAGATCTAAGACACAGTGGACTCCATTCATGGGCAGTAAAGGTTAGAGTCATGCTGACCAGGCTGGCATGTTAGCGTGACTGAAGCTCTTGACTCAGGCACTCCACCTCATTCCAAATGAAAAGAACATGGTTGACGAGATGCTGCTGTACAGCCATTACTGCTCTGTGTGAATCAGCATCACTGAGTGGCTCTGAAGAGCTCTCCAGGGTGAGGAGCTACTCACTTCAGTACAAGACATGACAGCAAGAGATATTTTCCATGGTGCTGGAATAGCTTCAGCTATTGTAACAGGTTTTAAAAATAACATCAAGAAGCTCATAAGGCTGACAATGCCTGTGTTTGGAACAGTATAGTATGCATACATACTAAGCCTTCAGCCTAAAGCAACATAAATGTAGCCAGTGTGCTATAGATGTCCAGCTGATGTATGCTGCTAACCAGAGCTATTTGTTGTGTACTGCAGTTCATTTTTAAGATAAAAGCTAGAAAACTATGGTGCAGAAAGAATCAACAGCAATAACCACACTTATATTAATATATGTTTTTAACTAAGTATAGCTGGTAATGAAAACATGCACCATAGCTAATTTATTGTCTTTGCGAACAAGCTAATGAAAGCCAACCTACTGTATATCAGCAGTGTTGAAATTGCTTTTGAGTTAGCTTTTTTATTTGCTCTTTTGGGTATGCCTCTATTGTAGAGAATAAAACACCACTGAGCAAAATAAACATTGCAGGATGAGTGATAACACTAAAGTTCATTATTTTCCTCTGACAGCACATGCCGAAGTGTTTTATTCACCTTTTGTTTTTGTTACTCAGCGTTATGCTAATGTTTATGCTCGGCTAAATTATTTAAAAAATCATTAATTCCTTCACCAACCTCTCATTTGGTCTCTCTCTTGAAGGTAAGAGCACCAAAAATGCACCCCAAGAAACTGCAAAAAGCCCTTAGGTCGGAAAACTTTCTCTGACAGGAGACTCCTTCCAAAGATGCTGAATAAACATCGAAGAAAATATCACCGTGCTAACAATTCCACACAGTTTTTAAAACCTGTTTTGTGCATCATTTATTTGGCAAGTTGCTGTATAAATGGTAACTACAGATACTAATAACATATTTGAACGAGTGCATTAATATAAACCTGTGAGTAGTGTTGCAGCTGGAGCTATTTGGCACTGCTGCAGTTCTAGAAAATTAATCAACACCTTCTGACTCAAGCATTTAACAATGATGTAGAATAATAAATAAATACTTCTTCCACCAATAGCTCTTTACCCAGCAAGGAAGACTTTCTTGATACAGAAAACAAATGAAGGATGTATGGTTAAGGATTAAAAATCTTTCTCATCCATCTCATTTAATAGTTTTTGGCTTTAATCACCAAAAGTGGTAGCAGTTCTGAAATAACTGTATCTCATTACTATAGTGTTGTTGATCCTTCGGCTGCTCCCTACATGTGTGAGGGGTCGCCACAGCAGGTCAACTGGTCCACCAACAACTTGGCACAGGTTTTACACCAGATGCCCTACCTGACGCAACCCTCCCATTTTTATCCGGGCTTGGGACCGGCACTGCAACCAGTGGCTGAGGTTTGGGCACTGGCTGGGAATAGAACCCAGGCCTTCCGCATGGCGGATGAGAAACCTACCACTGAGCCACCAGTGCCCTTCTCTTGACTACAGTGTAAAAATAATAAAATAAAAATTCTCAAATACTGCATACTGTAATACACTGTATATATATTATAGATTCGCATACATGTTATCTTGAACACATCTTTGACGGTTGTACTGAGACAGAAATGGATTTATTTGACAGTGCTTCCTTAGCTCAGTATGTGTGTGTGTGTGTATGTGTGTGTGTATGTGTGCGTGTGTGTGTAATTGAATCTGTGGGGTACAGTTTGTGAGAGTGAGTGGGCATGAAAAGGAAGCAGACTAAAAAGGGTCATTGCTAATTTTGGTTTCTGTCGCTAACTTCACATTAATTTAACATTAATTACAGTGAAAGAAATTTCTGTTACATTTAAATGCTCGCCTTTGCTTGACTCTTTCTGAATAAATATTTACCGTAAGATTGTGATACTATTTGATGTTATCATGTGGGATGAAGCTCTTGATTTCCACATGAGTAAAATACACAGTTTGTTTCGTTTCAAACCTACACAACAGAATATCAAGGGAAATCTGATCATTTTTAAAAAAGTATTTTCCTGTTATATTAGTTGCATGAATAAAAAGATCATCAACAGCTCCAGAGATTGATTCCTGTAATAAGGAACCAGTCGATGTAAAAGAGGTAAAAGCATGCAATTTTATGGGCAAGACTATGAATTGCATTCATCTGAGTAGAATTCATGTGGATTTATATCATCATTATAGCATTCACTGGGTGTTTTGTAGTACACTGTAAACACTCATATTAGATTTCATTTTTCAATATGCCTTGAGCTGCTTTACAGTGACTGTTGCCCTTGTTCGAACACGTGTTCAGTGAAATTACAATCACCCTTGACAGAGCTGGCAGATCTGCTGAGGTGTAGCTGTTTTAATGCAGCCAACACACTGCTGCCGATCCTAATCTGCAGGCTCTCTCATGGCTTATTGGCTGCAGTTAAAACTAATAGTGATGGTTAGTAACCGGGGCTAACCTCGATTCCATACTCAAAACGCATTAAACAGTATGCCTGAGGGATGCTTTTTATAAATAGGCAAGTGGGACTACGCTGTCCGGTCTTTCAGTTATAAAAAATCCATCAATATACAGTATTTTAAGGTTTCTTTTCATGTTACGGGGTGTGTCAGTGAAGCTGGCTGAAAAAAAATGGAGATCATATCTAGAGGGCGTTTTACTTTGTGTAATTACGTGATACTCATCAGTAAGTGTGAGGTCATGAAGTTCAACATGGAACAATAATACGTTTTCCCTTATTGCATCAGTTGACATTCAGGATAGAAGAAATTGAATTAAATTGAATTTGATTGACTGGTGTTTTATTATTTAAATGCATTTACATTACATTTACTCAATTGGCTGACGCTTTTATTTAAATTAACTTTCAGCTGAGACAGGATAAAACTGGGCAGTTGAAGGTTAAGGATCTTGCTCAAGGACCCAGCTATGGAAGTGGGGCAGTGCTGGGATTCGATCTCATAACCTGATGATATGTAGCCCAAAGTCTTAACCACGTTACGTTTATTACATTTATTATTACTTATAATATTCTATATATTTTGTATTATTACAAAATACCACCTTAAACCTTAAAGTGCACAAATAATTCCCTGCTTATTTCCGTTAAAAATTTCAGGTTATAACTGTTCTTTTTGTGCTATTTTTAAGAAGGTGTTTACATTAAACAAATGCAACTTTAAAAGTGGTGAGAGTGTGTTCAACCACGGACGCAGCTGATTTCTGTAACAAGACCACAAGAGCCTGCCAGCAATCCATGTAAACTTGTCAAAATCTCCAAACACGATGCCAAACGAGGCTTTCCCTGGAGGACCAAAGGAGTCAGTGACGTGCTGGTGGAGTTAAGATTTTGACAAGGGCAATGAGTAGGGCAAGCGCAGGCATAAATATTAAAACCAAGCCATGGCCATGTGCATATGAGTGTGTCTGGCTTATACCAGATAATCCGTTTTTATGCTTGTACGGGAATGCAGTAGCGCAGCAAAATTAGGATTCATTATTGCTTATCAATCACGGAATCATAAAGCAGGAAATAAGAAATCTACAGTGGCTTGTAACCGTACTTTTAGCAATCCAACAATGGAACAGCAAGTCGGAAAACACAACAAAAAAACCCACAACAAATGTGAACAGAAACACATCTACATTAACTCGAAACAGAAAGGGGAGGTCCTTACTGTTTTGAACATCATATACTCGTGGCTGATTGGTTATGATACATCAGTCTGAAAGAGCACAGACAACACAGAGCAACAAAAAAGAGTTTACTGTAAAAGGAATTATTAGCCGAATGATTATTTTTTAAATAAAGGGCATTCATATGATGTTATTATAGATTAACGGTCAACTTTGCACACGGTTAAAAACATCAGTATGCGCTATTTAAAGGAAGCCGGGTTATCTGCAGTATGTGATGTTTAATAAGGACCTAACCTTTTGCTTTTTCCTTTGTTGTTATGTTTCCAGCATTGCTGATGACTTTGCTTTTCTTATTGTGTTTTATGATTCAATGTTAGCCTGTTTATGTAGTTTGCACTTACAAGCCACTGTAGAAAACCAATATACTCCTCCACCTGTTTAAAAACCGGTGCCTGGCAGTGCACATATTGCCACATATTTTGCATTTTGTAATTGACTATTGACATTATGAAGAATTATATAGAAATGAAGGTAATGAACATATACTTGCATTAGAAGTAATAGTAAATGCACATATTTTCA